>NC_064924.1:327406411-328040577 GCF_023897955.1 Schistocerca gregaria | reverse complement strand
TCGGCCTCCTTTAGTAACCCTGTGTTGGCTCTCATGCCAACCACAACATTGGCGATGAGAGTAAAAGTGTTCTCATCGATATTGCCCTGATTTACTTGCGTGAGGGCTTCGCCACAATCTCCAGATGTACTGTTCGAATTTTATCGCTTACAGAATCAGCAGACGCAGGCCTTACTGGATGACCTTGAACAGCTCGTCCAGGGACAACGTGCGATGCAAAACTATGCGGCAGCAGCCGCTTCACCGCTAACGCAGTTACAACACGCTGCTGCACCAACTTTTTGAGCTTTTGATGCTGCACTGGAAAGCTGGACGGAGTGGTCACACCAATTTGGATTCCATCTCGCCGCCTACAGAATTCAAGGTAACGAGCGGCAACCCTTTCTCCTTTCATCCGTCAGCGTGAATATGTACGGTGTGATAGCCAAATTATTTCCCCGACGCGACGTAGCAATTCTGTCCTACGAAGAAATTTTGTTTGCATTAGATGCATATTTCAAAGAATCAGTCAATGTTGTTGCAAAAAGGTATACCTTCTTTCGTACAAAACGTATGGTAGGTCAGACTAATCGGGAGTGGCTTGCAACCTTGCAAGGCCTTACTGGGGATTGAGCTTTGAGTGTCAATGTGGACCCCCTTATTCAGATACTATAGTCCGTGATGCAGTTGCATAGAATGTTTCTGATGTTCATATGAGGGAACAGATTTTGAAAATAGAAAATTCCTCCCTTCAACAAGTGATGGACATATTGGATCGGCAGGACACACTTGACTTTGCTCAGGAATCATTTGAAACTTCGCCAGCAGTGTGTATGTGTCAGTGTGGACTCCCTTATTCAGATACTATGGTACGTGATGCAACTGCACAGAATGTTTCTGATGTTCGTATCAGGGAACAGCTTTTGAAACTAGTAAATCCCTCACTTCAACAAGTGATGGACATATTGGATCGGCAGGACCCACTCGACTTTGCTCAGGAATCATTTGAAACTTCGCCAGCAGTATGTCAGGTTAACCTGCCCGCCGGGCGAGCTGCACGGAGCAGTAAACAGCCCTCGCGCCCGGCCGCGCCGCTGCCGCCCAGCTCTCAGCCACGTGTGTCGCGTTGGCAAGTAAATGCAGTGATCAAATCATGCCAGCGGTGTCCTACTAAACATTCGCGTGAGAACTGCCCGTCACCCCAGGCTATTTGCTTTTATTGTAATAAAAAATGACACGTTTAGACTGTTTGCCAGAAAAAGCTCAGATCGGAAGCTCAAAACAGTTCCCGGCCTTTTGCTTCGCGTCGGACTCGGAATCGGACCCAGGATACTCAGGCTCGCGAAACTTCACCCATGGAAATTCATGTAGTTCATTCCACTCCGCCCAGTGCCTCTCTCTCTAACAGTGACTGTGTTCGTCCCAAAAATAGTGTGCGTCGACATCGCCGGCACTCCCGTCAAGTCGCAAGTGATTATGTATCAGTGTCAGTTCACGTTGCACGAGACAGTCGCTCTTGTCGTCAGCAGGACAATAAACTTTTAGTAGTCTTGGACATTAACGGCAAAGTGATACCATTCCAGCTCGATACCGGAGCTGCAGTTTCACTGATCAATCAAGACACTTGCAAACTGTTGGGCACACCTCCGTTGCTTGCAGCAAATCTTAACTAGTTATATAGGTCAAGGTATCCCTGTGTTAGGACAGTGCAGCCTTCTCGCAACATACAAAGAACAAACAAAACTTGTATCATTTTACGTCCTTCGTTCTTCTTCTGCAGTGAACTTGTTTGGTTTCGATTTATTTCAGTTGTTTTACTTGTCTATTGTAAATCTGGTCCTTTCAGTGAACCAGACTGAGCCTTCAGACAGTGTTTGTCGTCTATGTGAAAAATTTGCAGACATTTTTGCACCGGGCCTCGGATGGGGTAAGAACTATAAAGCACATTTGGAACTGAAAGTAAACGCGCAACCGAAATTTTTCAGAGCGCACAATGTTCCCCCACATTGCATGATGAGGTCGCAAAAACATTACACGATTTGGAATCACAAGGTGTAATTGAACGTGTGCAGGCTTCTCTCTGGGTATCACCCTTGGTAATTTTGCCAAAACCTTCCGGAAAGTTGAGACTTTGTGTGGACTTCAAGGCAACAGTGAATCCACAAATAGTGATTGCAACTTTTCCTTTACCCCGCCCGGACGATCTTTTTGACAAACTGTGCCCGGGTAAATATTTTTCGAAGTTGGACATAGCAGATGCGTACTTGCAGATACCGGTGGACGAAGAATCCCAGCGCGTTTTGGTGGTTAACACTCATCTTGGTTTGTATCGATTCAAACGACTGCCATTCGGGTGTGTATCCGCCCCTGCATTGTTTCAGCAATATCTACAAACTGTTTGTGGGTCGGTTCCTACTGCAGCAAATTATCTGGACGATATTGTGATCTCCGGAAAGACAGAAGAAGAACATTTGGTCAATCTCAGATCATTATTTCAGGTGTTAAAACAAAATGATCTTCGCTTACGGAAGAACAAATGTGTGTTTTTTGCTCGTAACTTGCCATACTTGGGACATGTACTCAATGCCTAAGGCATACATCCAAGTCCCACGTACCTTCGTGCCATACACGACTTGCCGTCGCCGCAGAATATGAAGCAGCTACAGAGTGTTCAGGGAAAAATTACGTATTATAATAGATATATTACCCCACGCCTCTTCCATTTCAGCTCCGCTTCAGCGCTTAAGGTGTTCCGTTCGTCTGGACGACGGAATGCGACCGCGCCTTTAGTCAGTTGAAATCGGCGTTGCTTTCCAATACTTGCCTTACGCCATTCGATCCCGAGAAGCCCCTCTTGTTGATGGTGGATGCATCGGATTTCGGGATCGGTGCTGTGCTTGCGCACAAAGATGGATCGCACGATCGCCCTATTGCCTTTGCGTCCAAATTGCTCTCGTCTGCGCAAAGAAATTATTCACAGATCGAGAAAGAAGCATTGGCTCTCGTATTTAGTGTTACAAAGTTTCATGATTTCTTGTATGGTCGTCACTTTACCATAATCACAGACCACAAACCTTTGACATCGCTTTTTCATCCGAGGAAGCCTGTACCTCCACGTACAGTGCAGAAATTCATTCGCTGGTCTATTTTCCTCTCGCAGTGCCGATACGATATCTTCTAACGCTCCACTGCTAAGCACGGAAACGAGGATGCGTTGTTCCGCTTGCCTGTTGCTGAGGATAGGGCATTCGATTCCTCCGAACTTGCTTGCATGTTCATTGATGCGGAAACCGATGACGTGGTTGAATCGTTTCCGATTGATTTTCGTCGTGTAGCTACAGCCACAGCTGCCGATGCTGTCCTTGCTCCCGTTCTGCGTTTTGTTGCTACGCAATGGCCCTTTTCAAAGTCAAGGATCGGGGACCCGTTGGTTCTCCGATTTTTTGCTCACAAGGCGAGACTTCTTGTACGAAGTGGTGTTTTGCTGTTGCGTACTGATAATGATCAGTCCAGGGGCATGGTACCACGTTCGTTACAGTCGTCTATCTTACAGCTTCCCCACCAAGGACATTGGGGTATAGTGAGAACGAAACAACTTGCTCGTCAGCACTGTACTTGGTTCGGAATCGATGCCGCGATTACGAATATGTGCTCTTCTTGCATGGTGTGTGCCGAACAACAATGAGCACCACCACGGAAATTCTTTGCATGGGCAAAAGCCACTTCCCCTTGGCAACGCTTACACATCAATTTTGCTGGTCCATTCTGGAATGCTCGATGGTTGGTTGAGGTAGATTCATTCAGTAATTTTCCTTTTGTTGTCCGGATGTCTTCCATGACGTCATCTGCCACCATCCAAGCGTTATCCGCTATCTTTTGCATTGAAGGTCTTCCACAGACTATTGTTTCCGACAATGGCCCAAAATTCATGTCCGCATAATTTCAGTCATTCTGAAAGGCCAATGGTATTCAATATCTGACGTCCGCGCCGTTTTCGCCACAGTCAAACGGTGCCGCTGAACGATTGGTCCGGACTTTCAAGTCACAGATGTTGAAGTAGAAAGAGTCGCATTCTCGGGATGACGCGTTATTGCTCTTTTTGTCCTCGTATCGCTCTCAGCCCCGTTATTATTGATATTGTGTATCATGTACCGTCCAGAGCGACATTCGTCATTAATGGATTAAAGTTAATTATTCCACCAGCTACGGCCGTTTTTCTCAATTCTAATTCCCTTGTCATGTTCCAGACTTTACGCCAGCCAGTGTGAACCAAAACTCGCGCATTTTGGCCTCCTTTAGTAACCCTGTGTTGGCTCTCCTGCCAACCACAAAAAATTTCATCTTCTATCTGACATATTGGATATGTCTAAGAAGTGATGTGTAATACTGCGTACAGAATGATAAGGTGAAGTGGGTCACACAGGGTTGCGACAACTGTTGTGGTAGGAAAGATGGACAGGAGCAGAAAGGATTAGCTGAAAGTTAACACAATAAACAGAAGATTTACTTAGCTTGTATAGCCCAAACTCTATAAAAACACATCACAATTAATACTGCAGGAAACAGTGCCCAACTATCCCAACGTCCACAACAATGAGGCAAGGACGAATGTGTCATAGCAAGGCGGCTCCAAGCATGAGTGGGCTGAGCAGCTGCCACCGGCCATCCAATATGGCGGCTGTGGAGGCCACTCACGGTACAGAGCCAATGGAGCTGTTGCGCTCCACTGAGTCCACCAGGTCCTCTGTGACCGCTATTGGCGTCAGGCGGAAACTTCAATTCCGTTGTTAAGACCTGTGGGATGGTATCGATATGTGGTACCAAAAGAGGTATTAAAAAGAACAGGCAACGAAGATGTGTATAGATGCCACTTGCTAGAAGAAGTGAAATGTTAGTTGCACACTTGTAAATAGATATAACATAACGCCGAAAAGAAAAATGCGGTGGAAAATCGTAAAGGTAGATCAAAAGTGCAATGCACACAATCAGTTACAGACGATTTCATGTATAACAGTTACACAGAGAGGAAAAGCTGGAGGAGAGCATCATAGTAGTCGATAGTCTGATCTAGGGAACTGTGTGGTTTACTGTGATTGATAGTGAATGTATAAGGTAACACGACCGAAAACATTCTTGTACACTTGGACCCATGAAGCCACCGTCGACCAGATAAATGCAAATGCGTGGCTAAGGTCCGCCACTGACTTAACTACGAGATACTACATTTGAAATAATAACTTTTCGGTTAAATCTCCAACTGGAAACAAATAACATAGCTTGATATCTGCACAGCAAAGGAAAAAATGTTGCTACTTTATCTCGACATGGACACATCCTTTTGAGCACGTCAGGCTGTACGGCGTGACTACTGAGGAAATATGTAATCATTCAAATGTCTGGTTTTAAGAATATATAACGATGGTAGGGTTTAGTGTACCGCATTTATGATCATGTACTTGAATGTATAAGGTAACGGAAGTGACTAAGTTCATTACTAATACCATTACCAAAAAGATACACAAGCAACTAAATTTGAAAGCAGTAGATGAATATATGGCAGTTATGATGATTTATAGTAAGAAAGAGTTTTTATTTACTACAGATAATGAATATTTCGGAGGTAAACTGCGAAGGGCGAGGAAACGTTTCAGCTGTAGAGGAAAGTACGATCAATAATAATCGATAAATTGTATGTGTATGTTAGTAAGTGGGGGCTAGAGAAGAGTTCAATAGTTTCATTCAAAGTAAGCAGTCCTTCCACTCTTTCATGATAGTGTACATCTCTTCCCATTGGGTGTAAGCTTTCCCAGGCAGATCATTCTTGATAATCTGTTTTCCGGCATCGTAGTCCATCTTTTCTGCTGGTCCCCCAAAACAGGAAATAGCCAATATTACTTAGTTGGAATTTCAAGTATCGGTACTTCCTGAAATGTTTTGGATTCACTTCTTTCGTCGTCCTATAGCTTTAGTATTTCTTTATTTCGAAATTTATCTACCTGTACCTGCGTCCAGAAATTCTGGCCATGAAATTTGAAAACTCAGATCGGTGGTAATGCCGCCTGACAAATCAAGTAATTTCCTTTCAAGAAATAAACTCAGGAAGTAATTGTAGTAAACCTAAATAATATGCAGTAAGAAAAACAAATAAAACGTTGTAGACGTTTCTAATTTTACTTACCTGTTAACTGTTGCGGTAACCTCTATGCACGTATTTTGAACATCTGTAATTTCTTCTGTAAACCTCGGATCACAGAGGACAAAGAAATATTTGTAGGGTTGGATTACACCAGAAAGTACGATGGCGCTCTGATAATCACTGTTTGAACCAGACTACGTTCTAGGGGACTGATGACCTAAGATGTTAAGTTCCATAGTGCTCAGAGCCATTTTTTTGAACCAGACTACTGGAAGCCCTTCGTAACTGGACATCAATTGCTACCATCCATTTTCAGGCAGCCGGCCACTGCGGCAGAGCCCCATCATATTATTATTCTTTCATCTTAAAACGATAATGAAGCATGTTTATATCAAGTGTAACTGCCATTTTCACATATTTTGGCCACTCCACTTTACTTAAATTACTACTTGATCTCTATATCCATTCTATGACATGTGCATTTGTTGTCTACTAACAACAAACGAAAGTACTTCTTCTGTCGCATGACTTCCGGTATTTTATGAGTGGAAGAACTGTCTAAAGCGTACAGATACAAATTTGTGAATTACTGAACGATATTTTTTAAAATTAGACGTAAAGAGATAACATTCGATCCTTCCAGATGGTGCCACTGATCCACATCTGCTTTGACAGAAAAATCACGAGAGACAATCACTTGGTCTGTGCAGTGCATGAAGATGGGCTTAGAGCTGTGCACCAAAAGCCTAGTCTCCATGAGTTTTTTTTTTTCTCACGTACTTGTGATGCACTTATCTCTCTCGACATATGCACACCCCTGATTTCATTGACATCTTGTTAAAACTGTTCCAGCGTTCAAGATGTTCAGCAACAGTCGGCGTAGCCAGTATACACTATGTGATCAAACGTGTTCGGACACCTGGCAGAAAATGACTTAGAAGGTCGTGGTGCCCTCTATCGGTGATGCTGGATTTCAATATGGTGAGTCCCACCCTTAGTCTTGATGAGTGCTTCCACTCTCGCAGGCATACATTCAATCAAGTGCTGGAAGGTTTCTTGGGGAAAGGCAGCCCATTCTTCACGGTGTGCTGCACTGAGGAGAGGAATCGATGTCGGACGGTGAGACCTGGCAGGAAGTCGGCGTCCCGACACATACCAAGGGTGTTCTATAGGATTCAGGTCAGGACTCCGTGCAGGCCAGTCCATTATAGTGATGTTATGGTCATGTAACCACTCTACCATAGGAAGTGCATTATGATCGGGTTTAAAGATGCAATCGCCATCCCCAAATTGTTCTACAACAGTGTGAAGCAAGAAGGTGCTTAAAACCTCAATGTAGGCCTATGCTTTCATAGAGCCACGCAAAACAACAAGTGACGCAAGACCCCTCCATGAAAATCACGACCACACCATAAATCAACCGCCTCCGCATTTCATTGTTGGCACTACACATGCTGGCATATGACGTTCACAAGACATTCCCCATAACCACACCCTGCCATCGGATAGCCGCATTGTGTTCCGTGATCCTTCATTCCACACCACGTTTTTCCACTGTTCAACCGTCCTGTGTTGACGCTCCTTACACTAAGTAAGGCGTCGTTTGTCATTTACCGGCGTGATGTGTGGCTTATGAGCAGCCGCCCGACCATGAAATCAAAGATTTCTCACCTCACGCCTATCTGTCATAGTACTTGCAGAGGGTCCAGATGCAGTTTGGAATTCCTGTGTGATGGTCTGAATAGATGTCTGCCTACTTCACATTACGACCCTTTTCAACTGTCCGCGGTCTCTGTCAGTCAATAGACGAGGTCGGCCTGTACGCTTCACTATCACATCGGAAACAGTGGACCTAGGGATGTTTAGGAATGTGGAAATCTCACATACAGACGTATGATACAGGTGACAACCAAACACCTGACCACATTTGAATTTAGTGCGTTCCGCGGAGTGCCGTATTCTGCTCTCTCACGATGTCTAATGACTACTTACGTCGCTGATATGGTGTACCTGACAGTAGGTGGCAGTACAATGCACCTAACATGAAAAACGTATGTTTTGGAGGTGTCCGGATACTTTCGCTCAAATAGTTTATTTTGAAGAGTAGATAAATCTTACAAGGAAGATCAATTCCTAGGTCAGTTAATACATTTTACGTAATGCAGGTATGAGCATGGTGGAAGAGCTATTTCTTATTTACAAGTAATACTTCATTGTCTTGCGCCACTGATAGCGAAGGAACATACAAAAAAGAGACACTGTGGTATAAGCGATAACAATTCGAATCCTTGCTTCTTTTTTTTTTTTTTGGATCATCAGTCTTCTGACTGGTTTGATGCGGCCCACCACGAATTCATCTCCCGTACCAACCTCAGCAACTCAAAGTAGCACTTGTAACCTACGTCCTCCATTATTTGCCGGATATATTGCAATCTCTGTCTTCCTCTACAGTTTTTGCCTTCAACATCTCCCTCTGGTACCATGGAAGTGATTCCCTACATCTACATCTACATACATACTCCGCAATCAACCATACGGCAAGTTTTAACAGATGTCCTATCATCCTATGCATTCTCCTTATCAGTGCTTTCCACACATTGCTTTCGTCTCCGATTCTGCACAGAACCTCTTCATTCGTTACCTTTCAATCCACCTAATTTTCAACATTCGTCTGTAGCACCACATCTCAAATGCTTCGAGTCTCTTCTGTTCCGGTTTTCCCCTCAGTCCATGTTTTACTACCATACAATGCTGTACTCCAGACGTACATTCTCAGAAATTTCTTCCTCAAATTAAGGCCGATATTTGATATTAGTAGACTTCTCTTGGCCAGGAATGGCCTTTTTGCCATTGCTAGTCTGCTTTTGATGTCGTCCATGCTCCGTCCGTTACTCATTATCTTACTGCCTAGTTAGCAGAGTTCCTTAACCTCCTTATTCCTCACCGTATCAGTTCATCTAATTTTCAACATTCGTCTGTAGCAGCAGAATCTCAAATGCGTCAATTGTCTTCTGTTCCGGTATTACCTACAGTCTATTTTTCACTACCATACAATGCTGTGCTCAGACGTACATTCTCAGAAAGTTCTTTCTAAAATTAAGGCCTGTTTAATACTAGAAGATTTCTCTTGGCCAGGAATGCCCTTTGTGCCAGTGCTAGTCTGATTTTCGTGTTATCCTCGCTCCATCCTTTAAGTGTTATTTTGCTGCTTATGTAGCAAAGTTCCTTAACGTCATCTACTTTGTGACCATCAATCCTGATGTTAAGTTTCTCGCTTTCTCGTTTCTGCAACTTCTCATTACTTCCGCCTTCCTTAGATTTAGTCTCAATCTGTATTCTGTACTCACTGGACTTTTTATTCCATTCAGCAGATCATGAAATTCTTCTTCACTGTCATTCAGGATGGCAATGTCATCAGCGAATCGTATCATAGATATCCATTCACTTTGAATTTTAATCCCACTCCTGAACCTTTCTTTTCTTCCATCATTCTTTATTCGGTGCACAGATTAAACGGTAGAGGCGAAAGACTGCATCCTTGACTTACACCCTTTTTAATCGGAACACTTGTTCTTGGTTGTCCTCTTATTATTCCATCTATATTCTTGTACATGTTATACATTACACGTCCTCCTTACAGCTTACCTCTATATTTCTCAGCATTTCGAACGTCATGCACGATTTTTCATTCTCGAACGCTTTCTCCAGGTCGACAAATTCTATGGGTGTCTCCTGATTTTTCTTTAGTCTTGATTCCATTGTCAACCGTAAAGTCAGAATTGCCTCTCTGATGCCTTTCGTTTTCTTGAAACAAAACTGATCGTCATCTAACACATGATCAGTTTCCTTTGCCATTCTTTTGTATATTATTCTTGTCAGCAACTTGGATGCATGAGCTGATAAGCTGATTCTGGGATCATTCTCGCACTTTTCAGCTCTTGCTATCATCGGAATTGTGAGAATGAAATTTTTCCGAAAGTCGGATTGTATATCGCCAGACTCGTATATTCTACACACCAACGTGAATAGTCGTTTTGTTGGCACGTCTGGCAATGATTTTAGAAATCGTGATGGAATGTTAGCTGTATTTTATCTTAAGTCCTCCGAAGCTCTCTTAAATTCTGATTCTAATACTGGATTCCCTAGCCCTTCTAAATCGACTTGTGTTTCTTCTTATATCACTTCAGACAAGTTTTCCCCTCTCATATTTGCCTTCAGTGTTCTCCTTGCACCTATCTATCTCCTCTGTATTTAACAGTGGAATTTCCGTTGCACTCTTAATGTTACCACCCTTGCTAGTAATGTCACCGAAGATTATTATGACTTTCCTATATGCTGAGACAATCTTTTGGACAATCCTTGCTTCTTAGATTTCTTAACATTTTTCATGCAGCCACTTCGCCTTAGCTACTCTGCACTTCCTGTTTATGCCATTCTTCAGATACTGGTATATCTATGTTCCTGAATTTCTCTGAGCGTATTCGTACTTCCTTTTGTCATTGATCAATCAAAGTATGTCTTCTGTTATACATGGTTTCTTCGCAGGTAACTTCTTTGTACCAATTTTTTTGTTTCCAAATTCTGTGAGTGCTGTTTTTAGAGTTGTCCATTCCTCCTCAACTGTACTACCTACTGAGCTATTGTTTGTCTTTCTTTGTCGTAGCATCTATACGCTTAGATAACTTCAAGCGTATCTCGTTCTCCTTAGTACATCCCCATCACACTTCGTCGCATATTGCTTCTTCCGGACTAATCCCTTATACCACTTAAAATTCAGCCTACTCCTCATCAGTACTACACAGTGATCTGAGAGTATATCTGCCCCTGGATACGCCTTATAATCTGATTTCGGAATTTCTGTCTGACCACGATGTTATCTAACTGAAATCTTCCCGTATCAGGCTGCAATTTCCGTGTATAATACCTCCTCTTGTGATTCTTGAACAGAGTATTCTCTGTTACTAGGTGAAATCTATTAGAGAATTCAGTTGGTCTTTCTCCTGTCTCGTAACTTGTCCAAGTCCATATTCTTCTATAACATTTTCTTCTGTTCCTTCACCTACAATTGGATTCCATTCCGCCATGACTATTAGACTATTATCTGCCATTACATACTGAAATACCCGACATATCGTCATATACGTTCTCTTCATCTTTAGCTTGTGACGTCGGCATGTGTTCCAGAACTACCATTGTCGGTGTTGGTTTGCTGTCGTTTCTGATAACAACGCTATCAATGATCTGTCTTCAGTAACACACTCTGTGGACTACTTCCTTATTCATATTTCTGTTGTACCATTTTCTACTGTTGTTGATATTACCCTAAACTCATCTGACCAGAAATTATTCTTCCCATTTAACTTCCCTAACCCCTACTACATGTAGACTGAGCCTTGGCATTCCCCTTGTCACATTTCAATTTCGACTCGTAGAAAGTCATATTGCAGAATGCGGGTGACTTCTGATGCCGGAAGTCTTCGGCCGCCATTGCTGATAATTAATAGAAATTTGAGCAGTGTGGGATTTCGAACCGAGGACAGAGCATGTTTCGATTCCTAACGAAAGATGCTACCCCTAGTTCACACCTGCTACTTGGTTTCTATTTTACTGCCTATGACACATGACACATGTATTTTTTCTTAGTGTAGAAAATAGACATCAGAAGAGAGGGGGTCGAAAAACTACGTTCCTTAGCAGAAACTCTTATTAATTCTGTAATCTTTAAGTACGATTATTATGACTGGTAGAAAGTACAGAAGAACACATTCTAAATACTGTTTGTTAGAGTTTAAAACACTTAAACAATCCTGAATAGGGTCAAACACGCGTTGTATTTACAAGTTGTTTATTGGAATCAAGAAGCTAGTAATACATTGCTCTTAACAAATGAAATGACACTGGTCTCATACAGACATGATTTTATGTATATAGACTGAAGCAGCAAGTAAAACTTTGTACCAAGAATCGGAATCTATCCCGACCATTCACTTCTCTCCTTAGTGTATATACAAAAAATTGTATCTGTATGAGAGCAGTAAAGTCTCTAAAATTGTTTCGTTTCATTTGTGTAATTTCCTGCACCTGATTTTCAGGCTGGATACCTTCAATTCTGAGTTGCTATTCCAGCGTTAGCGTGAATTTAAAGTGGGCTTCGTTGGAAATGAGAGTTTGGGTAGAGGCGGGTGGTGTGCAAGGAGAACACGAGCAGCTGTGTTAATCATGATGCCAAAGGATTCAGGCTTTAGGGACTTTTTGCGCATGAACTTCGCGCACTAAAATCATGGCAAATAAGATCAGGAAATCGACTTTCAACTTTCGCTGGACCCAAAGCCTTAGATGTGAAACGTTTCTTCGGTGAAGAGGTGAAGATCCCGCCATCGGAACCTCTGGGTATCCACCTCTCGATTCTCAGCAACGTCGTTTACGTTAAAATGTTTAATTCCGCTGAGTTCGAGCGCATTTTGAACGCGACCAAACGGGGATCCATTTCCGTCACGTTGACAGTAACGTCGACGCGGTCAAATTCGAACATGCGAGATTAGGCGTTACTACTGTTCGTGTACTAGAACTGGCATTCGAGGACCCTGCAGAGGACATCACACCGGTTTTCCGGCCGTACGGCGCTGTTTATTATCGCAAGGCAGAACGCGGGGAGCCACTTCCACACACGCCCTGTTATTAACGGGGTACGTCAAATCACAATTGATCTACACAGCCATTTTCCGTCTTATCTGACCATCAGTGGATGTCGGGTGTGGAAAAGACACATCAGATCTGAATGTCTGCAGCGACAGAAAATGCTGCTACTAACTGGAGGAGTGGTCTACTGTGTTTCCGATCACATGATCGACGACACTTAAGTTGCCGCCGGCCGCCCAACGGCTCTCGGAATCACGTAAACATCTGGTGGATACAGTTCCGCTCCTTCCCGAAACGGTTGCGGACGAGGTGACTGCCGATATGAATTCAGCATGTTGCTCCGGCTGCTCCTGTGGCCGACGTTGATGTCGAACGTGACTCCTTGGTCAACTTTCTGGTTGCCGCAACGGCGTCCTTTCTGTCTGACCGGCGCGGCCCCCGCCCGTCTTCGTACACGGAAGGACGATTGCTTTAAACAACGCTACTGTAAACGACGCGAGGAGGAGGCGCCGTACGACGTCGGAGCGGGACCCTTCGCCCTGTTTAAAGGATATACTATCTGTTGCGGAAATCACCGTTTCAGGGTCTGAGACCGTGACGACGGCATTGAGAGCGTGACTGTGAAAAGGCGGGTCTCTGTGGCTCTCGCTTCGATTGAACAGATTGTGCTTGCTTCTGAAGCCCTACCGAAAAAGGAAAGGTACCAGCCGATTTGGCAGCGTCGGCAGCGTGCAGCGAGGATTTAGAAGAGGTAGCCGATCCCTTAGAGGAGTCTCCACCGTTACAGGAGGCGACCTGCTGATGTCTACTTCTGCGCCCAGCGAGGGGCGCCGGCAGCTATCGCTGCGGGATGGCTCCGCATCTTCTGAGCAGCGACCTGCAGCCCCCCTTCCCCCCCCCCCCCCCCCTAATAGGGCACAGCTCTGCCCCTACCATTTTGCGACACAAAGTCAAAGGCACTTTATGCCGGTCAAGATCCGTCTTCCGAAAGAAATGATACGGACTTCGGAACAAGACATTGCACTGTTACAGGAGGTGCATTTAGCAGCGCTACCCTGGATAGCACGATACAACTTACATGCCTCTCATGGAGATAACATTGGCCGTGGAGTGGCGGTCTATGTACTCGAAGGCATCCTGGATAACGGCGTCTAGTATCTCCCATCTGCTATGGATACGGGTCTCACGATTCACTCTACACGTATCATAATATCTGTGCACCGTCTTGTACTGGATGCCGGAGTGAAAGAGCACGATTTTATGTGGAGGCGACTGCCCACTGTTTTTAGGTAAATATGAACATCTTCTCTTTGGAGGAGAGTTTAATTTCATACTCTGCCGGGAAGATCAATACCCTGCTTTTACGTATCCTCGACACTGTCGAGGTTCGCGGAAGAGCAGCTGGAAGTGTGATGAATGTGCGTAAATCCAAGGCGCTGTCTATTGGTTACGCTCTACCCAGGTATGAACTTGCATCCCTGCCCTGTGTCCAACATCTCCGCTATCTTGGGATCACCTTTACATCGTCTTATGCGGTTACACTTTCCGATGTTGCGCATGCGCAGATAAACTCCTGCTGCTGAATCATCCTCGGGACGAGGTTGCACGTATCCTCGACACAGTCGAGGTTCGTGGAAGACCAGCTGGATGTGTGATGAATGAGAGTAAATCCACGGCGCTGTCTATTGGTTACGCTCTACCCCCGTATGATCTGGCATCCCTGCCCTGTGTCCAACATCTCCGCTATCTTGGGATCACCTTTACATCGTCTTATGCGGTTACACTTTCCGATGTTGCGCATGCGCAGATAACCTCCTGCTGCTGGATCATCCTCCGGACGAGGTTGCACGTATCCTCGACACCGTCGAGGTTCGCGGAAGAGCAGCTGGAAGTGTGATGAATGAGCGTAAATCCACGGTGCTGTCTAATGGTTACGCTCTACCCCCCGTATGATCTGGCATCCCTGCCCTGTGTCCAACATCTCTGCTATCTTGGGAACACCTTTACATCGTCTTATGCGGTTACACTTTCCGATGTTGCGCATTCGCAGATAACCTCCTGCTGCTGAATCATCCTCGGGACGAGGTTGCACGTATCCTCCACACAGTCGAGGTTCGCGGAAGAGCAGCTGGAAGTGTAATGGATGTGCGTAAATCCACGGCGCTGTCAATTGGTTACGCTCTACCCCCGTATGATGTGGCATCCCTGCCCTGTGTCCAACATCTCCGCTATCTTGGGATCACCTTTACATCGTCTTATGCGGTTACAGTTTAGGATGTTGCGCATGCGCAGATGACCTCCTGCTCCTGATTCATCCTTCGGACGAGGTTGCACGTATTCTCGACACCGTCGAGGTTCGCAGAAGAGGAGCTGGAAGTGTGATGAATGTGCGTAAATCCACGGCGTTGTCTATTGTTTACGCTCTATCCCCGTATGATATGGTATCCCTGCCCTGTGTCCAACATCTCCACTATCTTGGGATCACCTTTACATCGTCTTATGCGGTTACACTTTCCGATGTTGCGCAAGCGCAGATAACCTCCTGCTGCTGAATCATCCTCGGGACGAGGTTGCACGTATACTCGACACCGTCGAGGTTCGCGGAAGAGCAGCTGGAAGTGTGATGAATGAGCGTAAATCCACGGTGCTGTCTAATGGTTACGCTCTACCCCCCGTATGATCTGGCATCCCTGCCCTGTGTCCAACATCTCTGCTATCTTGGGAACACCTTTACATCGTCTTATGCGGTTACACTTTCCGATGTTGCGCATTCGCAGATAACCTCCTGCTGCTGAATCATCCTCGGGACGAGGTTGCACGTATCCTCCACACAGTCGAGGTTCGCGGAAGAGCAGCTGGAAGTGTAATGGATGTGCGTAAATCCACGGCGCTGTCAATTGGTTACGCTCTACCCCCGTATGATGTGGCATCCCTGCCCTGTGTCCAACATCTCCGCTATCTTGGGATCACCTTTACATCGTCTTATGCGGTTACAGTTTAGGATGTTGCGCATGCGCAGATGACCTCCTGCTCCTGATTCATCCTTCGGACGAGGTTGCACGTATTCTCGACACCGTCGAGGTTCGCAGAAGAGGAGCTGGAAGTGTGATGAATGTGCGTAAATCCACGGCGTTGTCTATTGTTTACGCTCTATCCCCGTATGATATGGTATCCCTGCCCTGTGTCCAACATCTCCACTATCTTGGGATCACCTTTACATCGTCTTATGCGGTTACACTTTCCGATGTTGCGCAAGCGCAGATAACCTCCTGCTGCTGAATCATCCTCGGGACGAGGTTGCACGTATACTCGACACCGTCGAGGTTCGCGGAAGAGCAGCTGGAAGTGTGATGAATGAGCGTAAATCCACGGCGCTGTCTATTGTTTACGCTCTATCCTCTGATGATCTGGCATCCCTGCCCTGTGTCCAACATCTCTGCTATCTTGGGAACACCTTTACATCGTCTTATGCGGTTACACTTTCCGATGTTGCACATGTGCAGATGACCTCCTGCTCCTGATTCATCCTTCGGACGAGGTTGCACGTATACTCGACACCTTCGAGGTTCGCAGAAGAGCAGCTGGAAGTGTGATGAATGTGCGTAAATCCACGGCGCTGTCTATTGGTTACGCTCTACCCCCCGTATGATCTGGCACCCCTGCCCTGTGTCCAACATCTCCACTATCTTTGGATCACCTTTACATCGTTGACGCGCTGTAGACCGGTTGTCAGCTTTCGTCAAGTTTTAAGAATTTCCTTCATTGTGATCAGTCACAGCTCCCTACGCCGCTTGGGTCCTTTGCAGCGTATTGCCTACCTGACTGCCTATGTAACATCCAGAATGGTTCATATTGCGCAGATTCTGCCGCTGCCGATTACGATACGACTTTGTATTCAAGCGGCATTCAGAGTTTTTCTTTGCAAAAACAGACATAATGTTTTATGGGACAACAGCAATCAGTGAAATTATAATGTTACTTAAAATCCGTCTTGATTGCAAATATTTTTATTCATTTGTCTGGTTTCGGTTCATTCAGAACCATCTTCAGATCTGATATTTAAGTTACAAGAGTAACTCGTCCAAATCCAGCAGTTTTCACATGCTACGTTTTCTGAATGAACCGAAACCGGTCATATGAATAAAAATATTTGCAATCAAGACGGTTTTTAAGTAACATTATTCAGATTTTTTCTGACTGCTGGGTCCATCTTCAAAGTACGCTGTGACACACTCACTCGTCCTCCGTGTGAAGGAGAGCATGGTCCGTGAAGAATGTTCGCTATTATGCGGCAGCACTTCAGGTGGCCACGATGCAGAAACAATGGAGCAGTGTCGAGGACTGCATTACGCACCATTTACCTGCGTTCTTGTAGCAGTATCCTTCTCTTCGCCAGACCCGGTCGGTAGTATCAGGCCCGCGTTTGGACACATCGCGTCTTTCATTGTGGAACTGTTATACCCGCGCCGAGCACCGACAAACGCCGCTACCGCAGGCGAAAGATTTCTACACCCTTTTCTTACTTGGTGTGGCTTGTAACTCATTAGAAGACAAGTTTCCATTATTGTGGCGGACTGTAATTTGGCGGCCCAATCACCATGGCATCACGGACGCATATCAGATCGACTTGGTATTATGCGACCTGTGGGAAGTATCAAACTATTCAGCTCCTCCATGTCATAGGACTGGCGAGCTCTCCCCTCTGCGCCGTCTGTCGCACCGTCGACAATGATCATCACCGATTCAACAGTGTAGCAAATGCGGATGTCTAGTTGTTGAGGTGGCATATGGTTGCGTGTCTTCTACGAGTGCTGCAGCATTTTTGTGACCCCAGCCCCTTTCTTTAGCCAGCAGTGGAATATTTTCCTCCAATAAAGCATCGGACAGATCACTGGATAGAGGGCTGGACTTTGGTATATCTATATGGGGATGTTTCTCATTCGCGCCTTGTTTTTTGGCAATAGTTGCAGACTGCACATGCAGCGGTTGCGCGCTGTTCCGTTTATGGCAAGTATTTTGTCAATTATCTTAACAGCGATTATACTTAGATGACGTTTCCAGGTGTGGCAGGTGACCACAGATTGGGAATGAAACATGACGCGCCTACACCTCGGACTTGGCCCACCTGCCATTCTGTATCAGCTTGCGGTATTTACAAGGTTCCTCTGTATATATGTTCACAAAAATGAAATAAATAAATAAGTAAAATTAACATGAGTAGTGTGAAGGTGCAGCATGACGACGGGAAGAAGAAAGCATTGTGGCCAGGCATCGGGATTCGACCTCTGCTCACCTTGTCTCCTCCCATTTGCAGCTGACTGTGGCCATAACGAACCGTAAGTACATAAGTAAATAAAGAAAAATTAAAAACAATAATTGAAAGAGTCTATCCTTATTTTAAGAATTGAGAAATTCTTAAAAAAAGGAAATGTGGGTAGCGTCTTTGATCAAAACTTCTTGGGTCCATGTTCGACAAAAAAAAAAAAAAAAAAAAAAAAAAAAAAATCGTAGTACGCAGGAGGCTTGGGTTCGATTCCTGACTTTAGCACGAATTCTCACACGCTGCTGCAGTGTATATACCAGCTGAGGAGGTTTACTGTGGTCACACGTCCAGACACTTTAGAAAATCGATAAAGTGGTTGCTGATGACTCTGTAATCACATCTCAGCTTGTGATCCTACGTATATAAATTTATTACTCTACATTTGGTGGTCAATCACGTTAATCAAACTATTCCAGTCGCCTTACGGCTGTCTACAATTAGTTAACGGTTCCTTTGTTCCCAGTACTTCCAAGTCGAATATTTCTAGCATTCCTACTGCTCACGTTCTTGTTCCCACGTACAAGAATTTTTACACCAAGTACAAATGTAAGTACCCTCTCATTCTCCCTCCATTTTCCCGTATTTTGTTGTATTTTCAATCAATGTATGTGTGTTTTCCAATAATTTTTATATTTTTACCGATATTATATCGCTCCTGCTCACTAATCCTCTAATCCTATCGCGAATGCCACGTATGGTGAATCCTCCTACAAGCTGTATCCTTTCCTATCCCGAGCCTACCTTGTCCTATGAGGGCGACAAAACGAAACCGATATACACAAACAATTGCACTGTTTAAGTGTTTTAAACCCTCACACACATTATTTACAAGGTGCTTCTCTATACTCTTGACCAATCATAACCATTCGGTGTCATCTAACCAATAGCTTACACAACAGTTGCTGCATGGTCTGTAACAACATTCTGCTGTATGTCTACTGAGGTAGTAGGAATAACCCAAGTTGACTGCTGTCTTGTAAACTGACTTACACCTACATCTACGTCATGTTCCTCAAGACACCTAATGGTGTGTGGCGGAGAGTACTTTCGGTACCACTGTCTGATCCCTTCAACCCCCTTCCACTCGCGAATAGTGCGTAGGAAGAATGATTGAATTGTCGGTAAGCCTCTGTATTTGCTCAAATTTCTGAATTTCCTCCTCGTTGTCAATATGAGAGTTATATATTGGGGGAAGTGATATGTTGCGCGACTCCTCCTGAAAAGTACTGTACCGACATTTCAATAGTAAATCTCTCCATTATGCACAATGCATCTCTTGTACCATCTGCCAGTGGAGTTTGTTTAGCGTCTCTATAAAACTCTCTCGCCAGTTTAAAGATCCCGTGACGAAACGTTCAGGTCTTCGTTGGATCTTCTCTATCTCCTCTATCAGTCCTATATGATAGGGATCCGAGATAGATGAACAATACTCAAGAATCGAGCGAACAAGTGCCTTGTAAGCCAGTTCTTTCGTGGATGAGTTACAGTTCCTTAAGATATATATCGGATACAAGGCCTTCTTGTGGGCAGATCCATATTGAATTGTAGACAATGTCGGAGAGACGGCTGGTTGCAGACAGAGGAACAGTCACAAGATGCATAGGGAGACCATATGGAGTTTTTCTCAGGTTCTTTGAGTGATGGGTTCAATGAAGGGGCATTTCGTTTCGAAATAGAGGAAAACTTGTTGCTGTGGGTGTTATTGGTTTCAGTCTCAGACATTAGCCTATGTATGTGAGCGTACTGTGTTACTCCCATCTTCAAAGAGGGAGATGGTAAACTGTAATAGAAGCTTACTGAATTTTAAAATGTTTCCGCTAAGGACGGTAGCTTTTGCACCTCCTTCCTGAAGATAGCTATTTCCTGCACTAAGAAACAGCATCTGTGTCACTTGATGTAGGCAGGATTTGTGATACGTCTGCAGGTATTTACTACTCTCAAAGTAATGAAGGGGGTGATTTAGCAGTGATTCAGGAATTGAGAACGAGATAGAAAGTCATTGACTAATAGCATCACGAGAGCGACGAGATGAGACGTTTTGTTAACATGACAACCGTCGTGAGTGGTTGCTTTTAAGTGTAGTAGTTACTTAAAATACGTTGAAAGTTTGCTGAAAATCTGGTAAAATTACGGAATTTGAGGGAAAATACATAAAACTGAAGAAAATATGACAAAAATGTGGAGGAACGAGGATACCTACATGCTTACTTGGTGTATGAAAATCTTTCTGTGTATCCACTAGTACGATCGAGAACTGATGATGCATAGTATCTGTGCTCTAAGGGTTTAAGTCTGTCATAATGTTCCGCACTGCAGGCCTTAAAAATGAAAGACGCAGTTTCCAAGGATTTGATGATCAGAATGACCACCATCTAAGACACTGACACAGCCATCACATATATAGGTACAATGTGCACCACATGTGTGAGAAATCAAAGCTCTTGCTCCCTTCGAAAGCAGAACACCAAAGACATCTGCTAACCCAATAGGTGAGACTAACATAGAGGTCATGAATTTTCGACATCTGTTTGGAAACGCTCTATAGTGTTACAAACTCTTCTAGTTTCTGTATGTTGCAATGTCTTTCATATTTTTATCAATAAGAAACACAGCCTCTGTCTTTTATTTCAGCCATCCTGTATGTTGTGGGAGCAACTTACCTTCCACCATTTATGTCCAGCTTTCTGTAAGAATCAATGGACTCCAACGTGTTAATGTCGATTTAACACCTGACACAGACCTCAAAGTCATGACTAAAAACAAAATGTGAGGCGGTTTACAAAGTCATAGTCACACACTTCTTCGATGTGTTACAGTGGAAAACATTATATCAAACTCCAGAATGAGATTTTCACTCTGCAGCGGAGTGTGCCCTGATATGAAACTTCCTGGCAGATTAAAACTGTGTGCCCGACCGAGACTCGAACTCGGGACCTTTGCCTTTCGCGGGTAAGTGCTCTGCCATCTGAAGTACCGAAGCTTTACTTCTGCCAGTATCTCGTCTCCTACCTTCGGTAGCTCAGATGGTAGGGCACTTGCCCACGAAAGGGAAAGGTCCCGAGTTCGAGTCTCGGTCGTGCACACAGTTTTAATCTGCCAGGAAGTTTCAAATCAGCGCACACTCCGCTGCAGAGTGAAAATATCATTCTGGGAACATCCCCCAGGCTGTGGCTACGCCATCTCTCGGCAGGATCCTTTTTTCAGAAGTGCTAGCTCTGTAAGTTTCGCAGAAGAGCTCCTGTAAAGTTTTGAAGGTAGGAGACGCGATACTGGCAGAAGTAAAGCTGTGAGGACCGCGCGTGAGTCGTGCTTCGATAGCTCACATGGTAGAGCACTTGCCCGCGAAAGGCAGAGGTCCCTAGTTCGAGTCTCGGTCGGGCACACAGTTTTAATCTGCCAGGAAGTTTCATTATATCAAACTGCTTGTGAAACACCTACACAAGAACATACTACTGTAAATGATGTTCTGCGGAGTGTGGTCTTCTTCCGATACAGGCGACAAAACCTTCCACTGATCCTTGGGAGTTACTTCAATCACTGCCTACCTGCTCCAATTCGTACAGTTAATGGGATCACCATGTATGCTCAATGTATACATACAGACAGCATTTGTTTTCGATTGGTAAGAGAAAAAATTCTTCCATAAGTTTTGTGTGTATATAAATGGATCGCATGATATTTAAATAGGTAGGACTGAATTTACATCTACATCTGTATGTATACCTCACAAGCCACCATACGGTGCGTGGCAGAATGTATGCTGTAGCAGTAATAGTCATTTCCTTTCCTACTGGACTCGCAAATAAAGCGAGGGAGAAAACGACTGTCTGTACTCCTCCATGTGAATGCTAATTTCTCGTATCTTATATTCGTGGTCCTTACTTGAAATGTTAGTTGGTGGCAGCAGAACCCTTCTATAGTCAACTTCAAATTTCTGTTCTCAATAGCGTTCCTCGAGAAGAACATCGCATTCCCTCCAGGGATTCCTATTTGGGTTCTTGAGGCACCCATCCAGTAATTTTGTGGATGCCGATAGGAATGCTTCTACAGCGCTGTATTCTTTGGGAGAAGTAGATCTACAGGTCTACAGACTCATACTCATTTGGCAGTGGCAGCAGCGGCTGCTGTTTGCTCGATGGTGAGTGGCGGTTGTGGGGATGGGACAAGGGCGTCGTGGGGATGGAGAAGTGAGTGAAGCACTGTGCTGCCACATAGACTCATAGATCTCAGCAGCATTAATTCTGGAGCAGTATACTGGAATTGTAAATGACTTACGTCCACCAGCTTCACAAGGCAACCGACAGACATAAAGTAATTAATATTGGAAATGTGGAGCTATTTCACGACGGTTACCGCCCATTTTGGTATCCGGAAAAGCACCTACAGACGTCAGAAGAGCGTCTGTAATGGTTACCTGGCAAGTGTAACCCGACTGCAGTAAGAAATTAGTCACCATCCAAAGGAACTCTCAACATCAGTTTAATGAATTTCTCAGTTAATCTGACATTAATGACATGCCACTGGGCATGTGCAAATGAGTGGGAGACTGCCACAGATATGACTCATGAGCTAGACCGATAATGAGGCGTTTCTTCGTTGTAGCTCGATCTTTTAAGAAAATTTCATCCACCCACCTACACAGAGATAAATGGTAAGCCTAATAAAATCAGTTATACTAACGAATTTGTGGCTGCACGTAGAATTAATATGATAATTACAACTGCTCTATGCCACTACCTAGAGAGACTTCTAAGGGCTGACTAGACATTTGGCTACCTTAAGAGAGTTCAATCGTGATGATCTATCCTATGACAGAAGAAGCGTATGCTCTTACTATCGCGTCATAAGCCAGAAATCAGTTTAATATTCTAGTCCTGCGATGCAAAGCGTAACAGATATTAAGCTGATATGAATAGATATGTATACCTGATGAGAGAATACTTTGAGGAAATACAGGCTGTGCCTTACTCTTGTACAAGATTTTCACAAACCGTAACGATACTTCAGCGAAGTGAAAAGCTTGTACGCCGCGATTTGTTTCGTCTTTGAAAACAACTCTTGTAAAAGGAATGAACCTGAATTTTGCATGAGAAATTCGAAGGAACCTACGTTTCGTGCCAGAAATTCGAGATATATGGATAACAACATCCCCGTCTCGGATTGGATAAAGTGGATTTCTTAAATTCGGAGTTTGCATCACGGGTGGAATTGCAGTAAGAACTAATCCCCAAATAATACCAGTTTGTCTCACAGTGTGAGACGGCTGATAGGTTTCGACGAACCAGAAGCTGCGGCTTGTACTCGCATGACTGCCAGGTACAGACAAAGGTGGATAGCGAACAAGCCAGTATCCTGGTTGAGCAGCATCAGAAGTGGCTATATTTACTGCATGAGGATATTCAATATGGTGAACGTTTGCAATGAACGATCATTTCTTGTATGTAAATAGTTTAGCTGATTGCTTGCCGGTCACAGAGACAGTCTCCGGCCTCTGAGCGTTTCGTATGGACAATGTATGGATACCTGGAGATGTGTACAAAATTGCCGAAGTGGCCAATGTAGGTAGATGTTTCTACCACTCTCCCAGCTCTCCCAGTCAGCGCGGCCGGAGCTTCCTCGCACTCAGGAAATGGCGCACACTTCCTGACTGAGAGTGTGCATGATTGGGAGGCTGCTTTCATCACATGTGTTTAGTGTAAGGTCGAAACCTTTTGCTGGAAGATGACGCTTGTGCTCTGAAAAATTGGTGCCCATAAGATCTCGCACATATTTAGAGCTATGATGTGTTTCTGGAGGAATTTAATTACTTGAGTTGTCAAATGGTTGTATGAGAATATTGAAAATAAGTTCTATTATGTAGAAGAATCATTATAATGAAGTGGTGAATATTTTAAGCGACCTATTTGACCCCTGTAAATTGTCAATTTGATAGGTTAGTGCAAATGGACCATTTCCTGCCATTTTTGGTAGCTCACCTTTGTAGCTCTTCCTTTGTACCCACCGTTAGTCAATAGAAACATAGTATTATGAGGAGAGAGGAATGCCTCTGTCTGCACGTTTGAACTTGTTGGTTCACGCATGTGTTGACAAAAACAGGAAGTAACAATTTAAGCAGGATGGAGACAGGAACCATGTTTGGAATTTCCCAATGAATGGAATGCCGCCACCTGATGTTTTGTTCAGAGGGTAAAAGATCACATTAGGGTCCTAGTGCGTGTGGCTACAGTTTTTTTTTTTTTTTTTTTTTTTTTTTTTTTTTTTTTTTTTTTTTTTTGCTCAAGGAGTGTGGGAACAAATGGGGATACATCGTCTGGGTAGGCATGTCTCCTTGGTCCACAGGTTTTTTGCTCAGGAGGCATTGGGAACAAATTATGGTCCGTCACATGGGTAGGCATGTCTCCTTGGTGTACGGGTATTTTGTTGAGTGGGCACGAGAACAAATGCAAGTATTTGTGTGGGTGCGTTCTTGGTCTACACTTTTCCTTTTCAGGGGGCACAAAAGCAAATGGGGGTCCGTTGTGTGGTTAGGCGTATCTCCTTCATCTACAGGTTTTGTGTTCAGGTGCACAAGGACAAGTGGGGCTCCATAGTGTGGGTAGGCATGTCTCCTCAGTCTACAGGTTTCAGGAGAGATGTTTCAACAGGAAGTGGCCACTTGACAGAGAGCGGAAGTGGTTACCGATATATTGACTATCTAAGGACACTGACTTCCAGTTGACAGCCATAAGTATTTAGTATCATAATCTGTTATTGGGACATAGGGCGGTTTTCGACCTCTACGGCAAACAGAAATGCATGCTTGGTACTCTGTAATTCAGATGGTCGACACTGGGTGGACAACCCAGAATGGAACCGAGTATACTGGAATTAATTCCATTTCGTCATTTATTATGTCATGGGAAGCGGTGGCAGGGGTTGCAGATTTGAGGTGTATCCAATTACATGAGCCGTGCCTCCCATAAACTGATTAAATGAAGCATACGCTTATTACATTAAAAATATATTGTCGCAGAAAAGGCTTAATGGCGCTGTCACCGTGATGTGGTCGTTGTGATGCTGGACTGTTGCATGAAGGGTCCTGAATTCAAAACTCACCTTCACTGTAAAATTTCAATTTCTATATTCGATTCAAGTACTTCCTACAAATATCCACAAATGTCAAGAATCGTAGTACTAGAAAGTTCTGAGATTGTATATACAGGGTGTTACAAAAAGATAAGGTCAAACTTTCAGAAAACATTCCTCACACACAAACAAATAAAATATGTTATGTGGACATGTGTCCGGAATCGCTTACTTTCCGTGTTAGAGCTCATTTTATTACTTCTCTTCAAATCACATTAATCATGGAATGGTAACACGCAGCAACAAAACGTACCACCGTTACTTCAAACACTTTCTTACAGGAAATGTTCAAAATGCCCTCCGTTAGCGCGGATACATGCATCCATCCTGTGTCGCATGGAATCCCTGATGCGCTGATGCAGCCCTTGAGAATGGCGTATTGTATCACAGCGGTCCACAATACGAGCACGAAGCGTCTCCACATTCGGTACCGGGCTTGCGTATACAAGAGCTTTCAAATGCCCCCATAAATGAAAGTCAAGAGGGTTGAGGTCAGGAGAGCGTGGAGACCATGGAATTGGTCCGCCTCTACCAATCCATCGGTCACCGAATCTATTATTGAGAAGCGTACGAACACTTCAACTGAAATGTGCAGGAGCTCCATCGTGCATCAACCACATGTTGTGTCGTACTTGTAAAGGCAAATGTTCTAGCAGCCCTGGTAGAGTATCCCGTATGAAATCATGGCGGTGAATCGAGGAAGTACAGTACATACTGACGAAACTAAAATGAGCTCTAACATGGAAATTAAGCGTTTCCGGACACATGTCCCCGTAACATCTCTTCTTTACTTGTGTCTGAGGAATGTTTCCTGAAAGTTTGGCCGTACCATTTTGTAACACCCTGTATACTGTATGTGTTCTGGTTGGAGGAAGTTCGCTCCAGGTTCTTGTATGTGCAAGTGCTGAATAAACCTTCGTTAAGTGAAGTTAGTGTTTGTCGTTCATATAACTACACCTTCTTCTACGTGACATTCTGGTGGAGACGCCGGATATTGGAACTTCTGATAGCGCGCATTATCGACGACACAGTGGCTCCCATCAGGAACCTGAGTTGGAGCCATATTCAGCAGATAGCAATCTAACGGAGAAAGAAGAAGAAGAGGATGACGTTACGATGACATCAACTGTATGCCACCACAATGGACCTTCATCTGGCGTCTCTGGTGACGATGGCCAAGATCCAAACAATTGACTGAAGGTATAACAGCGTATAGCCAAATTTAACAAATGGGATGACACCTTGTGTTTGGTTAACGTATTTTTCTACTTGGAGGGCATGGCCAAGCAATGGTATGAGAACAACGAGGAGAAGTTCACAAGCTGGGAAGTATTCCAGACGGAACTGCGCAAGTATTTTGACGACACACAACGACAAAAGTGCAAGTCTGAACATAAATTAAAGAGCAGGGCTTAGCGTCCAGGAGAAACTACAGCATCCTTCATTCATGACGTCTTGCAGATGTATAAAATAGTAAATCCTAGAATGAAGGAGGAAAATAAGGTTCCACATCTCATGAAGGGTGTTTCTGAGGACATACTTCAAGCCCTACTCCTGCAGGAAGTTTCAACAGCAGACGACTTCATAAAATGGTGCCAGTAGATCGAGACAATGCATCAAAACCAATTACACGCAAGAAGCTTGAACGGCTTCCAAATGTCGTATCGATGTCCCTCATGTTGGAAAACACTGACTTCACAAGTGGTTTTCGTCAGATAGTGAGAGAGGAAGTTCAGAAGGCACTTGGATTGCACGGCGACCTAAAAACCGAGACGCTTCAAGAGGTCATAAGGAAGGAAGTGGAGCAGGCATTGACCCAATCTCTCCTCCTTCATTTCGATTTAAAACGGTGAAAATGTCGAGACCAAGGCCGCATCAGGAACCTACACTCCTGGAAATTGAAATAAGAACACCGTGAATTCATTGTCCCAGGAAGGGGAAACTTTATTGACACATTCCTGGGGTCACATACATCACATGATCACACTGACAGAACCACAGGCACATAGACACAGGCAACAGAGCATGCACAATGTCGGCACTAGTACAGTGTATATCCACCTTTCGCAGCAATGCAGGCTGCTATTCTCCCATGGAGACGATCGTAGAGATGCTGGATGTAGTCCTGTGGAACGGCTTGTCATGCCATTTCCATCTGGTGCCTCAGTTGGACCAGCGTTCGTGCTGCAGGTGCAGACCGCATGAGACGACGCTTCATCCAGTCCCAAACATGCTCAATGGGTGACAGATCTGGAGATCTTGCTGGCCAGGGTAGTTGACTTACACGTTCTAGACCACGTTGGGTGGCACGTGATACATGAGGACGTGCATTGTCCTGTTGAAACAGCAAGTTCCCTTGCTGGTCTAGGAATGGTAGAACGATGGGTTCGATGACGGTTTGGATGTACCGTGCACTATTCAGTGTCCCCTCGACGATCACCAGAGGTGTACGGCCAGTGTAGGAGATCGCTCCCCACACCATGATGCCGTGTGTTCGCCCTGTGTGCCTCGGTCGTATGCAGTCCTGATTGTAGCGCTCACCTGCACGGCGCTAAACACGCATACGACCATCATTGGCACCAAGGCAGAAACGACTCTCATCGCTGAAAACGACACGTCTCCATTCGTCCCTCCATTCACGCCTGTCGCGACACCACTGGAGGCGGGCTGCACGATGTTGGGGCGTGAGCGAAAGATGGCCTAACGGTGTGCAGGACCGTAGCCCAGCTTCAAGGAGACGGTTGCGAATGGTCCTCGCCAATACCCCAGGAGCAACAGTGTCCCTAATTTGCTGGGAAGTGGCGGTGCGGTCCCCTACGGCACTGCGTAGGATCATACGGTCTTGGCGTGCATCCGTGCGTCACTGCGGTCCGGTCCCAGGTCGACGGGCACGTGCACCTTCCGCCGACCACTGGCGACAACATCGATGTACTGAGGAGACCTCACGCCCCACGTGTTGAGCAATACGGCGGTACGTCCACCCGGCCTCCCGCATGCCCACTATACGCCCTCGCTCAATGTCCGTCAACTGCACATACGGTTCACGTCCACGCTGTCGCGGCATGATACCAGTGTTAAAGACTGCGATGGAGCACCGTATGCCACGGCAAACTGGCTGACACTGACGGCGGCGGTGCACAAATGCTGCGCAGCTAGCGCCATTCGACGGCCAACATCGCGGTTCCTTGTGTGTCCGCTGTGCCGTGCGTGTGATCATTGCTTGTACAGCCCTCTCGCAGTGTCCGGAGCAAGTATGGTGGGTCTTTTTTCCCATTCCAGGAGTGTATTTGGGCACCAAGGAAGTCTGTCTGGAGGACCCAGGATAACCAACCAGTATGTTTCCATTGCAGACGACTGGGACATCTGGTGCACTATTGTCGAGAAAGCCAGCGGATATTTGATGACGCCAGTGCCAGAAGACAGTAGACAGATCTTAGCCGACAACAACTCCGGGACGATGAAGATGAGCAAGAAGATGTGGGTGCAGTACCATCGCCGCCAGCTAGCCGCTGGAGAGGACGCTCCCAAAACGCCGATCAAGGTCTCAATCATCGTTTAGAAGCTCCAGCCGATCACCTAACCGACACAACCTGGAAAAATCAAGGATGCGACCTTCCTTAAAGGTGAGGCTGCCGAAAAGAAAAATCTTCCGCCGTCAATCACTATAAAAAGATAGGAAACTACGTCGATATTTTCATGGATGGCCGACCAGCCCAAGCTCTTGTGAACTCTGGAGAATCATATTCAGTCATTTCTGAGGACTACCGTCGACAGTTGCAGAAAACCGTACTCATCGACAACAAGACATCTCTGCTGAAGGTGTCTAATGGGAAACATGTGAAACCTAAAGGAAGATGTATCATTCATATTGGTATTAGTGGCCTACACAGCCCTTAGAATTCACCGTCGTGTAGTCATGACGTCATTCTCGGATGGGAATTTTTGAAAGTTTTCAGGCATGTATAGTTTGCGGTCGCTGTAAGATTATGCTAGACGAGATGAGCTACTGTGGACAGGAAGATGCGCATCCGAGTGTGTGGAGAGTATGTGTGCTGGATGAAGTGATCATTCCTGCAGTCAGCACCAGAAAGGTAACTGTCATGTGTCATGCAATGCATCAACCCATGAATCTTGTAGTGGAATGTAAGAGAAGCTTAGCACTGCAGAATAACTTGGTCATCGCAGACTCTGTCGTCTCTTTTAAGAATGAATTCGGTGAATTGTGGATAGTTAAATCTCACCGAGAACCGCAGATCCTTCCAAGACGCGTGTGCATAGCAAACGTTGAGTCGTTATTGAAGAACAGCTGAGCGTCATAGAAACTTCCCATGCCGAGTCTGTAAGCGAAATTGGCGCTACCACTACCAGACAAGATCTTCTAACTCGACTATCATCAGATCTCACTAGGGAACAACAGAAAAAGCTACCTGGCATTCTTCTCGACTTATCTGAATGCTTCAATCCACAGGTGAAGAGCAAATTAGACAAATCGATGGTGAAGCACCGTATTAGCACTGGAGACCAACAACCAAAAACCCAGAGAGCATACTGTATGTCAGCTACGGAACGTCGAATAATTAGCGAAGAGTTAGATAAAATGATGCAGAATGACATCATTCTGCGTCCGCAGAGCCCATGGTCATCATCAGTGCTTCTTGTCAGGAAGAAGGATGGCAGGTGGCGCTTTTTTGTTGATTACAGGAAGCTTAATAAGATAATTAAGAAGGACATTTTCCACGAATTGACGATACACTAGATTGTCTGGAGGGGGCTACGTTTTTCTCAACCATGAACGTGTACTCAGGATACTGGAAAATCGAAGTAGATGGGGCTGATCGTGAGAAAACTAAATTCATCACCCCTGAGGCCCTGTGAGAGTTTAACGTAATGTCGTTTGATTTGTGTAATGCACCAGAAACTTTTGAACCGATGATGGATAATCTTCTGTCACCTGAAGTGGACGATGCGTCTTTATTATTTAGATGACATTATAGTGTTATCACAGACATGTGTTGAACATATAAAAAGACTGAGGACCGTTCTTAAGTGTCTCCAACAAGGCAGACTGAAACGTAATCCAAGAAAGTGTCTCTTTGGAGCAAAATAAATCAAAATATTTGGACATCTAGTGTCAAACTAAGGTGTGCGGCCAGACCCAGAAAACGTGAGATCTAAAACGGAATTTCCTATTCCTAAAAGTATTAGAGATGTAGAAAGCTTCCTCGGATTATGTTCTTTTTACTGTCGTTTTATCGAAGACTTTTGTATCAAAGCCAGGCCACTCCAAGAGTTGTTAAAAGTTGATACTAAATGTATCTGGGGTGGCGCTCAACAAGATTCTTTCGATATGGTGTGATGTCAGGTGGCCAATGACCACGTGTTCCCTCTGTGTGGTTGTCTGCGACCCAGTGTCTCTGGAACATCTGTCTGAAGGGAGTTGAGTCAGGACGCAGCAGCAGTGAGGTCCTGGCAGCCATGACTTGCCCAATCATGCCGACAAAAATGACTTGAGTGGTTACGACCTTGGTTGGTCGTTCGGTCAGTCATCTCATCGGACGACGTGCATTTGGTCGCTGACAACTTTTGCGTTTTCTGTGTGTGTCGACTTGTTATTCGTACTTATTGTGCCACAGTCAGTTGTTTTAGTATTGTTCGATTTGTTTGTGGAAGTGTTTTTGCGGAACCATGTGTACCATGTCTGGTTTTGACTGAGCAGTTATTTTATTGCTGTCTTCGTGATGGCTAGTGAGTCAGTACGGACCCAGCAGCAAACAAGTCTCGGGGATGTGAGCCCAGACCAGGGCTGCTGGCAGTGTGCACACGCTGCTGGATCATGAGGCGCTAGCTGTGAGATCGAAAAGGTCGTTGCCCAGGGAATCTGGACGCTGAAGTTGAGTGATCAGTTAATCTGTTACGAAACCTTAATTCTTCTTACATCTCTTCGTTCATTTGCGGGTTTTTGCCCCCTTGGCCGTTCAGACTAGCAGCATCGTATGTTGTGTTTGAGTCGGCGAAATCTTGCAGCCGACATCCTGTGTTGTGATTAATTATTAAACTGACTGTTACTTATCAGTCTAGTGCACCAGCAGTATTTTCTGCCCTGTGGCCGTTAACGCTCGTGTTACCTGCTGTGCTCATTAGCCTAGTTGTTGGCAGCGTGCCTTCTCCTCGTCATGGTGCTGCTGTCCAGCACGGCGTGTAGTTGGACAGCCTTTTAAGTTGCTTGCTTCATGTTTTGCTTAGAGTGCTTATTGTTCCTCTGCATGTTTTTAGATGCCAATTTCTGGAGGAATAGTGCTGTTCGTATTCCCGTCCTCTGCCGATATTTTCCATCGTTGTGCCGTTGGTCGGACGGAAGGGAATAGTTTAAATTGTTGGTCTGTTCTTGGGCCGTTCCTTGTTCGGTTTGCCATCCATTTATTTAACTAAAACAATTGGCTGCAGCCGGCCGGAGTGTCAGCGCGGTTCTAGGTGCTACAGTCTGGATCCGAGCGACCGGTACGGTCTCAGCTTTGAATCCTGCCTTGGGCATGGATGTGTGGGATGTCCTTAGGTTAGTTAGGTTTAATTAGTTCTAAGTTCTAGGCGACTGATGACCTCAGAAGTTAAGTCGCATAGTGCTGAGAGCCATTTGAACCATTAGAACCAATTGGCTGACTGTCTCACGTCACATCACGTTTAAGCTACCTTCCCAGGCCGACCCTTGGAACACTTCTGAGCATCACTTGTTCATTTTGTTTGAAATTGTGATTTTCATTTTAGTTCAAGTATTGTGCGTTCCCTTCAGCCGTATATTAATTGTTTTCTTCAAATTATAGGTAAAGGCCTTCAGCTGAGTTAAATTAAAATTTTGTGCCTTGATTGGTTTAAGAAAGAAGTTTTTATTCTTAAATGGTCTTCCCTCTGAAATTGTTTGTAATCCATGCCCTAAGCCTATGGTTATCCCATGTGTTATGTGTGGCCTTCAGCTGAGGATTTGAGTGAACCCTTTAATAAGTCCTTCACTTATGTGTATTATCTAAAGGTCAATTTATTATAAGAGGGAAGGGGTTTATTGTAAATTATTTATCTGACTTGTTTAGGCCATCAGCCATTGTTTCAAAATTGTTTGTGGCCTTCAGCCATGCAATAAATGAACCAGGCTTCGGCTGTTTTTTTCCAAGTTAAAAGAGAATTTCTTGCTTGGAAAAATTGTTTATTAATGTGCCTTAATTGCTTTTGTCCCCCAGACGTGTAGTGTATTCCTTCAGCTGATAATTGTTTTCATTCATGTTTTTTTTTAATTTTACCTTCTATTTTTAATTGCTTTTGATTTCTAAGCCAGGTCTTCAGCCGTTCTTGTGTTTAGTGTGATTTTTGGGCTTCAGGCCAGAAAGCATCTCCAGTTTTCTCTAACTAGGCCATCAGCCGTATTGTTTATTTGTGATGTTTTAAGCCAATGTGTAGATAAGTGGTTCTTAGGAAAATAAAGTTTTGTGTTCGATTGCGCTACCAAAAGTAACTGTTTACGGCTCCATCGGCAACCTTAAACATATCATGTGTGCTCTCTGGTTTACTAACAATCAGGTCTCACCCGTCATCCTCCGAACGGCACTTCACAACAGAACTTCTACGTACAAGAGAGAGTGAGAATCAAAAATCATGTTGAAAAAAATGACTGATGTTTTTCATATGTCTGCACCTTACTGCCCATTCGCTTGCGCACTGGGCGATTTGGCGGCAAATAACTAGTCGCCAACAGTCAACGTGTCACCTGCTACTATCGCAGGTGCGTGCACTCATTTTCTTAGTATTCATTTCACATTGAGTGTCACACTTTCACCAAAGTGTCACATATTGAAGAATTGCTGTGGCGTTTGTTTTCATTCCGGTTACAGTGGGTGAGTGCTTACTGTTCAAATCCGACGCTGTGGGAGGAGATCTCCATTTTCATGGCCCGGGTTTCATTATTTCCCACAGTACTCGCATTTTTCAGCGGAGAGAACCCCGACCAACAGCATCCGTCGGTGAAGTAAGTACCGACCCGAAAAATTGTAAATGACTTTTTAATGTGTCAAGCGTTGTGAACCACGATACTCAGAAATCATTTCGTTGCACACACATATTCATGTCACCCACTTGACTATCTACTTGTTGAAAGACAAAACGTAGTATAAATTGCTTGTCTTTAAAGTTCATTTCTTCATATGGAGTTTGGTTTGAGTTGGAGGAGGAGGGCAAACTGCGAGGTCATCGGTGTCATCGAATTAGGGAAGAATGGGGAAGGCAATAGGCCGTGCCCTTTCAAAGGAACCATCCCGGCATTTGCCTAAAGCGATTTAGGAAAATCACGGAAAACGTAATCAGGATAGCCGGAGGTGGGATTGAACTGTCGTCCTCCCGAATGCGAGTCCACATTTGGAGTTTGGTTTCTAATGAAAATTCAGACAAGTATTGAGTCACAACAATATACAGAACATGGTAGCTTACACCTATGGCTGACGCTCTATCCATCGCTTATACTACGACCATAAATTTCTTAAGTGTTAAATCGTCAGAAGGTTCTCTGTTACTACAGTTTGTTTTTTAGCTTCAACTCATATTCGTTCACATCACACAGATAAATTAATTACATACACATTATCATGCTACAATACAAGCATATGATACATTTATGCTTCATTTTACAGATAGTCTTTTATCACATACGGGAGCTCATTTCTTCCTTGGGTAGGGGAGAGAGAAAAACATTGCAAGAATAACTAAAACAATACACATTGATGGCCTAACTACGCTTGGCACCGCCTCCTTTGTTTGGGAAGGAAGAAGGGAAATACTCATCAACTGGTTGAAGGATTTATGAGGAAATGTTACTCGTACAGTAATGGAGTAGTTGCTAAGGAGCTTTTGTTTAATGGCAATAAAGCGTACTGACTAATCATTCACATAGTATCACCGCACTTCTTCATGTGCTAGTGATGTTTATTTCAGTTCACGTGTATCTTAGTGTGAAATACGATGTTTCAAGCATCGTGTCTTATGTTTCTTAAATACGTGTAAATGTCATTATCTGAGCATTCATGTGACACAATAAAAATTATTTTTTGCAAAATCTCATGCATAAATATTTATGCATACTCTGCAGCGAATAGGTATTGATAATTGTCACTGTGATACACTGAGACAATGCATTATTCATTTTTAATTTTCCTTAGGTCCTTTGTATAAATATCGTTACAACTAAATAGTTAACTCGAGGTATGGCCCGTTTCTTCATTTGGTATCTGCTACTCTCGGCGTAATTCTCTTCTGCGCTGTGACGAAGCACTGGTCGCTGAAAGGCAAAAATTAAAAGTAACTGCATTACGTAGCTCGGTGGCTACTGATACATTTGGTCATTACATCCGTCTGCAGATGTTTTAATACTTTGTTTAAATTAAGAGGCATTCGTTTATTCTGTAACCCATTATGATCATTTATTCTACAAAGAAAATTATTTTACATTTCTTTCGGTATTTTGTCGTTGGTCCTTAGCTTACACATCTCGTATAATTTTTCATAATGCTCGCTTTTGCTTGTAAATATGTTGTATATAGCTTAGTGTATAGTTAAATATCTGTGTACATCCATCATTGGGTTCTTTGTTCTTAGGCAGTAGATGCAATTGCGTGGTATTTCCGTTTACTTTGTATTTAAGATAGTTCTCGTACAAATTGCATTCCTATTTGATTGCGGCTTCTGCTAGTCTGTCGCACATGCCCAGAAGACAATGCCTCCTTTCCTGCTACTGACATAATCGCTTATTGTTATGTGCGGACAGCTGAACGATAAGCTAATTTCGTTTACACTTACTATCCCTTCGCATGATGTGGTGTATTACTTAAAAATGCTGTTAATTTTATGCCTACTTGTTCAAATAAAAAGAATTACTTATGCCTATACATAGTACTTTATCTTACAATACACTCCAAAAGAAAAATTACAATTAGCAATTAGTGTTATGTATACTATGTACCCCCCCCCCCCCCCCCCCATGAACCATGGACCTTGCCGTTGGTGGGGAGGCTTGCGTGCCTCAGCGATACAGATAGACGTACCGTAGGTGCAACCACAACGGAGAGGTATCTGTTGACAGGCCAGACAAACGTGTGGTTCCTGAAAAGGGGCAGCAGCTATTCCAGTAGTTGCAGGGGCAACAGTCTGGATGATTGACTGATCTGACCTTGTAACACTAACCAAAACTGCCTTGCTCTGCTGGGACTGCGAACGGTTGAAAGCAAGGGGAAACTACAGCCATAATTTTTCCCAAGGGCATGCAGCTATACTGTATGGTTAATGATGATGGCGTCCTATTGGATAAAATATTCCGGATGTAAACTAGGCCCCCATTCGGATCTCCGGGCGGGGACTACTAAATACGACATCGCTATCAAGAGAAAGAAAACGGGCGTTCTACGGATCGGAGCGTGGAATGTCAGATCCCTTAATCAGGCAAGTAGTCTAGAAAATTTAAAAAGGGAAATGGATAGATTAAAGTTTGATACAGTGGAAATTAGTGAAGCACGGTGGCAGGAAGAACAAGACTTTTGGTCAGGCTAATACAGGGTTATAAATAAAAAGTCAAATAGGGGTAATGCAGGAGTAGGTTTAATAATGAATAAAAAAATAGGAATGCGGGTAAGCTACTACAAACAGCATAGTGAACGCCTTATTGTGGCCAAGATAGACACGAAGCCCACATCTACTACAGTAGTACAAGTATATATGACAACTAGCTCTGCAGATGAAGAAGAAATTGTGAAATGTATGATGAGATAAAAGAAATTATTCAGGTAGTGAAGGGAGACGAAAATTTAATAGTCATGGGTGACTGCAATTCGTCAGTAGGAAAAGGAAGAGAAGGAAACATAGTAGGTGAATATGGATTGGAGCTAAGAAATGAAAGAGGAAGCCGCCTGATAGAATTTTGCACTGAGCGTAACTTAATCATAGCTAATACTTGGTTTAAGAAGAAAAAAGGTTGTATACATGGAAGAACCGTATCGATACAAAAAGGTATCAGATACATTATACAATGGTAAGACAGAGATTTAGAAACCAGGTTTTAAACTGTAAGAAATTTTCAGGTGCAGATGTGGACTCTGACCACAATCTATTAGTTATGCACTGCAGATTAAAACGGAAGAAACTGCTAAGAGGTGGCAATTTAAGGAGATGTGACCTGGATAAACTGAAAGAACCAGTTGTTGTACAGAGTTTCAGGGAGACCATAAGGGAACAATTGACAGGAATGGGGGAAAGAAATAAAGTAGAAGAAGGATGGATAGCTTTGAGGGATGAAGTAGTGAATGCAGCAGAGGATCAAGTAGGTAAAAAGACGAGGGCTAGTAGAAATCCGTGGGTAACAGAAGTAATATTGAATTTAATTGTTGAAAGGAGAAAATATAAAACAGTAAATGAAGCAGGCAAAAAGGAATACAAACGTCTCAAAAGATGAGATTGACAGGAAGTGCAAAATGCCTAAGCAGGGATGGCTAGAGGATACTGCCTACAGGAAAATTAAAGAGACCTTTGGAGAAAAGAGAGCCACTTATATGAATATCAAGAGCTCAGATGAAAACCCAGTTCTAAGCAAAGAGGGGAAAGCAGAACGGTGGAAGGAGTACATAGAGGGTGTATACAAGGGCGATGTACTTGAGGACAATATTCTGGAAATGGAAGAAGATGTAGATGAAGATGAAATGGGAGGTACAATACTGCGTGAAGAGTTTGACAGGGCACTGAGAGACCTGAGTCGAACCAAGGCCCCGGGAGTAGACAACATTCCATTAGAACTACTGATGGCCTTGGGAGATCCAGTCCTGACAAAACTCTTCCAACTGGTGAGCAAGATGTCGAGAGCGGTGAAATACCCTCAGACTTCAAGAATATAATAATTCCAATCCCAAAGAAAGCAGGTGTTGGAAGATGTGAAAACTACCGAACTGGTGTTGGAAGATGTGAAAACTACCGAACTATCAGTTTAATAAGTCACGGCTGCAAAATACTAACGCTAATTCTTTACAGACGAATGGAAAAACTAGTAGATGTCGACTTCGGGGAAGATCAGTTTGGATTCCGTAGAAATATTGGAATACGTGAGGCAATACTGTCCCTACGACGTATATTGGAAGCTAGACTAAGGAAAGGCAAACCTACGTTTCTAGCATTTGCAGACTTAGAGAAAGCTTTTGACAATGTTGACTGGAATACTCTCTTTCAGTTTCTGAAGGTGTCAGGGGTAAAATACAGGGAGCGGAAGACTATTTACAATTTCTACAGAAACCAAATGGCAGAAGAATTGAGGGGCAGGAAAGGGAAGCAGTGGTTGGGAAGGGAGTGAGACAGGGTTGTAGCGTCTCCACGATGTTATTATATCTCTATATTGCGCAACCAGTGAAGGAAACAAAAGAAAAATTCGGAGTAGGTATTAAAATCCATTGAGAAGAAATAAAAACCTTGAGGTTCGCCGATGACATTGTAATTCTGTCAGAGAAACCAAAGGACTTCGAAGAGCAGTAGAACGGAACGGATAGCGTCTTGAAAGGATGATGTAAGATGAACATCAACAAAAGCAAAATGAGGATAGTGGAATGTAGTCGAATTAATTCGGGAGATGCTGAGGGTATTAGATTAGGAAGTGAGACACTTAAAGTAGTAAAGGAGTTTTGCTATTTTGGGAGCAAAATAACTGATGATGGTTGAAGTAGAGAGGATATAAAATGTAGACTGGCATTGGCAAGGGAAGCGTGTCTGAAGAAGAGAAATTTCTTAACATCGAGTATATATTTAAGTGTCAGGAACGCATTTCTGAAAGTATTTGTATGGAGTTTAGCCATGTGTGGAAGTGAAACATGGACGATAAATAGTTTAGACAAGAAGAGAATAGAAGCTTTCGAAATGTGGTGTTACAGAAGAATGTTGAAGATTAGATGGGTAGATCACATAACTAATGATGAGGTATTGAATAGGATTGGGGAGAAGAGAAGTTTGTGGCACAACTTGACTAGAAGGGGTCGATTGGTAGGACATATTCTGAGGCATCAAGGGCCACCAATTTAGCATTGGAGGGCAGCGTGGATGGTAAAAATCGTAGAGGGAGACCAAGAGATGAATACACCCAGCAGATTCAGAATGATGTAGGTTGCAGTAGGTAGTGGGAGATGAAGAAGTTTGCACAGGTTAGAGTAGCATGGAGAGCTGCATGAAACCAGTCTCAGGATTGAAGACCACAACAACATCAACGTACTATGTACAATTTTCTATTATTAAAAAAAATGCTACCTAGCTTCATCATTGTATAAAAGCTTTCATATCGTTGTGAGGGCGGAGACCCTTTTCTCTCCATGTTTTCTCATAGACTAATCTGTACGTACCTATTTATTTTAGCCATCCAGTGTGGCCGAGCGGTTCTAGGAGCTTCAGTCTAGAATCGCGTGGCCGCTACGGTCGCAGGTTCGAATCCTGCCTCGGGTATGTATGTGTGTGATGTCCTTAGGTTAGTTAGGTTTAATTAGTTCTAAGTTTTAGGCGACTGATGACCTCGTAAGTTAAGTCGCATAGTGCTCAGAGCCATTTGAACCAGTTTATGTTAATTTGGAAATTACCTATACTCCTGAATAGAGTAATTGCTACTCATTATTCAGTTTGCCAAATTCTGTCCATGTAGAGTGCGTCCCAAGAAGACTCGTTGTCGTTAAAAAAATTGTGTAACACGTTTCAGTTTAATATTATAAATTTTCTTTCTATACTCGGTCCTGTTTTTTAGTGTAGCTATGGCTTGTTCAATTTGTTTTGTAGTGTCATTTCTGTACTGGTTACCTTTGGTATGGGCGACTCCCACTCATTCGTTTGTTTTGTCCGGAACATCAATTCGTTGGGGGTGAAATCTGTTGAAGAATGTAGAATGTTATTCACAACTTGCACGAAAGGAGTGACGTATTCCACCCATCGAGTGTGTCTGTGAGGGGTGTACGTCCTAATAAACCAGTTAAATTCTTTAGACTCGTTCTACTTGGATTCCTTCGGGTGAAAAAAGCTTACTAGTATGTGCTTTATGCCCTGTGAGGTTTCCACTTTTGCCCAACGAAATACGAAGCATTATTTGTTTTTAGTACCTTTGGTGTGCCTGCTCTTCTCAAATAGTCTCCCTTAATTCTTTTGCTGATATTTGCGGCTGTTGCATTTTTAATGGCAACCATTTTGGTATGTTTCCAGAAAATATCGTATAGTGCTGCTCCTCATCTTACGTCTCCTTCACTTGTACGATATGGACCAGCAATGTCCAGGGGTACTATATCTAGAGGGTTTTTTGTGAGTATATTTTGACACACTGGACTGTTTTGATTTTTGACATATTGGACACTTCCTTAATACCCATAGGACTTGCCTTCTCAAATTTGAAAAATAACAAAGTGTTGCAGTTTTACAGTATATTTGCTGCTCCGTTATGTCCCCATTTGTGCATCTTATAAGTTCGTCGACATAATCTTCAGGAATACACACATACATCATTGATCTGATTTTTCATGTTCCCTATGAAACAAATTACCCTTGTACTCCTGATACCATTTACGTACCTTACCACCTTCATCCTGCTTAAGGTTTTGTAGCTTTCCTCCATCTGCGACCTTGGTATTGTATAATTATCAGTTGCTTACAAAACTTGTGGGAATCAGACTGTTATGTTGTACCTTGTATTAATAACGTTCTGAGTTCTGCATCCTGGTATGTTAATTCACCAAATTCCTCTGTATCTTGTGGTAACCTATACAAGCCATCTGCAATAACATTCTGAATTCCTTTAATATATATGATCTCGAATTTGAATTCTTGTAAATATAGACACAGTCTAGCTAATTGTCCTTCGTAGAGTTGTCCATTCCCGTTCAACTGTACTACGTACTGAGCTATTCCTTATCACTGCATCTATTACTCTAGATATCTCCAAGTGTACGTCGTCATTCCTTAGCTCTTCCGTACCCCATTTCGTTGCTTATAGATTTTCCCTGAGCAATCTCCTAAACTTCACCTACACTTCATCACTACTACATTGTGATCTACTCTTGCGTACGCCTTACAATTTGGTATATGAATTCCGAATCCCTGTCTGACCACGACGTAATTTTCCTTTTTCACCTGGCCTTTTCTAAGTATACCTTCCCCTCTTCTGAATCTTGAACAGTGTCTTCAATATTACTAGCCTAAATTTATTACAGAACTCAGTTAGTCTTTCTCCTCTCTCAATCCTTATCGGAACCCATATTCCCCTGTAACCATTTCTTCCAGTCCGTCCCCTACAACTGCTTTCCAGTCCCCAAGAGTATTATATTTTCATTTCCCTTTAAGTACTGTATTACCCTTTCAGTACCCTCATATACTTACTCTATCCCTTCCTGTTCGCCTTGCGACGTCGGCCTGTATATCTCAAATATTGTTGTCGATGTTGGTTTTATGTCCATTCTGACAAGAGTAAGCCTGTCACTGAACTGTTAATAGTAACACACTCTCTGACCTACTTTCCTCTTCATAGCGAATTCAACTACCGTTTTACCATTTTCTTTCCATTACATTTCACTGACCCCAATTATATCTAGACAGAAACTTTTCATTTCCCTTTTCAGATTTTCTAGCTTCCCTATCACGTTCAAGCTTCTCACATTCCCCGCCCCGACTCGTAGGTTATCATTTAGTTGGTTATTCAGTTTCTTTGTCATGGTCACCTTCCCCATTGGCAGTTCCCTCTCGTAGATCCGAATGCTGGACTATTCCGGAATGTTTTGCCAATGTAAAGATTATCACGACATTTTTGCAATTACAGCTCACACGTCCTATGGAAGACGTAACGTGTCGTTAATACAGTGGTGTTCATTGCCGCCAGCATCCTCATGCCATTGATCGTTGCTGATCCTTCGGCCTTTAGGAACTTCCCATTCCAAGCACAAGAAAGTGCCCTGAACCTCTGTCCGCTCCTCCACCCTCTTTCACAAGGGCATTGGCCTTATGCTGAAAGTCTTCGGCCGCCCAAAGCTGATTATTAATCAAGATATAAGCGGCCGAGGGCTTCGAACCCAGGCTACAGAACGTTACCCCAACACCACAGGTGCACTTTGCAAAGTTTAGAACATTCATGTCGTATGAAAATAACTGCACAAATTATGTGATTATTCTTTGCAAGAGAGAGAATGTGTCTACAGAAATTCAGTTGTGCAAAAGATATATCCAGTCTTTGATTAACAGATACATAGTTCGTCGGATATATATCTCAGAACTTACAATGGTCCTTCCGTGTACTGAAGACTGGGGCAGAACTTTCTATTCCACAGAAATTGCAAAATGCCTCCACGGACGAGCAATGCTGAGCCCTGACGTAAGGGGAACCAGTGAGATGGAAACTTGGAGCAACCTGCAGTTGGCACCAAACGGCGAATGGTGTACTAACTGCCTAGATGAGGCGGGAATCATGTGTGAACGGTGGATAGCACACATAGATGCGAGTACGAACGACGCGAAGCTGTTTACGTGGTGGTAGTGCTAAACGGGGCGAGCGAAAAGTGGGTGTTCCTCTATGTCAGCTATGTGAAATGTACAGGATGAAAAAGAAAAAAAGAATATTGTTTTATGTGGAAAAAATGTCACGCTGCATCATTAGCCCGCAAGGGTTCCATGTTCAGTGATGGTGTGCAACCTACTATGTGATGAATATTGTTTTAGAGATTTTGTTTACGTTAATTCACAATTGGAAACTGCATGCTAATGATTGTGTAATACTCTCAAAACAAATCGAAGTGTCTTAAATAAAGGCTGCAACTTCAACCAGACGGGCACCCAGATTCGCTAGACTATCTTTCGCTCAGTCTCGTCCACCAAGCGTTTCATCCCCCTCATATAAACAAAAACGCAGGCCTGGAGACTGTGGTGGCTACGATACATGCCTAAGCCCCTGCTCCGCCATCCCTCCCCTAAGTCAAATAATTTGTTGAAAACACATTTCCAAATGCTCTCCGACATCATCGGTGAAGTATTTTTGGGCTCCGTGATACTGGAACCATTTTCCTTGTTTAGTCGTTAGTGGAATATTCTCCATCACATCTGGTAGCGCTTCACGGCGGCAGATACCGCAGTTTCCTACACCCAATGTTTTAGACAGTAGGTACGGTCTAATAAGATGGTCGTGAACAAAACAGTTTCAAACATTTATGGTAAATCTGTGTTGATCGTGGAGCTCATTAGTTCTTCAACTCTCATACATGAATAGTGGGGCTGTTGAATATTCCTTCCCTTGTGAAGGCAGGCTCGGCATTACAGAAAGCACGCATTCGCGAGTCAAGGATATTTGAATCTGCTTCGGATGCCAATGGCAGGGTTCCGCGTGCTAGGGAGAGACCAATCTTGTACTATTTAGTACCTGAGCCTCGTGCAGAATGTTCCACACAGTGGCGCTGGGGGTATTCAGTTCCTTGGCTATGGATCGTTTGCTGGTGCTGGAATTCTACTCAATCCGCTGTCACACAGCTTCCTCAAACTGAACAGTTTCACACACTGGACTGTCTGTTTGTCGTTCTGGTGTTTTACGTTGACGGTGATCAACTTTTGAAATGTGTTGTGACTTGCCAACCCCCCTCTCTTTCAATCGTCGTGCGTACAAGCGCCTTGCTGCTCTACTATTGCATCTTGCATTCCCTAAACGAACTCATGTCACCTAACGCGATTACAGTATAATCAGCCATCAACATCCTTTGAACGTCAGTAGAAACTTGGTTTACACAGAACATAGTAAACAGCGATAATTTAACTGTTTACCTAACGCGATTACAGTATAATCAGCCATCAACATCCTTTGAACGTCAGTAGAAACTTGGTTTACACAGAACATAGTAAACAGCGATAATTTAACTGTTTACCCAGGGACGTGGACACTAGTCTCAGTAATGGAGATTTGCCTACCTAGTAGTAAGACGTAGTTTTCTGCAGGTCAGTTTCCAGTGTGAACGTGTTGCTTACGAAACAATCAAGACAACAGTGAACGTTGACATGGAGGAAGGAAGTGGTCCAGCAGCATATCCTAGACTAACCCTCAGAGGAGAAACAGTGGTCCCTTGAAATTTGTGGCATGTAGCACAACTGTTCCCATTTACCTCTATAAATTTATACATATAGTTTTTTTATACATTTTATAAACTGGCGTTCGAAGAGCTGGCGTTGCCTGTGATGGCAATAAAGGGAGTTTTGCATCGATGCGGAAGGTCATGCACAGCCATGCTGTAGGTCAAACTGTGCACATGCTGCTATTGGCTGTTCTGTTTGTTCATTCCTCCTCTCCTCGAATTGCTGACAAGTGGGGTCACCGATTAAACCTTTCTGCCATTAGATTTCTATGCAAAATGACAGGTTTTACGGCACAGATTCGTAATGTACCTTTTTTTAACTGTGTAGTTTTATGTGATAATTTAAGTAAACGTAAATAGAGTCTCTTAAATTACCAAGAAGTATTTAATTCTTTCAGCACGTTAGCGTTTGCTTAATTGAAAATTGTTTGTTACTCTGGTTTCTCAAGTTATCTGTAGTGTTGATCAAGTTTGCCATTGTTACTACAAACGTGGCAGTCTTGCCTTAATCATAAGAATCAGTAAATTCACGCCACGGAAGGGCTTTGGTGGCACAGCCTTTGCGTTCCACAGTGAGACCATTCGTCTACCAGTTCTTATATTTCCACCCTTCTAACTGGAGGTTTGAGGGACTTCGGCCGTTCTCTTGTGTAACAAAATGTAACAACTACAGCCGTCCTTTCGACGTTATTGATTATACGTCTACCAGTTTCGGTGATTCTAAAGTACACCATCTTCAGGAATTAACTGACGCTGAGACAATTAACTCCAATCGTAATCACGAATCATCAATGGCCAACATCTATGAAATGGTTTTCGCGAACGACCTGTAACAACATACGGCTGGTATTGTCTTCACTTAAGACTTCCGGGCTGATAGGCCGTAGCCGAAGTATAAAACTCTCCCCTGACATTTCGTCTCCGACTGCGGGACACATCCTCGGAGGTACAGCGGTGAACTGCGAAGAGAACGCGAGGAAGCGCTGATTATATAGGCAGCACAGCGGGCACCACTGTCAATCACGTGGCGTCGGCTATAAGATTGTTTCTGGTAATGCCAACATTTTTGATTGAAAGTAATCAATCGTCACGCTTGCTGTGCAACGTAACATCCAAATTTTATTCAGTTTAACAGCTTCGTCTTTCCTGTAAAAATAATTACGGCGTTTATCTATCTCGATATCCTCTTTATACATACGTGCATAATAATGCGAATTTTTGGTAAGACTCTCGTCTTGCTGAATTTAATTTCATGATCACCTTCCTGGTAAACATGTTCCGCTACGGCCGATTTATCCGTGTGACTCAGGCGGCAGTTCCTCTTATGTTCAACAAGACGTGTGTTCACACTTCTCTTTGTGGTACCGATATAAACCTGTCCACAACTACAAGGAATTTTGTATACGCCCGGCATAGCCAAGGGGTGTCCTGCATTTTTTGCAGATCTTAAATTTTCTTTTATTTTCCTGGTGGATCTGAAAATAGTTTCCATCCCATACTTGGTTAAAACTTTCCCAATGTAATTGGAGGATACCAAAATATCATTGATTTTGCAGAGAATCAGGAGCAACGACGAACAACAGTAGCCCAAGGGCAAAGTTTTTCTTCCGTTCATTAGTAAGATCACTGATCGCATTGGGAAAGTTTTAAGCAATTATGGGGTGGAAACTATTTTCGGATCCACCAGGAAAATAAAAGAAAATTTAAGATCGGCAAAACATGCACGACGCCCCTAGGCTACGCCGGGGGGTATGCAAAATTCCTTGTAGTTGCGGACAGGTTCATATCGGTACCACAAAGAGAAGTGTGAACACACGTCTTGTTGAACATAAGAGGAACTGACGCCTGAGTCACACGGATAAATCGGCCGTAGTGGAACATGTTTACCAGGAAGGTGATCATGAAGTAAAGTTCAGCGAGACGAGAGTCTTACCAAAAAGGTCGCATTATATTGCACGCATGTATAGAGAGGATATCGAGATAGATAAACGCCGTAATAATTTTTACAGGAAAGACGAAGGTGTTAAACTGAATAAAATTTGGATGTTACGTTGCACAGCAAGCGTGACGATCGATTACTTTCAATCAAGAATGTTGGCATTACCAGAGACAATCTTAAAGCCGACGCCACGTGATTGACAGTGGCGCCCGCTGTGCTGCCTATATAATCAGCGCTTCCTCGAGTTCCTTTCGCAGTTTTCCGCTGTACCTCTAAGGATGTCTCCCGCAGTCGGAGACGAAATGTCAGGGGAGAGTTTTATACTTCGGCCACGGCCTACCAGCCCTGAAGTTTAAGTGAAGTACCTGTAACAAAGATGTTGGATATCCAACCATCAGCTGTAACTGAGTTGGTATTTGATGGTTGGAGACACAACAACGTTGTTACATGTAGTTCGCTAAAACCTGTTCATAGATGTTGGCCACTGATTAATCGTGTATAAGATTGTAGGTAACCTCTCAGCGTCAGTTAAGGCGTAAATACGGTGTACTGAAACATCGAAACTGGTAGCCATATTATAAATAACACCGTAAGGATGGCTGTTGACTTTCCATTTCATTACCTTCTTCTACCAATACATGTACGTAATTAGCTAATGACAGAAATAAAACAGGAAGATGAAAGTTCATATCGAAGCCTATGTACACTGAATTAGATGTAGGGAAACGCCATGATATACAGAGTGGCGCAAGGAAACGGGAAATTTTAAAAGTTAGTGTGGTCAACACTGCAGTGCCGGCAGTTGTTCGGAAGCGATGCGTAGCTGTTGTGAGGGCGTTGCCACCTAGGACGTCATGGACTTGACCCACCTGCTCATGTGATTACGTGGGCGTCTAATTTTGAAGAAATTGTTTCAGCTTTAAAACTAAGACCTCCAGGTGACGTTAGAAGGAAATACATCCCGAAAATATTGCAGCTTTTCGAGCCGTTAGTGCTCCGTTACACAATATGCACCTGCGCTAGAGATTGGACGTCGAAGCTTACAAACAATACTGCACGGATTAAAATTCCATTCCTTTAAGCTATATATTACACCTACTAGTCCCTGCGTCCTGTAGTGAGTTTAGCGAACAGGTGTGGGCTAAGAAAATCAAAGACGACGCTGATTCCTTAAGAAACAGAATTTCTGTTACTGGGGAAAATCCTTGTGAGTTTCACGGATGTCCGTTACATGGCGCGAACGTTACAATATGCTGTGGTAAATCATGTCCTATTTCCTTTTTCGGACGAGAAGGTGGCACTGAAACAGAATAAACTTCCACGCGGTTTGCTGATTTGCTTGAAACATTCTTTGCACTAACACTGCGCAATCTTAACGTGGAAAACACGAGGTGTCAGAAAGACGGAACCATGTCACATACTGGTGGACAGTCGATGGAAGCAACTCACCAACTTTTTGGAAGGAGCGACATTTCACTGAAGAATGACGTTCCGTAGTCTGCGGCGTTCCCTAATCTTACTGTATGGGATTTCTCCCTCTGGGACATCTTAAAAGCGTAGCGATAGCGTTACAGATTACCACACAGGGGGCCCGGGTTCGATTCCCGGCAGGGGACTGGGTGTTGTGTGTCTCTTATCATTTTCATCATCATTGATTCGCGAGTCGCCGAAGTGGCGTCCACTAAAAAGAACTTGCAATAAGGCACCGAAATCTTCCGAATGGTGCCTCCCGGACAACAATGATATACGATCATTTCATTCATTTCATCTTAAAAGCAATGTGTGCGGCACACGCCCTGTAACTATTGACGACCTGAAACCAAAGGTTATTGAAGGTATCATTGTCGTTCACCGGGACATGCTACACCAAGCATTTCGAATTTTCCAAAGAGAGTGTGAGAATTTGAACGCCAAAATGGAGCATATCTTCCCGATGTCACCTTTAAGAAATAAAGAGACGAAGTGAAAGCGAAGATTATTGAAGATATCAGTGTCGTTCCCTGGGACATGCTAGACCAAGCATTCCGAATTTTACAAAGACTCTGTGATAATTTGAGCTCCTAAACGGACCATGTCTTCACGACGTCACCTTTAAGAAATGAAGAGACAGTCTGAGACATAATGGAGTGAAGACATAAGAAACATTCTACATGCATATACTTTCGTCAATAATTTTTGTTCTATGATTATTCGGGCAAATGGGACTACTTGAAAATGTCCAGCTTCTCTGCTCCACCCTGTGTAAGTATAGTAACATTCCTGTTGCAGTAAAGAAAGAAATTACAAAGGATGTACTGCAGTAGTCTTAAAGGACTGCGGCTTCTCCTGATAATTCCCTGTGCTCTCGTAAGGGACTTCGCGAACGGTGGAGGCGATTCTGGAGGAAGATAGCATTCCTCCCGGCGGTGTAGGAGGGTGCGCGCTTCCCGAGAGGCGAGGCGAACAGCCCCGCGGGGGCGGCGGGAGGCGGCGTCCATCAGACGTGGCCCCGCGCACACACTGGTCGTCGTCGTCGTCGGCAGTCATTTGTCTCCAGCGAGAGCCTGAGGAAACGTACGGCGCGGCAGCCAGCAATTCCTGCTGTCGGGGCCAGAGATTCGGCGGCGAGCCACGGGACACTGAACACGTTTCGCTTCACGTATACTGTATTTCTACTCCTAAAAATATATTCTGCATATTACTTCGGACTCTCGTTCTGTCGTACCACAGATTTGTGTATTGCTGCTGTCTTGCCAACATCAATCGTTTCGAAACGTGCATCTCAGGAACATCGTAATATAGGAGTAAGGCTTAAATACTTCGGTTAATCACTTGATACCTGAATAAATGTGTACTTAAAAGAAGAAAATCATAAATCATATTTTGTGTCCAGTAATGGTCATAGAGTACATAACGCCATCTCTATGTTTACCTGCTAAGTATAACTGACTACGTCGCAAACCTGATACGACAGACAGCTGAGAAACTAAACACGTAAAACACGTCATTTGGTAAAGGAAATTTATATAACAATTCATACACTCTGTAACATTCCCTGGCAGCACACGCACTATTAATAAAATGAAATGACATTTAATTGTACTATGTACGCCGCTATGAAGCAATTCGTACGTACTGTAATTGTTTAATTTTGTCTAAAGAACGTTGGTTATTGTTGTAATATTTTCTGTAATAATATTCTCGATGTATTTACGATTGTAATATTTCTATACTCATAATGTAATTACGAAATATGTTAATATCTGCGACAAAAAATGTAAAATATAGCCACAGAGGAAAATTATGTTGTAAGATTACAAAGAAACATTCACGATCAGCAGTACTATAAAAAGCTCCAAATAATGTGCATTCTTTGTCGTCTTCCTCGACAGCTGAGAGAGAGAGGAACCTGTGACGTAGCATTATATGAATGAGTAGACTTCTTTTGTCTATATCTAACTTTAGCCGCCATTAGAGGAGAAATTATAAAGGTGTGTAATTTTAATTATTGTTATGATCTAAATACATTATAATTTATCAATATTGTGTATTACTAATGTAAATTAACTGGCCCATGTCATCTATAATATTTCTTTAAAGAATTTTCAGCATTTTTAACGATTATCGTTGGTGTTGCTGGGCTGTGCCAAGACCGAACGAAGTGCAGCGGCGGCACATTTAAAAAAATATTTCCGCCATAAAATTAACAAAACCCGTAAACCGGGAGCAGGTAAAATTAGCAGTAAAATACGAAATATTTTTCTTTTGCAGCGATTCTGAGGCTGACTGAATTTATTACTGGTTTTACATTTGTGCAGTCATAGGCGGATAATTAAAGTTGAAGTTGTTAATCTGTTGGTGCTTCCAATTTCTAAAGCAAATAACTTAAACGTTTAGTGATGTGTGTTTTGTCAATGATAATTAAACGTTCAGGTCGGCTTGGCAATATTTAACCATTTTATGCTAACAGAGACAGTCTCGTGTTCCATAACTAACACCGGGAAAGAATTCTGTAAATATTTCATAACCCACTGCATCTAGAAAATATGTGCCAAGGCCGAAATCCGTAAAAAAATTAATTTAAATAATTTTCAAAGTTATAAATGTTATTAATCAGTTAGTTTGAATTTATCAGCATGAGAGGATTGCTAAAGTTCACGTAATTTTAAATGTGCTTAATTCTGTCTAAATGAATTCTTATTACCACACGTAAAAAAGGGGTTCTACAACAAAGTTCGTACTGAAAGAGTAAATAACAAAAATATTTAAAGCCATTTATTCCCCATCTTCATCCATTCATTTTTTACATAATAATAATATTTTTTTCTCATTAAAACTCTGACAGGATTTACATCATTAAAAATGAAAATTAAATGGTGGCATATATCAGTATCTATATCCTTAACAGTAATAAAAATACTAATGATGAAATATAAAATTGTCATGTCTGTCTGTTTGAGCACGCTAATCTTCGAAATTATTATACCAATTTTCATGGGGTTTCCACAGGTAACTTGAGCGTAGGTTAGAGCAACATACAGGATTTATCTCACCAAAATAGAATCACGGAAAAACATTAATGACTTAGATTTGTACCTAAAACCGTCGTGTTTTACTGTTTGCATAGCTGAACAAGCTAATGGCCAATATTATTTTACGAGCCTTTAGAGGCTTCCAGAAGAAAATTGTTTTGCTTAGGCAACGTATAAGCTTCATTTTATCAAAATCTGGTTACGGAAAATAAAAGTTACTTGATTTAAATTTGTATCTAAAACCATCTTATCTGTATGTTTGTCTATTCGAACCTGGTTATCTTAAAAAGGACTACGCGACTTTGCATTTGGTTTTCACAAGTAACTTGAGCGTAGCTTGGGTTAACATACAGACTTATTTCATCAAATTCGGAACATGGGATAAAAGGTAAGATTAGTTAAAGTGCAATTTTTTTCAGATATTATAATATAAAGTGGGCTACACCTATGGTCTAGAGGTAGCGTTTTTCATTAATAATCAAAACATGGTGGCCTCTAAACCCGCGACCGCTTACTTTTTTATTAATATCAGCACTGGCGCTCGAAGATTTCTGGCCTAAGAAATCTCGCTCATTCTGACAGCTGACCACTGAAAGAGGGAAGACGAGCGAACAAAGATTGAGGGCACTCTCTTGTGCCTGGGATGGGAAAATGCCCCTGAAAGAGATGAGGATGCAGAAGGCAATGGAAACCACTGGATTAAAGGTACATAACGTGCATCCATAGGACTTGTAGCCTCTAACTGAAGAAGTGACACAATGATATCTCCATTGGCAATAGGAGTACTGGCCGCTATCGACAGGGGATCTCAAGTTGATTCCGTATTTCTAGATTTCCGGAAAGCTTTTGACACCGATCCTCACAAGCGCCTTCTAATCAAGCTACGGGCCTATGGGGTATCGTTTCAGTTGTGCGACTGGATCCGTGATTTCCTGTCAGGAAGGTCGCAGTTCGTAGTAATGGACGGAAAATCATCGAGTAAAACTGTAGTGATATCAGGTGTTCCCCAAGGAAGCGTCCTGGGGCCTCTGCTGTTCTGATCTGTATAAATGACCTGGGTGACAATCTGAGCAGTTCTCTTAGGTTGTTCGCAGATGATGCTGTAATTTACCGTCTAGTAAGGTCATCCGTAGACCAGTATCAGTTGCAAAGCGATTTAGGAAAGATTGCTGTATGGTGTGGCAGGTGGAAGTTGACGCTAAATAACGAAAAGTGTGAGGTGATCCTTATGAGTTCCAAAAGAAATCCGTTGGAATTCGATTACTCCATAAATAGTACAATTCTCAAGGCTGTCATTTCAACTAAGTACCTGGGTATTAAAATTACTAACAACTTCTGTTGTAAAGACCACATAGATAATATTGTGGCAAAGGCGAGCCAAAGGTGGCGTTTCATTTGCAGGACACATAGAAGATGCAACAAGTCCACTAAAGAGACAGCTTACACTACACCCGTTCGTCCTCTGTTAGAATATTGCTGCGCGGTGTGGGATCCTTACAAGGTGGGATTGACGGAGGACATCGAAAGGGTGCAAAAAAGGCCAGCTCGTTTGGTATTTTAGTCAGCAACTTTCTCTTCCGAATGCGAAAATATTTTGTTGAGCCCAACCTACATAGGTAGGAATGATCATCAAAATAAAATAAGAGAAATCATAGCTCGGACAGAAAGGTTTAGGTGTTCGTTTTTCCCGCGCGCTGTTCGGGAGTGGAATGGTAAGTAGATAGTATGATTGTGGTTCGATGAACCCTCTGCCAAGCACTTAAATGTGAATTGCAGAGTAATAATGTAGATGTAGAGGATCCGGAATAGTCCACCATTCGGATCTCCTGGAGGGGACTGCCAAAAAGGAAGGTGGCAATGAGAAAAAGTTTGCATAACCAACAAGAGGATAATATTCTACGAGTCGGGGCGTCGAATTTTAGAAGCTTGAACGTGGTAGCACGCTAGAAAATTTTAAAAGGGAAATGCAAAAGCTCAGTCTAGATGTAGTAAGGGTCAGTGAACTGAAATGGAAAGAAGACAAGGAATTCTGGTCAGAAGAGTATAGGGTAATATCAACAGCAGCAGAAAATGGAATAGTACTTGTCATGAATAGGAAGATAGGGCAAAGAGTGTGTTGCTGTGAACAGCTCAGTAGTAGGGTTGCTCTCTTCAGTGCGGACAGCAAATCAACGCCGACAAAGATAGTAGGGATATACATGTCAACGTCGCAAACTGAAGAGGCAGAATAAATCTAATATTCGTGAAAACTGGAATGCAGTTATGGGGGACGGACTGGAAGAAGTAGTTACAGAAGAATATGAGTTTGGGAGAGGGAATGAGTGAAAGACTAATTGAGTTCTGTAATAAATTTTAGCTAGTAATAGAGAGGAGGAGGTGTACTTGGAACAGGCCGCGTGATGCGGGTAGATTTCAGTCAGATTACATCGTGGTCAGACAGAGATTCCGAAATCAGATTCTGGATTGTAAGGAGTACCAAGGAAGAGATACAGACTCAGATCACAATGTAGTAGCGATGTAGAATAGGCGGGAGATTAAGAGATTAGTCATGAACAATCAAAACGCAACGAATTTGGATACGGAAGAGCTAAACAATGACAAAATACACTTGAAGATCTCTAATGCTGTGGATGCAGCAATATGGACTAGCTCAATATGTAGTATAATTGATATCCCCAAGAAGATAAATCAGATAAGTTGGAAACAGAAACATAGTTACAAAGAAGGCAACTGCGGAGAAACCATTGGTAACAGAAGAAATACTTCAGTTGATCAGTGAAAGAAGGAAGTACAAAATAATTCAGGGCCATTTAGTAATCCATAAATACAAGTCGCTGAGAAATGGAATGAAGAGAAAGTCCAAGAAGCTAAGACGAAATGGCCGCATGAAAAATGTGAAGACACAGAAGAAGAAATGACTGTCAGAAAGAATGACACAATATACAGTTAAGTCAAAACAACCTTGGGTGAAATGAAAAGCAGGGATGGTAACATTAAGAGTGCAACAGGGATTCCACTGTTAAATACAGAGGAGAGAGCGGATAGGTGGAAAGTGCACACTAAAAGCCCCCGTGACAGGGAAGAGTTATCTGACGTGACAGGCGAATAAACAGGAGTCAATTTAGAAAAGATACCTTATCCAGTATTAGAATCAGAATGTAAGAGAGCTTTGGAGGACTGAAGATCAAGCAAGGCAGAAGGGATAAATATCAGTCCATAAGTATTTCTAAAATCGTGCTGGAAATGGCAACAGACTGGCTCTTAACGTTGGTATGTAGAAGGCTCGAACCTGGCGACATACCTGTACCACTAACTTTCGAAAAAGTACCGTCCACGCAGTTATGATGACTGCAAGAGCTGAGAAGTGTGAGAATTATCGGACAATCAGTTTAACAGCTCATTCATATAATTTTCTGAAACAAATAATATACAGAATAGAAAAGAGAGTTGAGGATGTGTTAGATGACCATCAGTTTGGCTTTAGGAAAGGTAATAGCACCTGAGATCCAAGCCTGACGTAGCGGTTGATAATAGAAGTAAGACAAAAAAAAACTAAAGACACGTTGATAGGATTTGTCGACACGAAAAAAGGTTTCGACAGTTTAAAGTGCTGCAAGATGTCCTGAAGTATGAGAAATATGGGGATAAGCTGTAGGGATGAAAGGTATAATGCAATATGTTCAAGAGACAAGAGGGAATAATAAGGGTGGACCACCAAGAAAGATGTGATCCGATTTAAAAGGGCGTAAGACAGGGATGCAGTTTTTAGCCCCAACGTTCAATCTGTATATCGAAGAATCAATGATGAAAATAAAAGAAAATATCAGAAGTGGAAACGAAATTCACGGACAAGGGATGTCAATGACACAGTTCGCTTATGACATTACCATCATGAGTGAAAGTGAAGAAGAATTACATAATCTGCTGAAGGGCTTGAATAAACTGATGAGTACGAAATATGGAACTGAGAATAAATCGGATAAAGGTGAAAGTAATTAGAAGTAACAGAAAAACTTCACATCTGGACTGATGGTCACGAAATAGGTTAAGTTAAGTGATTCTTCTACCTAGGCAGCCAAATAACTAATGATAGACGAATCAAAAAGACACAAAAACCAAAATTTCTCTTGCAGAAAGGGGCGTTTCTGGCCAAGAGAAGTCTACTAGTATCAAAAATAGGCTCTTTTTTAGGAAGAAATTTCTGACAATGCACATTTTGGTCCTCAGTTTTGTGTGGTACTTGTACATGGACTGTAGGAAAACCAGAGCAGAAGAGAATCGAAGTATTTGAGATATGGTGCTACAGACGAAGGTTGAAAACTAAGTGGACTGATAAGATAATGAATGATCAAATTGTGAGCAGAATCGGAGAGGACAGTAATATGTGGAAGGAAACTGACAAAGGGAAGTGACAGGGTGACAGGGCATTTTCAGGAAATGTTTTCCATGGTACTAGAGGGAGCTGTAGGAGGGTAAAAGCTTCGTAGATGAAAGAGATTCGAATACATCTAGCAAATACTTCAGGACGTAGACTGCACGTTTTACTCTGAGGTGAAGAGGTTGTCACAGGGAAAGCATTCGTCGCGGGCCACAACAAACCAGTCAGAAGACTAATGACTTACAAAAAATAAATTATCTAAAATCATCTGTTCTACTCAGAAGCTCTGATGTTTGATAATCGCGGCTTTTCGCGGATGATGCTGTAGTAAACAGAGTACTTGCAGTATTAAAAAATTGCAGCGAAATGCAGGAAGATCTGCAGCGGATAGGCACTTGGTGCAGGGAGTGGCAACTGATCCATAACATAGACAAATGTACTGTATTGCGAATACATAGAAGGAAGGATCCTTTATTGCATGATTATATAATAGTGGAACAAATACTGGTAGCAGTTACTCCCGTAAAATATCTGGGAATATGCGTACGGAACGATTTGAAGTTGAATGATCATGTAAAAATTGCCGGCCGCGGTGGTGTCGCGGTTCTAGGCGCGCAGTCCGGAACCGTGCGACTGCTACGGTCGCAGGTTCGAATCCTGTCTTGGGCGTGGATGTGTATGATGTCCTTAGGTTAGTTAGGTTTAAGTAGTTCTAAGTTCTAGGGGACTGATGACCACAGCAGTTGAGTCCCATAGTGCTCAGAGCCATTTGAACCATTTTCATGTAAAAATTAATTGTTGTTAAGGCCAGTGCCAGGTTGTGATTCATTGGGAGAGTCCTTAGATAATGAAGTCCATCATCAAAGGAGGTGACTTACAAAACACACGTTCGATCTAAACTTGAGTATTGTCATCCGTACCAGGTCGGGTTGACAGAGGAGATAGAGAAGATCCAAAGAAGAGCGGCGCCTTTCGTCACAGGGTTATTTGGTAAGCCTGATAGCGTTACGGATATGTTTACCAAACTCAAGTGGCAGACTCTGCAAGAGAGGCGCTCTGTATCGCGGTGTACTTAATGTCCAGGTTTCGAGAGGGTGCATTTCTGGATGAGGTATCGAATATATTGCTTCGCCCTACATATACCTCCTGAGGAGATCACGAATCTAAAATTAGAGAGATTCGAGCGTTCACGGAGGCTCTCCGGCAGTCGTTCTTCCTGCGGACCATACGCGACTGGAACAGGAAAGGGAGGTAATGACAGTGGCACGTAAAGCGCCCTCCGCCACACACTGTAGATAAAAACTCAAGAAACTGCGAAAAGGTGGAAATTTAAGGAGATGTGCCCTGGATAAACTGAAAGAACCAGAGATTGTACAGTGTTTCAGGAAGAGCATAAGGGAACAATTGACAGGAATGGGGGAATGGAATACAGTAGAAGAAGAATAGGTAGCTTTGAGGGATGAAATAGTGAAGGCAGCAGAGGATCAAATAGGTAAAAAGACGAGGGCTAGTAGAAACCCTTGGGTAACAGAAGAAATATTGAACTTCATTGATTAAGGGAGTAAATATAAAAATGCAGTAAATGAAGCAGGTAAAAAGGTATAGAAACATCTCAAAAAGGATATCGACAGGAAGTGCAAAATGGCTAAGCAGGGATGGCTAGAGGACAAATGTAAGGATGTAGATGCTTATCTCACTAGGGGTAAGATAGACACTGCCTACAGGAAAATTAAAGAGACCTTTGGAGAGAAGAGAACCACGTGTATGAATATCAAGAGCTCAGATGGCAACCCAGTTCTAAGCAAACAAGGGAAGGCAGAAAGGTGGAAGGAGTATATAAAGGGCATATACAAGGGCGATGTACTTGAGGACAATATTATGGAAACGGAAGAGGATGTAGATGAAGATGAGATAGGAGATTTGATATTGCGTGAAGAGTTTGACAGAGCACTGAAAGACCTGAGTCGAAACAAGGCCCCGGGAGTAGACAACATTCCATTAGAACTACTGACGGCCTTGGGAGAGCCAGTCCTGACAAAAATATACCATCTGGTGAGCAAGATGTATGAGACAGGCGAAATACCCTCAGACTTCAAGAAGAATATAATAATCCCAATCCCAAAGAAAGCAGGTGTTGACGGATGTGAAAATTGCCGAACTATCAGTTTAATAAGTCACAGCTGCCAAATACTAGCGCGAATTCTTTACAGACCAATGGAAAAACTGATAGAAGCCGACCTCGGCGAAGATCAGTTTGGATTCCGTAGAAATGTTGGAACACGTGAGGCAATACTGACCCTACGACTTATCTTAGAAGCAAGAGTAAGGAAAGGCAAACCTACGTTTCTGGCATTTGTAGATTTAGAGAAAGCTTTTGACAATGTTGATTGGAATACTCTTTCAAATTCTGAAGGTGGCAGGGGTAAAATACAGAGATCGATAGGCAATTTACTTTTTGTACAGAAAGCAGATGGCAGTTATAAGAGTCGAGGAACATGAAAGGGAAGCAGTGGTTGGGATGGGAGTGAGACAAGTTTGTAGCCTATCCCCGATGTTATTCAATCTGTATATTGAGCAAGCACTAAGGGAAACAAAAGAAAACTTCGGAGTAGGTATTAAAATTCATGGAGAAGAAGTAAAAACTTTGAGGTTCACCGATGAGATTGTAATTCTGTCAGAGACGGCAAAGGACTTGGAAGAGCAATTGAACGGAATGGACAGTGTCTAGAAAGGAGGATATAAGATGAACATCAACAAAACCAAAACGGGGATAATGGAATGTAGTCAAATGAAATCGGGTGATGCTGAGAGAATTAGATTAGGAATTGAGACACGTAAAGTAGTAACGGAGTTTTGCTATTTGGTGAGCAAAATAACTGATGATGTTCGAAGTAGAGAGGATATAAAATGTAGACTGACAATGGCAAGGAAAGCGTTTCTGAAGAGAAATTTGTTTAACATCGAGTATTGATTTAAGTGTCAGGAAGTCGTTTCTCAAAGTATTTATATGGAGTGTAGCCATGTATGGAAGTGAAACGTGAACTAGAAATAGTTTAGACAAGAAGAGAATAGAAGCTTTCGAAATGTGGTGCTACAGAAGAATGCTGAAGATTAGATGGGTTGATCACATAACTAATAAGGAGGTATTGAATGGAATTGGTGAGAAGAGGAGCTTGTGGCACAACTTGACTAGAAGTACGGATCGGTTGGTAGGACATGTTCTGAGACATCAAGGGATCACCAATTTAGTACTGGAGGGCAGCGTGGAGTGTAAAAATCATAGAGGGAGACCAAGAGATGAATACACTAAGCAGATTCAGAAGGATGTAAGTTCCAGTAGGTACTGGGAGATGAAGAAGCTGGCAGAGGATAGAGTAGCATGGAGAGCTGTATCAAACCAGTCTCAGGACTAAAGACCACAACAAGAACATATTCACAGGACACGTAGATTAGTATGTTCTACAGAAATGATTAGCATTTCAGTCACCTCGTTTATGCATATGGCCGTTTGCCTAGTAAGCACAGGGTCAGTCGTGTGCCCTGATAACTTGGTCCGTGCGTGATGCCGAGAACTCGGGTAAACCATGAATGGCGTCTTGTGGTATAGCCATCCATGCTGCACTCACCTGGGTCGCACCGTTTCACCATATTCCACGCATTTTCGATTGTTGACAAGTCTGGTGATTTGTTGGGTGAGGACAAACGACTGACATCCTGTGGCACCAAGAAAGCATGTGTTGGTACTGTAAAATGCATTGCGTTGTCTTGCTGAAAAATTGCGTCCAGGGTGTTGTGCGGAAAGGGTATGGCTATGGCTCGCAGGATGTCATTCACGTGAGTCATACTGAACACATGGCCCTGGACTCACAGCAGCTCTGATTTCCACCAAACACCATAATACCTTGAGTTGGCGCTGTATTTCTTGTGTGAATGGAGTCACTGCGATGTTGATCGCTCTGTCCGTGACGAACCAAAATGCGGCCATATCTATCTGATGCCATTCCTATCCCCAGTGACGTCGTCCCATACCCCATTGCCGTCTAGCATGTTAATACAAATTCGTCCAAGGTAGGCGGAGATGTGGGCATCTCACACATAACCCATGCTGTAATAAACGGCAACTTGCTGTTAGTCCTGACAGTGTACGACGCGTTCCACTGTTACATGTTGTGCAAAAGCCGAGGGGGAAACAGGTATGTCCTGAAATTCCATTCGGATGAGGTGTCGATCTTCTCAGGAGGTGGTGTCGGAGGTGCAACCTGACCCATCTCGTGTTCTACGGCCTTCTGCGACCCATTCTACACTCACGCGTAGCAGTGCCAACAGTGCACCTTCTTTCAAACTCGCTGATTTGACGATATTGTTCGCACATACGTTTTGGAGGCATCCTGCACGCCTGCTCAAGGCACACTGATCCCTTACCATCGGTTTATACTGACAACGAGAGCGGCAGCCACGCATTGCCAGTATATGGTTTTGCTTCGAGATATCGAAGATGACCTTGCACCCGCAGGCCAACATGGTTCAAATGCTACTGCACATTTCCTCTAAATATGAGTGTCCCATCTCTAGTAGTTCAAGCTGTTCTGTTTCCTGAACAAGGGTGTATCATACAATATAGTATTAATCGTGTAATTTTCAGAAACAGTTTGTTCTCTTGTGTAGTCACGGATGAACGTTACACTTACTCCACATGAATACTGTCTGTCCTTTACAAATTGTTCTTTTACCCCTTTGCTTTGTATCTGGAACCTGCCGCCAATGACCTAATACATCACTTTAGCAGATGTACCCAGAACATGTTTTCTTGGACACTAATACTTCTTGCATAGTAGGTCTGTTTCTATAGTGGCTGAAGGCCTGTCTCTTTTTAAATGTCACTTCGTTTTCCTACTTGTAGAGTGCTTCTGATATTCTGGTTTTGAATTTTAGCAGATTATTTGATTTATTACAAGTAACATCTAAACTGTCACAGTGCGTATCCTCTCTGCAGGACCGGCCGAAGTGGCCGAGCGGTTCTAAGCGCTACAGTCTGGAACCGCGCGACCGCTACGGTCGCAGGTTCGAATCCTACCTAGGCCAAGGATGTGTGTGATGTCCGTAGGTTAGTTAAGTTTAAGTAGTTCTAAGTTCTAGGGGACTGATGACCTCAGAAGTTAAGTCCCATAGTGCTCAGAGCCATTTGAACCATTTGAACCTCTCTGCAGGTGGTAGATGTATTTTAAAATGTCCATTTGCATTTAGTGGAGCATAAAACTTCGAGATCCGTCATAATGAAATAAGAGCCTCAGAGTATTAGCAGTTAATTAAAAATTATATATCACAATAAAAGTAAAATGTAATCAGTGAAAATAATATTAAGGTCGGATGTTCAAATGAATTATTGAAACTTTGTAATAAATGGATACAAGCAAATAGTTAAAACAATTTAATTTCGAATTATCTGATGCTACAAATCAACAGAAATATTTGCTTACATTTCATTCGATTTCACCTCTTGCACGCACCCACAAAGGTACACAAAGTCCCAATGAAGAGAGGTTTACACGAACAGTATATTCGAACTGACTTGCACGTGCAACAATTTCATCACACCAAAAGGTCGTTTACATTACGTCACAGATACATTGAATGAACAAATAAATTTCATATTTAAATTTATCTCTGTATGCGGGGTGGTCAGAAACAATCTGTAAAGCTTTTAAAATGTTGCAGGGTAGGTAGTGCTTACAAATAATTGTTAAGAAAAAAATTCGAGACGTTGCTCCGTTTCCGAGTAAATTAGCGCTGAAGTTAATCAGGCCATTGCAAGCGAGAACTCCAAAAGCCCGCCAGAGGCTATTTCACCTAAGATGGTCTTTGTCAGGTTTCATAAAGCCAAACAGAGACGGAAAAAAACAGCTGTACGTAGGTTTGCAGTGAGGATCGAACCGGAGCCAAAGGCTGAGCAGTATCAAACACTGTCATCTACACCAGGGCTTCTCGCACAGTCGCCACCTCCCCCCTCCCTCCCTCCTTCCGGAAGATAAATTAATTTAAAATCACTCCCCAGCCCCCTCTAAGTTTTACTCTCTTTTCTGAGCACTTCTCATACTGGGCATGAAAATAGCCCATGATATCTGCATACGTCTGTCCAGTTATTGGAAATATCAGCTAGACTACGATAATAGCAACATCAACACCAATAATGATAATCATTCGAGCAATCACAGGCTCGCCATCACAGACAAACTTTATATAAAATTATTATATATTTGTTGTTGTTGTTGTCTTCAGTCCGGAGACTGGTTTGATGCAGCTCTCCATGCTACTCTATCCTGTGCAAGCTCCTTCTAGTTATCGTCCATGTTTCACTTCCATACATGGCAACACTCCATACAAATACTTTCAGAAACGACTTCCTGATACATAAATCTATATTCGATATTAACTAGTTTGTCTTCTTCAGAAACGCTTCCCTTGCCATTGCCAGCCTACATTTTATATCCTCTCTATTTGGACCATCATCAGTTATTTTACTTCCTAAATAGCAAAACTCTTTTACTACTTTAAGTGTCTCATTTCCTAATCTAATTCCCTCAGCATCACCCGATTTAATTTGACTATATTCCATTATCCTCGTTTTGCTTTTGTTGATGTTCATCTTATATCCTCCTTTCAAGACACCGTCCATTCCGTTCAACTGCTCTTCCAAGTCCTTTGCCGTCTCTTACAGAATTACAATGTCATCGGCGAACCTCAAAGTTTTTACTTCTTCTCCATGAATTTTAATACCCACTCCAAATTTTTCTTTTGTTTCCTTTACTGCTTGCTCAATACACAGATTGAATAACATCGGGGAGAGGCTACAACCCTGTCTCACTCCCATCCCAACCACTGCTTCCCTTTCATGTTCCTCGACTCTTATAACGGCCATCTGCTTTCTGTACAAAAAGTAAATTGCCTATCGATCTCTGTATTTTACCCATGCCACCTTCAGAATTTGAAAGAGTATTCCAATCAACATTGTCAAAAGCTTTCTCTAAATCTACAAATGCCAGAAACGTAGGTTTGCCTTTCCTTACTCTTGCTTGTAAGATAAGTCGTAGGGTCAGTATTGCCTCACGTGTTCCAACATTTCTACGGAATCCAAACTGATCTTCGCCGAGGTCGGCTTCTATCAGTTTTTCCATTGGTCTGTAAAGAATTCGCGCTAGTATTTGGCAGCTGTGACTTATTAAACTGATAGTTCGGCAATTTTCACATCCGTCAACACCTGCTTTCTTTGGGATTGGGATTATTATATTCTTCTTGAAGTCTGAGGGTATTTCGCCTGTCTCATACATCTTGCTCACCAGATGGTATATTTTTGTCAGGACTGGCTCTCCCAAGGCCGTCAGTAGTTCTAATGGAATGTTGTCTACGCCGGGGGCCTTGTTTCGACTCAGGTCTTTCAGTGCTCTGTCAAACTCTTCAAGCGGTATCGTATCTCCCATTTCGTCTTCATCTACATCCTCTTCCATTTCCATAATATTGTCCTCATGTACATCGCCCTTGTATAAACCTTCTATATACTCCTTCCACCTTTCTGCCTTCCTTTCTTTGCTTAGAACTGGGTTGCCATCTGAGATCTTGATATTCATACACGTGGTTCTCTTCTCTCCAAAGGTCTCTTTAATTTTCCTGTAGGCAGTATCTATCTTACCCCTAGTGAGATAAGCTTCTACATCCTTACATTTGTCCTCTAGCCATCCCTGCTTAGCCATTTTGCACTTCCTGTCGATCTCATTTTTGAGACGTTTGTATTCCTTTTTGCCTGCTTCATTTACTGCATTTTTATATTTTCTCATTTCATCAATTCAACTCAATATTTCTTCTATTACCCAAGGATTTCTAGCAGCCCTAGTCTTTTTACCTACTTTATCCTCTGCTGCCTTCACTACTTCATCCCTCAGAGCTACCCATTCTTCCTCTACTGTGTTTCTTTCCGCCATTCCTGTCAATTGTTCCCTTATACTCTCCTTGAAACACTGTACAACCTCTGGTTCTTTCAGCTTATCCAGATGCCATGTCGTTAAATTCCCACCTTTTCGCAGTTTCTTCAGTTTTAACCTACAGGTCATAACCAATAGATTGTGGTCAGAGTCCACATCTGTCCCTGGAAATGTCCTACAATTTAAAACCTGATTCCTAAATCTCTGTCTTACCATTATATAATCTATCTGATACATTTTAGTATCTCCAGGATTCTTCCATGTATACAACCTTCTTTTATGATTCTTGAACCAAGTGTTAGCTATGATTAAGTTATGCTCTGTGCAAAATTCCACTAGACGGCCTCCTCTTTCATTTCTTAGCCCCAATCCATAATCACCTATTACGTTTCCTTCTCTCCCTTCTCCCTTCTCCCTTCTCCCACTGACTGGAGTCACCCATGACTATTAAATTTTCGTCTCCCTTCACTACTTGAATAATTTCTTTTATCTCATCATACATTTAATCAATTTCTTTATCATCTGCAGAGCTAGTTGGCATATAAACTTGTACTACTGTAGTAGGCATGGGCTTTGTGTCTATCTTGGCCACAGTAATGCGTTCACTATGCTGTTTGTAGTAGCTTACCCGCACTCCTATTTTTTATTCATTATTAAACCTACTCCTGCATTACCCCTATTTGATTTTGTATTTATAACCCTGTATTCACCCGACCAAAAGTCTTGTTCCTCCTGCCACCGAACGTCACTAATTCCCACTATATCTAACTTTAACCTATCCATTTCCCTTTTTAAATTTTCTAACCTACATGCCCGATTAAGGGATGTGACATTCTACGCTCCGATCCGTAGAACGTCAGTTTTCTTTCTCCTGATAACGACGTCCTCCTGAGTAGTCCCCGCCCGGAGATCCGAATGGGGGACTATTTTACCACCGGAATATTTTACTCAAGAGGACGCCATCATCATTTAATCATACAGTAAAGCTGCATGTCATCGGGAAAAATTACGGCTGTAGTTTCCCCTTGCTTTCAGCCGTTCGCAGTACCAGCACAGCAAGGCCGTTTTGGTTAACGTTGCAAGGCCAGATCAGTCAATCATCCAGACTGTTCCCCTTGCAACTACTGAAAAGGCTGCTGCCCCTCTTCAGGAACCACATGTTTGTCTGGCCTCTCAACAGATACCCCTCCGTTGTGGTTGCACCTACGGTACGGCCATCTGTATCGCTGAGGAACGCAAGCCTCCCCTGCAACGGCAAGGTCCATGGTTCATGGGGAGAATTATACATTTATTGTATTCAAAGGTGGTACAAGAAGACAAATACAACTAGTTTATAAATAACCATGGCTGTGACTACAGTTATTGAAATTAAGCAAGTGTCTGTACTTCGCTACATATTCCTTTTTAAATTTTTCTTTCATATTGTCACCACTGGTTGCCGTGTCACACCCCCGTGGATTGGAAAAAAGTTCAAATTTGTTCTGAAATTCGTTAGTGGAATTTTTGTTAGTTATAATATTTTGAAAGGCCACGATGTAAAAATAATAACAGAACGATAGTCGACATGTTCCCTTCCAGCCGCAGCCGAGACCAATGTTCCGTCGTGATTGATGCTAGTATGTTGACGTGACGGGAATAACACGTCCGCTGGCCTTCTTGATAAAAAGGTATATTAATTCCAAGTCTGTATCCAAAAAAATTTCAAGTGATTTACATTTAAATTCGTTTCTAAGCATTCTACCACTTGAGATATCTGCTTACTCCTCTTGTTCTAGTGTTGACAAGTTTTAGAACCGCTCGGTGTGGAAATTTCTTTAACTCTCAAATTAATGATGTCTAGCCCCTCCTCTTTAATAACTAATCTCTAAATGTCCGAGTGCAATGGTTAATGCCGAAATTAGGGCCTTAGTCAAAGCTCTTAAAGTGAAGAATAAGCGCAAAGCTCATTCTGGTTAACGCTATCCGAACTTTAGTAGTACACTGGTTATGAATTAGACTTGATTCCTGATACTTTCTTACGTGTAGATTAAAAGCCTGTAACCTAACGTATGTGAGGGGGTTAAACAGAAACAATGGTTGAATTCAATAATCACATTGGTTCATAAACATATTTATGGGGCTAACATATAAACGAATAATGAAAACCTATGATAGTTATGTCTGTCCAAATGTGCATGAAGATTAAGTAGAAAGCAGTGTCACTCCTGTATCAATTAAATTACTTCGTGCTGTCATAATAAATTTTCCTTTTCCCGATGTTTAGCGATAACTCACAATTATTTGATACTGTAAATCTGATCAGAACAGTGACTAGAAGATGGTGACTAAAACCCAAATTCGATATATGCGTTACCTATGCAAAGAGATGAGGCAGACGATCATTCTGGATTCCACAAATGTGAAATCAGATTGAACTATTCTGCGGTGGTGCGAATTATGTTCACAGTAAGTAAGACTGTAGTGCGCAGAGCTGCGCGCTGCTGGCGTGCTAGCCCTATCACGGAGTAGTCAGCATCTTCGCGAGACTCCCAGATGTAGCTTCTTATACCCCCCTGCCTGGTCAAGTCGATCAGGACACCATGGCGTCCTAGCCCGAGCCCGATGCGGAAACTCTCGCATCCTACCAGACTGTTCTCTCTCGCGGCACTCACTTATGCCATTCGTATTCCGTGCGCCAAAGGGTGCCACTGTCAATCACAAAATTACGAACCACTCCGACCTGAAGTGTTCCTTCAACACAGAATCCCGTGCGTTTTTTTCTGCTACCAATGGCGACATGAAAATCTTCCCTACTACGAAAAGCATTCATTTCAACGCTGGAATCTGACGTCACATATAGTATGCCAACTTCACATTCCTCCACAAATGTCCAACTCGTTTCGAGAAATTTAGAGAAGACCGCAAAGAGGCTAAAGTTTCTTTCCTGTAGCTTGCACTTTCTCCAAGCGGTAGACGCTAATCTTCAAAATAAGTCAGAAACCGTGGTACTGGGCCATCAGCTCCTGCACATGGCGTCGTACCGCCCATCGTCGAGGCTTAGCTGTAAGCAGTCATGTGGGAGGACAACATTTTCTGTCACCACTCAGGCCACAGTCATGTCCACAGGTCATCAACTTCCTTGGCCGAAGCATTTCCTGTAGCTCTGAGTCAAGTCCGCTGCTACACATATTAGCACTCTCAATAATCTCAATAATATTTTTATATTGATTTTCCATGTTTTGAGCCACAGAATATATTCTAATTATTGATGAAACCGGCATGCAGAACGGTTGTCCGTTACGATCACATCGAATGGATTGTGAATCCCGTCATACTGAGATGAAGGTTCTGGAAATTTACTGTCTAAACCTTGACGTAGATTTCCTAAATTTACTAAAACAATTATATTATTTTATCTACATCCAAGTCATGTTTCCCCAAGAAATCATTCAGACAATAAAATACGAGGGCTAGAACTTAAATAGTGGCAACTATTTATTCACAACCGTTACAAAAGAGTGACATGTTTGCACCTGTTACTGTCCTTCAAAGTAGTCACCAGCGTTGTATGGAACCTGTTGCCAGAGACGTGGAATGCGTAGTACACCGTTGGCGGAGCCTGTTCTGTTGGTGGTGCGAATGGAGCGGTCTACTGCCTGTCGAATCTCTCGAAAAGGACACTACTCCACGCTCGCACTATAATCGTAAGTATCTCGACCTTCTTACGGAACTTCGCTATAGAACTTTTGTGTACACTGATGGCTCTCGGAGTGACCGTTGTGTCTTGTGTGTCTTCGTCATTGGCACCTACGATTTTCGGTATCGGCTTCGGGAACACTGTTCACTATTTAAAGCGGAGCTCTTCGCCTTGTGTCAGACCACACAGTACAGCCGACGACACAGGCTTTTCAGTTGTATCATCTGCTCCGACTCTCTAAGTCCCCGTCAGTGCCTTTGCGTGTTGTACTCCGCCCATCCCTTAGTGCAATGGATTCTGGAAAGCAATCATTTGCTCACTCTTGATGGAGCCACTGTGATGTTAATGTGGGTCCTTGTTCACGACGGCCTGAAGGAAAATGAAGCCGCTGACCCTGCTGGCAAAGGCTACAGTCCTCGTACCTCGGCCTGTTAGTTCTTCCATATCCTCCGGTGATCTCTGTGTTGCCATCTAGGAACAAGTGGTATCACTTTGGAATCATCTCTAGTCTTCCTTTCATGGGAACAACCTCCAGGGAACTGATCCTCTCCCAGCGGATTCGCCGACTTCCTCTACGTTCTCCCGCCGAGAGATCATTTTAGGTAGGTTGCGTAAGAGGCAATGTCTTTTTTTAGCCTTTTAGTCAGATGTTAAGTGGTGACCCCAACCATTTACCATTTTGTGCTCATTGACCTCAACCTTTGACGGTTCGCCATGTCCTAACGGAATGTCCTATTCGTATTTTTTTTTTTAAAAAAAAAACTTACGTTTCAATTTATGTGTGCTGTCTGAGCTATCGGCCGTTCAAGCAAACTACTCACGGACTATCGACCGCGTTTTACTTTTTATTCGTACTACAAATATAGTGTAGGAGATTTAATCCTTAGTTCGCGACCTCCGTTGTTTTATATCATGTTTTACGACCCTTCCACCAAGAGAAAGTTTCTGTTTTTAGCCGCATTTCTTTCCATCGATTCGACTTAACGTGTGGTTGCTTTTAACTCCTGTTTCGTCTTCGTGTTCTGCGTTTCTGACATGGGCGCAGATGACCTAAGTTTTCTTTCTTTCTTTCTTTCTTTTTTTTCTTTTTTTTTGCCCCCTAAAAGAAAACAAACCTTCCAAACCATACAGCGAGCACTTGGCTCTCTCTGATTTTCCTACTGTTCAAAAGAAAAGCTGGCTATAAAGTTAACATTTTGGTAGAGACGTAGAGTTGCAGTCCAACTTAGAAAATAGTCAGAAAGCACAGGAGGCTGCCTTCCGTGACGAAGGGGTTGGTAAGTTGGCACAACGCAACGACAGGTGGCTAAGTAGGAGCGGCGACTATGTAGAGAAAACTGTTTTGACTTTTAGTTTGATTTCCATTTCACGACCGATCATTCCTTAGTCCCCGAAGAGTTCTCCTACATTATACTCAGTGCGAGAAATGAACAACTGACCAATCAATATTCTTTTTGGATATAGTAAAATACAGAACTCTGTATTACTCAGATGAAGGATGTCACTATATGCTTTGTCCAAAATATAAACAAAATTATATATAGCACAAGACAGAAGATTGAAAAGTCAAGAGGCCACTGTCGCGATCAGCAGTTATTTATACTCTGTGGCCACAACAAGATATCTCACTTTATAAACAGTGAATTCAGCGTAGAACTGGGGCTCGGTACGTCAGACAACAGCGGCGTCCTCTAATATACGCTGCGATAAATCTCAGTGACAGACGGCGAGCTTCGTCAGTTGAAGATGCGGTCCTCTGAGCAGAGAGCTGCTTCCAGCTGGAAACAAGCCGCTGGAAAAGCTCCAGCGGTCGAGAGCCCCTGGAGAGCTCTCCACGCTTCCACTGTTTTCTGCAGCCGCCTGACGTACACCATCCGGGGCCTCTCGCGTCGGCTACAGGACCGTGCATACTTTGCTGGGATGACCTAAATTACAAAATATACACAGGCTGTGTACCAAAAACTCGAAGGGTCTGATATTAGTTTCGTCTTTCTTAGATCACAGTGAATAATTCTCAACTGAATGTACGACGCTGCCTGTAATTTTCTTCAGTTGAGAAGACAGACAAGAAGGCCAACATTTTCTTTAGGTTATTATCGAGGTTTGGAGGATCTTCTTTCTCGTTAAGTGCTATATTTAGGTAAGATGTAAATTTCTTAGCCCTTGACGCAGCCATATACAGCGTTATCGTCATTAATCGATAAAAATTACGTAATAGTTTGTGAAACATCGCTGGTAATCACCTAATAAAAATTAAAATAAATAAATAAAAATAAGAGAATGTCTCAGTATCACATGAGCACTCTATAGCGACTTGAGATATGTTATTCGATGTTTCATTGATTAGATGGTACTAGCAAGCCAACTATTCTTTAACGGATCGATTTCGCTTACGTGAAACAGTTTCACTGTTCTGATTACTTAACAAATAAGTTGTTGTGTTGTTGTAGTCTTCAGTCCAGAGACTGGTTTGATGCAGCTCTCCATGCTACTCTATCTTGTGGAAACTTCTTCATCTCCCGATACTTACTGCAACCTACATCCTTCTGAATCTGTTTAGTGTATTTATCTCTTGGTCTCCCTCTACAATTTTTACCCTCACGCTGCCCTCCAATACAAAATTGGTGATCCCTTGATGCCTCAAAACATGTCCTACCAATCGATCCCTTCTTCTAGTCAAGTTGTGCCACAAATTTATCTTCTCCCCAATTGTAATCAATACCTCCTCATTAGTTATGTGATCTACCCATCTAATCTTCAGCATTCTTCTGTAGCACCACATTTCGAAAGCTTCTATTCTCTTTTTGTCCAAACTATTTATCGTCCATATTTCACTTCCATACATGGCTACACTCCATACAAATACATTCAGAAACGACTTCCTAGCACTTAAATCTATACTCGATTTTAACAAATTTCTCTTCTACAGAAACACTTTCCTTGCCATTCATTTTATATCTTCTCTACTTCGACCATCATCAGTTATTTTGCTCCCCAAATAGCAAAACTCCTTTACTACTTTAAGTGTCTCATTTCCTAATCTAATTCCCTCAGTATCACCCGACTTAATTAGACTACATTCTATTATCATCGTTTAGCTTTTGTTGATGTTCATCTTATACCCTCCTTTCAAGGCACTGTCCATTCCATTCAGCTGCTCTTCCAGGTCCTTTGCTATCTCTGACATAATTACAATGTCATCGGTGAACTTCAAAACTTTTATTTCTTCTCCATGGATTTTAACAACTACCCCGAAATTTTCTTTTGTTTCCCTTAGTGCTTGCTCAGTATACAGATTGAATAACATCGGGGATAGACTACAACCCTGTCTCACTCTCTTCCCAGACACTGCTTCCCTTTCGTGTCCCTCGACTCTTGTAACTGCCTTCTGGTTTCTGTATAATACGGTGTTAAATATTTGACGTTAAGCATGTAAGCAAGAAAAAAAATAGAAAATGTTTGAGAATAAGTTTACGTTCAATAATGAGACCCCTTAGCGGTTTCCAACAAGTATTGGATAAGTGTAGAAACAATCCTGTTGGAAGAACATCCGCAACTCAGCATTATTCCTGAGGTTCAAAATACCGCTTCAGTTGAAGTGGATGAGTGTCGTCTGGGTATTTTGCACTTTGATACGAGAAAAATCTAGTTTTTCACGATAATCAATATGTATGACGTCACTGTGCAAAACCTGCAGTTAACAGAATTAATAATAATGGCGTAAAAAATTAAATCACCTTGAGTGGTGTGGCAGTTTTGTTGTATGAAGAGCGAAAATGGAGTAAGCAATAATTTCCTTTTCTCTCGCCATTTTATCGAGGAATGTCATCGAGAAAAATGTTTCGTAGGGACTTTAAATTATGTTTAACGTCTGTTGCAAGCTACAAGTGATTTCATTCTTAGATATTGAATGAATATCTGGCTCGCCGTGAATGATATTGCCTCAAGACATGTACATACGTAACAACACTTGTCTTGCTGTATCAAACCTTTAACGTAAATTTACCGCTGTTAAATAGGTAATTTGTAACTGATACAGAGTGCAATGAATAGGCTTAGGCATTTCGCGGTATAAACGTGCATTTGCTTGTCATTCTAATACTGCTATTAAACAGATGTTAAAGTAATGATACACATTGGGGCAGGGCGGGCAAAACAAAAGTGCCCCAGAAAATATTTCATCCACCTTAATGAACCAACTACATCGTGTTACTGGCATCTTAAAGACTTGCCGCAAACACACCACGTAATTTACTACCTGATGTTGTCTGCACTCTCCCCGTTAGGGTGTTCACGCCTCCACACTTCAATACCTGACCTGCTGTCCAGTGTAAAATAAATATTAAAGGTTTACTTGTGCCACGCATTCTTTGTAAGTGCTAATCAACCGTTAAGTCTTATTACTTATAATAGCTATAGTTATTAGTCTGCAAATAAAGTAAATACTGCTATATTAGTGTTCAGTACACTATCTCAGACGTCAATGGAAATATCTGCACTTGTCCCTTTAACATCCTGTACATATTGGGTGTCCCAAGAGGAAAGATCAATATTCAGAATCTCGACAGGAACGATCATTGGTAGCAAATAGTCTAGCAATCAGTGGCTGTACATTGAGGTTCAAAAATGTCCCTGAGCACTATGGGACTTAACATCTGAGGCCATCAGTCCACTAGAACTGAGAACTACTTAAACGTAACTACCATAAGGACATCACAGACATCCATGCACGAGACAGGTTTTGAGCCTGCGACCGTAGCGGTCTCGCTGTTGTAGAGTGAAGCGCGTAGAACCGCCCGGCCACTTCAGACGGCTACATTGAGGTGACTAAACTCATGGGTTATCCCCTAATATCGAGTCGGACCTGCCTCTGCCCGGCGTAGAGGATGAACTCGATGTGCCGTGGACTCAACGAGTCGTTGGAAATCCCCTGCAGAAATATTGAGATATGCTACCGCTATGGCCGTCCATAGTTGCGAATTTTGTGCACGTCTGACCTCTCGAATCCGTCCCATATCGGGCGTTTTAGGTAGCCAAATGAGTCGCCCAAACTGTCCATAATGTTCTTCAAACCAATTCGAATAATTGTGGCCCGGTGACACAGCAAAATGTTCTTGGCAACATGAGGAATATGAATCGCTGAAAACAACCTCCAGGTAGCCTAATATCACCATTTCCAGTCGATTCAGTTGGGTCAGTGAACCCAGCCCATAAAGTGTAAACACAGCCTACAGCCCTACACCATTATGGAGTCATCACCAGTTTGCACAGTGCCTTGTTGACAACGTGGGTCCATGGCTTGGTGTGGGATCTGCACGACACTCGATCCCGACCATCTCTTCCTGTCAGCTGAAATCGGGATTCATCTGACCTTGCAACGGCTCTCCAGTTGTCTAGTGTCTAACCGATATGTTGCGCGGATAGCAAAAGCAGGCGCGTCGGCTGTCTGCTGTCATAACCTATGAACGCCAAATTTCTTCCTAAAGGATACGTTATTCTTATGTCTCTGCAGTTATTTCACGCACTGTTGGTTGTCTGTCAGAATTGAAAAATGAAGAACATTAAGCGAAGGCCGTCAGGATACAGGTCCTTCTTCCTGTTTTTCCTGTTCCTGTTCATACACAGCGATAGGTGAATGTCGCACCAGACTAATTTGGCAATCGGCAAGTAGCGATCCGCTTTAACAATAATTTTATTTGTAATTGGAAACAGATCGACAAATTCCGTTGATGCGTGTCGTCGCGTGAATCATAAGATGAGCATCATTTCTTTGCTCCGACTCAATCTACACTTTGGAAAAACAAAGAAACGATAATACACTCCTGGAAATGGAAAAAAGAACACATTGACACCGGTGTGTCAGACCCACCATACTTGCTTCGGACACTGCGAGAGGGCTGTACAAGCAATGATCACACGCACGGCACAGCGGACACACCAGGAACCGCGGTGTTGGCCGTCGAATGGCGCTAGCTGCGCAGCATTTGTGCATCGCCGCCGTCAGTGTCAGCCAGTTTTCCGTGGCATACGGAGCTCCACCGCAGTCTTTAACACTGGTAGCATGCCGCGACAGCGTGGACGTGAACCGTATGTGCAGTTGACGGACATTGAGCGAGGGCGTCTAGTGGGCATGCGGGAGGCCGGGTGGACGTACCGCCGAATTGCTCAACATGTGGGGCGTGAGGTCTCCACAGTACATCGATGTTGTCGCCAGTGGTCGGCGGAAGGTGCACGTGCCCGTCGACCTGGGACCGGACCGCAGCGACGCACGGATGCACGCCAAGACCGTAGGATCCTACGCAGTGCCGTAGGGGACCACACCGCCACTTCCCAGCAAATTAGGGACACTGTTGCTCCTGGGGTATCGGCGAGGACCATTCGCGACCGTCTCCATGAAGCTGGGCTACGGTCCCGCACCCCGTTAGGCCGTCTTCCGCTCACGCCCCAACATCGTGCAGCCCGCCTCCAGTGGTGTCGCGACAGGCGTGAATGGAGGGACGAATGGAGACGTGTCGTCTTCAGCAATGAGAGTCGCTTCTGCCTTGGTGCCAATGATGGTCGTATGCGTGTTTGGCGCCGTGCAGGTGAGCGCCACAATCAGGGCTGCATACGACCGAGCACACAGGGCCAACACCCGGCATCATGGTGTGGGGAGCGATCTCCTACACTGGCCGTACACCTTTGGTGATCGTCGAGGGGACACTGAATAGTGCACGGTACATCCAAACCGTCATCGAACCCATCGTTCTACCATTCCTAGACCGGCAAGGGAACTTGCTGTTCCAACAGGACAATGCACGTCCGCATGTATCCCGTGCCACCCAACGTGCTCTAGAAGGTGTATGTCAACTACCCTGGCCAGCAAGATCTCCCGATCTGTCCCACATTGAGCATGTTTGGGATTGGATGAAGCGTCGTCTCACGCGGTCTGCACGTCCAGCACGAACGCTGGTCCAACTGAGGCCCCAGGTGGAAATGGCATGGCAAGCCGTTCCACAGGACTACATCCAGCATCTCTACGATCGTCTCCATGGGAGAATAGCAGCCTGCATTGCTGCGAAAGGTGGATATACACTGTACTAGTGCCGACATTGTGCATGCTCTGTTGCCTGTGTCTATGTTCCTGTGGTTCTGTCAGTGTGATCATGTGATGTATCTGACCCCAGGAATGTGTCAATAAAGTTTCCCCTTCCTGGGACAATGAATTCACGGTGTTCCTATTTCAGTTTCCAGGAGTGTATTATCCGAGAACTGAATGATTTATTCGAGAGAAAAAGCTTCACAAATTGTACAAGTCCACCTCTGGTCCTTATACAAGCAGCTATTCAGCTTGACATTAATTGAAGTTGTTGGATGTCCTCCTGAGGGATATCGTGCCAAATGCTGTCCAACTGGCAAGTTACATCATGAAAATCCCGAACTGATTGAAAGGTCTCACCCACAGTGCTCAAAACGCAATCAGTTGTGCAGAGATCTGGCCAAGTTATGTTTTGCCAAGCACAGAACTACGGATCCATGATGTGTACGAGCGGGTCTTATCTTGCGGAAATGTAGACAGGTTGATTTGCCATGATGGGCAACAAAATGGAGCTTAGATTATCGTTGACTTAACGCGGTGTAGCGGATGACAACCGAAGGGGCTCTGGTATGGAAACAAGCAGCAACCCAGGTCATGACTCCTCATTGTCATGCCGTATGGTGGACGACACTCACATAGGTAGCCTGCTGCAGTGCGTGGCGCCTTCAGTCACGTATTCGGCCTTGAAAGTCACTGAATGGAGTAGCATTTTCTCCAGTGATGAATCCGGCTTCTAACTGAGCCCAAAGGGTCCACCCACCCAGCTGTGCCAAGGCCATGGTTCGTATTTGCAATCCCTCGTCTATTTGTTTGTGTACATCATTCACTGTCTAAACCTTGGGATCTCTTATGATAAGCAACCAAATTTTTATAGTCGTCACTAGTTTCCTTTCGTCATTTCATGACTCCCTTCGTTACTATATCCAAGTGGGGTGTGGAACCCGCCTCCAGCAAACTTCACTCAATAACACTTTATCCGTTGCTTGATCTTGTTTGTTTCAAATTTTTGTGATCTTACGGCGAGTTTCCATTCTCAGAAGATCATCAGGGATCAGACCCGGGGTATACTGAGGAAGTCAACCACCACCTTACACATAGTCAAAGATTTGGCAGTCAGTTCACCATTGCAACGTTATTCCTACCCAAACCGTAATACCTGGACCACCGAAACGATGGCGTTGGATAAAGTTCCTGTGTGCTGTACGTGTTCCCGTCTTTCACCATATGAGGGTATTACACATTGGTGCACTGTCAATCATAACCGTTTTGATGGTCCAAATGCTGTAGTGCTTGGAGGCAGAATGTTGCATGGACGTTTTTTCCTCAAAACGTTTGAACATTGTTCACTCACTGGTCAACATTATTGTGACACTGTACTCCTTCCCCATGAGTGCATTTTCAGGGCTGGATTCATTTTTATAGATGACAATGACAGACCCCATTTAACACTGTAGGTGGAGGAACCGTTGCAGTGAGAGGATATTCGGCGAAGAACTGACCTGCCTTGGAACCCCCATTTAAATCTCATCGATGACAGGTGGGATTCATTGGAAGGACGTACTGTAACACGTCCACGTGCACCAACGACCACACAGCAGTTGTCAACCGCACTGGTGGAGGAATGGAAAGCACTGCCAAAAGAACATGCATGTTGACAGAATGAAGGGTTTAGCGACTGGTAGACCTATCAGGGCATAACGTCATGCTACACGAAACTGTTTTTGTTCCTAACATTTCGTCCAGAGCTAATTCTCGCTCTTGAAGATATCTTTGTCAGTTTCGACAAAGTGTCTTTATTCACTATCATCCCAATCTACGAAGCTATGATATTTACAACGGATGTTTCTACTGGAGATTGCTCTTTTCAGGCATGGCCTCTCCTCCAGTCAGTTCCAGTGGGATAATGAATTTCTTGAACGACTTGAGGGTGTCACAGTGGGTAGCCCACTAGGCGCTTCAAAAAACTAATTTCTATACGGAGAAATTAGAAAAGTCAACTTTAGTAATCTCACTGCTATCGGTATGTCGTTGACACATTTGTGGTCTGCCAACATGGTAAAAGATTTGAAGGAATTCTTTGATTTTCTAAATAATATAAAACCAAAAACACAGTTCACCATGTAAATAGAAAATAAAAACAGAATACCTTTCTTGGACTTTTTAGTTTTGAGACGGTGAAAGTTTGGAACACATGGTTTTTCGAAAAGTTTTGTTCACGGACAGATATTCAAGTGAGAATTCTAATCATCCCGACAACAAAAGAGAGGTGTCATCAGAAGTCTTGCCGTTAGAGCGAGAAGGACGTGAACGCCGGAATACCTGGACGCCGAATTTGAATATCGAAAGTAGACTTTTAACAAAAATGGCTACTCGGGAAAAAAGTGAACAGAATTCCACCACCATATAACGAGACCCGAAGGACAAGCATGATAAAAAACGACGGAAGTATACAGTTTCTCTCCGTTTTATTAAAAACGTAACCGATAAAATCGGAAAAATTTTACAAAAAAAATGACATTAAAACAAAGAAAATCTGTGAACGATAGATGCTGTCCCCTGTCAGCATGCGGCGCATATGAAATTCCGTGTGCGTATGCTAAAGTTTATATTGGAACAACCAAGAGAAGTGTGAATACACGACTAAAGGTAGGCAAAAGTCTTTGCCAACTAGGGAAAACAGACAAATCGGCTGCAGCAGAGCATCGTCTTCAGTCAGGAAGCTACGATGTGAATCTTTCTGAAACAAAAGTCTTATCTACGACTACGAACAATTATCTACGTCTGTGTCAAGAACCCATTGAAATATATGAACATAGGGATATTTTGAAAAGGAAAGAAGAGACCATGAAACTTAGCACCATGTGGACGGTAGCTCTGCTGTTTTTTATCTTTGATAAGACGGCAATCGATAATTAAGTTTTATGTTTGACATATATCATCTCTGTCTATCTTGTATAACTCCGGCCACGACCTGTGCACTCTCAGACGTCTGACCTGTCAGTCGGCAACACAGGAAGCAGAGCAACGCCTCTGAAGATTTCCAGCGCAGTTATGGATAAAACGTTTGGAACAGAAAAATTTCGTGGACCGCACGCTTATTCCCCGCAAGGTTAACCAGCAGGAACTTGCACATTGCAGAGCATGCACTACAGTCTGTGGCGATCACACACCCTGCTGAAAACCATTTCCCCTCATGTTTTAATGTTAATGGAACCATCATAAATTTCGGTGACTTGATATCAGTGTTGCGGTTTTTCGTCGCACCTGGCTGAGTTCTGACAACTCTTAAGCATTACACCTGCTTTTTGCCTTACCCTGCTAGAAACATGATTCCCCGTAATGCAGACCACCGTCCTTCGTTGCTGTCGAGGATACAACAAAAACCTTACTAAATGTGTCAGACTGTCAGGTGGAATCTATATGTATGTCCTTACCCCTATCTGTAGCGAACTTGTGCCCCTCCACACATCTTTAGAAGCTGTGGCCCTCGGAGTGAGAACAAGACAGGAAATTACCAACAGTAAATACTACTTTCCTCCAGACGGTGAAGTGCCACAAAATGTATTAACTGCGCTACCTTTCCAACTCCCCCATCCCTTCTACTTCTAGGTGGTTTTAAGGCCCATAATCCTTTGTGAAGTGTAACGAAGATTAGTGGGTGGGGTAAAGATGTCAAGGGTCTACTAGTTCAACTCGATCTTTGTCTCCTCAGTACAGGTGCTCCCACTCATTTCAGTGTGGCACATGGCCCATACCCGGCCATTGATCTCTCGGTTTGCACTCCTGGCCTTCTCCCATCTATCGACTGGAGAGCTCCCGACGACTTGTGTCGTAGTGACCACTTTGCACTCTTCGTGTCCCTCCCCCAGCGTCACTGACCTGGATTCTTGCCCATATGGACTCTAACCAAGGCTGCCTGGAACACTTTCACCTCTGCTACCTCTAGTGAGTATCAGTTGCATGGCCATATCGATGAGGTTATCGAAACATGGAGCTGTATCTGCGTCTTGCCAAACATTATGCTTGCACCTTAGCATCTGACAATTACCACCCTGCCTTTTGTCTCTTAAAACAGCGGATGGAACAGCAGAACCTATCTCTAGCTCCGCGCAACCCTGAGTCATACATTCCCTTCATCGGGTGGGAATTTCTCAGTGTCTTGACAATTGTTCTGACACATCTCCTGGACCTGACAGGATCCATTCCCAAATGATTAAACATCTGTGAGCGAATTGCAAGCGCCAGCTCCTTGCTATCTTCAACCGCATCTGGAGCGATGGTGAATTCCCGTCTCAATGGCGAGAAAGTAACATCGTTACAGTGCCAAAACATGGTACGAACCAGATGTGGATAGCAGTCGTCGTAACATGAATGCAAGCAGAGTCATCTGCATAGCAGACAGACAAGCTCGCCACTAATCTTAGTGGTTTTGTTTGTTGTTTTTCTTTTTTTTTTTTAATGCTACAGAGGCGGATGTTGGACTACAAGTTCAGTAAAACGTCAGGAACGTCAGTTAGCTTCAACATTGAAGAGTGATGCAAAATATAGAGTTGAATTACGTAAGAATAACATTTCCGAACTAGCGGCCCAATGGACGGCTTGCATAGCGTGGCCTCACTTCCTGTTATTAAAGTTAGGTGTGAAAGACAGACCTGTTTGTGAGTGCTTTACAGTAATATATCACATATACTCAACAAACTTTGACAGAAGACGTAATGGTAGGTTCACTAATGCTGACAATTATGGGAAAAATAAATGTTTTTATGCCTCTATCCTACACTGACGTGTACTAGCACTACTTACGAAGAGCTGTACTGTGTATTCTTCTCCGTTATCTGGAATCTCATTGGATTTCGTTTCACGTGGAACTGAAGCCAGGTTGTCTCAAGTACAGTGAAGTATGATAATAGGGATACGTTTTACGCCGTGCGTTTCGCACACATCCACTGAGCGATAATATGGGACAAGAGCTTTACACTGCATTTAACTTGGACAGCACTGGTCAGCCAGCCGGTCCAGCTAACCTGCAGTGATGTGAGCAGTTGCAGTTAAGACGTAAAAAGAGACGAGCAGAGAAACAATATAGCTTTGACGACGTCATTTATCTCTTAGCAGAATCCAGCTAACATTCAGCTATATCACACGCTTCTTGGCCAATATGGTACCTCAATTAAAACTAATAGTAATAAAACTTCCGAACTTAAATATTGGGTAATTTTTCTGCCTGGCCTATGTGTGGCTTAAAAGCATATCGCAGAGATTTCACCACATAGTTAAATATTGAAGCAATAAATGGTACTACTTACAGTCATTCGTCTGATAATCTCCGAACTTCTTCCATGTCCGAATCCGATAAATATATTTCAGTACTAGAAATGTCACCTGTTACGTTGATTATGAATCGATCATCAACAGAATCCAGGAAGCCATCCAAGCGCCAGATTTTCTCCTCTTATTTTATGACGTGTTGTTGTGTATCCCGCCAGCGTTTGGCAGTGACGGGTGAGAAAGCTTCGTGCATTAATTATAGGACGTCTGGCAGCTTAGGTATTTTATTATTTCTCACGACAAATCCCTGAACTTGGCTTCAAATCAGTTTATGCTGTAGTGGTGCAGAGGCAACTGAAAAGATTCAGTATTCATACGGTGTGCTCCATGCCGTGAAAATTGATTTCCATGTTTCTACGACATTTAACACTGCGGCTAGTCTAAGACCACAACTGTTGTGTAAAAAAAAAAAAAAAAAATGTGCACAGTCTAAAGAAAGAGTATTTGATCTTTCATTTTTATAGTAAAAATTAGTTACGTTTTGTTAATTTAAACAATCTTCAAGCAATCTTTTATAAAATATTGATGCTTAAGAAATAATATATGCAATGAAGACTGAAATATTGTGAGCAATGCGTAATTAGGAACTAGAAGATGTGTATTTTTCATAAAAATGGTAATTGGATGCTATTAATTAGCACGTATTTGACGAGTTTTATTTTTAAAATATGTCGGTATTCCAAGGTGAAGGAAAATAAGACAATCAAAGTCAGATTTGAACCAGCAATCCACCGATGTCGGATTTCAGCTACGTATCGCATTTACGGAAATGTCTTTATTAATAAAGTGGAGAACTTCAGAGGCATTTCTTGTAACATTTCCGCCACTTTTTAACGGTGTTTCAAGCGTGTCAGCCATTTTGTATTACGTATTGATAGGGCGACAATCAGAACACTGCAGCACAGATATGCGACAGTACATAATTTTGGAAATATAGACTACACAATTAAATTATGTTTAAGAAAAACTATGATGGTTCTTAACACGTTAGAATATCTTAATGTTCCATCTATCGCGACAGAGTAACAAGATATCTAGTACGTAAGTAAGGCCTACTTTCAAGAACATAACACCAGTATACTGTGCTGCGACTGCTGACCTGTGGTAGCTTTTGTGATTTTTCTTTTTTTTTTTTTTACGTCCAGTTTATTCTTATGATGAACAAAGCATAGTAACCATAGTGTGAGATTAAAAATATATACGCTCTCGTGCTGGATCCATGAATTTTAGCAGCGGGAATTTGCAGTTAAATGAATATAGCTTATCACACAGCTGCAAAGAATCTTAGAACATTTACGTTAGCATCGTGCAAACACTGTTTCGTACCTAACAACTTATTCGAAACCGAACAGCAAGTTAAACCAAACAAAGGCAAACGGACCCCGTTCCCCTTCAGAGCGTGGCGTACCGAGCTGAAATAACACAGGAATGCGATTTCCGGAGCGCCACGTTGCAGTTGATTAAACCTCTAATAGCCACCGTAACACGCATGATTTACAGCCTTCGTACTGGATTAATCTCTCTAGCTGTTCCTTGATGTGCTGTAATTTACGTACCTCCATAAAACATGTTTGCAATTTGTTGCCTCTGACCACAAACCACCTGCCACAACTTTTCAATGAAATTACAATTTGAAGAATTTCAGTGAAGAGGTGTATGTATACAACCGACGTATTTTAGAACACCAACACAATTAATGTTTCCAATGTTAAATGACGTACATACTCCTCAAGGCATGGAGCACAGGTTACGAGAATACGAATACACTAACGTTATTTAAATATATTTCGGGTGACAGTGTATAAAATGTATCCCAACCGGGCCTCAGTCGCTCCTCTTTTCCTGCCATTGCTAACAATAAGGATCAGCATATGCTCCTTAAATGTAATGACAAGCTAGATTTCGTCTCTCCCTGCCTTTGTCGAGATCACGAATTCTTATATTCAGCTTCTGTCTTCGAAAACGCAAACTGTTGTGGCGCCGTTCTTGGATAAATGTTTCACAAATTCATTGCACTTTCACATTTGTATACAGTGTGCTCTAAAATTCCCCTTACAAACTTCTAAGATTTGTGGTGGTGACTGAGTCGATACTATTTTGAATCTGAATCCGTGTCCGGTTGGCTCTTAGCACTATGGGACTCAACATCTGGGGTCATCAGTCCCCTAGAACTTAGAACTACTTAATCCTAACTAACCTATGGACATTACACACATCCATGCCCAAGGCAGGATTCGAACCTGCGACCGTAGCAGTCACACGGTTCCGGACTGAAGGGCCTAGAACCGCACGGCCACCGCGCCTGGCTCCGTGTCCGGAAACGTACCGTTTCCGTCCTTCCGTCCTAACGCCGTTTGAAAACTTGTTTGCTAGGTAGGTCTGCAACATTTGGGAGTGACGTCATTTGACGTCTATCCTAGCTCGCTCGCCTGGACTGAGCCGCGTTCACGTGTCTCTGAGCGTTATAGCAACACGGTTCAGCAAACGTTTGCAGAATAAACCGACTTGATCCTTCTGTATGACGAGTCAGACGGTACTGGAAGAGGTGCTCACCGCCTTCATGAAGATCGTTATCCACAACGTCCGACTGTGACGCCTTTTCACCATGATTACGCAACGGCATCGAGAAAAGTGTGTCTTCACCGTCAGCAGTCGTGACTAAGGTGCTCCAAGGAGACGCTGCACACCAGAATTGGAAGAGGCCGTACGGCATCACCCCGAAGAGACCTAATACAGGAGTAAAAGAGCAAATGCTAGTGTTTCTTTGGCTATTAATGAGTGGAACTGTAAAGGGAGTGATTTACTGGACTCACACATAGTAAATTACTTGTAAAATTGGCCGTGTTATCACTATGTTTCCAAACGGCTGTAGCACGATATCGTTACGTTTCCGCACGTTGCTGCCAATTCAGAATATTATCTAGTCAGCTCCCCTTACGAGTTCTAGAAGTCTGTAAGAGGAATTTCAGAGCACTCTGTACAAACGCAAGCTTTAGATGTCTTCAACCGCGTTGTATTTTCATTAGTTGCCAGAATTATGCCGTAAAGATGCGACGATGTCACAGAATTTGCGTGTGCTAACAGAGACTACATCGGTACCAATGAAAAGGGAACATTAGTAATCATAATTATTTAGTTAGGTGGTAGATAATTGAGTTTATTTGCCTCCATCTTTTCAGCAAGAAGGACATGTCCCTATCCATCTCTGAGACTACAGTCGTCGTCTCGCTTAAATTAGGCTGTGTCCGGGAAAAGCACATTTGTCGAAATGGTAATATTTAGCGTGGCGTTTTTGCTGTTTGAAGCGTTCTTATTTCGTTCATAGCTGCTCATTAATGTCACTGCACGACATTCACAAGGAAATTTATAAATTACCGGGATACTGAGACCTAGGCTGTCTCTTACTGGGTAGATACCAACGACCTATATAAACAACATAGACTGGCTATGTCACCGCCATCTTTGAAGCAACTTGAAAACTGAGCCGCCATGTATTGTAGCGTCAAGGTACAGCCTACACGTCGTCTGCTAATACTGAATGTTGTTATTGTTTACTACGCATGGCGTACAAAAAAAGCCAATCTGGATTGACAATCTGATTTCTCTATTGTAAAACATGTAGTGATGAAGGCTAAAAGAAATGAAACACACTTCTGACATCGATTAATTGAAGAGTTTATTACGAAATGTTGCAGTTCATTTCGCTGCAATGCCATATAGATCAGGTGAAAAACAATTTTAAATAGTTCAGTAGGTCCAAAAACGATCAATTGACAGCGCAGGCCCTATCATTGCCCCTTAAACAATACAGGGTGAGTCACCTAACATTACCGCTGGATATATTTCGTAAACCACATCAAATACTGAAGAATCGATTCCACAGACCGAACGTGAGAAGATGAGCTAGTGTAATTGGTTAATACAAACCATAGAAAATGCACGGAAGTATGTTTTTTAACACAAACCTACGTTTTTTTAATGGAGCACCATTATTTATGTTAGCACACCTGAACATATAAACAAATACGTAATCAGATCAGTGCCGTTTGCTGCATTGTAAAATGTTAATTACATCCGGAGATATTGTAACCTAAAGTTGACGCTTGAGTACCACTCCTCCGCTGTTCGATCGTGTGTATCGGAGAGCACCGAATTACGTAGGGATCCAAAGGGAACGGTGATGGACCTTAGGTACAGAGGAGACTGGAACAGCACATTACGTCCACATGCTAACACCTTTTTATTGGTCTTTTTCACTAACGCACATGTACATTACCATGAGGGGTGAGGTACACGTACACACGTGGTTTCCGTTTTCAATTACGGAGTGGAATAGAGTGTGTCACGACGTGTCAGGCCAATAGATGTTCAATGTGGTGGCCATCATTTGCTGCACACATTTGCAATCTCTGGCGTAATGAATGTCGTACACGCCGTAGTACATCTGGTGTAATGTCGCCGCAGGCTGCCACAATACGTTGTTTCATATCCTCTGGAGTTGTAGGCACATCACGGTACACATTCTCCATTAACGTACCCTACAAAAAGAAGTCCAGAGGTGTTAGTTCAGGAGAACGGGCTGGCCAAGTTATGCGTCCTCCACGTCTTATTAAACACCCGTCGAACATCCTGTCACGCGCCAGCCTAGTGTTAATTGCGGAATGTGCATTTGTACCATCATGCTGATACCACATACGTCGACACGATTCCAGCGGGACATTTTCGAGAAACGTTGGCAGATCATTCTGTAGAAACGCGATGTATGTAGCAGCTGTTTGGGCCCCTGCAATGAAGTAAGGACCAATGAGATGGTCGCCAATGATTCCGCACCATACATTTACAGTCCACGGTCGCTGTCGCTCTACCTGTCTGAGGCAGCGAGGATTGTCCACCGACCAGTAATGCATGTTCCGTAGATTAACTGCCCCGTGGTTTGTGAAACCCGCTCCATCGGTAAACAGGTAGACCTGCAATGCATTCTCTGTTAATGCCCATTGACAGAACTGTACTCGATGATTAAAGTCATCACCATGTAATTGCTGATGTAGCGACACATGAAACGGGTGAAAGCGGTGATGATGCAGTATACGCATGACACTACTTTGACTCAGTCCACCGTCTCTCGAAATGTCCCGTGTACTCATGTGTGGGTTCATGGCAACAGCACCTAACACACCAACTGCACCCGCTTCTCCTGTGACGGGCCTGTTACGGACCCGTTTGCGTGCTTCGACCATACCTGTTGCATACAGATGGCTGTAGATGTTTTGCAATGTGCGGCACGTTGGATGCTCTCTGTCCGGTTACCGTTCTGCATACACCCTGCAGGCTTCAGCTGCATTTCGTCGACACTCGCCATAGATGAGTATCATCTCCGCCTTTTCAGAGTTCGAATACACCATGGTCACAGTTCCTACAACACTACACTATCACAGACGTCTGGTAACACGGTGTATTACAGTTGGTCTGTGTGCGGAGACGAATGCAGAATAACAATAGCAGCAAGAGCTACATGCGGACACTGCGACAGCTAGACCAAACCACAACAGTGCACTACGGCCACACTCGTAAACACGGTCGTCATCGTAAACATGTCCCTGCAGATGCTGTTCGCCGACCGTGGCTCGTGTTTGTTACAACACGCAACTGAACGTCGGAGGTTTCAAGCGTCAGCTTCTGAGTGGTATAAATTCTTCCAATTAATGAATTGACCCTGTTCGAGTTCTTGAAATTATTCTGAGCCCTGTTATTCATTTTTTGACAAGGTTTTTAATTTGTAATAATTGTTGCTATGCAATAAAGCGTATTCCATGAAACAATAAACGACGAAACTTGTAGTTTCACCAACCATTTGCTTTTCCTTAAAATTATCCCGGTTCTTGTTGGGAGGTATCACAAATTATGAAATATGCCACCAACTTACTAACTGGCTTTTCCAGACTCGTCAGCAATTTTAGGTTTTTTCACTTCCGTACACATGGTACACGAAATTTGTATTTGTGTACTTTTTTTGGCTTCTGGAAAAAAATATGCTCTGCGAAGGTCGCATAAAAGGCTGTGAGTTTTGAATCTGAAAGACACTTCCCAATAACTTGTTCTTGATTACGGTAGGTCCTGCTCAGTACTCTTTGCAGGAAGAACCTTCATTTATCCACAATTTTCTAACTATTTTTTGTGCGTCATCTCAAGTTTCCAAATTGTACTGAATATCGTACGTCTTGTAGCGTTATTCGCAATTCTCTCCAATCTCTGTTTCCCCACCTTTCTCATTCCATCACGCACGTTCTCGTAAATAATAAAGTAGACGTAATGAAATCGTTAAAGACACGGCGTCCACTAAAATCAAACTGCAAGTGCGCTGTTCACCGGCTATACAGAAGGCAAGAAAGCAGAAGTGAATGTGAAACCGGCACAATATTTCACAGCTCGCTCTACTTAAGCTACCACTCTACCCAAGAAATTCATGAATTAGTAATTTTTAGAACGTTTCATCCACTTTATTTATATACTGAGTGATTTTGCCTGATGACCACAAAAATATTGAGTGGGACGCAAAGCCAACCAAAAATATTATTTTTCATTGTATTTGCACTTGTTTTTCTGACAATTCCGAAAACCATAAATTCCTGTTCAGTGCCACAGCAAACGTAGACGGAGATACGTTTTCAGAGGTCGGAGGTTTCAACAGTCAGCTTTAGGTTACAATATCTCCGGATGTAATTAACATTTTACAATGCAACAAAGGCACTGATTACGTACTTGTTTCTATGTTCAATGTGCTAACAAAACTAACGTGGTTCCATTTAAAAAATACGTAGGCTTGTCTTCAAAACATACTTCCGTGCATTTTTGTATCGTTTGTATTAAACAATTACAATAGCCCCTATTCTAACGTTCGGTCTGTGGAATCGGTTCGTCAGTATTTGATATGGTTTACGAAATATATCCAGCGGTAACGTTAGGTGACTCACCCTGTATAAGTTTGTATATATTTCCCTAATATGTTTCCCTCTTTTTTCCATTGGCCTGGTTTTTGCGCAAATGATGGAACCTACAATTAGAATCCTATTTTAACAGCATCCTGACTAGAAAAGAGTAATACGATTCTTCTCCAAATTCAGCTGGCACCATTAGATGGTCGAAATCGAGTAAATAAATTCGGCCTGTCACCCAACATTCTGAACAGTTCCACACACGACTACAGAAGGAAGTTCTTCTTCCATACTAAGGTTTGACAGTCCCTGAAAACCCTTTCTGCCACTGTTAACAATTTGAATACACCCTTTGGAGCAGTATAAAAACTATTTTTGATGCATTTTATTGCAATGAAACCTGTTTTCCATCAGTTTCCTCCAATTAACGGAAGTACTGCTGCAGTAAATAAAGCTTCACACTTGCTATTAAACCATTAAGAAAACAATAGCGAACAGGAATTTTCCAACTCTTATTACTCCCAGTGAGCATAAAAACTAGTGCCTCTTTTGCTATTATGCTATCATCACTTTCCTCACATCCTTGTCCTAAGTCAACATAACCCCAGACCTCATTAACATCCCATATCATGTCTTTTTTAAGAGCTACCTCATCGAACATAAGTGCAGCTAAAATAGGTCCTGAACTACGTTGAACCTCATCTGTCAATTTTTTTAAGCTTTCTTCTGTAAATCCAGGACTGCCATTTACTGTAGTTGCCCACCTGCGGAGTGCTCGAGGATGGGGTAATTTAAAAGACTGCGTCAAATAATTATAAACTTTGATCGAGTGAAAATTGAGTGTAAGGGCAAACAGTCTTATTTCTTTAGGATATTCAGGATTTTAACATTTGTTTTGCATTGCAATAAGTGCTTCACAATATCACTATTTTTGTCACATCCTATCACTTCATAAGTACAGTCTTGAAGTCTTATTTACGCCTACAACCACTGTTTTATATGTCACAATTTGTTTCTTCTTTCTTGAAACACTTTGCCTTGCATGTTTCACTTGCTTCCTCAGCTTCTCGGTCCTTTTCTGTAGTGCCTCATAATTGTTTCAATTTTTTGGGGCTAGGCAAACAATAAGAACGATCTGTATGATCATTCTGATTCACTCTTTCACCTACAAAAATGAAGTATTATCATTAAGATTTATTTTTCTTTAAACATAAATTGATTAAGAGCAAAATTCACACAAAACCCATAAAGCAAATATATAACAAGAAAACTATTTTACCTGGTTGATTTGATAAGGAAGCTGATTCTTCACTGACAGGCCGTTTCCTTGGTTGTCTCTATACTATAGTTGTTTTTTGCAGATGGTCAGGAAACGTAGATATTGTCGGAACTGCCTTTGTCAGAAGTCGCCTTTTCTCGTTTGTAGTATACATGTATCTATCTTCAAAGTGAAACGAACATATGTAGCTATATTGAGTTGGTTGCCACTTATCTCGCCTCATATTGGCTACCCACCGACTGAACATCTCTTTCTTTTTCAGAGTAAATCTAAAAATAAAGAGACGTGTATACAGTAGCTTATTTACATTTTGTGTACCGCTTAAACACGAAAATGATGCACAAGACGCTGAGTACAACACGCATTTAGGTACTGACCTGAAATATAATATTCCAGTTGTTTTATCACTTCTATTAGCGTAATTGTACCCTGCACATACACTGGGTATGATTCGCGATCGGTCAGTAAGGCTTTTAAAACAAATTACAACCGGAAAACAGTGATTTTCTAACGCCGGTACTATACACCAAATGTAAATATACTGACATGTAGACGTTTCAAAAAATGGCGGCCGGTGTTGCTTTTTGCTGCCGCTGGGAGCGTTGTTACCTCACAGCTAGCCACTCTATGTAGTTTATATACCTCCTTGGTAGATAAGATATTCAATCCATTTTGCGACAAACCAAGTAAATATGAAAGATTCTCTACTCTCAGTGAATGTCGTGCTGCTGCTTCAGTGTGAAGGTGGGAGTGTTGGACGAGGCTAAGTTGGGCTTACTTTTGTAGGACAATATTGGATGTTACTTTTCTTATGTTTTTATTTAATTTTTTTAATTTTTTTTAGTCATCAGTCTTATGCTGACTGGTTTGATGAGGCCCGCCATGAATTCTTCTCTGTGCCAACCTTTTCATCTCAGGGCAGCAGTTGTAACCTTCACCCTTAATTATTTGCTGGATGTTTTCCAGTCTCAGTCTTCCTCTACAAGTTTTACTCTCTACAGATCCCTTTCGTACCATGGAAGTCGACCCTGATATCTTAACAGATGACTATCATCCTTTCGCTTCTTGTTATCAGTGTTTCCCAGGTATTCGTTTCCCCTCCGATTCTGCGCAGAATCTCCTCATTCCTTACCTTATCAGCCCACCAAATTTTTAACATTCGTCTGTAATTTCACATCTTAAATTCTTCTATTCTCTTCTGTTTTCCTCTAGTCCATGATTCACTACCAAACTTCTGATTAATTCATTACTAAAATTACGGCCTAAGTTTGATGTTAGTAGACTCCTCTTGGCCAGGGCTGCCCTTTATGCTACAAGCTACTGAGTTAACTAACCTGCTTTGTGCCACCGTGCGCAATGAGAAGTCTCTCAACTGCTTTTGCTGTGCTTTCTGGTTTTCTGTAGCGTTTTCCAAAATATCGACACATCGCATTGGCGAGATTGTCTTCACATCAGTTAGCAGCTACCAAATTATGTCCACGCCCTGTAGATTTCTCTTTGTTTTACATTTTTCACGGTATCACTTTTTTAAGAAATATTACAGTAGCTGGGAATACACAGACGGATTCAGGGATGTGCCCCGCACGTAGTTTCTCAAAAATTATCAGATGAGTGCTTTTACAAAGTCTCATACATCATGCCCCTTCTATAATGAACTTACAGTACGTAATGTGCGAACAACGTGCCTCGTTTACTCATGTTCAGACACTAATTTTTGCTTGTACGAACTGTAAGCCAAATTTCTTAGTCTTTCTTAATACAACTAACGAAAGACATTCTCTTGTTCGCTGTAACGGTTATTACTGTGTGACTCCCATATTTATTAACGTGAACCTTTATGTTTTAGTGTCTTGAAAGAAATCACCTTGGGTTTGGTTCATTATCTCACCCAGTAAAAATTAGCACTCTCCATCATCGCTTTCAGGAAAAGTATAGACGTCTCGTGTTACAATTGTCTCATATACAAAGTGAGCAGCGGCGGGTTTCATTTTAGCGATTGTGGCATTCCACTAATTACTTGGGCTCCTGATATCGTTTCTCATTCTATCTCTGTGGCTACGGTCTTTGGTCGAGGGGTGTTTCGTCGGATTTTGGCGTGCCCTGGTACTGACAGTTAGCTGGAGGGCACGTGGCTGGCAAGATCTTGGTTTTTGGGGACTCCTGCTGTACGGTACAGGCCGTGAGAAGCCTCGACTGGCCAAATCGTTGGGAGGTAAGTTTTGCCGACTGGATTAAAGAATGATAGCGTCGAGTGGCGGAGAGAGCAGCCACGTGCAACCTGATCAGCAAGTTCCAAGCTAACTCTGCTAGCTTAAATTTTACGGCATCTGGAAGATCACCTATACGTACTGGAGGCAGTAACACCCCCTCTTCGAATCCTGGAAGTCACAGATCCTTCACTGCTGAGTGGAATTAATTGTTGTTTTATATATTGTTATATTGGTACACGCCTGCGTTAAAGTAGAATTGGACCTGTCATATTAACGCTCCTCCCATTGGTTGCGTGGGTGGTCATCTGTCAGTGTAACTCATAATAATATATTGTTCCGGGCTAAATTCCGTGCAAGTTTACGAGCATTCTCTGTTGCAAATTGAATTGATGAAACTGAAATTGCTGTATAGTCTGTGTCGAAGGCAAGGCGCCGGCCGCGGTGGTCTCGGGGTTCTAGGCGCTCAGTCCGGAACCGCGCGACTGCAACGGACGCAGGTTCGAATCCTGCCTCGGGCATGGATGTATGTGATGTCCTTAGGTTAGTTAGGTTTAATTAGTTCTAAGTTCTAGGCGACTGATGACCACAGATGTTAAGTCGCATAGTGCTCAGAGCCATTTGAACCATTTTTTTTTTTTTGAAGGCAAGGCACTTTTTATAGATGATTGTGTCCTAGAAATTGGATTTGCAGTCTCTGATATTTCATCTCGTTAGTTTTCGAGTAATTTTAGGGAGTCTTTAGCTTGTAAGCTGTACGTGTAGTAACTTCTGGAATAATTTAATATATTTAATATGGTCTACAGCCTAGAGATTCTCATTTGACGCCCTATTTGGACAGATTACTGTTCTCTTCTAATGTGTGTAGTTCTGACAGCGTACGACGCCTCCCTGTTTCCAGAACCTGGGGCAGAGACGTGGTTTTTTCCAGCTGTGGCTACGTCTAGGTTGTCTTGCAGTCTGGTGCCTCCACCAGCCGCCTCATGTGGGACCAAGTTAAGCAAATTTGATCGTCTGATACGTGCCATGGCGGAGTGCCTCCAATTTATTTGGAAACTCCTGATCTATTCAATATTGTGAATTCGCAAGCACATAAACTTCAAAGCGTCTTCTGCAGGTCCCAAGTTCCTTGTCACTATAAATGCTCTTTAACTACTTGTTTAAATCTTGCACCCTTATTGCTAGTTATGAAGCTTGTTAAATTTTAAGGCCCTTTACTTATGCGTATGACTGTTGAGTTTTTCGTTTCTCATCCAGTCATTAGCTACCTCCATTCATTATGAAACTTGCCTGCTTGTTCCTTGTTCGCTGTGATAGTCGTCTGCTGTAAATTGCCACCTTTTCTTGTATTTTTGGGACTGCATATTTATTTAAGAATCATTGTAAATCTTTCTGCTGGTGTTTATCAGTTGCGAGTCACATGTAAACTGCACCTCTTCCCAGCTTATCTTGTCTTTTGGGGGACTGCATATTTATCTAAGGATCTTTGTCATTGTTTCTGATGGTGTGTGCCATCTGGGAATCCCGTTTAAATTGTATGCCTTCCCAGCTTCTTTTGTATTTTGGGGGATTATGTGTTTTATTGTTTAAGAAATTTTATTAAGATAATAAATTGTTAAGGGCTTTCCAGCAGCCGCAGTGATTGGCGTGCCTTGTTGGCCTTACTTGGCCTTACTGTACTCTGGGTGTGCGTTGTTGCCTTGGTAATTGTTAGTGCCTTTAGTGGCAATCATTTGTAATTTAATTTACTGGTAAAATTTTGTTTGTATCGCTTCTTACCTGCATTTGGGAACCTAAGTATATTCCTGGTTTTAAGCCTTGTTCTGAGTGGTATAAATTCTTCCAATTAATGAATTGACACTGTTCGAGTTCTTGAAATTATTCTGAGCCCTGTTATTCATTTTTTGACAAGGTTTTTAATTTGTAATAATTGTTGCTATGCAATAAAGCGTATTCCATGAAACAATAAACGACGAAACTTGTAGTTTCACCATCCATTTGCTTTTCCTTAAAATTATCCCGGTTCTTGTTGGGAGGTATCACAAATTATGAAATATGCCACCAACTTACTAACTGGCTTTTCCAGACTCGTCAGCAATTTTAGGTTTTTTCACTTCCGTACACATGGTACACGAAATTTGTATTTGTGTACTTTTTTTGGCTTCTGGAAAAAAATATGCTCTGCGAAGGTCGCATAAAAGGCTGTGAGTTTTGAATCTGAAAGACACTTCCCAATAACTTGTTCTTGATTACGGTAGGTCCTGCTCAGTACTCTTTGCAGGAAGAACCTTCATTTATCCACAATTTTCTAACTATTTTTTGTGCGTCATCTCAAGTTTCCAAATTGTACTGAATATCGTACGTCTTGTAGCGTTATTCGCAATTCTCTCCAATCTCTGTTTCCCCACCTTTCTCATTCCATCACGCACGTTCTCGTAAATAATAAAGTAGACGTAATGAAATCGTTAAAGACACGGCGTCCACTAAAATCAAACTGCAAGTGCGCTGTTCACCGGCTATACAGAAGGCAAGAAAGCAGAAGTGAATGTGAAACCGGCACAATATTTCACAGCTCGCTCTACTTAAGCTACCACTCTACCCAAGAAATTCATGAATTAGTAATTTTTAGAACGTTTCATCCACTTTATTTATATACTGAGTGATTTTGCCTGATGACCACAAAAATATTGAGTGGGACGCAAAGCCAACCAAAAATATTATTTTTCATTGTATTTGCACTTGTTTTTCTGACAATTCCGAAAACCATAAATTCCTGTTCAGTGCCACAGCAAACGTAGACGGAGATACGTTTTCAGATATCTCATCCAAAATCTCCTGTACAGCTAGACAGGAGCATCGATAGTGACGCCACGTTGTCATTTCTGATAAGTTGTGCGTACAGCGCAACAGTGCACGTATTCATGTGTGGAGATTTGGAGACTGTGAGGAGAAACTATGTCATCTGATTTCATTTGTCAGTGTCAGTCAGGACCTGTATCTGAGTTCATCCTGTATGCTAACATTGGATACACATCAAGATCACCTATTTTACGCTTGGTTGATAATCTGATCGGCACCTATTGTATTTCTGACAAGTTAATCCTGGTAGCTGTAAGTCACCCTTTATATCCTACCTACAGAGTGATCATAATCGATGGTGTAAATACTTACAGCTGAAAGTGCATGTTACAAGAAGTAGAAATGGCTCCCTAAACTATGCTGGCAAACGAACCGCTGGTGAGATTATTGCGATTCTGCTGTTACCGGCGACTACTAACCTGATTATGTGTAAACGTGCGCACTCGTAGTTAAAGGAGGTGTTCCAAGAGTCTTTATTGTACCCGCATGCAGAACTGCACCCGTCGCTGCGATATGTTTCGAACCCTTTCATACATTACTGTGTCATTTCGCCATTCATGAAGAGCATTGATAAATCTGTGCTCCAATTCTTCGCCGTGTGTACTGGGGAACCGTACACTACACCTTTAAGCCACGAACGCTGAAATCCAAGGTGCACAAATCAGGTGATCTTGAATGCCACGGTAGATATCCTCCCCGTCTAAATCATGTCTGGCTATATCTGTGAGTTATATGTAGTCGCATCACAGCAACAAAATGTGCCAGCACTCCATTATGCGTGTATCATATCCTCCGTCATTCAACCAGGGAACGTCCTCGAGCAATTCTGGAAGAAAATGCCGCAGAAATCAATGGTAATTCCATCCACTAAGTTTATTTGGCAGTATGTACGCCCCACGTAAGACGATCAGTTAGTACCACTATCCATTAATTCAAGGAGAAACATCACTGATGCGGAGACTCACACACAGCCTGTGTGTTAGAGTGTAGATGGCCCAAAACGCGAGAACTATGACAGTTAAACATATCATCATGAGTGAATCCTGCTTCACCTGTATATAAAATGTTACCAGATTGAAAAATGCTCCTATCATATCGCAAAAGGCGAATATTTTCAGTGTCAATAAACTTTACCAATAGCCGTATGCTCTAAGATATTTTATTTTTTTCTGAAAGCAACCAGTTTTGACATTTCATTTTGCTATCTTCAGGCTTCATACGCCTTCATCCAAATAAACGAACTTGTCGTATAGCGCCATAAATCACTGGATGTCGTGAATTCCAATCGTTATACAATTGCTTCTTACGAAGTGGTTTATGGTGCTGTACAACAGGTACGTTTATTTAGATAAAAGCGTATGTCGCCTGCAGATGGCAAAATGAAATGCCGAAACTGGTTGCTCTCAGAATAAAACAAAATATCTTGAAGTATACAGCTGTTGGTGAAGTTTATTGACAATGAAAACTACTTAACAGCCGCTGTCCCCTTGGCCACGACGGGCCAACAGTGAAAAGTCTAATATGTTCTGGGCAGACTTAGGGATGCAAAGGAAGTTAACAATCTTTTCGAGTTATCTGACAGCTTCACAGACATTTAAATCAAAACATCCTGACATATGAGGCTTTCAGTGATACTCACTGGCCATGAGGGCCAGCCGTATTTGTTGCCAGAACTGGCAGCTTAGTATACTGTATTTCACACCCTGTAGAAGCCCAAAACACCTAGAAAATGTAACCTTCTAATTTTCCTACTATACAGTATCTAAATAATAAGCGAAGTTTCGGCGTTTGCTCTCCGTTATGCTACGTTACCTTACAGTTTACAATGCCGATGTACAGATTTGTTTCAAAGACGAAAGACGTGAAAAGACGGAGTGGCTTAGTTAACATGTTTACAAGGGTTGAAAATGGTGCAAATGGCTCAAATCACTATGGGACGTAACATCTAAGGTCATCAGTACCCTAGGCTTAGAACTAATTAAACCTAACTAAGCTAAGGACATCAGACACATCCATGGTCGAGGCAAGATTCGAACCTGCGACCGTAGCAGCAGCGCGGTTCCGAACTGAAGCGCCTAGAACCGCTCGGCCATTTCTGCCGGCTTTAAGGGTTGAGGTAACAATATTGGAAAATCAGCTCATAGTATACACGACTAGGTGAGAAACGAAGGCCAAATTACAACTACTGCACACCAAACGTAGCGTGCAATTTGACTTACAGATAATCAATCTAAAGATCAATGTTCTGAAGAACAGTAAAAAGGTGAATAACGACTAGCTTTACACTACAGTAAGGGATGTGGGGTAAACTAAAACTAAACTCTGTCCAAACAGGCCATGAAGGCCTAATGGTACTGACCGGCCGCCGTGTCATCCTAACCCTACAGGTGTCACTGTATACGGATATGTAGGGGCATGTGGTCAACGCACCGCTCTCCAGACCGTATGTCACATTACGAGACCGGAGCAGCTACTTCTGATCCAGTAGCTCCTCAGTTTGTCTCACAAGGGCTGAGTGGACCCCGCTTGCCAACAGCGCTCGGCAGACCGGATGGTCACCCATCCAAGTGCTAGCCCAGTAAGACAACAATGATCTGACGGGAACTGGTGATACAACTGCGGCAAGGCCGTTGGCCAAAAGATGTTGAAGTATTCTCTTAACTACGAAGCAAGATTACGAAGGGTGACGAAATCAGTAAAATTATAGATTGGCAGAAGCGAAGATATATATTTTTCAACAAACGAACTAGGTTGATATCAGGTTTTGATAAAAAAATTGTCAAAATGTATCCATCTAGCACAAAGTTGTTTGGTATTCAAACGTGAAGAATGGGGAATCAAGGGAACGAACTGAAGCATTTGGAATTAAGCGCTATAGAAAGAAAAAATAAATAAATTGGACATTTAAAGTATGAAATGAAAAAGTACTAATCGGAACAGGAAGAGATCGGGCTATTTTAGTCCAGACCGAGGAGTGGGTGCTTGTCACTGATCCGACCCACTACATCTACATCTATATTCGGCATGCTGTCTTTTGATAAATGTGGAGGGTACATTGCGTAGCCCTATCATTTGCCACGTCTGCTGTTACTGTTGTAGAATGTCGCAATAATCTAACCCTGTCGCTGAACCACGTTACTTTTTGTGTCTCTGGGAAAATTTTTTATTCAGTTCTGGCATTTCATGTCGAACATTAAATGACAAGTCTACAGACGCAGTATTTTCATTCTGAATACTGCAATATTACACCACGATCTATGACAGGACCTGAGAAGGATTTAGTAATACTTCTACTTCCAGAATAGATTCGTACAGATGTAGTTGGTAAAACTTTGATGAACTATGTGCATTACTTGCGGGTTACGAGAGTTTAGCCACAACACCTCGGTCGATCTGGACATAAACAGTTCGCACACTTTCCTTAGCCGAGTTCACAGAATCCATTAGATATTCTAACCTGGAGCTCAGATACAACTGAAACTTGAGAGATCTCGGTATTATTTGACGACAATCAGTGTTTGACATCCACCACGATTTTCACTGTCAGCGACCTCAGAAATGTGATTCGAAAGATCTTAAGATTTTCATTTTAGCCAATACTGAGCCGAAAGTGATATTGTCAAAGTAAAAAAGGAAACCCACAATGAAAGGAACATCCGAATGAGATGAAAATCGGTACATGTGATGTACGTTTGGATGATCTTTTCAAAAGGGAGAGCTTCATAAATTGAGGATGTGGGTAATGCGTTGGTCCACTTCCAGTCGTTTTCTAAAGAGTTATTCGGCTTGTCATTGATTGATGGGTTGTTGGATGTCTACCTTAGGGACATCGCGTCAAATCACAACCAGCTCAATCGTTGTATTGTCAAAACCCGAGATGGTTGCAGGGGCCTACCATACTCTCAGGTGGGGAGAGATCCAGCCGTCTCGCTAGCCAAGGTAGGTTTGACAAGCAGGAAGACAAGCAGTGCAAACTCTCGCTGCGTACTGAAGGGTGTTATCTTGTTGAAAGGGAAGCGCAGGATGGCTTGATGATATCGACGTACCGCTTTGCTGTAAGGGTGCCGCAGATGACAAGAGAGGTCCTGCTATGAAAAGAAATGGCACCCCAAATCCATCACTCCTGGTTGTCTGGCGGGCGAGAGTCAGGTCGTTATCCCACCGCTGTCCAGGGCACCTCCTGAAACGTCATCCACCTGGAATCTCAACGGTAATGATCTCCGCTTCGAACAGAGTCCTTATGACCAGAGAAGATGTTTCTGGAGTCTCCGTGGACAGCAGTGGAATACCAACCTGAAAGTTGCACGACACACGGCCCGATAGTGACGCGTGGTGGTGTGCGGTGCTACTTTATTTCGTAGCAGGACCTCTTTGGTACTCAATGGTGGCACTCTTGCAGCACCGCAGTAAGTCGACGATATTCTACCCCCGGTTTTGTTGCCGCTCATGGCAAGCCATTCTGGGCTTCCAATTTAGTGAGATAATGCTGACCTGCAACGGAGAGAGCCTCTACTACTTTATAATTTATAAATAATAGAGCGCAGCAATCAGTCTACCTTTTTATACAGGTTTTATTTGCCAATCCAGATTTCGGCTAGTGCCTATCCATTATCGAAGCACTATCTTCTGGTCTCAATGTACGTTAGTTCCCTGTTCTTCGGGTGTCAGTCACAGTTATCTGAATACTCTATTTAAAGAATATTCTACTAAAAGAACTGTGACTGACGCCCGAACAACAGGGAACTGACGTGCATTGAGACTAGAAGATAGTAATTCGATAATGGATAGGCACTAGCCGAAATCTGGATTTGCCAATTACAGCGTGGAAAATAAGGACGAATAAATGTTGCGCTCTATAATTTACAAATCATATCACAGTCACTGAGTGCACCCACGTTGCTAATGGAAGGTAACCTGATGCTTCTACTACTTGCCTCTGTGCTTGACAATTCCTGCCTGGCCATCAGGGTCGCTGGATTTCTCCCCAACTAAGGACCTTTGGACGTTAATGGGCAGGACCCTCCCAACATCTGGTATTTTGACGGTCTGACTCACCAGTTGAAGAGAATTTCGCATGATATCCCTCAAGCGAAACTGCAACGTCTCCATCAGTTAATACCAAGGCGAATAAATCCTTCCATGAGGGCCTAAGGTGGACAGCGCTTTACTAAATTCCCCAATTTGTGAAGCTATTTCTCTTGAAGAAATCATCCAATATATTCTGAAATTTCCTCCTATCGGAATTATTCCTTCATTGTGCGTCTTCTTTTCTTTTGTTTTTTAATAGAGTGTGTATCCATTAGTAAGTCGAAACGGTGGGTTGTTGTTCTCTCGTGTACCCTAAAACGTGATTGATGAAAGTCAAATCATTCGTACAGAACTCTTTAAGTATCATGAATCACTTGTGTACGTGTTCGAGTCGGCTGGAACAAATGAGATTAGTCTACAATCACAGCAGGAATTTGATAGATGAGTATGTACTGGTCCTAAAAGAATGACAGGAAAACTCCACGAACATAGGTATTAGCGAATCACTGAAATATCTTCATAAGACTGTGATGTGTCAAAGCAATTAATAGGGCCCCTAAATATCAAACCAGATGTATGGTTGTACTAGCAGTGTCAAGCCTAAGATGGAACGTATTCATTTTCATGGCGGCGGAAGAGAGGACGCGCAGCACAGCAGCAGTAGCACTTGTCTGATAAATTGTACATTAATTTAGTCTTTCTTTTTTGTTCACGTGCTTCTGCAAAGAAGTGGACTGTACGTGTGTATTTTACTGTGTAGACTAGTGGTTAGAAGATTAATGGTAGTTTTTATTTTTGCGTAAGTCTTGTTAATGTCCTTGTGCAGGGCGGCTTCCTAGTCTAAATTTTCCCGGCACCAAAAACACTGTCACGCCACCAAGTTTTAATTTTGTGCTAGTAGACAGTACACAGTTTAGGTAATTGCATTCTGTTTTCAATATCTATCGCGTGCAGTAACTTTTCGGCCAACAGGTACCCGTAAATACATCAACTCCGGTAGAGAAATTCGTTTCTGTTTAATAGCTTGCGGTCTCAGAGTACAGTGAGAAATCTGCACAGAAACTTTTAGTGTTACTTTATTCTCCTTTCGTATATTTTTGGGGCCTTATTACTATTTTATACACAGTAGGAAATGGCTAACGGCGGTGCTTGTTGTGAGTGAACACAAGGAGACTTGGCTGCTGTCCATAAAGAGCTGTAGCCTGCGTTGGCTACCGTCGACAAGCTTCTAGCTGTAGCAGTGACGTTGGGGTGCCAGTGACGAGATATGTAACACCTTCGGTGCCACGGGAAACCCCTGGTGACCCGGAGGTCGCTGCGGCTTCTGATACGCAACATCTGATCGGTCTGTCCTCACTTCAGAGTGGATGGCAGACAATGGTTGGTCACGTATCACTGTGCGGAAGGTGGAAGAGAGGACATGTCGTGCGGCTGACTCCGTACGTCTTAGCAACAGGTACGAGTTGCTACCCAGTGTTGATGATAACACTGAGCCATTACGGGATGACCCTCCTGTTTGGGACAGCGGCCCATATTCTGCCGTCCAGACAAGTAGAGAGGTTTGGTATGCTTGTCATTGGGAACTCCACTGTTAGGCGAGCGATGGAGCCCCTCAGACAGATAGTAGGCAAGGCGGCAAAGAAATCTAGTGTGCATTCAGTGTGTTGGCCGGGAGGTCTCATCCGTGATGTGCAGGAGGCACTATCAGCGTCTATCGAGAGCACTGGGTGCAACTGGCTGCATGTAGTGGCACATGTCGGCATGGAGCCTGCCGCTTGGGTTCTCAGGCCATCCTCAGCTCTTTTCGGAGGCTGAATGATTTGGTGAAGGCAACTAGCAACACGGGGAGCAGGCTAAGCTGTCTATTTGTAGCATCGTACCTAGGGTTGATCACAGCCCTCTGGTTTGGAGCAGAGTGGAAGGTCTAAATCAGAGGCACAGACGACTCTGCGACATTATCGGATGCGAATTTCGCGACCTCCGCTATCATTTGCAGAAATTTAGGGTGCCTGTTAATGCGTCCGGAAGCGGCTGCTAGGGTAGCAGAGCACGTGTGATGTGCACATGGGGCTTTTTTAGGTTAGAGAACCCCTCCCTTGGGATAAACCACGATTTGCCTCTTTTATCAGCCACAGAGAATCTTACTCCTCGAACATCAGAGATAGAAAATATTAATATGATATTAGTAAACTACTGAAGCATCCAAGGAAAGGTCCCAGAATTAGTATCGCTTACTGAAGGTTATAACGCACAGATATTATTGGGAACAGAAAGCTGGTTGAAACCAGACTTCAGTGACAATGAAATCCTATCTTCAGATAGGAATGTTTATCGTAAACATAGGTTATTCGCTATTGGTGGCGTCGTATTTACTGCAGTAAAAAATTCTATAAAATCTAGCAAGATTATCACGGATTCCGTATGTGAATTAATCTGGGTAAAATTAAACATCAAAGAACGGTCAAAAATGGTGATCGGCTGCTTTTATAGACCACCTTGGTCAGAATCTCTAGTTGTAGAGTGCTTCAGACAGAACTTTCAGAATATCATTAGTAATTTTCCTGTTCAGGCAGTTGTAATAGTCTGTGACTAAAACTAGCACGGTATAGATTGGAAGTGTTACGCCATCAAAACAAGTGCCAAAGACAGGGAATTCTGTGGTATTGTACTGGATGTCTTGCCCGAAAATGACCTTGAGCAGATAGTTAGACAACCATCTCGTGAGGGTAACGTCTGAGACCTCCTGGCAACAGGGATACCTGAACTTATCGGATCAGTTAACGTAGAGGAAGGTATGAGTGATTATAAGACGGTGACAGCACCTATGACGACGGGTCCTACAAGTAATGTTAAAGATAGTAGGAAGATATGTTTGCTCAGCAAGAGTGACAGGATAAAAATTTCAGAATATCTCAAAAGTCAGCAGCAAGTATTCGATGATGAGGACGAAGAAGTGAAGAGCAAATCGAAAAAATTCAAAGGCATCGTCCAATATGCCCCAGACAATTATGTCCCGAGTAAGGTTTTAAAGGTTGGCAAAGATCCACCATGGTTTAATAGCCGTGTTAGAAAAGCGCTACATAAACAAAAAGAATTTTTCTCTCAGATTGAAGAGAAGTAAAAACCTAGCTCACAAACAAAAGCTGATCGAAGCGAAATTGAGCGTAAGGAGAGCAATGAGAGAAACGTTCGAAGATTTTAATAGCTAGACGTTGCCAACAGACCTGAATAAAACCCCTAAGAGATTTTGGTCGTATATAAAATCAGTAAGTGGGTCAAAATCATCTATTGCTTCTTTCACTGACCACACCGGCAACGAAACGGCCGATAACATAGAGATGGCCGAAACACTGAATTCGGTCTTTCCAAGTTGTTTCACGGCGGAAGATCGTAACACTGTCCCTCCTTTCAGTCATCGTAGGAACATCTAAATGGCAGAAATTGAGATAGCCGATCGCGGAATTGGAAAGCAGCTACAATAGCTTAGTAGCGGAAGGGTTTCAGGACTATATGAGATACCTGTAAGATTATATAAAGATTATGCGAAAGAACGTGCTCCCCTTCTAGCTGTAATTTATCGTAGATAGGTTGAAAACGAAAGGTACCTAACGGCTGGAAAAAATCACAGGTCATTCCCGTTTTTAAGAAAGGCCGTAAGACAGATAAACACAATTATAGACCTATATCGTTGGCGTCAGTCTGTTGTAGAATTATGGAACATGGTTTATGCTCAATAATTATGACCTTTTTGGGAATCAACTTGGATTCCGCAAACACAGAACCTGCGAAACTCAGCTCGCTCTGTTCCTCAATGAGATCCACAGCGCAGCGGACAATGACACTCAGGTTTATGCCATGTTCCTTTATTTTAGTAAGGGATTAGACACAATCCCACACCGCCATTTAATGAAAAGAATACTAGTTTACAGAGTATCAGAGCAGAGCTGCGAATGTATTCAAGACTTTCTTGCAAATAGATCTCAACACGTCGCTCTTAACGGAAGTAAATCGACAGATGTAAAGGTAATATCCGGAGTACCACAGAGAAGCGTGACAGGAGCGTTGCTGTTTACAATATATTTAAATGATCTTGTAGAAGGCGTCCGATGCTCTTTAAGGCTATTCGCAGGTGATGCAGTTGCCTATACCAAAGTGACATCGCATGAGATAGTAAGGATTTGCTGGACGAACTGCAGAGAATTGATGAATTGTGCAGTTCACCTTGAAAGTAAATGAATGTAACATATTGCGCATACATAGGGAAAGACATCAAAAATGGTTCAAATGGCTCTGAGCACTATCGGACTTAACATCTGAGGTTATCAGCCCTTCAGAACCTAGAACTACTTAAACCTAACTAACCTAAGGACATCACACACATCCATGCCCGAGGGAGGATTCGAACGTGCGATCGTAGCAGTCGCGCTATTCAGGACTGAAGCGCCTAGAACCGCTCGGCCACCTCGGCCGGCAGGGAAAGAAATCCACTGCTGTATTGCTACACTATTGATGACAAACAGCTGGAGACAGCGGCAGCCGTAAAATATCTAGGAGTAACTATCCACATAAAAAATGTGGAAAAAGCGAACGCCCTACTCAGATTCATCGGATGAATCTGAAGGAAATGTAACTCATCCACGAAAGATGTGACAAAAAGACGCTACTTCGCCCAAATCTTGTGGATTTTTCATCTATCTGGGATCCCTGTCAGATAGGAATGGCAGAGGAGATAGATAAGATCCAACGAAGAGTGACATGTTTCGTAATGGGATCGTTTAGCTGACGAGAGAGCGTTACGGAGATGCTAAAAAGAACTCCAGTGGCAGACGTTACAAGAGAGGTGTTGTGCATCACGGAGAGATTTTGACTATTGCAATTTCGGGACAGCACTTTTCAGGAGGAGTCAAACAACATGTTACTCCTCCTCCTCCCCCTCCCCCCCCCCCCCTACTTACATCTCCGGTACTGAACACGAGGGCAGAATTCGAGAAATTAGAGCCGATACTGAGGCTTAGCGACAATCATTCTTTCAGATAGTAGTACCGAAAGTACCCTCCGCTTGCGGAGTATGATGTAGATGAAAGCATAAATCATACCGTTCATTTCTCGTTTAGCTATTTTACTTGCACGTGTGGAAAAACAATGTTTCTACCGTCAAGTAAGACTTTTCTGCTCATGGATTACGCATTGACTAAAAAAATTCCCGGGCTAGAATCGTTAGGGGATTTGTAACTTTTGTATGTGAGGTTGGTATCTACAAATTCCTGTTTAATAGGATCGCGTAAAAATTTGTATACCTACGGGAAGAGCGAATTTCTGTTTTGCACTTTTCTGTGCGTCATCAGTAAGGTAGTGCTCAAAAATCAGAATCTCCATATGTTTCTGTTCGTCTCAGGTATCTACGATAACATGATTTCAAATGATGAGTGGAAGTGGAAAGCCTTTTCAGTATTACTTTTTCGCAAAACTCGTATCTAATACTGCTGTGTTCTCAGTACTCTGTTTCATATCCCTAGGCTTCTTACAGGTCTCATAACTGAAATATTTCAAGCAATCTTTACTAAAACGTGTACGGTCTTTGTGTAATTCCCTCACGTGTTCCAAGTGCCATTCGCCCTAGTCTTTCTTTCGCACTTCTATACAAGGATGTTGTGACAGTTAAGGCTGTGAACACATTCCATGTAATTTCACTGAATTACTGATTTTTTTTTTTAATTTTAGAGATGCTGCTGAAACATTTTTATCAGTGCAGGCGTGAAAAATCTCCAAATGTAGAATGACTAAATTATCTCCAGCTCTCCCGCCTAAAATATTTAAAAAATTTCTTATTCTGAAACGGGAGACCAAAAGAATGTCAAGATATTCAAAATAGGAAAGCCCAAGGAAAATGTATACTTTGCCGTACTTAATCTGGAAGACCAGTTGTGTTTATCAGTTTGAAAACGGAAATACATGTTGGCGGTGCTGCCATTTTTTCTAAAATGGATCAAATGGCTCTAAGCACTATGGGACTTAACACCTGATGTTATCAGTCTCCTAGACTTAGAACTACTTAAACCTAACGAACGTAAGGACGTCACACATCCATGCCCGAGGCAGGATTCGAACCTGCGACCGTAGGAGCAGCACGGATAAGGACTGAAGAGCCTATAACCGCTCGGTCATAGCGGACGGCCACCATTTCTTCTTCAACAGCACAGGGAGCTTTACAATAATCATAGGAGCCCAAGAATGAAGTTAGTGGAAAACAGAACTGATTACAAAGAGCCTTTTCTTTTGAGTGATTTAATTTGGTTACTATTTTGTAAAGGATGTGTAAAATAAATGAGAAATGGTTCTCATTGTCTAAATTTCTGCTGTATTTCTGGGTATTATCATAAAGAAAATGTAGCGGCTCAGTATTAAGGACGAAAACTTTAGTATTGGCACTTCGAACCAGTCAGTCTCCTAGTATGACGCTAAGATCATTCTCAATAAATTATATATATTTTAATTTGTCTCATAATTTTTACAGCAACTTGGTGGTTTCAGGGCACCTTCTCAAGTTTTCATGTTGAAGTAAGATTTTTACTGAAAGACATAGTGTTTTTCGGTTCTCCTGACAAATATGTGATGTGATACATAGGACGTTTCCAGTTCCTCTGTTCAAATGTAATGTTCTGTTTATAAATATACCTTGCGGCGCTCGCTGCTTCCTTCCGGTGGTTTAGCTTGGAACGTGCAGGGCAGTACCGGTGCTACTACGTCTCGTACCTGCGTGGTCAGCAGGCATGTAGCGGACTTGGGTTCGACGCTTGGTACTGCTACACAATTTTCTTTGGTGGAAAAATAGAATGAGTGTGCACTCAGCTTCATGATGCTACCTCAAGAGCCACTTACATGAGTTTATCTAACTCGACAACAGCCGGGAGGGCAGTGTGTTGAGTCCACAGCCCTCCGTACCGGTTCTCCATGAGGCTACTGGTCGAGGATGTCGCTTCGGTCGGCCATATCCGTCTTTGGCAAGAAAGTTGGTGCCTTCCATCCTCACATGTCGCTTTGGCAAATTGTCCCGCTTGGAGGCACGAAGCAGACGCCCTTTGCGGACTAGTGTTCCTGAAAAGGACTAAAGAGCATTGCTTCTCACATAGAAAATATTTATGGTGAAAAGATAAAAACTATGTGTGGGAATGGGATTGAATCATGGGAACTTACCCTTCGTAAGGCATCGCAATACCAAATTATCTGTCCAAGGTGGCATTACAGGTCGATTCAAAGTGGAACTGCCTACGAGCGTATCCTCATATCTAGCAAACTAAGCAAATGCTTTGCATTAGTAAGGCTAGCACCTCCAGGGCACTAGTCGTGGTAAAGACGTTTGCTCTCAAATATCGACAATTATATCACACAGTTTGTAGGAGACCGGCGTCTGGGTTCGAGTACTGATGTAATGTAGATCTTTAACCTGTCACGGGGTCATTATTTCTTTATTTGTCGTATAGTGCTTAGAGAACTGAAAGGCGGTAGGGAGCTGGCGTGGAGTGGAAAGGTGCTGAGCCATAATGGATTTATTAACTTTTCTAGAAACACTAATGCATTTATTTGTAAAAAGCAAAAATCCGAGAATAACATTAATAAATTGTCTCCGCAACTGAAAAGATCAAATTTCAATAACACAGCTGATAGCAAACACCTCAAAACGGCAACAGTATAAAATCACTTCCTTCTGGTAAAGAATATTAAATGAAGTAGAATTTCATTTACATTACAAACAAATGCATATGATGAAATGAATATGTCACAAATATCAACTATTTGCTATTTCCAGTAATTATCAAATCGTCGTTACCTTTGAAGTAGCCGAAATGACTGAAAAATGTAGTTGAACTTGGCAGAGGCAACGTCAGTACCAATAATTCCTCCTCCTTTACTAACATAGGACGGCAGTTGCCGCTACCACAATATTAGAAACATTCATTAAAAATTTAAGTCATGGTGCTCAGGCATCTTTAATAGATCACAGTTAACAACAGATACAATAACCTAACATGTAACACAGAGACAAGTCGTTAATTATTTAGTAAAATTTAAACATACTACAAATGCAGAAAAGTACGAACGTTATGCAGAAAACTTTGACTTGACTGTGGAGGCAAATTTTCCTTCAGGTCTTTTTTCTTTTCTAGATGCAAACAATTTAGTAAACAGCTCCAGCTCGTGATACTAGCCAACAGGGAACTGTAGAGATGCCTCAGAAATAAGGTAGCTAGATTAAACAGTTTGCACTGACTCTAAAGCACGATTCGTAAATCAGAACAATTACATCTGCGTTCTGTACCCTTAGAGTCTAAAATCAGTTAGGAATAGTGACAGCCACAAGCCCACACACATATACAGAACTGAACTCAAGTAGTACCAGACAAAACCTTCATAAATAACACATTTACGTATATAACAAAGGGCAACTAGGACACGGAGCCAAAATAGCCACCACGCGACACCAAGTGGCATGCACATTAATGGGCTGATTTCTCGAAAAACTCAGCGCCCATTGACAAACACTTGCTTAGAGAGACCCGAGAGAAGGATGTAACGAGGATTACTAGTAGTCGGAAACCCAAGGGTATCATCCATCAAACGCCACCGCGTCCAGTACTTGCAAATGTCAGACCGCACTCCAACACGGCAACACAATGGACACAAACTGCTAGCAACTTCAGTAGCAGAGGACATGTCGTGTATAGTGCGTCCTGCCGAAGTAGCTTATAACGAGCAATGTTCACAGCTACGACCAACACTCGGCCCCGCCAACCCGCAATGAGCAAAGGCACAACTCTTGCCAATGGGCCACGGCAAACGCTTGGCCACAACAACAGGCCGCCGCATCAGCGCTCTTCGCCGCCCGTCTCACACTTTCCTGATCTCCAGGTCGTCGCAGCCCTTAACTACCTTCTCTTCCAACATGCCCTCTGTCGGTTTCAGTAACGCTCCATGCTCTCTTGCGGTCAGAGATTTCCATTCCGCGGGATTTACGCGAAATTAAACGCGGGCGCACGCCACAAGAATCTACTAGAAACCTATTTACAACAAATATACGCATCTCTACACAGACAAATGGAATCTCAAGTTGGCATTGGGTCCTTAGGTTAGAGGCAATGGGTCACAGGCAATCAATACAACAAATGCTAAGTACAAAGTAGAATAAAACTGTTTCAACGCTGTAACTATGGCCTTGCCAATGAGGGAGCGCCTGGGTTGCCACTACTCAAAGCATATTTGTTGAAATCAGTTGCTCATCATGTTGTAGTTACAATTACACAACCGCTTTCACGACTCAATTACGAGTCTTTTCTAGTGTCTGTATCAACATACAATATGTAATAATATACTACGCACATTACCACAAATAATCATTAAGAATAATTTTCTACGACTTGCAAAAGTGTGAAGGGTGAAATTCAAGAAGAGTAAGGAATGAATGAACGAGCCTTACGAAGCTCTAAACGTAGCGCAAGTGTGAAGTAAAAATTAAATAATAGCCCAAAGAAAGCCAGTCTCTTCGAATGCGAGCATCTTTGTTTATCTTCAAATTAAAACCTTCTAATGGGAAACATGCAGTTCCTTGCTACTATATCTCGTTAATTATGTCACGTTGTGTTTATCCTTGGCATGCTGTCCACAGTGTAGTCCAGTTTTCCGCGCTCAGTACTGATCCAGTCCTCGGCGGCGGCTCTCCTGTGATGATCCAGTTAGTGGGAAGGGTTTCTACGACGACGAATTGAAAGATTCAGCTGGTCTCAAGCGTACTCAGTCAGATCCGTCTGCAGATAACGTAGATTACTCCATTCGACAGATTCTTGCGTCCTTAAGGAACTTGTTCACAAGGAGGACATGGCGTGTTCGTGTATTTCCGTGTTGAACAGCGAAGCCGGCCGCAGTGGTCTAGCGGTTCTAGGCGCTCAGTCCGGAACCGCGCGACTGCTACCGTCGCAGGTTCGAATGTTGCCTCGGGCATGGGTGTGTGTGATGTTCTTAGGTTGGTTAGGTTGGTTAGGTTTAAGTAGTTCTACGTTCTAGGGGACTGATGACCACAGATGTTAAGTCCCATAGTGCTCAGGGCCATTTGAACCATTTTGAACAGGAAACCGTCGCTGAAATTGTTGTGTTGGCAGAAGAGCCAACACTGTGTTACGAGAGGAGGCAGAAATGCACGCGTTTTAGCTCACGCAGGCTGGCGTGAGAAGGGAAGAACTACACTGACGTGAGGTCTGGAACATGTCAAGGAATTAGAATTCAGAAAGCGGACGTAATTAGTTTGATACTCAACTTTAATCCATTAATGATGAATGTCGCTCTTGACGGTACATGGTTCACAATATTATCAGTTCAGAACACATTCTTGAAGAATATGGCGCCTTGATAGGTCGTATCAAATGACGTAGCTGAAGGCTATGCTAAACTGTCGTCTCTGCAAATGAGAGCGTATATAGACAGTGAACCAACGCTAGCAAAGTCGGCTGTACAACTGGGGCGAGTGTTAGGGAGACTCTCTAGACTAGACGTGCTGTGTGGCGGCGCTCGGTCTGCAATCACTGATAGTGGCGACACGCAGGTCCGACGTATACTAACCGACCACGGCCGATTTGAAGGCTACCACCTAGCAAGTGTGGTGTCTGGCGGTGACACCACAGAAATATTGACTGCAGGTCTGAACAACAGCTTGGACGCCTTTGCCCCCCAATACTTCACAACCTTGGAGTTGATCTCTGAAGTGATCTTGACTCATAACACGGCTATCGCATTTCACTGCAGAGCCTGTGGTACTTGACACTGGTAAATGTGCAACCCCATATTCCACAACGATAATTAGGTATCAGACAATTCCTGCCCTCATTAGTGAAAATAACCAGATTCCACTTCTGAAGTTTCATTCTCTAGTCCACTTTTTTTCGTGCAGTTCTATGCCGTAGAATTTGTGATACTGTTGATAACTGACATATACAGACCATACTCATCGCACCCTGAAAGCTGCGCACGGTCACCCTGTTACCCCCCGAGGGACCGTCAAGTTCTGTTGCATTAGGTCGCAGCGCCTATAAAATATTTGTGGGTGTTGTTGACCGGAGGCGACCACTACGACACCTATTTTTGTATCTTACAAAAGGATTGGATGTTTCATGACGTCACTGTGGAGTATCTAATTGATGGGAAACTGGCCGCGTTGACAGCCATTCTTGCAGTAAAGTAACAATACCTGCACTGTCTAATCTTGAAATGACTCTTCGAGGAATGAGCACGGACTGACAGCGCATGCGCATAGTCCCGTTCGTGGTTGAAGTTGTAATTCACTCCACTGAATTCTAGCGACTGTTTATAGCGATTTTCTGTAGTCGAACCAGTGTTCGAACGAGTTATACAATGAAAAATACAATACAATCTACACATAAATCTCAAAAGATGTAACATTAGTGAGGGTCAAAACATTTTTCAATCGATTTACACACACTAACACAGCCTCTACTTCAGAGATGGATGCAGGATTCGGTTCTGTGATTTGAATTAAATAGAGATTCAATACGTAACATATTCAAGTATAATGTTAAGAATTTTCTAGGATTAGTGATTAATACATTACTTCAACATAACTTACAAGAAATCGCAAAACCGAAAGATAAACATAATTTGAGAATCATCAGTCCGAAACACTGAACGTTACGTACAATCAAACTGGTTCAAATGGCTCTGAGCACCATGGGACTTACTACCTGAGATCATCAGTCCCCTAGACCTTAGAACTACTTAAACCTAACTAATTTACAGACATCACACACATCCATGCCCGAAGCAGGATTCGAACCTGTAAGCGTAGCAGTCGCGCGGTTCCGGACTGAAGCGCCTAGAACCGCTAGGCCACCACGGCTGGCTTACGTACAATCGATTTAGGAATGCTAACAGCACCAAATTCCAATAATTTTCATAGCCTCATAATTTACACGATGTAAAATTGAAGTGTATACTCACCAATATCAATATTTCCCTTATGAATAAGATTTTTAACACAGATATAGAGCAATGAGTACATGTGAATAGATGGGAAGTGCAATTTCTTTCAGTGGTTTCCGCCTATATTCGGGAAATCTTTATTCTTCTTTAGCTAAGAGTCTTTCCCTTCGTGTTCTGTGTTACTGAGTGGCTTTATTATAATGTAAGATTATTCCTTGTTTATTTAGAGGCCCATGGTTTTATGCTACTTTATTGTTCTCTGAAAGTCGGTTGAGAAATGTATTTTATGTAAAAAAAATATACTAACCCCCTGATTGAAAAAAAAATCACAACCCCAAAAAATATTAATTTGAGGAACAAAATTTCGGGAACACAGTTTGTGAAGTACAGAAACACCAATAACAGGTGCAACCGCCAGAGTATTGAATGCAAACATGAAAAATGCGCATGAATTGTGTCGTACAATGGCGAATGTCAGTTGTTCGGATGGAGTTCCATGTCAGGTGCACTTGGTCACTACAGGAACGGTTATGCTGTTTACAGATAACGCTGCAGTTGTCCGATGATGTCCCATATTTACTCGATTGAAGACAGATCTGGTGACCACGTCAGTCAAGGCAACATATCGACACTCTGTAGAGTATGTTGGAGACAACAGCGGTATGTCGCCCACCGTTATCCTGTTGGAAAACACCCAGTGGCAGGACAACAAGTCGATTCACCAGAATGACGTAGAAATTTGCAATCACACTACGACAGCGCTCCTGTTGTCATACGAAATCACAACCAGATGATAAATCCGCGTTAGGTCCAGTAAGTCGAGGCCACAGAGAAGTAGGTTGCAGTCGCTCACCTCGCTTCGTTGTAGCCAAACAACGGCCATTAATGGCACCGAGGCAGAATCAGCTTTCATCAGGAAAGACAAATAACCTTTACTCCGTACTTCAATGAGCGTTCACTTGACACTACTGAGTAGCAAACGTCGGTGGTTTGGGGTCAGTGGAATGCACGGTTCAGGGAGTCAGATTCGGAGCTGTCTTTGAAGCAACATGTTTGTAACAGTTCGTGGTGACACTGTGGTTCCAACTGATGCTCGATTGCTGCTGCAAACGCAGTACGGTGCGCCCAAACCATTCGTCGAATACGATGCTCCACGCTCTCGGTAATTCCGCATGGCTATACGGAAGCTGGTCTCATTGCTTTCGTACACTGTCGTGACAACCGCTGTCAACAATCACGTGCAGTGGTTGCATTGCTTGCCAAGCCTTTGTGCAATATCACAGAAGGAATATCCAACTTCTTGTAGCCCTATTACACGACTTCGTTCGCACTCAGTGAGGTGCTAATAATGGCATCGTTGTCGCCATAAAGGCATTCTTAGTTACCGTCAACTCACCATGTCCAATCTGAAAGGTAACTAACGCTCACGATCGTTGCAGCGTGTATTCAATGCAAACCTGAATTGCATCGATATAGTGGGGCTACTAGCGCCACTCTTATGCGACTGGCGTGAAATCTGATTAGAAATCTTTGAGGCGTAGAAACACGCCTACCAACTGCCGTTTAGTCGCACCACTCCCTCTATGTTTTGGGATTTTTTTCTGTCACTATAAATGCTTTCAGTTCTACGTTATTTGGATCGGAAGATGTAATCCTGATCCCATGATATCATTCTCCCCTACCTCCTCGCCCTTGTAACTGGACGCCTTGCACCACACTCTGCTGTGGTTCCAGAGGAAGGAAACTCCCTAATTTAGGGTTAAGGCAAACTACAGAATGGCTTTAGTAATGACACATGGTTAACAGCTGCTGTCAGTCCTTTTCTTTCCGAGTTTCTGTACGCTGTAATGGCGAGGAAAAGACTGCTTCTGTGAGTTTAGATTTCTACTTCACTGTCTAATAATGCTCTTCGAAAACTTGGTATACGACAGTAGATGACTTAACGTTGCTGCATAGTATACACGAGTGTCGTGCGTAGAGTGTGGAGCACAAACCAGTGCTGTGCACCTGTGTACAGCTCTGAGAAAGGCGGATGCAGCGGATTGTGACGCGCAATGCGACGTCACAAAAGTTGTGGCGAGTTCTCGCAGCCACAAGCTGCGGTGCGGACTACAGCACAGCACAGCAGAACCCTAATAAAAGCGGCCATTCATCTGCACGGTGCCAGGGGAACGGGCGCTCCCAGCGGGTCGCTGATTTATGGCCCAACGACAAGCCTCAAAAAAGTTTCAAATGCCTGCTGCATGCTGCTGTTCTCTGCCACACAACACTCCTCCGCCCTCCTGACCATTTACTTAACAACCACTTGGGAGGAACCTCTGCCACAAGTGCTGGCAACTTGCTTCACTGTTCGATTCGTGGTTCCAGATTTCGATGATGCGACTTTCCGTCATCAGATTACAAAATTAAAAGCGACATTTTGTTTTTGTTCTAGAATATTACTTTTATAGTGTTTTCGGCTTACAAGACCATCTGTAGACATTTACTGAGCATTGTCACCAAAGGAGTTACAATGTTACCAAACAAAATTGGAAAAGAATTAACACATCTAGATTGAAGCAGAAACACACTGTAAGTAACATCTCTGACAGTGTGGTCGTTATGCAATGAAAAAGTAAAAAAAATTAAACAGTAAATAAATAACGATGCAGTAGACAGGAAAACCTTGAACGCAAAATAGGAACAGCATACCTGCACAAAAGTCTCTATTAATAAACAAAACTATTAAAATAAAATAAAATTAGTACTAGACAAGGCTAGATCAGGAGGTATGAAACATGGAGAGTGATACACAAACCAATTAAGAGAAGAAATAATTATCATTGTAGCTACAGAATACATAAGGAACTTAAGCAATATCAATAAGATAAACAGAACTAACTAAATGCAGGAAAATGGAGGTGTTTGAGGAAACATACAGTAAATGCAATCTTTAAGAGCGTGGTGGTACTGCGTTTTAACATTAACATTATATTCAAAGCAGTGGCTATGTAAAAGTTTGCATTAAATAAATGGACAAAATAAAATATGAACAATATTCGATGAGACAACTACAAGAGGTGTTAAAAATGGACAGTAATACAAGTACCAATTAAAATATAGCCTTAACTATTTGAACTACAGTCTATATGGAATACAAAAACAACTAGACAACTTCGAAATATCCAAAAAACTTAATGAATCCAGGAAAATGAGAATATGTAGGAACTGACGGTATGGAAAGTAATAAACAACAGAGATGATTATATGGAGTTTAAGAGAGTGGAGGAAGTGTTTAACTGTGTCTGGTCATTTAGGTTTAAATCTGGACTGTGGGTAGGATGTTTGTTAATTTCCAGGGCTTCCAGCCGGATGAGTTTATGGCCTCTGTTTGCTAAGTGAACTACACGGGACACTGGCTGTTAGTTGTGACCTTCACTCAATACATGCTCAAAAAATGCAGTCAGAATTCTGCAACCTCCAGCTGCGCTCATGTTCAGCCAGCCTATTTGCTATGTCTCTGCTTGACCGACCGATGTAAAATTTGTCACAATCAGAGCAGGTGATTTTGTATACCCCACTGTCAGCTAGTAATTTGATCTTATCTTTGCTATTTAAATCACACTGGGCTGTCGTGTTATTAACATAGTGCGAAAGCCTATACCTGCAGTCTTTCAGTGCTTTGGCTACATTCTGTGATACTTCACCATTTCTTGCAGACAGTGGATAGGGAAGCAGGTGAGGCAGAGAGGAGGGGTATAATTATCCGTTTTTTGTCCTGTGCAAGATGTGGTCAATAAGAACTGGACTGTAGCCACTGGCTATGGCAATATATTGTGTTCTATCTAACTTTGCTTTAAAATTTTCTCTGGACATGGGGATGGATATGAGACGGTGTTCATTGGGCTGCAAGTTTGTGAACTATGGGGTGTTGTGGGCAAGAAGGTGCTTTTCATTTATTGTAATGTTCTACCAAGAACCGACGGAATATCCTGTTAACGTCATCAGATAAATTTAAACTGTATATGAAGAGGGAATAACATTAAAAAAATCTGTTAAGAATTGCGACTAACAAGAGGTCACCAGTCGATAACGGATACCGCGCACTTTCTATTCATATGGGCTTCATATTGGTCTGATGAGGCTTGTCGTATAGCCGTAATCACTTGAGACACTTTGATTCTATTAAATAAAGTCTCTCATTTTGCAGATGGATGAGTTTTTCGTTTTATTTAATTTAGTTTATTTATTTATTTCTTTATTTATTGAATCGAAGGAATGACTCCTTTCGTAGCAACATGGATAGTGCAGACAGGAACTTCTTACCCATGAGACAAAGAAACGGGATAATTATTTTCTTTCGTCATTTGTATTTGATTTGTTTGGGTCTCATTACTATCAAGTGGAATTTCGCCGAATTGTCGTAAAGGCTTCTCCTTGGACTCGGAGGGTAGGACAGTAGTTAACATAAATCACCTCAATGTGTTTGGAATCGATATATATTTGGTATATCCGTGGTTTACATCAGCAGATTAAAGAAAATACCTGGATGTAGTGGGTGGTGCCTTGAAGAAGTTCACTGCTGACCTCTTCCTTCAATTTTTTCATAATCTCTTTTTTTGCTTTGGCTTGAAAGTGAGGCCGAAGATTGGCAACGGCAGCGTGTCCGTATAACAATATATATTATAGCATGTAGTTTCATCCGACCATAAATATCATCTCAAACCTCACTGGTTAATGAATGAGTGAGTAGAATAAGTAACTGCACTGTGTTATATTAATTCTGATTTGAGGAAACATTACACAAATTAGAGTTGCTCATGTACTAACTTCACGTACAAAGCTTTACACTTGCCTACTACAGTGTACTTCAAACAACGTCAATGATTAGCTGAACTGTTATATTTATGGATGCAGCAAATATATCGAGAGGTTTGTTACTGTTCATATTTATGAGGAGGCAACTTTATTGTATACTAAGATAAACCGGTACTGCAAAGATGTAACTACTGCCAAAGAAAATATACGAATTTCTTTGACCAAGACAACTTGACACTTAGCCAATTGTCATTCAGTCGAGGTGATATACTCATTGATGAAACAATGCTGTAGGCTTTACCAGAAATATCGACCATTAGACATTGTATCTAATAGTGTATTTTAAATACGATATGTATTTCACTGTTTAATATGATTTCAGAAAACTCTTGATAATGGCACTTTGAAGCCGAAATCATGATTGTGTAAGTGTAAATGGAACACTGCAAATAAACAACAATCTAATGGCGGTACTGACTATACAGTCTCATGAGAGACGTTCTAGGTGGAAACGTTAAGGATGAAGTGAAGGGAATCACCTAAGTGAATGTCCGTTCACGTGGAATCTTTTTCTGACGTCCAAAGCTGGCAGCAAGCAATGTGAATAACTGAAGAGTTTCTCTTTCTTTTCAGAAGTTGTAACGGCGTCTGTAATTTCTTCTTCCCCCACCTCAAGACTTGTCCTGTAGCGTACTAGTGTCTGAGCTTTAAGTTGCCTGTCTCCATTTCTGGTGATATTAACCTTGGTTAGTTTGGACAACCGCTATCTTGTAGTCTGTATGGAAAGTATCTAGTCAACGTTACCACGATATTTATCGATCGACTCTTAATGAAAACCAGCGTTCTGTTGTTGTTTCTTCATCTATTCTAGGTACTTTCTGCATCATTGTTGACTCCGTGCACCATCTGCAAATCTCTTCGTGATAAAGAAGTGGGGGGACAGAAGTGCACCGTAGCATCTTAGGTATCCGTTACAACAAGTCCTTGCTCTCCTACTCAAATTGATGGAGACCAAGATACTACACGGTATAAGCCATGTGCCCAAACTGCAGAGATGTCTACAGAAATAATACTGGAAACAGCTCGTACACATAGTGTAGTACCGACGAAGGCGGCAGAAACAACAAAGATGTCCGATGGGATTTCAGTTCAAGAACGAGCACAGATTGCTTCACGCCGTTACTGGGCGGCACAGGATCCTGGAGATACTGTGGGGATGTATTTTCGTCCAAAAGTATCCGCGTGGCATGGGATTGTGGCTGCAAATGACATCGTCCCGTATCTTAAAACGCTGTCTTAAAATGCTACAGGATTACATTTGGCTCACGGTCTCAGAATGAGAAAGTACCAACGACATTATCTTCACTGAAGACTGCCCATCTCCTCGCTTTGCAAATGTCAAGCGGAAATGATTGAATGACAGGTTTCCAGGACGTTGGCTGGGGAGACACAGACCTCACGAATGACCTGCGATGTCCAGAACTGACACACTGTGACATTTCTTTATGGGCCTGGGCAAAAGAGGAAGTGTACCGGGCGAAACGTTGCACATTGGACGAATTGGATGCACGGATTTGGGAAGTTCTTACCAACACCCTGCATAACTTTCTCCAGAAAGCTGTGTATTCCATTCAAGGTCGTTTGAGGACTTTGGTGTATACTTCGAAATTAAGTGGGTGTATGCAATCATGTTACCACATGACAGCGCAGTTACTGTATTATTTTGAAATAAATAACTCTGCAAAGATAAAAGTTGTACGCCAATTACAATATTTAGTTTCTTCCCGCCAGCCTTACTTTCGACTTTAGCCTATCCAGCATCTTATCAGAAATGAAAGCCGTCACCATCTGTCATTCAAAGCATGCACTACTGACGTGGTTCGTGATTCCAGAAACGACTGATTCGTCTGCAGCGATTCTTGTGCTAAGATACTTAAAGATATGTGTCTCTGGAAGGTCTGAATAGTAGATATTCATGGTGTCCGTGCTATTAGATTCTCTTGATACCTATTCTGTCTTCTTTATATTGAGATCATAAGATGTTAGTGAATTAGGATAATCAAATAATAAATTAGAAACACACACACGTTGTTTCTTTGCTTCCACAAGGAACAAACAGAGACTCGTTCCACCTTTAAGGCAGAATAATATTTAACTGGGTTGCAGACTCGGGAATTTCACCGTTTTCCTGGCAGATCTGCCTAACGAAAAATATGTTTGACTAAATGTCAACCGGCATTTTTAGACGAGATGTTTTGCAACATGATTGTATAATAAGTAATGCTTTGATTGAAAGGTCAGTTTCGCTGCTTACCTTTGTCTTGAATACTTCGAAAAACAAAATATACAGTTCCAACAGTTCTCTCTCGGCTGTTAACAGATTTGTAAACTATTTGATAGACTACTCAGTCAACGTATTTGTCAAGGAACACAAATGAAGTTTTAATGTCAGTGTCACTACCAGTAACTATAAAGTTCATAAGAAGTCATGCAAAAAGGTCATTTGTCGTCTCGAAAAATGCCAAATTTTGAGTACCTACTGTCAGTGACGTAGTCTTGACAGATAAACTGCCGGAAGAAAATAGTAACACTGAGAAGGAGTTGCCGACCGCTTCAGTCTGGAACCGCGCGACCGCTACGGTCGCAGGTTCGAATCCTGCCTCGGGTATGGATGTGTGTGATGTCCTTAGGTTAGTTAGGTTTAAGTAGTTCTAAGTTCTAGGGGATTGATGATCTGAGATGTTTAGTCCAATAGTGCTCAGAGCCATTCTTTGAGAAGGAGCTGTGCGACATAACCGTAAGTTTGTAGGTATGTTTCTAAATCTGGAGGATGATTTCCATTCACATTTCACGCCAGTCGCGTAAGAGTGGTGTTAGTGGCGCCACTATGAATATGTGATACAAGTTTTCTTTACATAATGCTGTAACGGTCGTGAGCGTTACTAATCTTTGTGGCTGAACATGGTAAGACGATGATGGTCAAGAATGTCTTTAACGGGAGGAAGACGCCATTGTCACAATTTCACTGAGCTTTGACGATGTCGTATAATAGGGCTACAAGAAGTTGGATGTTCCTTCTGCAATATTGGAAAAAGACTTGGCAGCAATGCAACCACCGTACATTACTGCTGGCTGCGATGATCACGGGAATGTACGATCGCAAAAAGACTCGCCTCGGTCGACTACGTAGTACTATCGAGAGAGAAGACCATCAGGTTCGGCGTATGGTTCTGGCCCATCGTACTAAATCTACAGCAGCAATTTGAGCTGCAGTTGGCAGAATAGCTTCACGACGGACCGTTACAAATTGGTTGCTTCAAAAGATGCTCCGAGCCTGATGTCTTAAAGTGCTCATTCCTCTGACCCCAAAACACCGTCATTTGCGAATTCAGTGGTGTCCAGCTAGGGCTCATTGGAGGGCTGGGCAGAAGTCGGTTGTGTTTTCTAATAAAAGCTGGTTCCGCTTCGATCCGTGGAAGTTCGTGCGTTAGATGGAGGCCAGTTGAGGATCTGCAACCAACCCGTCTGCGGCTAGACATAGTGGATCGCAACCTGTACTTATGGTCTAGGGTCTGATTTCGAGTTATCCCACGCACTCTGACTTCAGGCTGGAAAGTCAATCTTGCGATTCGACCCGTTGTGTTGCTAATCATGAACAACATTCCAGGGGATGTTTTTTCCAACCGTATAACGCTTGCCCACATACCAGCAATTAACATTTGTAATAGCTTGTCTCGCGCTTACATTAACCTGTGATCTTGCAATGTTAAGCACTTAAATATGTTACCTAGACAAAAGTATTACCGAAACTTCATGACTCTAAAAAAATTAATTTGATGTTGTGTTTTTCTTTTGCGGTATTGTGCATAGATAGTAAAGGCCGTATATCTGCAGCAGAAGATTTTCGTAAAATTACATTAACTTCAGTTTTATGTGTTCTCAGCAAAGTATTAGTGTTTTTATACTGTAACGAGTGAGAACAGACAAAATTGCAATTATGGTGGCAAAATTGTGTTAATGTGTAAAAATGCCAATGCAGCGCAACGGAAAATGCAAAAAGGCAAAAACTGTCAATTGTATATGTGAAACGACATTTCTTTCGGTGTCGACCTCCGCTAATAAAGAGCGAAGAAGCAATTGTTTCCAGAACGTGTGAACAGCAGACAGAAACACCAATGGGCACAGAAGATGCTATATACCTAAGTAAAAATGAAGACAAGATGTATAGAAAAAATATTAATTTTGACAACAGGGAGTTATAAACTACGCGATATGTTTATAGTCGGAAGACGTGCGTATCTTCATTAAAAGGCTCTTTAATAAACTGTAGTACACTTGAGATGGGGAAACCCATAATAATTGAAGAAAGTGGATTTTGCTTGCTGTTAAACGTCTGCAACATAAACCATAAAGTAAAAGAAGCACTGGAATGTGAAACGTTGTAAAATCTGTGACACCAACAGGGCTAGGTTTTGTATGAGAATACATGTTAGACTCTTGTGCGAAAATTTCGACATGCACTGAGCATTACATTTTGAACCTTGTTTTGCTAAAATACTGTGAGAGGACTTTGCTTAAAGGAATAATACGTGACAGCATCTTTCTTACTTTGCATTTCTGCGACCCCGAACATCATAACTGATACCATGAACTATGGTACATCATTAAATTTAGCTCTTTGTGTAAGCTTCCAGATAGACAGGTGTTACATCAGACGCTCTCGGCTACTTGAGAACTTCAATAATAATAGGACCACATTGTTATCAAAGGTCATCTCTCAGTGGCCAGGCACCTGTGGACGGCAGTAATTCAAATAACAAAATAGAATTTGCAACATTTAGTCCTGCCTTAATCGTATCTTGCAAAGGAAACTCAACGAAAGTTGCCGTAGCTTCATTTCCGTACTCATCCTACAATATCCTCGTAAACGGTAGTGCTGTATCTTCCTTTGAGTCAATCTCTAACTGCACTTATAACTTACTAATGGAAATTGTTTCTTTAAGACACGTGAAAGATCCGCCGACTGACGATAAAGTGACTGATATTTCCGGATATAGAGTTCAGTTTTAACGTTGGGTTATTTCGTAACACAAAGTTCTTAGTTCTCGTGGGAGACAGCGAGACATCTCGGGTCCCACTTCAGTTGTTCAGATTCAGTCTGTTAAAGTAACTGAAAAATCAATCTGAGCCGCAAATACGTGCATTCATATTTTCATTTCTTTATTTTTTAATCGTTGTCACTATGTATGTTGTTCCCATACATGAATTGGATTTGAAGATCGAGGTTTGAGACGGTTGAAATCGGTCGCCTGCGTAGATAAGTATGATTACCTTGAAAAGTTAATCAAACATTATTTAAGCTAACGATCACGTACGACTTCAGACGATGAATACACCGCGTTGTTTATAAAATCCTGTTGTCAAAATTCATGATATTACAATATTTCTTTTCCGTTAATTGGTATTTGACATGACATGCGCCTTGCTCGCCCTACCTATATATAGCGTAGACAGGAGCTCCAAATGGTAGGACGGTTTACATGCGCAATATGAACAGCAGACGATGTTTGGTTATAGCTGAATTTCCTACATTTAAGGATCACGCAAAATATTTCGTTGCAATATTTGCAGTTGTAGAACAGCTGTTATAGATACGTATAAGGCTATCTAGGACGTGTTTATGTTTCAAGAGGGTAAGACCGTTCCAGTAGCGACAAAAGATGTGGATAGTAACCAGCAAGTATGATTTATTAGACGAATACTAGTGCAGGTATAATTCCTGTTCGTATACAACAAGATTTCGGGGGTGACGGGGACAATAAAGCCGTCTAACGGTACAGACATCCACATTTACTGGGCGCATTAACAGCGGAGCGGACTGTTGGCGGGCACAAAGCCGCTGTGAGGCAGGTGCTGCGCCGCTACAGCTATGGTTAATTAAAGTTGGGAGGGCGAGACGCGGGGCGTTGGTATTCGGCACACAGTGCGCTGCCCGGCGCGGCCGGATGCCGGCACAGCGTCTGCCAGTCAGGCTACCCGCGGTGCACACCTGCTGTGCCGTTTGGCTTCCGTTAAGCAGGTATTCCTCTGATCTCCGCTCAGGCGAGAAACCTGCCCCGAGGAAACAGTACTACTGAGTCACCTCAGAAAGCCACCTTTAGATATCAACTCGCTCTTGCGATTCCTGAAAGGGCGTGTTACTTTACATGTTATGTACAAATGTTGAGTATAAATTATCATGTCTTTCATTCCAGTTTCTCTCAGCTTTTCATACGTACGTAATCATCACGTAGAAACCATCTGCAATCGGTTTTCCATATTGTAGTCTGTGTCTAAAGCAAACTAGTACTGAACGTGATCAGATAGAGAGGGGCGCCCGATGCTGTGACCCGCCCTGTAATCCTCAGCTATGTGGGATAATTGGTATTTGCTGACGTGCACCCTGCATTGGTGTACGACATCCACATATACTGTATTTCCTACTTTCGCTTCCGCAAAAAGTGTAATCGATGTGTGGTCCTTTTATTTTCTTCCTGGTAACTAGCAATCCATCTTACTCTAACGTCAGCGGCGTGTTAATCGACGAAATTGGCAGATAGTGACGAATTCCCGCACCACAAACTTCACAGTCAATGGGGTGGGGGGAGGGGGAGAGGTGGGGAGAGCAGACACGTTTTCTGCTTTTCCCCTAAATTCACTTAAAGATGCGGATGAACTACAGCGAGAGACGACGAAAAAAATCAAGGAGAATGTCAGGAAAAATGGAATAAGCATTTCAGTAAACGGTTTGATAACGTTGCCTGATCATTCTCATTATGAGATTACCATAATCAGTAGCCTATAGCAGATCATTCAACCTCTTGTGGCATCCTTAAACTTGCCTCAAATCGACAATGACTGAGTTGAAACACAACCGTCTACTCCTTCACGTTCATGAAGACAGAGCTGGGGAAGTACAGCTTATGTATGTTACGAAACAATTTGTTTTACGAACTGTAAAAAAAAGAACAACGTTCTTTAATTGTATGTAAGATTTTTGAGTCTGGAATCAAATACCTTCTTCGTTAGTTCTTCTCCCATTAAGATAGTATTAATATAGAATTGATAATAATAATAATCAACTTATCTTCGCTCGATTGACAATGCCGTCTAAAGAGAAACTTAACTACTGCTCGTATGTAAGTTCATGCCAAGATAATGTCTTCCCAAACGTAAGATGTCGTTTTGAAGACACAGGTGTCACAAAATTGGGCCCATGCTAGTGAATTTTAATATTAACGAATCGTTTCTTTTCGTAGAACAAAATAACACAGTCCAACATACTTTGTCTCACTATTGGTACAATGTATGCTTAACGGTTTTGCTGGAAGATTTTTAATTCACAGAACATGTAATAAGTGATCTGGTGGTTTTTCCTTCCTGTGTGGCACACACAAAAAAAATTGTAGGTCCGCCAGTGTTGGATACGGCAACTGAATATAGATGGTATATTTACCAGTTCATGAAGCCCGTAACTAACATTCTTTGGCAACCCACACTATGTGACCAAAAGTATCCGGACAGTCAAAAATGTTCAAATGCGTTGAAATCTTATGGGACTTAACTGATAAGGTCATCAGTCCCTAAGTTTACAACTACTTAACGTAAATTATCATAAGGACAAACACACACTCCCATGCCCGAGGGAAGACTGGAACCTTCAACAGGGCCAGTCGCACAGTCCACGACTGCAGCACCTTAGACCGTTTAACTAATACCAAAAAATCCCAAAAAATACGTTTTTCATATATTAGCTGCATTGTGCTGCCACCTACTGCCAGGTACTCCTTATCAGCGACCTCAGTAATCATTAGACATCGTGACAGAGCAGAATGGGGCGCTCCGCGGAACTCACGGACTGCGAACGTGGTTAGGTGATTGGGTGTCTTTTGTGTCATACGTCTGTACCGGAGATTTCTATACTCCTAAAAATCCCTAGGTCCACTATTTCCGACATGATAGTGAAGTGGAGACGTGAAGAGACACGTACAGCTCAAAAGTGTACAGGCCTGTTTACTGAGAGAGACCACCAACTGTTGTAGAGGGTCATAATGTGTATTAGATAGACATCTCCAGACCATCATACAGAAATTCCAAACTGCATTAGGATCCACTGCAAGTACTATGACTGTTAGGTGGGAGGTGAGAGAACTTGGATTTCATCGTAGAGTGGCTGCTCATAAGCCACACACCATGCCGGTAAATGCCAAACGACGACGCACCTGGTGTATGGAGCGTGAACATTGGAAGACTGAACAGTGGAAAAACATTGTGTGAGCGACGAATCAAGGTACACAACGTGGCGATCCGATGGCAGGGTGAGGATATGGTAAATGCCTGGTAAACCTCATCTGGCAGTGTACGTAGTGCCAACAGTAAAATTAGGAGGGGTCGGGTATGGTAACTGCATCTTCAACACGATCGAGTACCTGTTCATAATGGATGGCCTGTGGCGGAGTGATTACACACTATTTTGACAGACTTCCATGTTGGGCGAATGTGGGAGAAGCAAGTACCACATGAAGGAGTCGGCTACGTGATTCTTCGGAGCACACAAAAGTACAAATAATATTGTGCTACGAGGGCCTCCCGTCGGGTAGACCGCTCGCCTGGTGCAAGTGTTTCGATTTTACGCCACTTCGGCGACTTGCGCGTCGATGGGGATGAAATGGTGATGATTAGGAAAACACAACACCCAGTCCCTGAGCGGAGAAAATCTCCGACCCAGCCGGGGATCGGACCCGGGCTCTTAGGATTGACAGTCCGCCGCGCTGACCACTCAGCTACCTGGGGGCGGACACAAGGCAGTACAATTGAGACGGAGCACACAAAAGTACAACGGGGACTAGGACCTCGAAGATTTGTGACCTAGTACTTGTAGGTTTCCGATGGTTGTTAGAACGCCGATAAAATGTCAAGAGAGGTATTGCCTCAGAGGACTGACATCAGTAACGATCAGACAGCAGCTTGAAAAGTTCAGCAAAAGACGAACTATCAGGACATTTTTTTGGGGACAGCTTATGGAGTAAAAACCAAACATTATACGAAGACCACCAAAGGGAAAATGACAGTTTACGATCTGTATCTCTTAGCTGTAGGCAGTAGACTGATGGTGAGGAGTTGTAAGTGAGTTCCCCAATCTTCAGCGTCGTTCAGAAACGAACGAAAGGGTGAAAGTGCAGAAGTTTCGTTTCTGATAGACAACACCGTTATTCGTTGCTATAGTAAGGCCAGCTGCTGTCGAAGTCCTTCTAGTAATTTTCGATAAAGAAGTCTCTGTTCCCGCTGTTGTTTGAGCTTCTGCTTCATAAATTCCTTGTCCGTCTTGTAGAGTTTATTGATTCACTGAGAGTTCGAAAAGTTAAAGCCTGCAGTTACGAGCACAGTTAATTTGAAATTTCCTGGCAGATTAAAGCTGTGTGCCGGACCGAGACTCGAACTCGGGACCTATGCCTTCCACTGGCAAGTGCTCTACCAACTGAGCTGCCCAAGCACGATTCATGACCCGTCCTCAGAATCCTACTTCCGCCAGTACCTCGTCTCCTAGCTTTCATTGTGGACAGTTAATTTGGTTTACGGCACAGACACAGAAGGAACATACAATAAATAAAATAACGCATCGTTCGATGTCAAACAAATAGAAGATAGCCGGCCAATACTGAAGTCCGTGTGTAGTCCAAGATCAAAACAAAAGTCGTCAACAGATATCAGCTTGTACAGTGAATATCCCATTCAGAGAGTTTACAGAAAAATGTGTCCTCTTAGCGTCAGGTGCACAGCTACATCCCATCGGAGGTCACAGGGTCCCGCCGGGTGACGTGACGTAAGCTTTAGGGGAGTGGTCTCTTCCCAGAGTCCCGTAGTCTGACTATAGAAAGCCGCGCCACCGGTGGTGAGGGCTGGAGACAGGGGACGATCTTCGACTACGCTGATGTCACTGTCAACGCCTATTGATACAGGCGAAATGAGAGTTTTCAGTTAAGCAAAAAAGAAAGGTCGTGCTTTTTGGGTAAAAAATGAACTTATTTACCCATTAGGTTAATATGTCCTGAATCCCTGGAGAATTATTCCACTGTATCTACGAACCATTTCTACACATGGAAGCAAAATGGTGTACGTTCTGTACATTTAGGGTCAGGGGGAAGTTTAACGTTGATAGTGGATCATCCCGCAGTTCAGACTTTAAATTTCTCAGCATCACCAATGATCAAGCCATTACGTTCCTCTCAAGTGTTAATCAATAAGAAGAATCTCTTCGGCGTCACACAATGTACGTAGCCTTCCGACAGAAAAACTGTACTTTCGCTTTCTCGCTGCAGAGCAGCCAGCTGCAATTCTCCGCTTTGATTCCTTTCACGCTTTTAGAGCTAACGGAACCGTGTCTCACCGAGAGCTAATAACTGCCGTACAAATTATGGTGAATTCTTTTTGAACGTATCCAAACAATGCTGTTAAATTGGGTTTGCTATTTACGGTTCGTCAGCATTCGATAAATGTGGCAGCCGACCTGACATAAAGAATTCTGGTGCTTAAGAATTGATGTTAGATGTTCCTAATTCTTTCTTTCGACATGCCTAGTGTGAGCTATTTCCTATAGCTTTAATCACCTACAACAAGTCATCCGCAATCACACACGTGACGCTCGACTCCCTGCCGCGTAGGGTACGGCTGATGTCCTGTAGAAATGACGCCAGAAACGGCAGTCCAAGAAAGGCGTTAAGAACACTGCTTCCCGGCGCCAGAGAGCGGCTATACGCGCAGTGCTACCTCGACGGAGAAGTGACGGCTGTTCTGAGTGCCAAGTTTATTTTCACGAAGTGCATTTTTATGTACGGTGCGCGTGCGCTAACTCTCTGCTCCTCCTGGGGAAGGCGGCCGCTCTCGCACATTCCATTAGACCTCCTTGTATCCAAGGGAGGCGGGAGCGCCGCATTCTTATGTCGTAAGGCTTGCTTCGCGCTTCTCATTTCCCGTGCCTCTCCTCCTGTGAAGGGATATGGGCTGTTTCTTCTGCTACTATAATAAAAAAAAATTTTGACGATAAGAGGTAACCTAATAGAACCGAATGCGTATGTTCGTTGCCAAGGCTGCTTCGTAGCTTCTACTCCGGGGAGAGCTGCGACGTTTACCGATGTAACGTAGTGCCAGGGCCCTCTAAAATGTGTACAGATGTATTTCCTTTCATTTTAAAATAAACTTCTAAATAGTATCTAAATATATAATCATCAGATAGCATAATCAGCAGATCAAGTCACGTTTCCTGCTTCTTTTGCACAACAAATTGTAGGGTCGCACCATGTTACACTTTTCTGACTATCGTCTCCGGTCAACCCTGTAATAATGTTTCCATATTTAAGTGATGACATTCACTATTTACTTGCTGGATTATTTCTCTGAATTTACAGAAATTATCCCGGAAGTAACATGGTTATATTCCTCGGAACAAATACCCAACTGTAATTTTAACGGCGTTTCAACCGGCAAAACTTTGTCAGTATTGTACGTAATCGTCCGTCTGTTACATTACTGCTCTACTACACACCAAGTTTCAGGGAAAGAAATCAAATCAGGCAGAAGAGACCAGTTGCAAGTTAAATATATTTTCAAACAGAAGGTAGTCAAAACTGAAACTAATTTCCATTTACAATACAGATTATATTATTCAGAAATTAAACAAACCCTTCATTTGTAAGTATCATATCTTAGGTCGTAAAATACCTTCTTCTGTTTCAACGTACAAGATAGTGAACGATCAGCGAGGTGTGGCTCAACTGTCCGCATGTTATAAAAATAGATCGAAAATTTTGTAGCATTTTATTCCCCACAAAATTCTATATCTTAACAATTAACAATATATTCCAAACAACTTCAATATTAGGTTGGTGCATAAATTCGTAGCATTTTTGTTTATTAGCAAGTTGGTATCCTGCTTCCTATAGGCTTTCTCACCAATTGTCATTTTTATTTGTAGTTCACTGTTGCTATTTCAGCTTAAATATTGTCATTCCGTCATCTGGACATAGTCTGTGGCACTGTAGACGCTAGTAAACGGAGTGCCAAGTGGAGAATTCGCAACATTTCCGACATATTCGTCTGTCACAGTTCAATAGAGCGGTGACAGCAACCAGACACATTTTCGCCTTGTTTGGAGATAACGCCTTTGTACAGAGCACTGCAAGATAATCCTTTCTTCATATAATGAGGACCGTGTTGACATTAGCGACTCTTCCACTTTGAGGAAGAACTTCGGTGACTGATTTAAACGCATTAATCCATAAACATTCACGTCATTGTGCTCGAGAACTGGCAAATGCGATTAACCATAATCATTCCACCATCCTGTGACATATGCATGCAATGTAGAAGGTTCAAAAATCAGGTGTATGGGTATCGCATGCTTTAAGCCAAAATCACAAAAACCAGCGGGTGGCCTTATTTACAACTGTGCTTGCTCGTCATCAATTGGCTCGTGAACAACACCGACCATTCCTGTACTGTATCGTTGCTGTTGACGAGAAATGATGTATTTTTGCTAACATAAGAAAAAGAAAGATATGGTTGGGTCAAAACAAAGCAGCACTTCCCCGAACAAAGACCTGTGCACATCCACAAAATATAATGTTATCCATCTTATGGAACGGTTACGCTATTGTCTATTCAAACCGCTTCGCCGAGGTGTATCCATCACGTATGACATTTATTGTCAACAACTGAGACGTCCTCTAGAAGCAATTCAACAACAACTACCAGAAGACTGCGTGAAGTGGTACTACTTCACGATAACGTCCTCCCGCATTCTGCTAGACTATACGGGAGATGGATTGGGTAGCCACTTGCCTCCGATTTTCACCTTTTCCGACCTCTGTCTACCAAAGAAACTTCCTTTACGTTTGGAAATTCGCCCCGAACATCGCCCGAAGAGTTCTTGGTCTCAAAACCATGTGATTTCTACTGTCGGGGATTTGAAAAGCTACGCCAGCATTGGAAACCTGTTAAATATAATGAAGGAGAATATGTTTCTCATAAGAAAATTCTCTCTTATTAGTATCTGTCACGTTTATTAAACTTAAGGAAAAACGCTGACTACTTCTGCACCAACCCAATATATTAAATAGTACTTAAATACGTAGAGCGCGAAATATTTACAAATACTGTAGAAAACACAACCTCATGTCTAGAAGCAATAAAAATTGTAGATAATATAATTCCTAGTGTAGATTCACTGATGTGCTTCTAGAATCAATGAATATACTGATGTACTGACCAAAAGAGATGTTGTTATCCTAACTACACTCTCTTCTAGGTACGATACTCTCCCCTAATAAAAATTAATCGCGTTTTGGGGAGATCTTACATACGTTGTGCCACTTAAAGTGTATGTTTTCGTAACATGGAAGAATAAATACTAAAACCACAAAATACAGCACTTTAAATTCGCTGCGTACGTAATGTTTCTCGTGTCTGCAATTCTGTACACATAGTTTTTCGTATAAGATAAATTCTCTGCTATTATAAATTGACGCAATGATGTTTACTTGACGTCACACGCCCTATACTGTGATTGGCTTACCCAACGACGCAGTAAACCCTGCATTTGCCACGTTGATTTAAGTGTTTACGAAGCTAACATGCCCTGTTTGGAACCTCATATATTTGTACCCACATGCAACGAAAATATGCACTTTACACTCCATTAATGTTGTTGTTGTTGTGGTCTTCAGTCCTGAGACTGGTTTGATGTAGCTCTCCATGCTATTCTATCCTGTGCAAGCTTCTTCATCTCCAGGTACCTACTGCAACCTACATCCTTCTGAATCTGCTTGGTGAATTCATCACTTGGTCTCCCTCAACGATTTTTACCCTCCACGCTGCCCTCCAATACTAATTTGATGACCCCTTGATGCCTCAGAACATGCCTTACCAACCAGTCCCTTCTTCTAGTCAACTAATGCCACAAACTTGTCTTCTCCCCAATCCTCTTCAACACCACTTCATTAGTTATGTGATCTACCGAACCAATCATCAGCATTCTTCTGTAGCACCACATTTTGAAAGCTTCTATTCTCTGCTTGTCTGAACTATTTATCGTCCATGTTTCACTTCCATACATGGCTACTCTGTATACAAATACTTTCAGAAACGACTTCCTGACACTTAAATCTATACTCGATGTTAACAAATTGCTCTTCTTCAGAAACGCTTTCCTTGCCATTGCCAGTCTACATTTTATATCTTCTCTACTTCAACAACGATAAGTTATTTTGCTCCCAAAATAGCAGAACTCCTTTACTACTTTAAGTGTCTCATGTCCTAATCTAATTCCCTCAGCATCACCTGACTTAATTCGACTACATTCCATTATCCTCGTTTTGCTTTTGTTGATGTTCATCTTATATCCTCCTTTCAAGACACTATCCATTCTATTCAAGTACTCTTACAAGTCCTTTGCTGTCTCTGACAGAATTACAATGTCATCGGCGAACCTCCAAATTTTTATTTCTTCTCCGTGGATTTTAATACCTACTCCGAATTTTTCTTTTGTTTCCTTCTCTGATTGCCCAATGTACAGATTGAATAACATCGGGGAAAGTCTACAACCCTGTCTCACTCCCTTCCCAACCACTGCTTCCCTTTCATGCCGCTCAACTCTTATAACTGCCATCTGGTTTCTATACAAATTGTAAATAGCCTTTCGCTCCCTGTATTTTACCCCTTCCACCTTCAGAATTTGAAAGAGAGTATTCCAGTCAACGTTGTCAAAAGCTTTCTCTAAGTCTACAAATGCTAGAAACGTAGGTTTGCCTGCATTAATAATCTCTCGAAATCCGCGTCATTTGTAGTATGATTTGTTGTGCTGAAGTTCAGACAAATGTGACGTTGATAGATGAACATGTTACTAATTCATATCGTACAGTTTTCAAACTTACAGTATGTAGCAGTTCCTCACGAGAAAATAAAATTGTTCAAATGGCGCTGAGCACTATGGGACTTAACTGCTGTGGTCATCTGTTCCCCAGAACTTAGAACAATTTAACCCAACTAACATAAGGACATTACACACATCCTTGCCCGAGGCAGGATTCGAACCTGCGACCGTAGAGGTAGCGAAGATTCACACTGTAGTGCCTAGAGCCGCACGGACACCCCGGCCGCCAGAAAATAAAACTCAAAAGAATTCAGACACAATAAATTTACAAAAAGAATGTTGTTAATAACGTACGTTACGCCGCAAACGACGTCAGCAAACGTTTCGCACCGTTATTTTCTCTAATATTCTGAGAAACTCGGTAGCGACTTATTACGTGACTTATTCTAGTGCACACTAGTGAGACATCTGCAATTTCTCCATGAAAATATTATAGATAAGAGTGGTGCCTATTCTCTCGGACGTATCTGACAGAGCAGATACCACCGATATCTATAATTCTGTAGCTGATGCAAATCTTTCAGTGCAGACGCACAACGAATATCCGAACTCCTACGTCAATCAGAAATCTGTGAGTAGGTGATAATCGGTGGGGACCGCTTCGACGCAGTGAGGCGGTAGTTGAGAATTCTGGTCCGACAGGACGCGTATCTGGATGGCCGAGACCGTTAATGCAACCATTCTAGAGAAACTGAGTTTCCGTGTGCGAATTCCAGTCCGGGCAATTTTTTCAATTCTCACCGCTGGATTGTCGCAAAGAACTGTAAGGTTGAAGTCATTATTTACTTCCTATCTCTTTCCAATCCTGTTTCCATTCCATTCCTTTGATTCGAATTAGTCATGCCTGGAAATATGACGGTGATGTACACAGAGTACCGGTTCAGCTATGACTTCAGCAAGGAAAGAATTATTAATGTTAGCTTTTCACCGTATTTATGCTAACGGAAAAAGTACATGGTACCCATATTTTCCACGTCAGTCCTGGAGCAGCCTGCCTCCCGTCGGACAATAAAATAGCTATGATGTTCCCTGCAGTGCCTAGGAGGAGTAAAAAGAATCATCTGCGATCGATGGAGAGAGGTAGCGGCCTTTCTAACGTAGAACGAGTGCATCAGTGAAAGACTTTCAGTATTTACTGCAATAGCATGTTAAGGAAAGTCTGTGTACGGCAGTATCTAAGACCAGGATTGTTTACTGTTTACAGGTAATGTGTGTGTGTGTGTGTGTGTGTGTGTGTGTGTGTGTGTGTATGTGTGTGTATGTGTGCGTGTTTGTGTGTGTGGGGTGGGGTTAGGAAGGGGGGGGGGGGGGGTTCATGTGCGTGTATCGGACAGAGTGACAGTAATGTACCAAATGACTTACACTAGAGTACTGATTAAGTCTGTATTTGCCACTGCCGTGGCTTGGATCTGTACTCTTGCCCATCGTCACATCTTTTTGTCAGTATCATTACACAGCACAAGAAGTGGCAACTGTCGCCACCGATGCTGAGTAGGTGCTGAATGGACCAAACTGCTAAGGTGATAGTCTTCTTTTCACCCCCCTCTCCCCCCCCCCCCACCCCCGCCCATTCCTGCGACAGAAACAGTGTACGCAATACGCAATCTGCCTGCGTATAGAGTAAATTCTGTGTGCAAGTGTGAGAAAGAGGTCTCAATGTTCGCGTAGCATTGTTCTGAGGCGGAACATGGGAACCAACCTGTTATTAACCTAATGGGATAAGGGAAACCGCCTGAAAACCACATCCAGGCTGGCCAGCACACAGATTCCCAGTCGTTAATCGGCCGGACGGATCCGATACGGGGCCAGCTTACCATACCATCCCGGAAGTAGTCGCGTTGGCTATTGCTATTTTCGTGACTATCTATTGTAAGGCTACATTGTGTATTAGCTAATATTAGGAACGGCAATTTGTGATGTATTGTAATGATAGGCATAGTAGAAAGCGACAGTCGATACCACAGCCACGGTAACATTTTTGTAACATGCTGTTACTTGAGGCATGCCATTTCCTTCTACGGCCACACGACACCTGTACATAACTTAATTAAATTACATCGTGGCAGCTTAATGTTTCAAAGCTATGCAAAGTGTGATTACTTGATAAATTAGTAGTTGTTTCTTTGTAAAATAACAAACATTAACTAAACCGTACGCTATCACACAGCACCAACGGACATTACATTAGATCCTCATGGACTGGACAAGTAAATTTTCCCCGAGAAGTGATGTTCATGTGGATAACACTTACATGGATATCACCATACGTTCACATTGGACTTGAAGTTCAATACCAAGCCCCTTCACTGGGTGGTATTGCTCAAGGCACATATACATCTACACTTTCCTCCCTTTGTTCCATTCTCTTCTTAAAATATGCCGTAATTGTGTAATTTCCTACATCCAAATTCACGTATTTTCTTTAAAAATACACATGACTGCTGTAAGTAAATAAAATATGATGCCAAAAAGGAAACAAACGAGCACTTGATGCTGCACAGATAACAGTGCCCGCGGCCTCAACTGCGTGGCACAATTCTCCTGCGTAGTGGAGGCTGTGGGTGTTGGCTTAGAGGTATGAATGGAGCGCTATGTCCTGCATAAAGTAATATGATGACAGGTCCCAGTAGTCTTAATGCAGCTTGGAAAAAAATAGGGTTGTAGTGAAGGTGTTTACCCTTTCTTACTACAGAAAGTATTAAGGAGGGTGAAGAGAGGATATGAAACTGGACTGGCTGTAAACACAACACGATAAAAGTTCAGTATCATGGTGCTACTTACATGCGAAGGCGCTCAGTTACACACTATTTTATTTAGTTTGTATATTTAACCGAATGTGGTTAACAACGTCAGACCACTGTTACTTGTGATCAGGTTTTCACTCATTCAGGGCCTATTTTACATCATAGTTTCCTAAAAAAGTAACTGTTTTAACACGACAAATAATATTAAAATGGTCGGAGTGTCTGAAGTGGCAGTTTGAGTAAACAATACTCTCTATTAACTAATGAAGCTAATGCTAGCAGAGCTTTTGCTATTACATCTGCGGTCAGTAATAATAATAACAATAATAATAATAACACAAATAACAGCAGTAATGTAAAAACAGATTATAAGTGTACAGGATAGATGTTTTCTGATATAGCGAGTTCTGGGGAAAGAAAATTTAAAGATACTGCACCAGCTAAGAATACTAGCAAACAAGGGAGATCTGGTTGCAAAGAAGGATGTACAAGAGTAACTAGTGCGTACAACGATATTGTTAATGTTTACTGGTGATTTCGTAGGTGCGTCATGGTCTTCTGAAGTTGGATATGTTACTCAGTTCTCTAATATATCACTGGAATTTATTCCAAGACCGGGTTCCTGCTATAGGGAAGAAGTTAAAGGAAGTTGTCAAACGATTAAATGGGAGAGAAAGGTTTTTGCTATGACTGGAAAGGGATTTTCTATCGTTTTGTTCAGATAAGAGCGTTAAGATCGAGGAGAGCTATGACGGACAATGTTAGTTGCTAGGGCAGTAGCTGAAGACGGTATGGAAATCTCTGCGCTTGTCTGCACCCAGACAGGGTAGCCGTACATGTGATAGTGATATATGCTTACAGACTTGTATATCACAGGTAGAAAGACTGCAGGCACTTACAACCAGTTCCAGGCGCTGTGAGCTTTCCTGAGAAAAGCCTTGCTGATAATATCACCTTGACCAATAACGAGAAGTATAGATGTTTGTACAAGTTTCTTTTTCAGGTAAAGAAGGAACAGCTATTTGTGTTCTAGTAGGACATATAGAGACGCTGAAGCCTTCTTACAAATTGCAGTTATTTACTCTGTTCTACTCATATTTTCATCTGCCATTACACCCAGGCTCGCTGCTGAAGGAGAGAAGTTAATATTTGTGCCAGTTAGGGTTAAAGATGACCTACGCCCATTGTGATACTGCACACATGTCGGTACTGAGATTCTCGATTATTGGTTTAGCAATTACATACAACTGGAGGACATTAGTGTGTATGTGGTATTTGCAGTTGGACTAAACTGTTGACACTTCACTTACCTAAAATGAAAACAGTATAGGACGTAATAACGAACCCTGAGGAACGCATGATATTACATGCTTCCATTTGTGACTTTATGGTGCCGGTCATAACGCATTTCTGGCGAGTCGTCAGTATGAGCGAAATCATTCAACCGCACTTTACGAAAAATATTTTAGAACATTTGTTGTTTCTGAGTCTAGTTTCTGTTAGCACTATTTGTCTCATTTAGGAGGTCTTGTGAATTATTTCTTTAGAACGAAAAAGTTTCAAACATGTACATAATTTAAATCTTCCATTGCGGTAACTGTATTACACCTACGGCTGCCGACAAGGGTAGTGATACTTTTATTTGTGTCTTCCTTCTTTCTTACCTGTGTCGGACTGCGAAAGAATTATGCCATGACACATTTCAGAGGATTATGCAGCGCCTAGCCAGTCACTGGGTGACTCTGCTGCTTGTAGCACTAGATCTGTGTCAGCTACTGAACAAATTTTAAGATTAATCCTGCGCCTAAGAAAACAAGAAATTCATAAGGATATGAACACATTGTATTACTTTGTTAGGGGATCATTCCGAAGACGATGTTTGTATCAGCATAATCCTGCACCCTCTCTGAGGCAATATTTTGTGGACAACGACAATCCTGAAATGGACTGGCCTGCCTAGGGTTCCAGCTTAAAACTGAGTGAAAACATTCGTATTGGAGTAGAACGTATACTTCGATCCAGACCACAGCGTCCAACATCACTACCATCTCTGGTTTGGTCTCTTAAAGGAAAATGGGCTGCCATACCTACACAGACATTCTGATATCTCATTGAAACAGTTCAAGCCAACACAAAAGCAAAGGGTAGACATACCCCATATTAATTGCCACTAATAGATGTAAGAATTATTTAGATTACATTGTCTGTAATGCATCTATTGGATTTTGAGACACACTCTGTTTGACTCACAGATGGAAACGTCTGAACTTCTTTTTAGATACCTTTCCGTGTGTGATCGCTGACCGGAGCAGAGCTGGGGGCGTGTGAGGAGGAAAGAGGTGGCTAGCTTGGCGTGGAGACAGTTCGACTAGGCTGGCGTTCTTTGTGTCTGGACGCCGAGTGGGGCCCGATTTTACGGTTAATAGTGTGATCGGCGGCGTGATGTGCCGTTTAACATGATTAGCATGGGGAGCAAAATCTCGCCTTTTGTAGTTTGTGAAGCCTGAGTTTGAAAAACCTTCTATGTGCGGCGGGACGTCATTTCGTCCTCCTGTCTCTCCGTCGCTGGGATTGCTATCTTCGTTTACCGTCCCATGGATATATATCGATGGGGTACGCTGCTCTCCGTACTCTACTAGACGCTGGTGATGGATGTGCGTCGTTCAGCGGCACGTTAATCTGGATGCTTTATGTTTGTTCTTCAAGTGCATAGTCTTCTAGTGCATAGTCTCCTTAGAGTTTGCCTTGGGCAGTTATATTGGAGTTTATTTTATCTTGTGGTGTTTCCGCTCTCCGTTAAAGAAGGTTATGCATGATTTGGCACTCCGTACGATGCTTGGCACCTCAGCAGGCGGGTCGGAGCCACCTTCGCGACTAAACGGAAGCCTTTGGACTGAGAGCTCTTGTGTTTTGCATATTGTTCATAAATTGTTGTTTTGGTATTAAGTGGCAGAGGTTTCTTATTTATTTCCCGGCATTTGGTCTGTTATCCGGCCCGGGCTAGGTCTCGTTATTTTAAACTCGGTCCTTGTTTTGGCTGACTACGAGTTTTGGTTTACTGCCTGGTGGTTCTGGTAGCACGCCAGGTCGCTGTGGTTGTGTTGCATTTGGTAATGGGCAGTGTGCTCGGAGCTGTTGAGTACCATGATTTTAGTATTATTTTAAAGTAACATGATCACTTAAGTGATTTAACTGTTGTTGCGTTAGTGGCAACTGGGGGACTGAGAAATTTAGTGGTGTAATTACGAAGATTTAACAGTGGCACATGCCCCTTTACCTGAAACTTCCTGGCAGATTAAAACTGTGTGCCCGACCGAGACTCGAACTCGGGACCTTTGCCTTTCGCGGGCAAGTGCTCTACCATCTGAGCTACCGAAGCACGACTCACGCCCGATACTCACAGCTTTACTTTTGCCAGTATCTTTACCTGTTTCGTAATCTCTTAATTACCGAAAGACCTTAAGCTCATAGCCATATGATGTGATTTTCGTAAATTATTTTATTGTTATGTCATGTTATTGCTTTTCTTTAATCTGCTTGCAGGTAGCTATTACTTGGGTGGAACGCGCTGAACCGCCACGGAGAGAGTAGTTGCGTGCATTACGTGTCCTTTGTGGTACGGCCGGGTGTCCGTTGTTCGTTTTGGTCCATCTGAGTTAAGTAACGTATTGCCTCCTCCCTTGCGGCCCCGTCGTGTTCTTCTCATAAACATTTCCTTCAAGGCATTTTAGTTAATTTTGTGCTAGTATTATTTTAATTTCTTACCTTGGTAGAATTGTGCGACCTTCATTATGCACACTGTTTGTCATAGCGGAGTTGGTGTGCCATTGTAATTTCTTAAACTGCATTGTGTGTGCCCTTCGTGATACATATTGTTTGTCCTAATAGCTTTGAGTATGCCGATTGTAATGCCTCATATATCATGATGCGCGTGTGTAATGGTGCAATAAATGAATGATTGTTATTTCTGTTTTTGGCGCTCTTCATCCCTCCTTTCTTGTCCCTATTGGTACGCTATCCTTGTACTTGTGTTGGTAAGCCGTAACAGTCGCCGGCACTCTCAAAAACTCCTCGGCTTACGTGCAACAAAACAAATATACACTTCTCGTCATAAAAAGACATATAGCAATATATAATCCTCGTGCATTTCCATACGACAACACAGTCAGCGCTACTGTTCCGATTATGTACAACTACACAGACTATAGCAGTTGATGCTGCCTTATGAAATCGTCCTGCCGTTATCACACACGACCCCTGTCCGACCACGTTGGCATTATCAGATGCCGCACTGGCCATCGTAGACCGGACCGCGTCCTTATTGCTTCTGCATGACTGCGCCATTGGACCTGGGCTCCGGTGTATGCGTCGATCTGTTGGTTCAGTCCGTGACACTGGCCCCTGTGCGTGCGGCAGCAGTGGCGAAGTCATTGGAAATCGATGCAACAAATAACGGCAGCCTTCCCGGGGGAGTCATCTGGAGCGTGGCGCCTGTATCGGCAAAGGCACAGCCGCAGCCAAAGGACGGCGCAGAACGGCACGCCGGCAACGACTTCCTCCCACCCACGCACCGGCCGCAATAGCTTCCGCCGGCACCGCGATCTGGGTGCGGGAACTGCCTCCTGCCATTGGCTCCTTTCGCGGGCTGCGCAGTATAGAGCCGGCCATTTGGCTGTAAACGTGGCATTACCGTCACTAGAGCTTTCGAACTTGGTTACGAAACTTACCGCTACTCGCTGTAACCTTGTTCATCTATCCTCACAGACTAACCAGCAAATAACCACCCTTCACTACATTGGAAAAAAATCCAAGATCTGTGGTCATTACTTTTTTAAAGCTAAAGTCATCTAGCTCGCTACGAGGCATCACGCTCCTATACAGTTTGTCCTGCATGAACAGTGTTTCGGCTCTTGTGCTCGGGTCACCTACCTTATTTTGTCGTTTTGTCATCAGTTTGACAAAGCCTGCCACGACCTTCTATCCTGTGCCAACATTTCGTAGTAGCACTTACATACAACGTCCTCAGTTACTTCTTGTGTTTATTCTAATCTCTTTCTTCCCCTACTGTTTTTACCTTTTGCCTCAAGTACCATTGAAGATAATCCATGATGCACTAACATAAGTCCTATTATCCTGTCCGTTATTCTTGTCTATCTATTAGACAAGTTCGTCTCTTCACAGATTCTTTTCATAACCTTCTCATTTCCTGTAGACTCAGACGACGCAAGTATCAGCATCATTCTGTAACACCACATCCCAGCGTTAATTTCAAAATGTACAGTTTGACACATTTCTTCTTCAAATTACGAGTAGCATTTGATACCAATACACTTCTTTCGATATCACGCTATAGCTGTATATGTGTATGTGTGCAATTATCACGGGATAATTAATTTTTGTTAGAATTATACATTTTATGAGTTTGATTGGGCTGACTTTCAATATTGTGGGCTGGCATGAGACTTTTAACTAACTTATATCGCGATAACACTCGTACTTACATCGGATGCCCCAAAGTACGTAAGATATAATATTTTATAAACACCCCGCGCGACTCACCGCCTTCTAAAAGATAGTTTGCGTGAGCGCTGCTATTTAGAAAAGAAAATTCGCATAGTCTTACGCAAACTGTAATTATTAATATTGGTCTCAGGGGCTACTGGTTATTTATGTACCAAATGCCACAAAGTAGGCCAAAATGAAACATACTGAACTCATTCAGTGCTGTGAATTTTGGTAAATGAAATTATCACTACTCCTTTTAACTTTGAAATTAATGAAAGATCAAAACTGAGAAGTCTATCGCATTTACATTTAATATTATGAAATGAAATTTTAATTAAATAATACAGTCAGCGTAATGGCCGACGAAATCATGCTAGGGGAGATGAGCTCCCTGCACTACGAAGTTCTGTAAAAATTTTGTTAACTATAATTAATGGTTGTGATCATGAGAGGTGACAACTATGTCAACTTTGTAATAACAATTACATTTTACTAAATTACAACCAAACTTACATTAAATATTATCGTCTACCTCTACACGAAACAAAAACAGGAGAGCTCAATCAAAGCATTGTTTCTGATCTTCATGGCCTATGTTACAAAAAATTTTCTGTCTTATTTTGCATCGCTGTTTGTGATTTTTGGTTGTATTTTACTTTTTTTTTAATCTTTCTTATACATCGTGCACACGTACACAGTCTTGAAATAATTTATATTTCACACGTCTCATAGCAAAAACTTCTTTTCCGTTTATCCAAACGTTCATTTATGTGACGTAGCGTCACATCGGCTACGAATGACTTCTTTGTATGTCCTAGATTGCCTCGTATACCCTTCGTCCGTCTTGTGTTATTTGACTTTCTAGACAGCGCAATTTCTTCATTTCATCTTTTTCTGGTTTCCAAAGTTCGTCACAAATCACATTTCTGCTGCTCCTTAATACTCTAGTCTTTCTTCAGTTTATTCTCAGTCAGTAATCCGACCTAGTTAGACTGTTCATTCCATTGGACAGAACCTGCAATTTTTACTCCCTTGCCTTGAGGATTGCTGAGATTGAACAGCAGAGGTAACACATTACATCCCTATATTATACACTTTCCCCATTTTATATCTTTTTGTCTGAACTATTTTGAACCGGTGAATCTTTTGTACATTGTGATGTCGAAATGGACTTAGTTTCCACGAATCTTTGATGACTATTTAGTCTGCAAATTTAGTATCGTCGTTACTTTATTGCAATTTATAAGGGTATTTTCTGTCTGTATTTTAAATGAATATCGTGCGATCACTTCCCGTTCATTTGACACGTCCTTCTTGAATGAACATTGCTCAATATAATTCTCTGTCGTGTACATCAATTACAGACGATATAATATAGCCTTTTTTTAAAAAAAAAATATTCACCTGAATTTATTTTATATTTCTGCGTAATTCATTAACTCGTAATTCTAAACAATGCATACACTGTTCGACTGCAGGACCACAGGTTATTAATTGCAGTGAATTACCTGCGAGGCGGGAATGCAGATGTGTACGGCTCGACCCTATGACTAGATTGAGATATTCTCTTTAAACAGAACCGTGCAAAACCAAAGTACCCGAAGTACAGGTAACTGCAGGTAAAGGCACCACTATCTGCTCGTACGTACTGCCGTTTCGAAGAGCAACTACACCGCAGTAAGCATCAGGGACAGTCTCAATTAGGGTTTTCTCGTCCGGGATATGAATTTAATCCATTTAGAATTGCAATCTTAGTTCTAAGACATTACATTATTCTGTGACCCACGTCCGGAATCTGCGGCTATATAGGCAGTTTACATGGGGGCTCAAGCATAAGATTTAGCAGCAGCTGTGTGTGTGTGAGGATTGGTATCAAAACCTAGGTATAGGGAACTTCAAGAAAAAAGAAGGAGGGTGCGCAGAGGCGTGCTGACTTCGAGTCTGCAGCGGCCAGCAGCAGTGGAGGCCATGTCGGCGGCAAAGCGGCAGCGGCCACGGCAACGAGGGCCGTTGGCGGTAACTTCGACTTCATCAGCGCCGACATTTCGGGGAACAGCAGTACAGCAGAAGCCACCAGCAGTTAAGCACTTGTGCCGGTAGTGTTAAAATGTGTGCACTTGCAGCGTCGTCGTCAGTGGTGGAGCTTTCAACGATTAAGCAATCGCCCTGCATGTGTGCTTCAGATACTGCTAATGGGCCAGTTAATGTAAAACCTGAACGTGGTAGTGTTAATAGAGACGATATTAGTGTGGCAGATTGTCTGAAATCTGCGAAGGATACAGTGGACTGTTAAAGAGAATTCTGACGTATTTGAAATCTAAAATGAGGATACTGGCTAAAGAGATAGGCTAAATAAAAACAGAGATAGGTTCAGTAGAGACACGTGCAGTAGAAACAGTACAAGCTGAGGTGAAGAAAATAACATCTGACATAGAAGGGATGATAGAGTCAAAATTATAACCTATAAGGGCAGACAGAGGCGAAATTTCTGAAGAGGTTGGTCTGGTTAACACCAAAGTCGACACAGTAGAAAAAGATTTCGGTAACAAGTTGGAAAAGATACATTACGTGCTCGATGTAGAGGTAAAGAATTGTGTGCTGAAGCAAAATACGGTCGACGAATTGACCACTAAATCGATTAACAATTTGTTATTTAGATTAGTAGAACCGGAGAAAGAGAAAAGGTTTAAGCTGTATTAATTAAAGAATCTGTTCAGCGTGAACAGCAGTTTCATGAGATGATGGTAAAATTCTTTTGCACCAAGTGAGGCTACTACTATGATAGATGGTCCACGGCTTAATTCAGGAACTACAATGTGTTTAGCAAATGAAGGAATATACTAATCAGTTGATTTGTTTGCTACTTGTAGAGACAGTTTTTTGAGAGGAATGTCAGAAGAAGCAGGATTTAAGTTTGCTAAAAGGCATCTTAAGGAGCAATGCACAATCATGCACAAATTTAATGAGTGTTTCACTTACCTTTGAAATGCCTGAGAGTTGTTTCCTGAATAAATTCTGGAGAGAAGTAAACCAAATTCGACTTCAGAATCAGTTCTTAAACGTCTCAAGTTCAAATATTGAAGTGGGTTGGTGCGCGATTTTTGTGAGCGTGAACTCAAATTGACCCATATACATCGCGCGATGGGTGTGTTGACGGAGATTACGACGCTTGAGAGAGGCTTACCGGAATATTCACAGTGGGATTTTGTCCGCCAGATTCCACTGTGTTATTGAGAAACCTCAACAAGCGGTAAAATTCAAGCCAAGTAATGGAAACAGTAGTCGGGGAAATGGGTATGACTGTGCCAACAATGGTAAGATGCAAAATAGTTTTAATACTCATAACAGAAATAATTATCATCATAATAATAATTTGCGAAGACGGTACGGAAACTGGAACTTTCTTAACGAAAATAAAAACCGGAAACAAAGAAATGAGAGACAGGAGCCTCTTGAAAACCAATAAGAGGTCGGGAAACTAGAGATCGCTGCATCTCAGCTCCGAAAGTGGCGAAATAAAATAACGTTACTATAAAAATTCGGCAAATAAGCAACAAGTGTAGTAGATGCAGGTTATAAGAACTAACAATAAAACGAGGAATAATTTTAAGCATTGCGACCGTAAAGAGGGCGCAAGAACTATTGCAAAGTGTTTCGAGAAATTCGATAATGGTGATAAGGGCTGGAGATTTGCTGAAATGGAAGTGAATGATGGGACGAATGTATGTGTTTTTAGAGATTCTGTAATCAAAGGCAGACGTGGATCTAAATTTGGTAGAGGTGGAAGGTATGACGAATTCTAATGAGACGACAGTAGCAACAATTATAATAATGTAGATGAAAGTCATGAACATGATTTTATATAGGAGAAATTAGGTGAAGCTCTCTGTGACAGTGACGCAGTCGTATCGTCAGCTGGAGATGAATTTTGTGGTATATTGACGGAAGTATGAGAAGGTATTTGTGAAGGCGGCGAAGCATTAGTCTCGTCAGCTGGTGACGAATTATATTATATGCCGGCGGTAGTGGGTGACTTATTGTCAAAGCGATGCAAAAGTGATATTTTGCATGCTGAAGTTGCTAAAGTTTAGGCTACTGTTTTCAATACCAAGGAGGAAGGAGTTTGTGCATTTGTTTCTGTTCATGGAAGTGGTCCAGTGACTCTTGATGAAAGCATGTATTATGAGTGAAGGGTGAATGTGCAAGTAACTCTCCGAACGAACTTAAATTTAAAGTCAGAAAACCGAATGCGTGCTGTGTCGGTGATGGTGCAGTGCTACGATCTTGACAAAGCAAAAAAGTGCTATCAGATGAGTACAAAAGCGCCGAAAACTTTTGAAAAGATACGACTGACTCGAAAGTTATTTGCAAAATTCTGTGTTTATTTAGTCATTTAATTAATATGGCATACTTTTTATAATTTGTGTTACATTTAGTAAATGTATGCTGATAAGAAAAAATGACATTTCCTAAGAGGGGCATGAATGTTTCATACACACAGAGATACACTATTGTTCTGGCACGCAACAGAAGTATTCCATTTATTATGCTGTGGATGTATTTATTATGTTATGTATGTCAGATCTGGTGATATTTATTTTGACCCACTTTAGGTCTAGGTGTGTAACGTCACTCGTATTTAGGCTAGCCGATTAGCTCAGTATTGGTACGAGGTAAGATGAATTTGTTGTACGGCAGAACGTTAGCCGGCCCAGGTCTCGGGAAACTTCCCATGCTGGGAATTTGGAAGGCTGTTAATTGCATGGCGTAAGGGTCAACCGAGATGCTCCGAGAAATGGTGGAGTGTCAGAGAATCTTAAAGATGGCTAAGTTACAGCTCTGAGATTCAACAATAACTTGCGGTCGAATATTAGGTCAAATCTGGATGTATATGTGATCTCAGAAAATAATAACACCAATAATATAACATGTTTACAACTACTTGAGCTAAGATTTCACAGGCAATAAAAATTCACACAGTGAAGCTTTGAATTATTAATACTGAATTGCTTCATGCGATTTCGACCAACAGGAACCCAAATGAGAGAATTGTACCATAACTATCGTTGCTAAAAGCTACGTACCTGTATCTGTTTACTTTAGTGGTTTTCAACGTCTTCTATATCTATATCAGTATACAAATATTTGTCAGAACACATTATTCTCCCCATTTACACTGAAATGAATACAGTATCAAATACTCCATATTTACTCATACTTGTTGGTTTTATTTAATGAACAGTTTACTATTTCACTAGTAACTTTATTTAAATATAGAGTGCAAGCACTTTAAAAATTGTGGGAATTTAAAAATTGTCAGGTCCATTTACTAGCGGACACAACATTTATAAAGAGAACAAAAAAGCTTCTATTTAGAAGGCGTAAAAAATTGTTTAAATAGTATTTAACGAAAGTATCTTGTCATTGATTGTGAGCACACTAGTACATAGGTAATGGTCTTATTTATTAATTGACATACAATGATTTATATATAGTTTGAATGAGTTGAGTGTGTCTGAATGTTTATAACTTTTTTCTCTTTTAATACTGTTGTAATTTTAAAAATGAGCATAAGCTGTTTCGACCACAAAAAAGGGTTTCGATCAGTTTTTGACCGTCTCCAGGCATCATACCATGATAGGAGTGATGGTCAACTCCAACGTTGTGGACTCATTGCTCAATGGCAAAGTTCCTCTTACCTAGCTACTGTTCTCCACTAGAAATTTTCTCAGAAATTATTGTTGTAATTTACTGGTTTAGAGTGAGGAAGTGGCCTTGTTGAGTGAAATCATGTCTGTAGAGTTGATGGAGGTGTATTTTTAGTAGGGATGGCCTTCCGCCAACGGAAAAGCAGACAGTAGCGGAACACTACGGAAATCAAGTAGAAAATGGGACTTTTCGAGTGAAGAGCTCAAGGAAGCGATTTGGGAACTTTATGTCCAGTCCTTGAAGAGGGCACACCTGCCTGCAGTAAAATGCACAATCCGATCTAGGTGGTGTTTGATTATGGGTGGTGAACGGCCAATATAGTACTTGTTAAGGAACTTTAGAATTCAAGAGAACTGAATGTGCTCCAGAGTACCTCAATTATACACTGTGGAATAAAACCTTTTTGTTAATTATTTATTTAACTTTTCTTTCTGTTTTGCGTATTTCGTTAATTCGCAATGGTATCCAATGCGTAGACTGTTTGACTGCAGGATCACATCTGCAGACTATTATTTGGAGTGAATAAGCCGATGTTCAGGCACTTAGACGTGCAGGGCTCGACCTCTATATCAAGCTATTCTTTTTAAACTGTTACGTGCACAACACAAGTACCTCAATTATGTGCATCTGCAGGTCGAGACACAACTGTTCATTCGTAAGGATTGCTGATTGCTGTTTAGATGAGCAACTACTCAGCAGTAATCGTCAGCTCTGTTGTACCACTTCCCGCTCCTACCAGCAGACTCCACTTGTGACGGCTGCTCTTCAGTTACGAGGCCGCAGCGTGGCTCAGCATAGCTCCACATACTTCACCCACGGCTGCCAGCTACTGCTGGCAATAGGAGACGTTCTTAGTGGAATAGACTTGTGCTATCGCTGCAGCGGTTTAGGCGGACACACGCTAGCGACCTCGCACTCCTAGTGGAGTGTAGGCTGCTTCGGCCTTGCTGCCATGTGATGTTCGGAATTTCATCGTAACATCTTTCTATTGCCGAGTACTAATTGTCTGGTCCCTGCTTTTACCCGGCGTATCCTGGAATGGAGCCGCGTGACGTTGTCGACAACGACTGAAATTTCAACATGTGAACAGCTTGTCTTTTTCAAGGCAAATTTGCAGCAAGCAAGCACTGTGCATGAAAAATCTCTGTTTGCAGAGCACTTTCAATAAGTAACACGAACACGCTCATAGTAAACACTGGCGCTACCATATAGTCCATGACCCATGTCAGGCCCTAACTAAAGAGCGGTTGAGGTAGTATGAACTCTGCCCAGTTTTTTGACAAGGGAGAGAGTAAGATCCCAAGGAAAATTTAATTAAAAACTTCATGCTCTATTTACAAGGTTACTAGCTAACTTCATCTCAACTGCTTCCTTAACGACACGATACCAATAGCTGGAAGTGCATGCAAGAATATCCATTTGGCTGTATTCAATATAATGACGTGTTCCAAGACAGTGGTCTGCAATAGCCGATTTTCTCGGCTGCTGTAAGCGTGAGTGACGTCAGTACAACGATCTTCTCTGGTCCCAGTAGTCTGACGAACATTTAGCATGCCACTTGTGCAAGGAATGTCGTATATACTTGTCTTACGGAAACAAATGTCATCCTTAACGGCACTCAAAAGGACAATAATCGTAGATCGAGGTTGGAGTATTAGAATAGTTGCGGACCGGTGTACTGATCATAAGCTTCACACAAGCTTAGAATTGCCGAATAAATCGGCAATTGCAGAACATTGTCTCGGCACCAGTCATTCTATGGAATACAACACGGAGGTTCTGGCAGTCACTCCCAGCTATTGGGATAGTGTTATTAAGGTAGCAGTTGACATTAAATTAACAAGTACCCTTTTACATGGAGAAGGTGGTTTCTACTTAATTTCTGCGTGGAATAGTACTATCCTCTTGTTAAGAAGCAGAGGGACATAGCTAATGTGTGTGTCAGTGTGTGTTATTTTTCTGGAATTGCTTTGCCAACTGAGGTATTAAATTCGTTTGCAGAGCACTAACTTGCTGCAGTTTCACCTGTCGAAATATCGACGGTTGTCAAGATATAAACCGGCCGCGTTCCCTTAAGTTAGTTGAACAGTATTAGAAGTCATGCGCAGACCTCTGAGCTGAAGGAAAACGAGGAAGCGCACAGAATTATCGTGCACGAGGCGGAGAGTAGGGAGATGGATCTACTTTTCACGGGACTTCCAGTGAACATGTCGAGAAGGGCAAGAATGGAAACCATACAAACTACTAAAATTGTCAGACTGTGTTTTATTGGCAGTAAATAAAATTACAGAAGTATTTATATTAACAAAATAAAATACGAAAATCTTACTACCAGAAAATAATATGGCAGACGTAGCAGTTTTAATGTTAGTTTAAGGCGTATTCACCAACAGCGTACGAGTTATAGTTAATACTCAAAAAAATTATGTTTACCCTATGGCACAATCTTCGTTAGCCATCTTTTACACCTAAGGCTCTGAAACCGTTCTTTATTTCTTTTTGATTGGTTGTAACTTGTCACGTTATAAATAGAAGGCAATTTTCATCCTCTTCATCAGAAAGCTGCAGCTTATAAGAATGCTGGCTTGGATATTCGCTGAGATAACACACGCTTTGGAAGGACAAGTTCGTGAGAGGAGATTGGGAGAAACGAGAATATACAAGACGATAAACAACATAGCGGAAGCGGAAGTTACGCGGATCTGAAGAGAATAGCAGAAGACAGGAGAGTATGGTGATTTACCATGTGCAAACCTACTTATCAACAGAACACTAATGAAGTCATCAGGAATAGGCTTGTTCACATTTTTCCTTGTTCTCGCTTTCTACAGTTTCTTACCCTTATCAGTCCTCACGTTTGCATTATTAAAATGTTTCTTGTATTGTAGAAAACAGGTAGAAAGACAGTGAAACAACCACTAGGTGCTAAATGGTTGGACGTCCCTGACTCTTTACGGAACGATAAGTTTGGAGGATTGTGTGCTCTGTAAAGAAGGATAGATGTTTGCTTGTGGCATTTCTGCTGAAAGAGCATAATGCTGCTGGGTGCACAAATGTATCTGAGCACATCGTTCCTCGTTCACATCGGTATTCGACCGTCTATTAATGTAGTAGGGTCGACTCATCGGGTGAATCACATTTCTGCTGCACTATCACAAAGACCATCGTCCAGGTGAATGGCGGCTCGAAACGTGCAGCGCACCACTGACCCATGCTGGTGGGAGCAGTATAATGCTATGGGAGATATTCTCCAGCGCTTCCATGACAGCTATGATAGTAAAAGAAGCTTCACTGACAGTTGCGAACCACCTGCATCCCATCATGGTTGACGTCTTCTCGATGCAGATTTCATCTCAGCAGTATCATTGTCCGTGTCTCGGAGACAGAACCGTGCTACAGTGACTTGAGGAGCATTATAGTGAACTCACGTTGTCTCGGCGACCAAATTCGCCTGATGTAAATCGCTATCGGGAGCCATCACCGCTTCACAAATCAGCGCCTCGTTATTTACGGGAATTACACGAGCTGTGCGTAGACATCTGATGACAAACAGGGCCAAAAACCTACCAAGTACATGTCGGAACGCTGATACGAGGAATCAGTAACATATTTCATTCCAAAGACCTACAACCAACCTACTAAGCAGATGGTCCTAATATTTTGGCTCATAAGTGTAAAAAACAAGAAATACCGATGTCAGCTGCTTGAGGACATTGAAAATACTCAGCGGTGAGAAGTCACAAGTACCCGGCAGGACTCGAAGGCGGATTTCCCACTTTACGTTAGCGGTATCCTTAACTATGCTTCCCGTACAACCCAAACCCCCAATTTGTTACACACTACTTCCATATCACCCCCCCCCCCCCTCCCCGTCCGTCATCCTCATTGCTCGCAGCATTTATCGCGATTCCTGCAAGAGATGGAACCTGGGGTGCATCCACACTGAAGACATCATGAAAGGCCGTCAAAGTGTGTATATATTAATACTATAAGTAGTGTCCGAAATATTAATATATACATACAAGCCTTGGTGTGAGTTCCCTATCCAGGTTACAGCGATGCTCTGAGTTGATGGCGAATGAATCAGTACGGCACCATAAGAAGCCTGGGCCAGTACCTTATATATACAGTTCATTTTTTAATCGCGATATCTTCGTCTCCAGGCGATTAACCTGAAGGAGGGACCAATGTTGCCTGCCAACTACCCATGTAGCTGCGTAAAATTTTCTGTGGAACAACAGAGCCTTTCCTGGGATCACAGGTCCTGTTAGCCACAGTGTTGCCACTCACGCTGAGTCCAATGCGAAGGAATTAGGTGTTTGCAATCAGTGGGACACTTGAGGGTCTACCTCAGGAACACTGCTCCTCCATCATCATAACTGACATGTGGAGTAGTCTCGCCACCCCAGCTGTCAGCACTGCTACGTCAAATATGTTTACCGGTTGTACACTACGTTGTTTCAAATTTCTACGAAAGATATGCTTGATAGTTGACTGGAAGGACACATTAAGAGTGATCGCTTTTGTAAACGCCAAGCACAGCCTTAACAGAGCCAAGAAGTGCTCTAATCTTAGCAGGCGGACGGAATACACATCTTATTTCACGTCTCTTAAAAACCCTACCTCTCTTGACAGGCACCTTCACGTGAAGAACCAACAGTCGCAGAGTTACTGTGAGCAGATGACACTTTGATCCGGCTGAAGACCCGACAAAAATTCGATCTTTTAACGAGTCGGGAAGGTCTACATAGTCACATCAAGCGCCTCTACAGGGAGAAGATGGTTCAACGCTTCAGTTAGTTTGATAAACTTCGTAAGGAGACAGGGAAGCCGCTGAGTGCCCCCGCCTTTTTAGTGAAATATTGCACGAATATTATACCAAAATTTTCCAGATTTGTCCATTACATTAATATGAGGGCGTCCATTAGTGTTAAGAGGCGAACTATTTTAGCCTTAGAGAACACATCCGTTTGACTCATAGACGATTTTATATTGCAGCCAAAGATTTTATCTTCATTTACAGATTTCATCACTGCTGTCTACAATATCTTGGGGGTAGGCCGAATTTTCTTCCTGGGCATTATCAGACTAGTTGCGTAGAAATCCTGATAGTTGGCTCTCTAAATTTCAGTGTCTTTGCGTCAAACATTGATATCGGGAAATAGTACTTGTGGACGGACTGAAGAACTAGAAAAAAGCTTAAACATTGCACCCATGCTTATAAGTGTTCACACCATGGAATAAATTTCTTTTGTTGAGCAATCACTGTCAAGTCTTCCGGAAGAACGGGCGGAAGAGATAAGGCAGGAGGTTTCTCATCTTTTGCGTCGGGCTAGGCCTCCAGAGAGTAACGCGCATTAATTTACCACATGCGCTTTCGTATTTTCGCTGCCTGTAAAGGTTCCGTCGTTCACGATTTGAGTCAGTTATCGGCTACAACGGCTTAGCTTTTCTCACCTGATAATGGGAGCAAGGTAGCTCACGAATATATTGTGTTCAGATGACAGTTTGATCCGGCTGAAGAATCGACAAGAATCTGATCTGTTAATACGCTGTAAAAATCTACATAGTCACTGAACTGTATACATATCAGAGAGTGAGGGATTAGGATAAACAAAGTTAAACAAAAACGTATGGCGAGAAGTTCATGAAAGATACTGATTCTCCTAATGTAACTCATTAGGAAGCCACAAGAGTAATAGAAAATGAAAAATTCTCTTCTCTAATACGTAAAGTTATTTTAGAAGTCCCAATTACGACCGATATTATAAAATAATGGATGAACATAACAAATAATATAGTTATTCCGTTATGATACTATGTTATGAAATAATGAAATTACTGAGGATTCCAGTCTTCATTCAAGCAGTGCATTAATGTGAAACAGGGACCCCAAAATGCTGTGGAGAAGCAACGTAAAATGAGTTGAAATTGATGCTGGAGAAAGATCGTAAAGAAATTCAGACTGCCGGCCGGTGTGGCTGAGCGGCTCTTGGCTCTTCAGTCTGGAACCGTGCGACCGCTACGGTCGCAGGTTCTAATCCTGCCTCAGGCATGCATGTGTGTGATGTCTTTAGGTGAGTTTGATTTAAGAGGTTCTACGTTCTATGAGACTGATGACCTCTGATGTTAAGTCCCATAGTGCTCAGAGCCATTTGAACCATATTTAGTCTACAGCGAAGTACCAACTGCAGAGGTACAAGCCAGAAGGAACAGATTTATTGGTATATCTAGTACAGTAGCCAGCACACTTTAATTCGGCGCTGCAAGAAGCTGTGGCGGTTCAGGCAAAGGTAAGAATGCACAAAATAGATTGGGGAGCATTTTCACAGTAGAGGTATGTAGAGATAAAAAGTTTTAACACGGGAGGAGATGTCATACAGAATGGAGACAAATGAAAGCTTCCAAAAGACCAAAAGCATAAAAATCTTGACGTATCAGCTGAGAGATACCTCCAGTTTAGTTTTTAGTTAACTTGCAGCTGGAACTTGGGTTTGCAAAGCTGCCACTCTTCGAAACTTACAGATGTAATAAACAATAAACATTTGTTAAATGTTCGTATTCAAATAGTAGTTAACCGATGCTGTGGGTTCTGATTTCTTCGTTGAAGGATTAAAGGAGAGCGATTTATTTCATATGTAGTCTATCGAGACGTTACTAAGCTGGAACTGCTGACTTTGTTTGGATGAAGATGGGTTTGGAAGAAACTTGTGTATTTTCGAAAAACCCATCCCAGGAATCGCGATCAATGGTTCTGGGAAACAAGAAATAAACTGCATCAGTATGGTGACCGTGGATTTGGACCCCATCCGACTGCAATTCAGTGTCTTAATCAATACAACTCCTCGCTTTGGGTGTTGAAATCAAATAAGGTAAGGTAACACAAAAATAAACGTATTAATGTTCCAGTTTTAGTTAAGGACATTCACTATTAGCCTTTTCTCAATCAATCACAATCATAGTGTGGTACCCCTAGTGTTCATCTCTCACTGTTTATCTTCCTTCACTATTGTTCCTCTGTATTACACCTAACCTGTACATCTAACACAAATGAAAATTAAATAATGGACACGCCAGGTTGGAATATCAACAACAGAAGGAAATGATAGATTGCTATCATAGAAATGACACTTTAAGTTGCAGGCAGACACAACAAAAAGACACACATCAGTTTTCAGCCAAAGCCTTCATCAGAAAAGGTAACACATACACATTCTTTCACACAAATAAGCACACCTCACACACATGAGACTGCCCTCTATGGCACCTTGGACTGGGATGTATCTGTTCATAGAATGGAGGCAGCAGTCTGTAGAGGATGGAGAAGGGGAAGAGGAAGGGATACCAGAGTACAGGTGTGAGAGAGAACTGTGCTGAGCATGGAGAACTGTGCAGAGCATGGAGGGACTAGACAGTCAACAGGCAAAGCACCAAGAGGCTGTGGGACAGGGAGGAAGGAAAGGGAGGGGAGAACGGAAAGTGAAAATGGAGAGGAGTGGGAAAAAGGAAAGATGGCCCAGTGCATTGGCAGAGGGTGGTACACAAAGAGGGTTGGAATGAGAGTAGGGAGGTGGTGATAGGACAGAGGGGGTGGAACTGTTGGATGGAGTGTGTGGGGCATTAGGTTACTGTAGATTGAGGCCAGTATAACTTTGCAAGCAGAGACAGTGTTGTAAGGATAAATCCCATCTGAACAGTTCAGAAAAGCTGGTGGTGGAAGGGAGGCTGCAGCTCTTGGCTAGTATTCATCTATAGAGAAGTAAGTTGAATGCTTATCTTTTTCTGTGTTTTCTTCATAGTATATTTATTAAATTTTGTGTGTATTTTTCTTTTTAAGTGGTTTAATCTTGCATTTTCATAAATGTAAATTCATTCAGTCTGTAGTGCAGTACTTTCTCATTTGTATTCTTTTGAAGGAGGCCATCTGTTAGTTTAGTAAGAAAGTCAGTCAGGCTGCAGCTCTCAGTTGATATACATCTGCAGAGTGGCAAGTTAAGTGTTTATCATTTTGTTTGGTTTTCTCATAGAATAAATATTCAATTTCATGCATGTTTTTCTGTTTAAGAGGTTCAGTTTCACATTTTTATAAAGGCGAATTCATTCAGCGTGTCGCACAACAGTTGCTCACTGAACAACCAGCTATATAACTCATTAATGCATCAGCATCTATTGGTGACTCATCAGGAGGGTAGCAAGTTGTGTATCTAAGATTCTGGCTGCTTTTACAGTTTACTTCTTCAGTTAGTCTTGCTAGGATGGTTAGGATGTATGCATGCTGTGTTCAGATGTAGGAGGAGCTGGCCATAGTTCAGGAACACCTGAAATTGCTATTGGCTATGACCAGTCACCTTCAGGCTGCTGCCTCAGGATATAGCATTGGTAGAGAATCTGGTGCAATACATGAGAAACCTCAGGTGTTGCTTGTTTTGCCCATGGTTCTGCTTCCAAGGTACCTCATAGTGTACATGATGCAGTTGATCTGCCCCTCACTGCAGGGTGAGTGATGGATGATAACACGTTCGTGTCACTCGAGGAGGAGGGCCAATGTGAAGACTGGCTGCCTGGCCTCACCCATTCATCCTGTGAGTGGATTGATGGCTGCTCCTTCTGCAGGGCCGGAGCAGGCACACAGGGGGAGGCGGGGGGGGGGGGGGTAGTTATCGGGAGCTTCAACATAAGGGACGTTATGTAGCCCCTAAGGCAGGTAGCCAGGTAGCATTCAGGACTGGAAAGAAAGCCAATGTGTGCTCAGTATATCTGCTGGCGGCTGCATATGAGATATGAGATGTGGAGGTGGCCCTGTTTGCAGCTATCGAGTATGCAGGATGTAGTCACCTGCAGGTTGTTGCTCACATCAGTACAAACGACTCCTGTTGCACGGGTCTGAGGAAATTCTCAGTTCATACAGGCAGCTGGTGGAGGTGAAGAAGACTAGTGGCCTTGTTTGTGGAGTGCAAGCAGAGCTTTCAATTTGCAGCATTGTTCCCAGAGCTGATGAGGATCCTTTGATTTGCAGCCAAGGAGATGGTCACAACCAAAGGCTTCGTCAACTCTGAGATGGTCTTGGCTGCAGATTTCTAGACCTGTGTTATCATGGGGGGATTTGTAGAAACCCCCTTGATAGATCAGGGGTGCAATACACAAAGGATGCAGCTACTTGGGTAGCAGAGTACTTGTTCATTGCACATGATGGTTTTTTAGGGTAGGTGCTAGTTTGAGGTGCTCTAATGAACACTCACCAGTCAATACACAACAAGGGAAGTCAGACAGCGTTCAGAGTATAGACACTTTGACTGTCAAAATTTTATTGGTAAACTGTTGAAGTATTTGTAATAAAGTTCTTGAATTTACTGCCAACCAGGAAAGTTTTCACACTCAGATTATTCTTGGAACTAAGGCTGGCTGAAACCTGAAGTGGAAAGCTCTGAGATATTTAGTGGATATGGAGCACATATCGGAAAGACAGATTATAGGAGGAGTATTCATTGCAGTTTATAGAAATATTGTCTCTGTTGAGCTTGAAGTAGAGTGTGACAGTGAAGTTTTCTGGTCACGTATAACATGTGTAGGTGAAACCAAGTTAATTATTGGGTGTTTTTAATGGCCACCCACATCTGCTGTAACAGTTCTAGAGGCACTGAAAGGAAGTATATGGTCAGTAGCAAGTAAATAGCCAGACTGTTCAGTACTAATAGGAGGTGACTTTAACCTACTGAATATAGACTAGGATGTCTGTGGATTCATTGTGGGGTACAGACAGACAGTCATGTGAAATACTTTTGAACATGTTTTCTGAAAACAGTCTTGAGCAGCTAGCTCGGCAGCCCATATGCAATGGAAATATCTTAGACCTTTTAGCTACAAATAGGCTGGACCTTATAGAAAATGTCAGTATGGAAACAGGTATTAGTGATGGTGATGTCATTATAGCAACTATGGTTACAAAAGTGAATAAATCAGTAAAGTAGGCTAGGAGAGTGTTTATGCTGGATAGAGCAGATAAGCTGTTGTTGGTATCTCATTAAGAGAGTGAACTGACATCACTTAGTTTCAGTGAGATGTATGTAGAGGAATTTTGGGCAAAGCTTAAGCAGATTGTAAATCAAGGTCTGGAGGATCATATGCCTATTAAGTGGATAAGGAACAGAAAAGACTCACCATGGTTTTATAATAATGACATTCGGAAGATGCGGAGGAAGCAGAGGCTGTTGCACTCTCAGTTCAAAAGAAAATGCACAAGTGACAAGAAGCAAACGTTAGTAGAGATTCATGCATCCATGAAAATATCTATGCACAAGCATACATCAGCTATCACTGTCACACCTTAGCAAAAGATGTGGCAGAGAACCCAAGAAAATTCTGGTCCTATGTAAAACCGTTTAGTGGGTCATGGGCTTACATTCAGTCCCTTGTTGCTCAGTCTGGTGTGGTAGTTGAAGATAGCAAAATGAAATCTGAAGTTTTAAATTTCACTTTCAAGAAATCGTTCACACAGGAGAATCGTACAGATATACCATCATTTGACCATTGGACGGACTCTTATATGGATGACATACTAATATGCACTCCTGGCATTGGACTTCCTCTGCTGCCACATCTGTTTCATTGTCCACTAATGAATTGATCAAACTAGAAAGTGACAGTACCTCCCACTAGCCGCTTTTGATCAAGGCTTTCGTGAGGTTGGCCTTGGACATAAGGCAAATGCTAGAACAGCGAATATCCTTCAAAATATTTCCAATTAGAAAAGAAGAAAGGACACAGGTTTGTCAGAGTTCATTTTTGTCACATCTTAACGTTTTATTTCATCCAGAATACTAAGTAAATGAAAGCTAGTTTTGTCCATATATTGAACCCGTGGACATGACTTTATTAATTACCTCAGAAGTATAACGCCTTCAGTCACAAATGTTTTCCTATTTTATTGAATTACAATGTCTTTTGGACCTTGTGGGCCCACCATCAGATGCAGATCGTTTTATTACACCGTTTTTTTCTCTTCTTGAGTAAGGTGATGTGAAATAAATGTTCCTCTTGTTAGAAGGTTAGAGGAAAGTTTTGTAAATTGTGAACAAATAACAAAATGTAATGAGAAGCGTTTTAAATCTTACAAAAAATAATGGAGGAGCAATTTCAACGTTTTAATAGGGGACACTCTTTCGGCCAGTCTGTTGTAACATACCACGTCACTCAAGTCGCACACTTGCTCATACATTTCAAAACACCTTACAGACGCAGTTTATTAGGAGATGACCAAAGATGAAGTTTATGATGTAGTGTCAGATATAAGAAATCTAATAAACTTACATATATAAAGATATAAAATAAAATATGTCATTAATATTACCAAAATAAGTAAGGCTACCTATATCCGTCTGTTGATTTAACATTGATGCGGGCTTTGTTATTTTTCAGCTGTTCTAACAGGTTGAGGGTCTTACGTTTGGCTTCATTGTGTAGTACAATCGAAGTTCTTTTATCCTGTTCATAAAGTGTTTCGTTTCCAGCATGTGCTACGTAGTGACTCATTTTTCAAAATAGTTAACTCGGAAAGCATACACGTGTTTTTTAATACGGGTGTTGAAATTTCTGCTTGTTTTCCCTACATAGCACTCAGGACAACTGCGGCCTGATATTTCACATGCTCGAGTATTGTAGAATTTTTGTATGTGTTTTATGTTGTGGACTAATCCGTGTCCTAACTTACTGTTAATGAAGAGAGTAATTGTTACTTTCGTTTCTTCGAGCAGGTTAACAATTCTTTATTAAGTTATTCGTCGATAAGACATGATGGCAAACATATTCCCTCCTAATTTATCAATTTGACTCACTGCTGAGTCCCGTGACTGTGTCAAATAATTTTAGGAAATACTGCAACCTCTCACAATTGTTTATGCTTTACAGTAATATGAAGGACAATTGCTGTGCAACAAGTAAAACATTAATAGAGGACTGGGTGCAAAATTTAAATCATGAAGTAAAGGTCTGGGTGGCAATGAAGTTTTAATATTAACAGCAGACAATGGTAACTGTGTTGTTGTCATACATAATAATGAGTATTTCACTAAAACAACGGAATTCTTCAATAACAATAGATATTCAGGCAGATCCCAGTTTTAAATTGCAGAATAAATTTCAAAATATAACAAAGAGAAGTGAATAGCTTTACAGCTACAGAAGATATACGTGATTCAGCTGTTATGAATCCTTCTGCGCCACAATTACGTATAGAACCTGTCCACAAAGAGAATCGAATGATACAACTTTTTGTGGGCTCTAACATCCCAGCTTAAAAAATTCGCAAGAAAGTGAGTGAGATTTTCAGTACTACATACACATCTGAAAAGACATAAACAGTAGAGAATAGCTACGAACCATTTAAATGTGTAATAGACGTGCATATTCCTGAGACAGCCAAGTTTTCATCCCTTCACTAACGCCTCAACTAACATTCCTGGCAAAGAAACTGTAGAAATAATTAAAAACAACTTTTTTAAGTACAAAAGCTTGACTTCACAAGAAATATGTGAGTTCATTGATTTGTTAACACTAGTACTAACAAGTAAGTACTTGTATTTTAACAACAATATATCGCAGCAGTAAAATGTCTTTGTTTTGGGCAGCTGATTTGCCAGTTTACTTACGGATATGGTCATTACTAATTTAGACAGTAAATATTTTTAAAAATCTCCAGGTACTTAACAAAGTAATACGAAAGATATCTTGATAATACAATAATTTGATGGTACGACAGAAGAAATTTAGGGCCTTGCAAAAGTAATGAATGATATCTTCACAAATGGACAGCAGATAGTCAGAGGTTTAAATTTCCTGGGGCAACCACAACAACAAGAAGAAATGTTAAGTATAGTGGAATCCAATGTACACAAACGCCACATTTAATGAAATCTCACCCCACCCATATCACGACACAATGGTTTCCTACTGAGGAATGCTCAAGGCAGTGCAGAAAATCTCTATAGAAACAGATGACCAAATTGATGAATAAAAAACAGTATCAACCTTACAACCTTACAACCTTACAACAATGGTTACAATATAAGAGTAATAACAAACATTTTCCAAGGAACAGCTGCCAAAATCAGCGTTCTTAGAAATAACGAAGGGCAAAGCCACCCACAAGATTGAAAAGAAAGAATGTCATACAGGAATATACAAACTTAGCTGAAATTCATATTCGAATACATACATTAAGGAGATGGGTAGAGATTTCAATACACTCTCCCTGAACGCTTGGATTCTCTTCGTTTAAAAAAAACTGAATGAAAACAACGTTTCCTTTGCAGATAACTGAATGATGAACATCAGATCAAATACACTGCATGTAACTTACAGATACTTCCTGGTCAACAAAACTAAAACAATGAACCTTCTGGATGAAACTGAAATTTATTCTCACAAATGAGCATCCTCAGTTGACATCCATAATGACAACGGGGCTGCCCCAGAAAATTTACCTAAGAAAGTTCCTTAATTTGTGACAAAATTGAAATTTAGACATTAGCCAAAGTTGTACACTGAAATAAATTATGTGGAAAATAGTGAAAATTTGTACCGACCGACAACCGAACCCGAATTTCACGCTTTAGGAAATCGGTCGAGTTAACTGATTCGAATGTTCGAAAACGCTTCCCATCGAACCCTAATTTGCAACTTGTAATGCATTACATATGTAGTGTCTCCTGTCAATGACCCTCAATGCTCGGAGCCTCAAACTGATTCTCGAATGACTCTTGACGAAGAGTGCGTCTGCAATTAATGATCATTAATTACCGCCTCTGTGCGTACCTTTATAAGATTGGAAATAAAGTGTTTGTGCCACAACTTTAAATGCGGAAATTGGAGCCACAATACGCAGAGTTCAAAGTAAATCCATCTCACAAGCAATACATCGAAAATTTACAACTTACGAGGTACGCAGATTAAGAAGAATTGCTAAATTTTGCGAAGGCCAGCTGCAGCATCCGATCCACCGTCGATGTTTCTGACTCTGTACTAATGGAAAACTGAAATGTTTTACGGCAACTGAAGATGGGCAAACGCCCAAAATGCATTTTGGTATGAATAAAAATACACGAAAATGTGGCTGACCGGTGGCTCTATTTCTCAAAATAATTTTCTCTTTACACTTAACGCGCAAATTATTGTATTACTTTTATGTATTAACGTGTCCAATTTTTCAATTATCTTGACTATGCAGCCATGGCTCATAGCAATACTTTTCGTTTCCATTTTTAGTTCCCACCTAAGGTTGTTTTCTTGTATGTTTAGTGTATGTGCCCTCCGTAGCAAGGCTCTGTGTGCAACATGTTGGTATGTGGTGAGATGGCATGAGGATTTGTCTATTGTTATCTCTGTGTATGTGTGTCTTGTGTATGCTAAATACAAGTCTTTGTAGCAGTTCGATAATTCGAAGATCAAGAAAATTTATGCTTTTGATGCTCTCATTCTCTACTGTGAATTTAATTTCTTTGTGAAGAAACGACTAATGTGAATAATACTTTTATCTCATATATTGTGACATCATATTGCGGCAACATTTCAACAGGCCTTGAAGCAAAGCAAGCGCTGTATCATGTATAAGATACAGAGGCGAGCGAGTGCACGGGACTTACCCTAGTTCACTGCTAGTAGCGTCACGTCATCGTAACGCGCCTGCATATAGTATTGCACCACATTTAACATAAAAGTAAAAATTAAGATTTGTGTGTAAAACTTTGTTAAAGTATAGTTCTATGTAATAATGTTTCAGGTAACAAATCTTAATGTTATAAAATTAGTAGTTTACGTAAAATTCACGTTTTGAAATAAAAATAGGAGGCGCTAAATAATGACGCTAGGAAGCCAAAATTTGGTGAGAAGGTGCAGTAAGAAGTCATTAATGAGTGGTGCTGGTTTCCAAAACCATAAAACTAAAATTGACTCCAGAATCCGCGTTTTTCGGAAAAATCAGAGGCGCGAAATAATAGAGCTACAATATTGAAAATTGGTAGGATGCTTCAGTTCACCCTAATAATAATAATGGAAATACCACAATCAGTTACCTCTTCTAGTTTTTTAGTAATTTAGTAAAAACTACTTTTGTGAGTAAAATGTACATAAGCATTATAGATTAAGTACTTTAAATTTTAATGATAAAACAAATTCTTTAAGACCAATGATCAGATAGGACAATTAACAAAGCTACACCAAGTTTTAGTCTTGTAGCATAATTAACAGCTGATACAAGTCTTGATAAAGCTATGGTTCAGAGGTAACAATCTACCGTTAGTTCCATTGTAAAAATTCTAGAGAGTAAAGTTTTAATTTTAGCGGGCTGAGATTTTCTACGTGCTTCTGTACTGCTCAGATGTATGTATACAAAAATTGAGAAGTTTGTAAAGCTATTATTAAATGTGATATTTAAGATTATGTGCCTGAGATAGCGATCATTTGGAGGCACAGGCATCTGCATAGGAACGGAAAGAACAGATGCTCTCTTGGCGGTACGCGCCGGAGCTATATAAAAAGAGCGGCAGAGGCAGTAGGAAGCTCACTCCGCATTAGACCAACGCCTAGTCCACGCGAGCTTAACGTCCGATCGCGCCTCGCCTCGGGTGACGTCATAGCGGGCTGTGACGTGCGCGTACTTAGCAATGTAAACGGACATTGAAAATCGCGAGGACTGTACACCGTCCTGGATCGTTTAGACTTCGGTAACAAACTGTTATTGTGCCGTCCGTGTGAAGTATAATTCCGCGTGGCAAGTGGTGACTAACTCCACTTTTAAGGCGAGCATTAATCTTTTTTTTTAACATTATTGCGAACTATTAATAGAGCACCGTTAGTTAGAGTAATGAACTATTCGGGAGGAACTTGCTGTAGAAGTCGCCTCTGAACTATTAAACGATTGGCTGAATTAACAATATTTAATGTCTTTAGCATTTTCAGAAGTTTCGAGTAATTTGTGTGAGTCTTTAAGATAATAAAATCTTGTTTGGAACTTTAAATTTTATTGAAGCAGCCCTAATCCCGTGAAGAACTATGGATATTTTTCGTTTAGCTGGGCTGTACAGGAATGTGGCCGTGCAGACTGGGAACTAAGGTCAGTAAGTTTCCCTTCGCTTTCTGACTGGCCACCAAATTAGTTGCCAGGCTCGCGTGATTTAAGGTGGCAATGTTCAACTTTCATTCAACATTAAACAACGACTTCTTCGCCGTCCCACATATGTTGCATCGGCAATAGTCTGTTACGTGAAATGAACATTCAAACAACTCATTCGACAACTTCTTCGCCGCCCCACATATGGTGCTTATTGGCCGGGAAAACTGAATTAAAAGCAAATAAAAGTGCTCGATGTGGGAAAGCGATTGGTATAAATTAACGAACTCGGTAGGCAATAACAGGACACTGAATTGAACTAGTGTGGGAACAGTGTTACCAGTAAAGGCGGGTGTAGTGTATAAACAATAAGTGTCTACCGCTGTACGTTGGTTGGTGACGATGGTGAGGAAGGCGACGATGCTGGATCGCGGCTGCCGACGGCGCTGAGACTAAAGGAAGACGGTGCGTCATCGCGGAGCTGCGCTGATCTGCGAGACAGCTGCCGGCTGCGCCGAGCGGTCAACGGTGCCTTGCTGCCCCCCCCCCCCCCCCCCCCTGGAGCTATTGCAGTAGGCGATTCCTGTGGCGGTACTCGACGCTACAGCTGCTGCTGCTGCCTTCAATACGTCGCGACGCGTCGCATCACGATTGCTGGTACACCGCGACGACAACATTCGTCGAAATCAAGCATTTAAGTTAAGTCAAAGACTTTTAAAATATTTATTAACTGCTGCTAACAAACTAAAAGATATGGAAAGTAGTGTACATTTCAGAAGGGAACCGGTCTCTGACCAAGAATCCTCAGGATCAGGAATTGAGTTTAATGAGGATGGTTCCATTAATCCCTCAAATATTGAACTAGAACGTAATTTGTCACCAGTAAATTATGACTTTAATTTAAATGAGAGTGCAGGGATGCAATCAATAAGTGAAATAGAAGTCAAAAGGGAGCCAGTAGAGTTGCTAACTTTGTCAGGTAGTGAAACTGAGCTCAATATATCTCCAGCTCAGTCAAGTCAAGAGATACAAAGTATCAAGGTAGAAGCTCCGGATTGGATGCAAATACTGTTTGCCAAACTCGAATCAAACCAAAATAAAATTGAGGCTAAAATTGAAAATAGTAATAAAGAGTTGGAGAATAAAATTGAGGTTAGTAATAAAGGGTTGGAAAATAAAATTGAGGCTAAAATTGAGGATAGTAATAAAGAACTAAAAGAAGAACTGCAATCAAAATGGAATAGTTTGAATTATAAGATAGATGCTATTCATCATGACATTCAAGTAAAAGTAGGGCAACAGTTAACTAAAATGCATAGTACTTTCAAATGTGAAATAGATCAAATTCAAAAAAATTATCAAGAGGCAGATGAACTTTTGGAAGTGAGGTTGTCCGAAAGATTGAGCAACGAGTCCAAACTTTGCTCTGACAAAGTTAAAGAGGTACAAATTAAAGTAGATACTTGTCAGAAAAACATTGAGAAAGTAAAAGAAACCTGTACCGAAATTCGTGGTGCAGTGGAACAAAGATGTTCTGCCAGGATAGAAGCAGTAGAGTCACAAGTAGAGGAATTAAATACTAACATTGCTAACCTAGAAAATAGAGTAACCTCTGTTAATTCTAGTCATTCTACTGTACAGCATGTGACTTCAGTTGACGCCGCTTTTATAGGGTGTCGACAGTTTTTGCGCTTTGATCCTGATAAGTACATTCACCCTCTTGAATTTTGGAATGACTTTGAGGATGTTCTCCCCAACACTTGGTCAGAAAGAGAAAAAATTTCATTTATAAGAAGTCATTTGTCAGGTGATGCTTTGCGATGGTCAGCGGATGTAATGATCAAATGTAAAACTTTATCTGAATTTAAGTCTGCATTTCTCAACGAATACTGGTCACATAACAAACAAAATGATGTGTTAAGGGAATTCTGGAGTGGTAAGAAGTTTTTCCCAGGGCGTGAATCAGTAAAGGATTTCGCTAGGAAGTGGGTTTCAAGACTGTCACATTTGACAGAAAAGATGAAGCCAGATATGATCATTATGGGTTTAGAAGGTAAGCTGCCGCCCGTAGAGATAATATAGACAAATTTATTGAATATCTGGAAAGAGTGGAAAGAGTAGCTGCTGCTGAGGAGCAGGTGCAGCAGAATAACAAATCTTCTAACAATCACGTACAAAATAATGGAAACGTGAACGTTAGAAATATGGAAGTTAGGCACACCAAAACAAACTATCGAAACCAAAGCCGTGGCAGAGGAAGAGGGGGTAGATACTCACCACGCTTTCGTAACAACTACTATGACGAAAGTGGAGAAGTAAATACTATGCCATTAAGACAAGAAGGGAGTCATGATGCTACTATATCTCGTGGTGTCACAGATGAACACAACAGGCCGCGTGTGGGAAACTAAATCCCGTCTATGAGGAAACTGGCGCTCACCAGGCGGTAACAGTAACACAGCCAGTAACGGAAACACAGACAATCAGCCAGCATACACAGACAGACAACATGGATGACGAAATAAATACAGATAATACCAGTGATGTGTTAAGCCACTCTCACAAAATAGTGGATAGTATTTTGGATACACTAGAAAAATGGGTCAAGGAAGAACAGGAACTCAAGGTAGATAATGGGGAAGAAATAGATAATGGGTTCGAGTCTGATGGGAATAATGATGAAGTAAAAGCTTACATCTTCGATGAAAATGGCAATCTAAAAGCTGAAGTAGAAGTAGCAGAAGTAGAATCAGTACTGCAAAACTTTAGAGAGGAGGAAATGATGAATGAAGGGGGTAGAAATAGTAACGAGGTGAAAGAATCTAGTAGCTGTGTAAACGTGCCACAAATGGTTGAAGGTGACGACATTCTTATGAACAGCAATATTGCGCAGGGACGCAGATGCTCAGAGGTAGAGGATAGTTTGGCTGATGTGCAGCAAACAAAAGTAGAAAAAGTCGTCAGATGCTTCGATTTAAAGTTAGTGGACAGATTAGAGAAAGCAGCTAAGATTATAGAGCATGATGAGCCCCAGGATGTAAATGTAAATGTAATTGCAACTGATCAGAATTACTTTAGCTGGAAGAACATAGAACGAGATTTATTAGACGAGGTGTGTGAGCAACCTGTTCAATGTAAAATAACTCACCCTGTTATCAAAGTAAACATATCAGGAGTCACTGTGCGTTGTCTGCTTGACAGTGGCAGTGAAGCAAGTGCTTTATCACAAACATTTTTTGACACCATACCCAATAAAGAGAAGTTAACAGTTATGAAAGTAAGTGGCTTAAAGATTATAGGTGCTACTGGAAAAGTCTCTAGACCAGTTCAACACGAAGCTTTGATACCCATTGGTATAAATGACGTAGTAATAGATCATCCTTGTTTGATTGTGCTAGGCTTAAGTGTTGATATGTTGATTGGTACTGATTTCTTATCAAAGTACCAGGGAAAGATCAATTTTGATCAGAACAACTTAATTTTAACTTTACCTGACTCTAAAGTGATAAGAGAGTCTTTTATAGGAAGTCATATAGGCGGTAGTAATGAAACTTGGGAACTGCCTATTAGAGTAATAAAGAATAAAGGATACTTGCAGGAAAATTTGGTTTTCAGTGAGAAAGAGGAAAGTGCTAAGGTTGAAGAGAGACACATCCTAAAGGAATTTAAAATTAACAGTAATTAATTACTGTAGGGAGTCTGCCACTCTTTGGCGGATACACGGTTTGGCGTACCGTGCAGTCCCAGCTGGGTGAAACTTTATTTCCTTTTCAAGTTTCATTCCCTTCTTCTGGTCTATCATAACAGGTAAGAATCACATATGTCTTCATGTTGTATATATGCTATTAGGTTTTAAGTATTCTTAGTAAGGATCTACCTAGTGAATGGCAAAACAAAAGTCTGAGTACCAATAAGAGGCAAACATGGCTAAAATAAATAAATTAAAATATTTCATGTAATTGTAAAGGGTTAGAAACTACAACTAAGAGAGACACTTTGCAGTATACGAAGTACGGTATGAATATGAATAATCCATGAGATTATGCAGAAGGTAGTATGTTGCTAGAAATAAGGTTGTCTGAAGGAAAACAGCGTAAGAAGGTAATGCTCATAGAGGCAAGCAATGGCGTTTTAGAATTAAATAAATGGAGATGTGTGGAAGTGGTGTGAGGATCGCACCAAATATATAGAAACAGGACGTCAATAGGCTGACAAAAGGAAAAGGGAGAAAGAAGTGGAGAAATGAAGTATTTTGAATCTGGAAGAAAAGGGAGAAAATGAATAAGGTGAAGAGGTGAAGTAAGTAAATTGAAGTAAATGATGTAGGATTAAAGAATAATTCCCTCACGTCTCGTGAAATGGTGAAAAACGCTAAATCTTACTTGAGGCAAATAAATAGTTAAACAGACAACAGAAACACACAAATATTGGAAAATGCAGAAATTTGGAATCGGTATACTGAAAATAACTAATTTCTTTAGTAATTCATACAATAAAGCAAAGTGCTGGTCAGCAAATGACTTCTTTGATGAACTAATCCATACGATAATTAAGCCAGAGTACATTAAAACTAAAAGGTTACTCAATTTTCTAAGTTGAAGCAAGATCTTAATATATTAATTTGCTAAAAGAATTTTCACTATTTAGGAACCTAAAAGATTATTTATGAAAGAAGAAAGTAGGAGCTATTGTATCAGATACGACTTAGTGCTAAATGTCTTTCTGACAACTTCACAATTAGTAAAATAGTGCCAGAATATAAACTATAAAATGTACTTTGTCCTACCTTAGATATAAGTTGAAAACAGAAACTTAGACTGTATTGTCTGTTTCTCAGGGACATGCAGGCTGCATGAATGACTGACAACAAGCGGTAGGGAGATTGGAAGTAGAGACGCAAACCACAGTGAATACAATTTCCTCCCACAATTTTGTCAATCAGTGAAATTAAATGAGTGTTACAATAGGACACCCACCACAGTGCCGAGTATTATAGTAAAAGAAAAATGTGAGTGCGTTGCAGTGATAAAAGTCGTGTGTATTTTCTTTTTCAGGAAGAGACTGATTTTAAAGAAAAAAAAATAACTATTTTGTAACCATTGAAAAATTTATATTTCCATGTAAATGTATGTAAATAATTTGTGAATGTCTTCTGTACTAGGTTTTCTATGTGTATATGAGTATGGTTATTTTGTGTATGTAGTAATAAGGAATTTCCTAAGAAGAAGCAACTTAAGTTGAAAGAGGTATACTAAAGTAATCCATCGCTTGTTTGTTCTTTTAGAAATTTAATTTTGTTCAAAAATAGATTTTCACGAAAATTAAAAAGGGGGTGATGAAGCAAAGCAAGCGCTGTATCATGTATAAGATACAGAGGCGAGCGAGTGCACGGGACTTACCCTAGTTCACTGCTAGTAGCGTCACGTCATCGTAACGCGCCTGCATATAGTATTGCACCACATATAACATAAAAGTAAAAATTAAGATTTGTGTGTAAAACTTTGTTAAAGTATAGTTCTATGTAATAATGTTTCAGGTAACAAATCTTAATGTTATAAAATTAGTAGTTTACGTAAAATTCACGTTTTGAAATAAAAATAGGAGGCGCTAAATAATGACGCTAGGAAGCCAAAATTTGGTGAGAAGGTGCAGTAAGAAGTCATTAATGAGTGGTGCTGGTTTCCAAAACCATAAAACTAAAATTGACTCCAGAATCCGCGTTTTTCGGAAAAATCAGAGGCGCGAAATAATAGAGCTACAATATTGAAAATTGGTAGGATGCTTCAGTTCACCCTAATAATAATAATGGAAATACCACAATCAGTTACCTCTTCTAGTTTTTTAGTAATTTAGTAAAAACTACTTTTGTGAGTAAAATGTACATAAGCATTATAGATTAAGTACTTTAAATTTTAATGATAAAACAAATTCTTTAAGACCAATGATCAGATAGGACAATTAACAAAGCTACACCAAGTTTTAGTCTTGTAGCATAATTAACAGCTGATACAAGTCTTGATAAAGCTATGGTTCAGAGGTAACAATCTACCGTTAGTTCCATTGTAAAAATTCTAGAGAGTAAAGTTTTAATTTTAGCGGGCTGAGATTTTCTACGTGCTTCTGTACTGCTCAGATGTATGTATACAAAACTTGGGAAGTTTGTAAAGCTATTATTAAATGTGATATTTAAGATTATGTGCCTGAGATAGCGATCATTTGGAGGCACAGGCATCTGCATAGGAACGGAAAGAACAGATGCTCTCTTGGCGGTACGCGCCGGAGCTATATAAAAAGAGCGGCAGAGGCAGTAGGAAGCTCACTCCGCATTAGACCAACGCCTAGTCCACGCGAGCTTAACGTCCGATCGCGCCTCGCCTCGGGTGACGTCATAGCGGGCTGTGACGTGCGCGTACTTAGCAATGTAAACGGACATTGAAAATCGCGAGGACTGTACACCGTCCTGGATCGTTTAGACTTCGGTAACAAACTGTTATTGTGCCGTCCGTGTGAAGTATAATTCCGCGTGGCAAGTGGTGACTAACTCCACTTTTAAGGCGAGCATTAATCTTTTTTTTTAACATTATTGCGAACTATTAATAGAGCACCGTTAGTTAGAGTAATGAACTATTCGGGAGGAACTTGCTGTAGAAGTCGCCTCTGAACTATTAAACGATTGGCTGAATTAACAATATTTAATGTCTTTAGCATTTTCAGAAGTTTCGAGTAATTTGTGTGAGCCTTTAAGATAATAAAATCTTGTTTGGAACTTTAAATTTTATTGAAGCAGCCCTAATCCCGTGAAGAACTATGGATATTTTTCGTTTAGCTGGGCTGTACAGGAATGTGGCCGTGCAGACTGGGAACTAAGGTCAGTAAGTTTCCCTTCGCTTTCTGACTGGCCACCAAATTAGTTGCCAGGCTCGCGTGATTTAAGGTGGCAATGTTCAACTTTCATTCAACATTAAACAACGACTTCTTCGCCGTCCCACATATGTTGCATCGGCAATAGTCTGTTACGTGAAATGAACATTCAAACAACTCATTCGACAACTTCTTCGCCGCCCCACAGCCTCCCGCGACTTAGTATTTTATTTTTGAGCCAACTGGCACATGGATTATGCCCTTTCCGTTGGTAAATTTTTCCATTAAAGGTAAAGAAGTCAAAGGTAAAATAACTGTGTGAAATTAACTGCAATCGTTCAGTGAGTTTTGATATCTATGAAATTAGAAAATAATTTCCTTTAAAGGAAACAATTGGCTTGAAAAGAAAAATAGAACAATAAATTCGTTGATGCCTTGATGATACTTTATGGCACAACATAGGAGATTGAAGAACTAATTACAATACTTCCACAAACAGATAAAACTGATATTGTAGTATGAAGACACCAAGTGCATAGATTTTCTGGGTCTTTGATTTACCAACTTCTTCCAAATATTTAATTTCAGCATACATGCTGTCCCACACAGACACAAACATGTAGAGTTTGGGGCCATGCTACAGAAACCACACTCACTTAACTCAGAAGGAAAGAAACTTAGGACTGAATTGGACGCAATAAAAAGTATTGCCACGATAGCTATAAATTCAGAAACCATTGACAATTTAGATGTACAAGTATCCAAAAATAAGACAAAAATTTCCACGTTATCAAGCAGGAGGTAATGCTTGCCCAGACCATACCTAGGCCTAATTTCACAAGACATGCTAACCCATTAAAACACTATAAACATTTGCATTCTCCATTAAAAATTAGTTCACTAGTCCACAATGTACCTAAAAATTCTACAATACTGCATCGTATGTAAAAACACGCAGCAGTTGTCAATACTCCTGAGTGCTATGTAGGTTAAAGAAGCGAAAATTTCAATACTCGTTTCCAGAAAAGGATTACTGTTTTCAGATATAACCACTTTGAAATATGTGACACTGAACAGTATATACTGCAAACTAAACACGTTATCGACAGGATAATAACAGTTTGATAGTGCTATCCACCGATGCCGAAGGTAAGACACTATGTCTGTTAGAAAAGTGGGATATGTACGTTCACAATGTCACACAATCTGAATCTATATGAAACGGAAAGACAGCTCTCCCTAGCCACTGATATTCTGGTGATTTTAAAGACTTATTTAAAAATTATTTCCTTACATATGTCAGTTTATTGAAATTTTTATATCTGACGGTATATAATGAACTTCACCTTTGGTCATCCACGAGGATGCGCCTCGGGTGACGGGATCTGTGATTACAAAACTGGTAAATCGATGTCTGGTTGCATTAAAATATTCCTAAACTTTTCCCTAAGTGTTTCAATAACTCCGACCATAATTTCCATCAACTGATTCGCGAGTTACAAAGCCTCGCATGTAACCTTCTCATAATCCAAACATACATTTAATATCATTTCACTCAGCTAACAGCTGCATTAAATCGATTTGCAACCTGGTGAGGGACCCTCAGGGTCCGAAATGGATTGTGTAATTCAATGAAACATGGAAAAATATATTCCGACGCGAGACGTTTTATTCATAATTCCTATTTAATGAACGCCTCATTTCATCAGCAAAGCTATAGCATATCTTGTGTAATTTGCTATACGTTAAAAGCAGACAAATAGCATTTGTGCACTTAATACTGGTAACTACAACATTAGGTCACACAATAGCTATTGACATCCTACTCTGGATAACACATATGTTGGGTATATGTAGTAATTAGTTTTCAAATTAAACGAAACAAGTGAGCAAGCTCCGAGTGACCGAGTTCTGTTATGCACGATGCTTCTAGTCAATATGTGCAAGGAACAACTATCTCCAACTGAGACATACTATGATGGCTTTTAACAACGTTCATAGGAGTATAACCGACATTGGGAAAAGTTTTAATCTACAACTGATGACAGAGATACGTTAAATATCATTGGTAAATTATATGAAAAACTCCGAAATGCTTTACCAGGATAAAACCTAAAAATATTCTTTGGCCTCCTGCACATATATATCTAAGGACCATGAAAATAATGGAAGACAGTTCCCACGGATGTGTCGAAGATGCATACACACAAGGAAAATCAAATTTGATTGTACTAGGTATAGAATACAATACAAATATTTAAGAGTTAGTGGATCCCAGGCCCTGTTAGAGTTATCGGAAACATCTTTCTCTCAGCAGTATGTGTGCTGTAAGAAATAACATTAACTGTATGTAAGTAAATTTAAACTTAAAATGCCCTTTGAAAGGGTCTACTACCATGATGTGCAATCCATAGCTTCTGCATCTGCAAAATCCGTTAATATTAGAATGCAGTATATTTTGTGTTTGAAACACTTCTTTAGTTTTCCGTACAGAAAATGATATTTGGCAGTTTTATCTCTTATGTGGATAATCGAATATAACCTGTTAAATTCTACGTTCACCAGAGGAAAGTTGCGGAGTGTGAAGTTCAAAAAGTTATTAAGAGAGCCAGTGCGGTGTTTAAACGAACTTCGAGAATCATTACTGTCCTTATAAAATTTTCTCTTCGAACAGCGGTGGGATGTATGGTTTCTGCTACATTTATGAAGGAGCAAAATCACAACTTTACCCTCCTATGCGTATAAAAGATTCAGGGATCAGCAGTTTACGGAATGAGGTATATTTCCAAACTCACGCTGTGCAAGCGCCTAAGATATGTACTAGATGGCACATCGTTAGTCACTACCACATTACCTCGTTCCTACTAAATTTGGGACTGTTAATCGTGAAGAAATAAACATTCACTTAGGGAAAGGCACTGGTTTTATTGAATTGCATCGGACTGGTAAAGCTGTAGATACTGGTAGCAGTGTCGTGAGAAACGTTGGGTAGTGGCTTCAGACTGTAAGATATGGCCCCCTATTTCTCTACAGACAACTTGCTATTCGAATTTACGCTAAACAGGCGATAAAATGGATCTAATAATCACAATTTCCTTACAATTTTTATTTATAGAAGGAATGAAACGCAGTAATTTAAGCTCAAAGGGCATGTTTCAGACACTTATAAGAGAATTTAATTTAAATCAGATCAGGTGTATTGGTGTTTCTGCAGGTGTGACAAGACCATGGAGACTAAACTGACTTTGCAATCAAGACCCAAACTACAAACGGACAGATCAGGAAGGAAAGGAGGTGTTAGCTTTGTTGCATACTAGGATATTAACACAACTTAGCCTTTGCGGAAGAAAGTTCAGACATAACAGCAAGAATGTTTTAAAAAATGAGCCAAGAGAGTAGCTAGACTTTCTTGTTGTGGTGTCTGCAGTATGAGACTGCTCGTCGTAAGGAAATTACCAAAAATGTTGTCTAATTGGTACTACAAATTCTACGGCATGATTCTCTGCATTGGACATGCGATCAAACACTTACTGATTTATTTAATCCTGAAAAATATGCCATAAAACTTACTTCCATTCCTCCTCCAGTTAATAGCGACACTTCGTAAAACTTCACCCAGAGTTCATCCGATATTCCGTAAGTTTTATTGTGTTCATTAGGAAATTTTATCCAATGCAACCTGGAAGTGAGCGAACATGGCATCAACACGCGCACCGAATTCTAAGGAGTCCTAATTCTCAGGGACAAAATGAGCGAGTCGTGTTTCACAGCCGGAAATAACGCACCGCAGAAATAAAGGCACTAATAGGAAAGGAGGAAATAGTGCAACATATTTTCGTCATCCGTTCGCGGATGTGTGTGGAAGAGTAGTGACTACCTGAATGACGAGCAAACTGTGTCCTCAAAGATGTTGGAAAACTTCCGAGATTGAGTTAACTGTGGCTGTAAATTTACTTACAACTCAGAGGGCTCCGCTGCGGCTAGTGAGGGAACCAACTAAGGGAATTTCGGACATGAGAAAGTTTGTTCTCTTCCTTCTACATTTCACCTAACGGATTTTCCACAGACGCGAATCTCTGTATGTTAACGGAGCATTACCAAAGAATGTAGAAGACCAAAATTCATCTCCGCTAAGTTCAGCACAGCTAAATTTTTGCTACATTTTGTCATCCCATTAGGATCCCCACAGGCCAAGAAGAGTTTGAGGGAGATTCAGGAACACACCCTCCAAATTCCTGCATAAAGAAGGAAACTATGTGAAACTGACACAACCCACATTTAAGGTGAATTTCACCAAAGTTGGAGTTCCGCTAAGGAAAGCCTAAGTAGCTTACTATATACTGATTACGTCACCCACAGCCTGTATTGAAACCTACTGCCATGACATGAGGTGTTAGAAAAATATCCCGTCACCAGCCTCACGGCGCTATTTCCAACAGACTCTATGTAAAGCGGTTCACATTCGTATGGACTTCATGAGTCCGTCATCTTACCAAAACCAACCATATTCAAAAATATCTTTGTCTCTTTTAATCACCTTTTTACGAGATCTAATTCTGGATTGCCTTTGCAACAGTAGCGACTTTACAAAACACACACAATGTTTAAACAAAAGCTCATTACATGAACCAAAAATTAAAGTGGAAATGAAGGGGCTAGAGTAAGTCACAAAATGTCTCCTCCCCCCACCCCTATCGCAATTTCCCCTAAAGGAATGTTGGTGAATTATAATACAAATTCGAGTTTGCTCCAGTCTCACACGAGTATTTTCTGAGCATCCAGTAAAGTCAGGTACGAAACAGAGATCTAAGCAGTTCCTTCCATAATCTGAACATTTCCTTTTGTATGTGAGGGAACAGCCTCGGTGAGAATCGTGTAGTATGAATTAGTGAATATTGTATTTTCTCCCAATGTTTACTGCCACACTAAGGGAATAACAGTAAGTGCAAAAATCCTCCATGGCGGTATCTTTACTTCCAATGCAGGAATTAGAGACTATGTAAACCAGTAGATTTCGCTAACTAGACCTGCTGTAACCATCAGAATGTGACACGACTGACCGTGATCTTTCTTTGTAATAGGTGCCGGTACCCTGCGTCCCTCTGTACAACGAATGCATCCATGGCTTAGTTCTCCCTCATACCGTTACAGGGAAAGGGGCGGGACTGGATAAATTTTATTAAGGGGTAGTATGTATTTCTGCACCCAGCTCTCACTCTCAACATTAATATGACACATGTATTCTAAAATTTTTCTTGGTAGCCCTATCCTAGTCAAGGAAGCTTACTGGGGATATAACGCTGATGACGAGGCTATGAAGCAGGGTGCGAATCTTGGCTGCAGTTTTCTGACTATCTTTACAAACAAACAAGGGAAACTTCCCCATCGCCCCCCCCCCCCCCCCGCGCTCGTCATATTTAATGGTAAGTGCGTCCGGTGGACCACTCATCAAAACCTTGAGCACAGATCAAGCTTGAAAACAGTAAGGAGGTGTACTGAAGTGTAAGAAAAAAGCAAAATAGAAACAACGAACCGTCGAAGGACGAGAAGCGAAATATAGATAGCGGATAGGAACAAAGCTGTCGTGGTTACGGTGGTAGACTGCTGTATTCGAACCTCCCTGTCTCTTTTTTTCATTTTTTTATTTTTGGTGGCTCTGTCGTGGTGTAACGTCCGTTCGCAACAGCGGGGTGGAAGCTAGGGTCATTTCCCAAGGACGTGATGAAAACATAATAGTTTGTCACATAAGCTGCAACAAATGAACCCAACAGTTTCACGGTCATACAGTTTCTCTGTGATCTGTCAAAACATGTTTTTAACAGTTTTGAGGTTGCGTTTAGTTTTGGACGATTTCACTCTTGAATTGCTTCGTTGTCACACACTTCACACCCTTTTATTTGTTGTTTTCGAGTCTTTGAGACGTCTGTGTAGTATCTCGCCTGCTCTCACTGTTCATGACATTTCTTTAAGACGGGTAATGCAATATTCCCACATGACTCATATTCTGTAACCAGCGTATAGTATGACAACTGCCGAGACTATAGAAAGAAAAGAAACTTTACGACCGGACGGACTGTCAATCAATTTGTGAAAAAGAATAAAAGTAAATGGCACGACCGAGTTTACATCCCGGGTCGCCCGCTTTGCAGTCCAACACCGTGACCACTTAATTGCGACGCTATGGCTTTTACGCTTTCCTCAACGTAGCACTTGTTAAGCTTTTATGGTTCACTATTTCTATTTTCCTTTTTTTCTCACAGTTCAGTACACCTTCTTCCTGTTTTCACGTTCAGTTTTGGACGGACTGTCCACTGGCCCATCTTAACACTAAATCTGTAGTCTGTGCGATGGGCAGGTTTTCTTGTAAGTACACAAAAGTTTTTCATAAAGTCTACGTCGCCGATATTTAACGATATAGTGTTCCTTCCCCTGTCAGTCCTTGCAGCCCCCTTCTGGTGCGCTAGGCAAATGTTATTCATGACAGCTAACTAATATTATTTAATGACTTTAAAGTTGATACCCTCAGCGAAGACTTTTATTTGTCTACAACAGATTAGATACAGATGAATTTGAGGTATATGTAAACATCAGCTTATCAGGTGTTGTCCTATGTGTTTAGTGAACTGCTGTATTAAAGACAAAATTAAGCCGGGAGATAAAATGGAGAAATCTGCCTGAGATTGGGTGTTAAATATAACAAGAGTCGATTTCAGGTTGCTGTTGCCTTGTTCGTCAATGTATGGCTGAAGCTAATATTGTGCGGTTTTGATATGGGAAACTGCACTATTAAGACCTAATTTCTTAAATTCCCGTCATAAAGTATGGGCACATTGTCGCTTAACACAATATTGAAAAAAAAAATATTTTTACTAAATGCTAGACGGTCATTGCTTAACTCATAACCAGCGGAATGAAACGATTGAATGCATCAACCACAGCAAATATGTACGTACCACCGTTTGTTGAACGGGGAAGAGGCTGTTGATGACAAAAAGCTTATCGATGGCCTTCTCTTCGCAGTTGTAATATAAGAAGATGGGTCTTAGAATTAGGCTTAGCCATCTAACAGTTCCGACATGACCGATTACAATTCTCATATTCGAGGTCAAGCTCCCTCAAGTTCATTGTCCCTTAATTTTGATGGTTGTTTTGTACGCTTCCAAATGGCCCTCGGTATTGATTGATGAAAATACATTATTTTATGATTATAGCCAGTATGATAACAGAAGATATATTTTTTTAAAATATAAAACCCCTAAATCTGTTCAGAGTCGTGAAACTGCCGGTTGATGCTACTTACCTGGGTGTCGCGATTGTGTCCCTTCAAGTTACCGTATAACGGCGAACGTTCACGCAGCACTGTAGAAACACATGAGGTTCCTTGCTGGTATGCAGTTCTACGGTTATTACCAACTCACAATGAAACATGCTTCTATAAACATTAGCGACTTAGTTATCGTTACTCTTATACGCCTGAACTTGAAAACGGAAAGCGTAAATTCTGACAACCCAGTGGCAAGCAAATGCTACCAGTTTTACGGGGCTTCGAAAACACCCAGCTCAATGCCTGAGTATCCTTTTCTATCTGGATTTATTTATGCTCGAGATAGAATTTAAATTTATTGAAACTGAATGGGACAGCCAAGGTTATCAACTCGTGCGATGAATATTGAAGGACCGGAGACGATAAAAACCTTGATGAATGGAAAGTAGCCTTCGTTCACCATTATACTCTTGTAGCAACGCTGCTGCGATCCCGGAGTTAGATGCCAGTAGTTGGAAAAACAAACTCCTGCTCAAAATCAGGAACAGGCAGGGCATGAGGGTTACTTGTAACCATTTCCAAGGCATCAAATGCCACTTGCCGAGTATCGGCCCAGGGCAACTTTCTGAGACCTAAGGGATTTAAAGGACAATTAGACAAAATCATAAATACAATTTCTAAAAAAAGCACCATGCCAATTAATGTAGTCACAGCTTTCTTGTCCTTAGGTGGTGACAACTGGTAGAGAGGCTTAGTGCCATAATGATCAGTTCGGATGCCACAATTGGAGACAGTGTGTTCCAAAAATGTGTTTTCATGACAATCTAACTTAACTATAGAAGATTTTGCAACCTATCCAGCTTTCTCGTACATGGCAGAAAACCTGCACAACATGATGAAAATATTCAGAAAAGGCGTTACTGTAAACGACAATGTCACCTTGGCAGTTGAAAATGCATCTAACCACGACAAAGAATGAATCCAGTAAATGAGACAACATAGCCAGCCCAGCTGAACAAATCCAAGTCCGTACAAAAGGTATGTAATAGGCTTAGAGTCTTTGGTCCATGTCACCTAACGACAGACCTGCTTAACATTAAGAGTGGAAAAGTACCAGGCTCCAGCAAATCGAGTGAATTCGTTATGGAAGTAGGGGAAGGGGATCGATTCTAGTACCACTTTTTGCTCAGGATCCTATAATCTAAAGTTAGCTACAAACCCATATCATTACAATCTGGCGCTGGAAGACTGATAACATAATGACCTTGACAGCCAAATGTACACCACTTTTCTATTGCCAGGTGGAAAGTTGCTTCTTAACTGACAGAGACTCCTCTCGACGAGACCAGATACATCTATAGAAGGCCTGAAAGCTGCCACATTCGCCCTCTCAGGCGTCTCGCACGTAGCTATTACTGGCTAACAGCCAAAGAGTGTAATGTCGCACAATATCAATAATAGCCGGCACGGTTCTATATCCTCCCCGAAACTAACACATCAAGAGGATTGGCTTAGGAAGTTGTAAGTACTGGGACAGTCTTGATGTGGCTTAGGTGTACTCAGTGCATATTAACCTGTGAACATGTTCTCAACCAGAAGAGTACCTGGGGTAAGTGCTTTCACTATCCTACAAAGTCCCACAAAATGTAGGCAACAACGTAATTGCGATTTTATTATCGGCCTACCACTGAGCAGAAAAATTCTCAATGAAAACTATATCTCCTACATTCAACTTGGCAGAGTTCCTAGCGTGGTTGTGTTCGTTCACCTCTATCCAGTGCACCGGGTCAGTAAAAATCTTTGCCTCCCGTCAGGTACCTGAATGACTTTAGAGGTTACCTGCCCCAGGAGGAGGTCGTTCACTGACCGCAGATTTAACAAACGGAGAATTACAAGAATAAACTAACATTAAAGTTATCGGTGTCATCTTATGGGCCCCGTGGGTGTCAGTGCTATGTTGATCTAGGGAAAAAATCAGTCCCATTTTACTTGACCCCTCGAATAAAATATTATTAGAGCAGACTTCAGATTATGATTCACCATCCCAGCCAAAAAAGGCACAAGGTAACGAGAAATTGTTGTCATATGAATTATACCATTGTCTTGAATTCCCACAAAATAAAAGCACGTGAACTGTCACTGAATATGGATATAGCTGCCCCAAATATAAAAAAGATTATGATAAGATTTGTGATAAGATTTTTTGATAAGAGTAGTCTAGAAGTTACTCCTCCACAAAAGCGCAAAAAGGGGTGAATATATTTAGTACCCTTCCGCATCGAGGCAGCGGCCCTAGATAATCAATAAACACCTTATCCATTGATTGGTCTCTCAGCCTGTGTGGACTGCAAAAAATCCTAGCCTTTGTTGGTCTTCAATTTGGCAAACTCAGAAGTTACACATTGATTCACCAAATTCCTCATGTCTTTATTTAGGAAAGGCCAAGTGAGATACTCCCTGACTTTCTTAAATATTCCCATGTGCCCGCCGACTATCCACCCGTAAAATACATTGCTGGCACTAACTATCGCCAAGGCAGATTTTCAATCCGTAATCATTACGAGACATACAGCAGACCAAGCCGTTGTGTAGATGGTAACCACAGGGAGGTGTCTTTGACCTGTTGAAAGCCCAGGTCTTGTTCTTGTCTTCCTCCGTAATCTCCAAATAAAGAAGATATCTCAGCGAACACAGCGGAAACAACACAGCGGAAACCGAAGTCCCGACAAAATCCCCGGTGTCCTCTTCAAACATGTTAAAGAGAGAACATAAAGTGCCTCCGATTCAGCGACCAAATATTTTGGTTCGGCAGGAGACGAATAACTGGAGACATACCCATCAGGACACATGTAAGCGTCTACTTCCTGCAGTTAAACTGCCGCGTCCTCTGAGTAAGAAAAGTGTTTAGCCTATGAATAGTCAATCAGCCTGGTATAGCCTAAATAGTGGAATTACTTGAGGCGGATTCTAATGTATTAAATGCCACATGTCTCTTGCGTAATTAATTCAAAGGTGAAGGCAAATGAGCGAATTCACCACTAGTGTGAAGTGGGCTGTCCCTTTTTATTTCAGGTAGTCGAAATTTCTAGCTCACCTTAGTTTGCTGCTAGTCCATTTTCAACACAATTGCTGAAACCAAACGCCCCAGGAAGGATATATGTGGCTCAGTGGTTCTAGGCGATACAGTCTGGAACCGAGCGACCGCTACAGTCGCAGGTTTGAATCCGGCCTCGTGCATAGACGTGTATGATGTCCTTAGGTTAGTTAGGTTTAACTAGTTCTAAGTTCTAGGGCACTTATTACCTCAGCAGTTGAGTCCCATAGCACTCAGAGCCACATCAGATCAGATTAACTTTAGATGACTTTTGTATGAGATTAGCGCTAAGTAAACAACCCTGTATTTGGTAAACACGCTCGACATGGTCAGAAAATGTGTCACTATTCATCATGAAGTCGTCCAAACCTTTAATAACTAATTTAAATTTCAAATCCTACAAAACAGTATGCAAGTACATTGAATGTATAGTCGTTCCAGAATAGGAAGTAAAGGTAACACGATCAAACTCATGTACGTTCCAATCAGTGCAAAAGGTGGGAAGCTTGGTTGCGGTCTAGAATGGTATAATATCGCAACCCAGCTAAGCAAGTGAAGCAGTTGGGGAGATCGGGGACGAAACTGCTACGAAAATGATGATTGGACTTTTTTTTTTTTTTTTTTTTTTTTTCGTCAGTCTACTGACAGGTTTGATGTGGCCCGTCACGAATTCCTTTCCTGTGCTAACCTCTCCATCTCAGAGAGTAGCACTTGCAACCTACGTCCTCAATTATTTGATTGACGTATTCCAAACTCTGTCTTCCCCTACAGTTTTTGCCCTCTACAGCTCCCTCTAGTACCATGGAAGTCATTACCTAATGTCTTTCCAGATGCCCTATCATCCTGACCCTTCTCCTTATCAGTGTTTTCCACATATTCCTTTCCTCTCCGATTCTGCGTAGAACCTCCTCATTCCTTACCTTATCAATAAACCGAATTTTCAACATTCGTCTATAGCACCACATCTCAAATGCTTCGATTCTCTTCTGCTCCGGTTTTCCCACAGTCCATGTTTCACTACCATACAATGCTGTACTCCAGAAGTACATCCTCAGAAATTTCTTCCTCAAACTAAGGCCGGTATTTGATATTACTAGACTTCTCTTGGCCAGAAATGCCTTTTTTGCAATAGCGAGTCTGCTTTTGACGTCCTCCTTGCTCCGTCCGTCATTGGTTATTTTACTGCCTAGGTAGCAGAATTCCTTAACTGAATTGACTTCGTGACCATCAAACTTAATGTTTAGTTTCTCGCTGTTCTCATTTCTACTACTTCTCATTACCTTCGTCTTTCTCCGATTTACTCTCAAACCATACTGTGTACTCATTAGACTGTTCATTCCGTTCAGCAGATTATTTAATTATTCTTCACTTTCATTCAGGATAGCAATGTCATCAGCGAATCGTATCATTGTTATCCTTTCACCTTGTATTTTAATTCCACTCCTTAACCTTTCTTTTATTTCCATCATTGCTTCCTCGATGTACGGATTGAAGAGTAGGGGCGTTGTCGTACACCCTTCTTAATACGAGCACTTCGTTCTTGATCGTCCACTCTTATTATTCCCTCTTGGTTGTTGTACATATTGTATATTACCCATCTATCCCTATAGCTTATCCCTACTTTTTTCTGAATCTCGAATTGCTTGCACCATTTTATATTGTCGAACGCTTTTTCCAGGTCGACAAATCCTATGAACGTGTCTTGATTTTTCTTTAGCCTTGCTTCCATTATTAGCCGTAACGTCAGAATTGCCTCTCTCATGCCTTTACTTTTCCTAAAGCCAAACTGATCGTCACCTAGCGCATTCTCAATTTTCTTTTCCATTCTTCTGTATATTATTCTTTTAAGCAGCTTCGATGCATTAGCTATTAAGCTGATTGTGCGATAATTCTCGCACTTGTCAGCTCTTGCCGTCTTTGGAATTGTGTGGATGATGCTTTTCCGAAAGTCAGATGGTATGTCGCCAGACTCATATATTCTACACACCAACGTGAATAGTCGTTTTGTTGCCACTTCTCCTAATGATTTTAGAAATTATGATGGAATGTTATCTATCCCTTCTGGCTTATTTGACCGTAAGTCCTCAAAAGCTCTTTTAAATTCCGATTCTAATACTGGATCCCCTATCTCTTCTAAATCGACTCCGGTTTATTCTTCTATCACATCAGACAAATCTTCACCCTCATAGAGGCTTTCAATGTATTCTTTCCACCTATCTGCTCTCTCCTCTGCATTTAACAGTGTAATTCCCGTTCCCTCTTAATGTTGCCACCGTTGCTTTTAATGTCACCAAAGGTTGTTTTGACTTTCCTGTATGTTGAGTCTGTCCTTCCTTCAATCATATCTTTTTCGATGTCTTCACATATTTCCTGCAGCCATTTCGTCTTAGTTTCCCTGCACTTCCTATTTCTTTCATTACTCAGCGACTTGTATTTCTGTATTCCTGATTTTCCCGGAACATGTTTGTACTTCCTCCTTTCATCAATCAACTGAAGTATTTCTTCTGTTACCCATGGTTTCTTCGCAGCTACCTTCTTTGTACCTATGTTTTCCTTCCCGAGTTCTGTGATGGCCCTTTTTAGAGATGTCCATTCCTCTTCAGCTGTGCTGCCTACTGAGCTATTCCTTATTGCTGTATCTAGATTGTTAGAGAACTTCAAACGTATCTCGGCATTCCTTAGAACTTCCGTATCACACTTCTTTGCGTATTGATTCTTCCTGACTAATGTCTTGAACTTCAGCCTACTCTTCATCACTACTATATTGTGATCTGAGTCTATATCTGCTCCTGGGTACGCCTTACAATCCAGTATCTGATTTCGGAATCTCTGTCTGACCATGATGTAATCTAATTGAAATCTTCCCGTATCTCCCGGCCTTTTCCAAGTATACCTCCTCCTCTTGTGATTCTTGAACAGGGTATTCGCTATTACTAGCTGAAACTTGTTACAGAACTCAATTAGTCTTTCTCCTCTTTCATTCCTTGTCCCAAGCCCATATTCTCCTGTAACCCTTTCTTCTACTCCTTCCCCTACAACTGCATTCCAGTCGCCGATGACTATTAGAATTTCGTCCCCCTTTACGTACTGCATTACCCTTTCAATATCCTCATACACTTTCTCTATCTGTTCATCTTCAGCTTGCGACGTCGGCATGTATACCTGAACTATCGTTGTCGGTGTTGGTCTGCTGTCGATTCTGATTAGAACAATCCGGTCACTGAACTGTTCACAGTAACACACCCTCCGCCCTACCTTCCTATTCATAACGAAACCTACGCCTTTTATACCATTTTCTGCTGCTGTTGATATTACCCGATACTCATCAGACCAGAAATCCTTGTCTTCCTTCCACTTCACTTCACTGACCCCTACTATATCTAGTTTGAGCCTTTGCATTTCCCTTTTCAGATTTTCTAGTTTCCCTACCACGTTCAAGCTTCTGACATTCCACGCCCCGACACGTAGAACGTTATCCTTTCGTTGATTATTCAATGTTTTTCTCATGGTAACCTCCCCTTTGGCAGTCCCCTCCCGGAGATCCGAATGGGGGACTATTCCGGAATCTTTTGCCAATGGAGAGATCATCATCACACTTCTTCAACTACAGGCCACATGTCTTGTGGATACACGTTGCGTGTCTTTAATGCAGTGGTTTCCATTGCCTTCTGCATCCTCATATCGTTGATCATTGCTGATTCTTCCGGCTTTTGGGGCAATTTCCCACCCCTAGGACAAGAGAGTGCCCTGAACCTCTATCCGCTCCTCCGCCCTCTTTGACAAGGCCGTTGGCAGAATGAGGCTGACTTCCTATGCCGGAGGTCTTCGGCCGCCAATGCTCTTTGGATTTAGGGCCTTATAATCCACAACAGGCCTACACCCCATCCGATTATCGTTCTGAATCAAGAACATCGGCGATGAATAAGGTTTGGTCGATGGCGTAATCACTCTACCTGTGACAAAGGATCAATCAACTGGCTTAGTAGCTTCATTTTCGGCGGCTACGGCTGATAAGGAGCTTGGTGCAACAGTACCTAATCAGCCAACTGTTCCTGATACTTTATTATCTCTGTTTCCCCTAATTATCATCAACGACCAGGAAACTTCGTAAGCACTTAGCGTAATAGCAGCACCTCACTGGGTCGTCAGTGACCAAGCCCAAATTCGGAAGACTCACTGGACATGTTATACACTCCTTGAACACCACTGTGTCGGATATGTTCACACAACTTCTATAATTTGCTGGGCCAGTATTTAAAATAAAACTGACTAGCCACATATCCATTATCCTAAATAAAATCACTGCCGACCAATGGTTCTGTACTTAGTCCGTTACCCACGAGTAATTTCACTGGTCACGACAAACCCTTAATAGTTCCAGTCTCTCAGACAGTCAACCAATGGCTATAACTGACCATTCACGATGCAAAAGTCCTTGCTCCTAGCTGCAATGAAGAATACCTTCTTATACCACGATTCCTCAAATACTAAGTATGATCGAGAATAGAGGTGGTGCTCCATGAACCCGGTACGGCAAAAATACGTTTTCAGCTAGCAACGTACACGTAGAGTGAATACATCTTTTCACAGCCTCCACATTATTACAACTTATCGGCATGTTGTTCCCCTTGCGTCAGCTACCTGTCAGTTTCTTTCGTCCTCAAGGCAATCACTTGCAGAATGTCCAGACAGCGTTAACAAGCAGGATTAACCAGCTGTTCTATCCGAGGTATCGCTCCCATTTTTCTATCCACTCTGATCCCTGGGTGGTATGTCATCATACACAGCCGAAATCACTAGGAATAAGAAGCATAGTGGGTATGAAGACGCAAACCTGTGAGCACGTAGTCAGAGGGAAATAGTAATTTTTCAGATATGATTGGCGTCTCTTCCGACTTTATGGATCACGTCATCACCATCAACGTGACGAAAGGGACCTCAGTTCTATGTGAACTACCTAGTTACCATTTGCAATAGGAAGTAAACACTGAATTAAAGAGAGGGCACATGTGTGGTTAAATCAAATCTACGTGCGGACATGCACGGCAGGACGCTGGCAAACCCGTCGTTATGAAACGAAGTGGTAAGAGATTTAATGTGGCAGATATCTATTGTAACGCACACACAGTTACGTATAACTTCTTCCCCCACGCGTGACGCAAAATATGCGCCAAAGAAACTTAAGGGAAATCAGTGTGCCTTATCGACAGACGTTATGAGCCATGCGTCGGCTCCTACAGATAGAGAATTTTGTGTGTGTTGTAGATCTGACTTCCTCATCTAGCAACCAGTACTTTGGCATCCTGCTAGAATGCACTCCTTGCCTGATCTTCCTTCTCTTAGAGTGCTATCTGTGGAGGCTCGCTCCCATCACGCTTTGGAGTCTTCGTACTGCAGCTGACCAGTGCAGAGGTGCTTGCTGAGCCACCATACTGTGACAGCGTGTTCAGTCGAGCTCGTTGGACGAAACACACTTGCTGAATGGTATTTGTGGATATGTGCTGTAGTCCAGGCTAGTGTCATATCAAGTCCAGCTGTACCTGAACGAGTACGTGGAACACTGACGGCAGTTAATTTTGTGAGCAGGTTCTTAGAAATCTTGTTTTCTGTGTTGGATATTTCTTGGATAAGAAGAAACGTGTCTATACTTATTTGAATTGCCAGGTTTCATGGGCTTCTGCTGTGTGGGGGAGTTCAGTCTTACTCGAGTTATGTTATTTGGTACCACTGTAAAACTGCAGACCACTGTCATTGGATTGGTTTTGTGTTACGTTAACGATATTCCTGTATCAGCATTAATTACTGTCTGTTTTTAAGAGTTCATAACTGTACTTAGATACTAGATATTACCTTCAACTGCCCTCGCGTCTCAGTAATTTTATTATGATGAGTGAACTTGAGTAAGCAGGATAACGTTAATCGAAAGTACAGGCAGTAACATCAACTACCCTCACGTGTCTGCCTGTTTGCTGTGTGCGTCCCTCTCTCCCTAACCCCACTGCACGATGCGCTGCCAGGTGTGGTGTCGCCGCCGAGTAGTGCATGTAGAGGGGCTTGGGCAGCAATCTGCATCTATGCACCGTCTTATTGAGTTAGCTGTAAGTTATGCAGCATGTACATTACACAACAGATGGTGTGGATGTATGGATTAAACGCTTTATATAAGCGTTATATCAATTACTTTGTATCGTATCACGTAACACATATCACCCAACAGACCAATATCAAAATTCAAAGGGTAAATAGTTTTCCTTCGAGTAAAAATTTTCCCCAAATTAGCATAATATTCTTCATACCAGCACTATATATTACTACATGCTTCCTAAATGAGTCTATGTTCATCCTCCGAGTTCAAGCTGTCTCCACACCAAATTCATCGCAATCGGTTCAATCGGTCAGTCGTGAAAACATAACGGACAGTGTTACTTTCGAATTTACTATAATCGTATGAATAAAACTTTCAATACGGAAACCTTTTCTTTGCGCATTCCGATTTTCCAGCTTGGTGCCTCAAACGATGGTCAAGTTAGCTGTCAAAACCTCATGAAAATTCGTCTACTTGTTTTGGAGATTAAGGAGTTCCAATAGTGAAAATGATAGGTACATAGGTTCTAGAGAGAATTTTTAAATCACAATGTTTTGCGGTGATCCGATTTTGATTAAATAAAGCATACATAGTGCCTCAAGATATACTAAGTGCGAAAACTCCGTGAAATATCTCTGGAAGTTTTGGAGATTATCGTGTTCAAAGAGAGAAACAGACAGACGAGACGGTCTAGGTGAAACTTTAAGCCGCGGGGACTGACCGCGCGGTTTGAGGCGCCATGTCAGTGATTGCACTGCTTCTCCCGCCGGAGATTCGAGTCTTCCCTCGGGCATGGGTGTGTGTGTTGTTCTTAGCATAAGTTAGTTTAAGTAGTGTGTACGTCTAGGGACCGATGACCTCAGCAGGTTGGTCCCTTAGAAGTTCACACACATTTGAACATTTTGGAAACTTTAAGCCCGCCGAAGTGGCCGAGCGGTTCTAGGTGCTACAGTCTGGGACCGGGCGACCGCCACGGTTGCAGGTTGGAATCCTGCCTCGGGCATGGATGTGTGTGATGTCCTTAGGTTAGGTAGGTTTAAGTAGTTCTAAGTTCTAGGGGACTGATGACCTCAGACGTTAAGTCCCATAGTGCTCAGAGCCATTTGAACCACTTGAAACTTTAAATTACGATATACTACTTTCGCAATCCGATTTTAATTAATTGAAGCCTGTACGGTGCCCGAATCTACTATCAAGGTCTTTCTGAAAATTCGTCTAGTACTTTTGTAGAAACGTTAAAAAAGTTTAAAAGACAGATATGACAGTTTTAAATATTTTATTCAAACCTATCAAACTTTCGTCGTTTTATTTGTTTCTGTGAAATCTAAAAAAAATGTGTGATTTCATATCTTCTATTATGCATCCTCATTTATTGCCATGTTAAAGGAATCGCGTTTCGAGCGTTGTAGTAACGGTTTGTGACCAGTTTACTGCACGATATTATGAAGTTTGCCAGGCGAAATGCGCGTCCAGTCTTGCTGATGGAGGCCGTCTCCTGATGCGGTTTACCTGCTTTAAAACACATTGTTTTAATTCTCTAAGTGTCGCTTTGGCACGTTGATTATTTCTTGGCCTTTATTGTGAAGTCTCAAAGCCATATCTCCACAATTCTTTCATACTTTGCTGCAGTATTGGCACACATAACCAAGAAAATTTTGTAGGGAAGACGACAGTTCAATCCCAAGTCCGGCCATCCTGATTTAGGTTTTCCGTGATTTCTCCAAATCGCTCCAGGCAAATGCCGGGATGATTCCTTTCAAAGCGCAAGGCCGATTTCTTTTCCCGTCATTCGCTAATCCGATGAGACCGATGACCTCGGTCTCTTCTCCCAAACAACCCAGCTCCCATATAAGTTTTCCTTTTGTCATAAATTTTCTTGGTCTAGCCATTTCACTCTCAACTCTTCGATCTCCTAACTTGCACGTTCCTCTCACTTACTATTCGTGAATATTATAGTAAAATGGGGGGTTGGGTTGTTTGGAGGAAGAGACCAAACATCGAGGTCATCAGTCTGAGAGGATTAGGGAAGACGGGGAAGGAAGTAAGCAGTGCCCTTTCAGAGGAACCATCCCGGCATTTGCCTGGAGCGATTTAGGGAAATCATGAAAAGTGTGTGTGTGTGCGTGGGAGGGAGAGAGAGAGAGAGAGAGAGAGAGAGAGAGAGAGAGAGAGAGAGAGAGAGAGAATGGGGAGGAATGGAATTTGTGCGAGAAACACCCTCCCTCGCACACCATAATATGCCGTACAAATTATAGAGTATGTATTCAGTACTACTGTTCATATTGTAATATCTGCACAATAATAGCTACATTTTTGCAAATTATCAGATAAACAGTCTTAGAAATATTTCAAATATATGACCGTTTTAGTGGTTAATTTATGTATGGGTACTAGAAGTAAATTTTGTCCCGTAAGATCATTTATAAGAGGCTAGGACAGAATACAAGTTATTTTGTTATACACGAATATTATGAAGACGAAATAATCATTATATATGGAAGTGACGACAGGAAAGTGCCGAAGCTGTTCGCTTAAACACTCTAGACGCATTAGAAAAGGATAACTAAAATTGTCTTACTCCCTCTGTTCACGCTTTCTTAAGCAGGCCCCATTGAGAGCAGTGAATGGAGTACTTATCAGCCTTTCATGACAGAGAACATCGTCCTGTACCACTGTGGCGCAGCCCACCCGCACTAAAAGGCATTTCACGGGATGTGAGCCCTTTAAACGAGTGAGCAGCCGGGAGATAAGCAGTAATTGGTGAGAGGGACCGTGGCTACCGAATCGACGGCTTAATGGCTCACGACTCTTGGGAGCTCGTTATTTATGCTAACGTCGTCAGACGCGTGCGCTGTGAATACGAATTAGCAATTCCATCTCACGAGCCTTACAAGCTCCAGGAGATATGAAAGGGGCGAAGAATGTAATTGGGTGACGTCAGACACGTTGTTCTGCTCGCTATCTCCAGAACAGAATTTTCTGGTCGTGATACGAACATGTAAACAGACAAGGTCACCGTTAATTACTTTGCGGTGATTCACCGAGAACTTTGTCGCCTACATGATGTATAGTACTGTGTGTACTTAATTTAATGATTTGATTTTAATAGTAGTGGCGATTATTGAAATTAGTCTTCTTTTACTTTTACATGTACGTCTCGGAAATTTTGGCTAGCGCTGAAGGCTATACTTTGCGTGGAACGAGCTTCCTCTTCGCCTCGTTCTTTACCCGCCTAGTAGTCGGACCTACACAGCACCATTTAATTGTATGGCTGGTTTCTACAGAGGTATGCTGTCATCATCGCATCTTATGGTTTTACTGTGGCATAACTGAATGAATAATGGATGCAGTGAATGTCTTTAAAACAAAATGGAGTCGGTACTTAGCCACGGTAGTATCAAATGGCTTTTTAATGGAATGACTTTTTTGTAGGTGCCATTCCGCCTTGTAACTCGGGTGAAAATAAAGCCATCTGAAGTGTTTGTCAAAATAAGTAATAATCATTCAGTTAAGAATATGTCTGTGAGGTAGATTCTTTCAGCTGTGACTACTGTGAGAATTACAATAAATTCCTTACATGTACCTTAAAAGTCTTTAAATAGCGACTTATGTGAAATGTCCGAAAGAATATGTTTAGTTTTATAATACACCGCCGTGATTCATTTCTAATACGGTATTTTGGTGACTTAACTATAAGAATGAGGTATAAACTTGATATGAATGAAGAATACGCATTCCGACACATGAAAATAACGAAAGTAACCACAGGCTACATGAACGTTGAAAACATTTAGTTTAAAGAGTAACTGTTAGCGGAGAAACCACCGCCTCACTGATTATGGTTAAGTGTCTGATTAAATATCATTCTTGGCTTTCGGAACAACGAACAGAATCAACAACAAAATATTAGAAACAGTTCTTGTTGTAATTTTAGAAAATATTTTCCCCTTCTTACCATATTCTTCCTCAAATAAGGCGAACCTGTAAACATTCCCGTCATTAATGATATGCAGGAAAAATGATTCAACTATCAGAGGTTGTGTTGGAGACGGGGAAACGTTCAATTCACGAAGAGATGAATGTTTGATGCGAACTGAAGGAACTGAAAAAGAGGTTAAGGAGAGCAATGAGAGGAGCTTTCAATAACTTCGAAAGTAAAATTTTGTCAACCGATCTGACTAAAAAATCGTAAGAGATTTTGGTATTACGGTAATTCAGTAAGGGGTTCGGAACCACCTACTCAGTCCCTCAATCGACCACAATGGCAGCAAAAATGAAGATAACAGGCAGAAGGCCGAAATACAAAAATATATCTTCCGAATCTTTCACCGTGCAATATCGTAATACTTACCCCCTTTCAATAATCGTACGAATTCCAAAATGGCAGATATTGAGAGAACGAATCGTCGAACAAAAAGCACCCAAAATCGCTTAGTAGCGGAAAGGTATCTATGCGGCTAGTCCCGGTGGAGGTTCGAGTCCTCCCTAGGGCATGGGTGTGTGTATTTGGCCTTAGGATAATTTAGGTTAAATGGTGTGTAAGCTTAGGGACTGATGAACTTAGCAGTTCAGTCCCATAAGATTACACACACATTTTTGGAAAGGTATCAGATGGTTCAAATGGCTCTGAGCACTATGCGACTTAACTTCTGAGGTCATCAGTCACCTAGAACGTAGAACTAATTACACCTAACTAACCTCAGGACATCACACACATCCATGACTGCGGCAGGATTCGAACCTATGAGCGTAGCGGTCGCTCGGCTCCATACTGCATTGCCTAGAACCGCACGGCCACTACGGCCGGCGGAAAGGTATCAGAAAAATGAGATACTCGTAAGGTCCTACAAAGATAATCCAAAAGAACTTACTCGTCTTCTAGCAGCCGTTTATCGTAGTTCGCTGGAGCAACAACGCGCACCTAGGGAATGAAGAAGGCCCAAGTCACTTCCATTTTCAAGAAGAGTCGTAGGACAGGCATAGTGATAGGCGTATCTCTTTGACATCAATATAGTGTAGGATTATGGATCATGTTCCGTTCGCTAGGATTACAGCGTTTTTGGAGAACAAAGATCAACATCGACTGGGAAAAATAAGGTCTTGCGAAACTTAGCTCGATGTGTTTCGTCCATGAGATCTATAGCGGTATATACAACTGCACTCAGATTGATGGGGCGTTCCGTGACTTCAGTAAGGGACTGCCGTCTGGTATAAAATAAAAAAAACCTTACAGACAGAACTCAACACGTCGCTCTAAACACAAAAAAATCGACCATTAGAGAGGCAATTTCTTGAGTACGTCAAGAAAATTTAATAGAACCGTTATTATTTACATTGTATTCAAATGATCTAGTAGAAAGCCTCGGAAACTCTCTGGTAGATAGTGTAGTAGTCTGTAAGAAAGTAGTAATGCCAGAAAGCAATATCGATTGCAGTATGACATGCAAAGGATTGATGAATGGGGCAGGCTCTGGCAGTTGACCCTGACGCCAATAAATTAACATATTGATAATATGTAGGAAAAGAAATCCATGGCTGCACAACAACGCTATTGATAACAAGCTGAACAGCAAGTTGATGGAAGCAGCAGCTAGCGTAAAATGTATAGGACCTTTAGTGGGATGATCACTTAAAATAATCTATAGGAAAAGCAGATGTCAGGGAGAGATTCATGGGAAGAACGGTAAACAACTATCCATAAAAAAAGTGGTTTACACGGAACTTGTTCGACTGATTCTTCAATATTGTTCATTACTGTGTCATTCTTACCAGACAGGATACAGGAAAGATAGAGAAGATCCAACGAAGTGGCGCTTTACATCGCGGGATTGTTTTGTTGGGGTGGAGACCGTTACAGAAATGCTCAACAAATTACAGTGGTAGACGCAACAAGACAAGCGCTGTGCAATGCCGAGAAGTTTTGTGTTGAAATTTCCAGTCGGTGCCTTCCGGGAAAAGTCGGACGACATATTACCTACTCCTACACACAACTCGTGAAATTCTCACGACGATGACATTCGAGAATTAAGAGTTACTGACATAATTCTTCCCACGTGTCATTCGCGAGTGTAACAGGGAAGTGGTAATCAGTTGGTGGTACCAGAAGAAGCTGGCTTGCGGAGTACTGATGCAGGTGTAGATACGAAAGGGTCACGTTTCAATAAACTTTTCAGTTGCTTGCATGGAAAGTAAATATTTACCTGTTAATTATTTTTTGTGTCACACAGCTGCAATGTCATCTATTATAGATAATATACGTATTTTTATAACGTAACGTATAAAAAATGTTCACTGTATGAACACTCATGCTCATAAATTAAGGATAATGCTGATACGTGGTGAAACAAGCCTCTAGTTTAAATCACCTCAGGGTATGACCATGCGATAGATTTGACCTGCGATCGTCACACGTTGGCGCTGGCAGCAGTCCACATCCGCAGAGGTGTGTTGGTGCATGTCAGAGTGCGGTGCAGCGAGTAAGTGTGCAGACGTTTTCAGTCGTGCTAATGGTAACTGTGTGTTGAAAATGGCTCAAAGAACACATATTGATGACGTTATGAGGGGTAGAATTCTAGGGCGTCTGGAGGCTGGTCAAACACAGCAGGTCGTAGCACGGACCCTCCGTGTGCCACAGAGTGTGATCTCAAGATTATGGCAACTATTATAGCAGACAGGAAACGAGTCCAGGCGCTACAGTACGGGACGTCGACACTGTACATCACCACAAGAAGACCGATATCTCACCATCAGTGCCCACAGACGAACACGGAGTACTGCAGGTAGCCTTGTTCGGGACCTTACCGCAGCCATTGGAACAGTTGTCTCCAGACACACAGTCTACAGATGACTGAACAGACACGGTTTATTCGCCCAGAGACTTGCAAGGTGCATTCCAGTGAACCCTGGTCACAGGACAGCCCGTAAAGCCTGGTGTCAAGAACACAGTACATGGTCATTGGAACAGTGGCCCCAGGTTATGTTCACGGATGAGTCCAGCTGTAGTCTGACCAGTCATTGTCGTCGGGTTTTCATCTGGCGTGAACCAGAAATCAGATACCAACCCCTTAATGTCCTTGAAAGGGTCCTCTATGGAGGTCGCGGTTTGATGATGTGGGGTGGGATTATGATTAGTGCACGTACACCCCTGCATGTCTTTGACAGAGTAACTGTGACAGGTCAGGTGTATCGGGACGTCATTTTGCACCAGTATGTCTTCTTTTTCAGGGGTGCAGTGAGTCCCATCATCATCCTGATGGATGATAACGAACGCCCCCACCGAGTTGCCATCGTGGAGGAGTACCTTGAAACAGTAGATATCAGGCGAATGAAGTGGCCTGCCTGTTCTCCAGATCTAAACCCATCGAGCACGTCCGGGATTCTCTCGGTTGACGTGTCGCTGCACATCTTCAAACCCGTAGGAGACTTTGGGAGCTCCGACATTCACTGGTGCAAGAATGGGAGGCTGTACCCCAGCAGCTGCTCGAGCACCTGATCCAGAAGATGCCAACCTGCTGTGCGGCCTGTGTACGTGTGCATGGTGATCATATCCCATATTGATGTCGTGGTACATGAGCAGGAAACACTGGCGTTTTGAAGCACATGTATTTCGGAGCGGTTTGCTCAACTTATCACCAATACCGTGGACGTACAGATCTGTGTCGTGCGTGTTCCCTATGTGCCTATGCTACAGCGCTAGTTTGTGTAATACTATTTTGTGTGGCACTACATTCTGCAATTATCCTTAATTTATGAGCGTGATTGTAGAATGTATACTTCAAGCAAATAAGGCAGGTTAACTTTTCACCATAGCCTTTCAGTCTCCATATCATCCGTTTCAAATACAGATTAAGAGCATTACCAGAGTCGGACGTAGTTTGTGTAGTTTTCCATCTTGCGGCCTTTCTTCACCTTCTTGACTGACGCTGCACACATATCAACTTAAACTTTCACCCACTTTGTATATCTTCAAATAGTTGAAATGGCTCTGAGGACTGTGGGACTTAACATCGTAGGTCATCAGTCCCCTAGAACTTATAACTACTAAAACCTAACGAATCTTAGGACATCACATACATCCATGCCCGATGCAGGATTCGAACCCGCGATCGTAGCAGTCCCACTGAAGCGCCTAGAACCGCTCGACCACCGCGGCCGGTGGTGTATATCTCTTGGCGAACTGTTAGTCATTAGCGCTCACCCACTCCGTCCAATGTCAAACTTCGGCCAACACAAATCAGACAGATGAGGTCACCGCCATAATGTTTGTGAATTCTTCACTATTTTACCGTTTCCGTGCAGATCTACACCGGAAATGCAGTACATTGAAATCCTGTGTACTAATCCAGATCCGTAGAACAGAAAACGGATATTTTCGTTGAGACTTCTAAAAACATTTAAAATAAATTTGCTCTAGAAATTGCGGTAATAGAACTCTCAGCTTACGGTGTTAGCTCAGTGTGGGTTTTCCCAAGCACATTAGAATGGCAGAAAATATGTAAAATCAGTGGAAGTACAATCAATATTATTGGTTAGTTTAGGTTAGACGACCTGCCAATTCAGCCCAGGAAGTTTTCTGATAGCGATTACGTAACCTTAAATCAAGTTCCTGAATGATTCGTAGATAATATAAGAAACTCTAGTAGATGCTTCAGTTAATTTATAAGGAGCAATTAAAATGGTTTCTTTTCAGAACGGTGCTCCAGCGTATATGCAATGTAGCTCGGCTCCAGTACGAGTATATAAGCACCGACTTGTAGACCAGGGTTTAGATTGGCATTCGCACCTTTCCGACATGCGCGCCACACATGTACGTACGTGAACTATGATGTCGTTGTTACCGAATGCTTCCAAACAGGACCAACGTGCTGTTACCCTTTTTTGGCTGCCGAAGGGCAAACGATGGTAGATATCGATCGGAGAATGAAGAATGTGTACGGGGCTGAATGTCTGTAGAAGACTACTGTTGCGGAATGGTGTGCTGGGTTCCGTGTTGGATGTTGCTGATTCATGATCGCAAACGTCGTTGAGATGGTGCAAATGGCTGTGAGTAGTATGGGACTTAACTTCTGAGGTCATTAGTACCCTAGAACTTAAAACTACTTAAATCTAACTGACCTAAGGACATCACAAACATCCATGCCCAAGACAGGATTCGAACCTTAGGCCGTAGCAGCATTGCGGTTCCTGACTGAAGCGTCTAGAGCCGTTCGGCCACAGTCTCCGCCCGCCCCACATAAAACAATCATTTTTTTCGGTAGTTACAACTTTAAATTTGACCCAGAAAGTTTTTTTGCAGGACATTCTAATTTCATTTCTTGTCTTCTGCGAGCACCATGTGCCCCACTCAATTCTGTCAAGTTTTACTAGTGTTTTTTTTCAGCATATTTTTTTCATTTCGAAAATAAAAACACCAAAAAACAGTAATCCAATGAGGATGGTACATGAAATTATAGTAAGGGGTCTCTTATCTTTTCCTGCTTTTCTCACACATGACAAACACTTTCCTGTTTCAGTCTATAGTAGGTTCCCATTGGTAAATCTCAGCTACAGTGCCCACTGCTAAAAAAGTTTATATTGCTTAAAAGCTATTGGTATCATAATTTTCCACGTACACGTGTGCACTTAGAAACACAGACTTTCTTATGTGTCAAAAGCACGAATGCTGTCGGAGGCTACTTGCTTCATGAGATTAGGTGAGAAGGCACTGACTGCAGTTGTCTTTTCCCCAGCTGGTCTCGCGGTTCTAGGCGCGCAGTCCGGAACCTCGCGACTGCTACGGTCGCAGGTTCGAATCCTGCCTCGGGCATGAATGTGTGTGACGTCCTTAAGTTAGTTAGGTTTAACTAGTTCTAAGTTCTTGGGGACTGATGACCTAAGATGTTAAGTCCCATAGTGCTCAGAGCCATTTGAACCCACCTTTTCCCCAGTTAGAGTAAGTTTTTTTCTATTTCTTTCCTTCCATTAAACCTCTGTGTGGGAGAGTGGGGGTAATATCCATAAAATATGAGTACGCCAAGATATACACTTCAGAAGATTCAGGATGTTATAAAGAAGGAAAGATTACTCGACGAAAATAAGTTTCCTGAAGCAGAATGGGATTCACTGCCGAACAGTCACTGCTTGCCGACTGATAGTACTTTGACATATCACTAATGCCGCCACTTTATTAGTGAACGTTGCCTTCAGATAACTAGAATTGCAGAAACAAATTATACATCAGGAGAACATACTAATCAGAAAACACTTATTTTACTGCACACAATGGCAAGGCCTGAGGGCCCTGTTATAGAACGTAGTTATAAAAGAGCAAGATCAGTAAAATGACTGAAATGAAACAACCAGGTGTACTAACGATAGGGACCGCTACTGAGAAGTCCCACAACTTTAGCATGGATACACAAAACTGCATAACTCGATTGTTACCCATTTCTTTACAAATGTTTTGTTACGCCAGAAGTACATAAAACATACCAAGTAACACTGGTGTCATGCCACTGAACTACGCACCTATCTAATTTCTTAGCAGATTTTCTGGTTTTGATGATTCTGTATCATAATTGTGACTTACTTCTTCTTTTCAGTTAACAAAATAGATATATGTGATACAACAAACGAAAAGTCAATACACTATGTATGAATCTAAAACGTAAAACAACAACACAAAATATAAAAACAAAATAAATAAAATAAATAATTACAATAGTTGTGAATATCTAGATATTTTAATTGGAAGTATAGAAAATACTACAGCAGCACACTCTGTACAGCTTATTTCCCAAAAATGATATTTCCGGCATCAGAATTATTACGCATGGACCTAAGTTCCGTGAAAGCTTCTGTAATATATGGTGTAACAAGAGTTTTCAAAAATTCATTAATGGTTTTGGGATATTTTTCAAAATTTTATTTCATTTCAAACGCTAGTCATACAGATTTCCAGAACGTTAATTACATTTCAATTTTTATATGAAAGACAGTTTTTATATATCACATTTTCGAAGACATTTCCTCTAAACGTAACATGACAATTTAACTTTCGTGGTTTGTTTTACCCCTTAAAGGTGAAATTGGGCAAAAATTGAACAATAATTACGACTGTCATTATTTTCAATCCTCTACATAACAATCAGGTTTCAACAAGATCGTTTATTCTTATTCCCTTCTAAGCTCTGTCCAGCGCTACACGGAGTCGCCTTGGGAGGTTCTGGGTGAAATGGCTGCTTAGATTATGTATTGAACTTTACTGGTAGGGTCAACGTGATCGTGTTGTTCGTACATCATTATGCTGAATGACAAATGCAGTTAACTTGACCTGAGTATGTCTACGTATTTTACATTGCCTACAAACTTTCAGTGCTCTGTCGTAGTAAAGTTGTAGTTGTTGCTCTTGTTTGCTTGAAATGTACTTTAATAAGGACTCAAGAGGTGAGAACTGTAGGCGAAAGTCGTTTTTATTGAGAATTGTTACCAGCAAGCCGAAGAAACAGCAGATGTATGAATCGCGCTTGGGTGGGAGTATCTTTACACGGAATGTTAGTTGCAAACAAAAGAAGGAAAGGTATTAACCAATAACTATATTGCACAGACTGTCTACACCCGGATCTGCGTTGGAAGTAAGAACCATCGAGTAGTTTACATCTTGAAATTGGACACACAATCATGAAATTCCACATAAAACCATTACAACTATACACTCATATTGACAAAAGGAAAAGTCATTCTAAGTAAATTTGTGAACATACAGTACTAATTACGGTCAAGAGGCCTCAAGTACTTTCACAGCTTAGGTCTTTAGAATTCTAATTATGTTATGTGGCTCTTAGGCCCTCGATAACTTTTAAAAACATAATTTGGGCTTCATGACACAGCAGAATTGTTAAGCCAATAAATTCAGGATCCTTGCCCTCATTATGGATAAAATAATATTACATTAACAACACTGTCGGAATTCACTGAAGAAAGTGTTTATTAACATGGTTAATCATAATTAGTGGGCACGCAGTTACGGTGTAGAGCGTGAAATTTTACATGATGATTACAAAAAACAGAATTTTTTCTAATTACACTCATTATAAGTGCATCAGAAAATTTCAGAGCCTTTAATGGTATCACACAGATATAATTTTATGCATGCAGACTAAATCGTCGAGTGAAAATTTGTACCAAGGTAGGGGATTCGAGACTGCGTCTCCTGTGGTTAGCCACCAGGCCACCTTGCCGCACGGTTCATACAGATCCACGGATTACCTTGGCAGGCCTAGAACCAGATTCTAAATGGCGTCCCAGTCTGCTTTATATCGCCCCCCCCCCCCCTCATTATACAAGAACACAACTACCGAAGGCTCTCCACGTTCTGGAATAGCCCCTCAGCATTGATCATAATGGGTGATTCAACCTGATACTCAGGTGCATTTACTTATACAAAAGAAATTCTGTTCGTGTGTAAGCGGGAATTTGCGGTAGAATGGGGCGGTAGTGAGAATCTGTATTGAGGAAGGAGGCTTGCAGGAGTAATCCTTGCAGTTGTCTGAACCACTGTGCCTAGTAAACCGGAGACCTGGGTTCAAGTCCCGACCTTGATACAAATATTCACTCGCTGCTCCACTCTACATACGTAATAACTTGTTATATCCACTATTTGCCATATTTTAATTTGTCCCCATATTGCCTCTATTTTTATTTTCACGTATTACTATTGTTCATGAGCAATATTATTGCTCTAAAAACTCTTAATTATCATGACGTGGACTTCCACCAGATGACAGTCGCATACCCTTTGAAATGTACACTCAGAAAGTCCACAGACAAATCATTCACTTTCGGTTGCTTGCAAAAATGTATCTTGTCGTGATGCGGCATTTTACGAAACTTATCTTCTCTAAACAGTCTTGCAGTGCCCCTTACTAACAGCGTAGTCACAAAAACAACGACAGAGGCACGGCCCACTGTAGCGTCCGGGAAAACATCATAACTTCGGGGCTCTTGGGTGCAAATGGTTCAAATCGCTCTGAGAACTATGGGACTTAACATTTGTGGCCATCAGTCCCTTAGACCTTAGAACTACTTAAACCTAAATAACCTAAGGACATCACACACATCCATGCCCGAGGCAGGATTCGAAACTGCGAACGTAGCGATCACACGGTTCCAGACTGAAGCACCAAGAACAGCACGGCCAGAGGCTTTTCGGCTGCCAGTAATAATCCCCTAGTGCATTTCGCTACTGGCTTACATTGCGCTCTGTGGTTATTTTATGTCAAAGAAATACCTAATTTCTCCATAAGCGTTCATGTCCACACACAAGTTTTTCAATGCTTACAAAATGTGCAAACCACCTCCTCCTTCTCCTGTCGCACTTCCAATGCACAAACTGCTTCATAGTTACCTGATTCCTAAACCTATACTAATTACAACTTATAAATTTACATAGAAAATTCCTGCGTTTGGATTCCGTGTAATGGCGAAGTTTGGCTCTCGGCCATCGGCTAATGTCTCCACACTGCGGTTACATCAGTGAGACTCGCAACGTTCTCGGTGTAGTAATTCACATCTTCACATGTAATTTATTTCGTTGCAGCATTCTGAATCCCCAACAGGAACATCAAGTACGCACAGGAAACACTTTTCAGGAATTACTCAACCTCCCTGTACACAGAAAATCTACTACTCTTCGTTCTGTCATTACAAGTCAATTTACTCTCACCTCCATGATCAGATGACATTTTATCTGCTTTCTTTTGTTGAACCATTAGTTTTCGCAACATTAACATAAGTCTCTATATCTGGTTGTAATCGTTACCTGATGTTCTATTTCTGAATCTGATAACTGATTCAAATTTACAACAGGCAAGACGTTATCTATTTCGCTAACTCATTCTCCATCATTATTATCTCGATCCTGTCTTTACACAATCAACTTACCCATATCTACAACATGCAGAACATCATCTACTTCATTAACTGTTACACTGTAAGTACTCTCCTGATCTGCCCTTAACAAGATAACGCTTGCTACATCCGATACATCACCAATTGACCCAAACTAAAGAACATCCCCTATCTAACCAGTACTGTGTGCTCATCACATACAAAAACGATGTCCTCTTTAACATCCGTATGTGTGTGCACTTCAGTATTCTCTTTAACTTTATTTGCAACTTTCTGAACAGCTACGACCTACTTCAGTCTGTTCCCTTTCGTTATTAACATTAGGCTCCCGTTCTTTCACTTCATCCGATGTGCATGCTGCCAATTTCGATTGCCTGAGATTAGCTTGCTCATATTTTATTAATTTTTCACCTTTCAGATCTTTTTGATTGCGACGGTCCTAACGGTAATATTGTGTTTATGTGATGATAAATCCTCTACTTCGTCCTTGACATTTTCGCCTAACCTTTTGGAATATTCGACCATCTCTTTGTCAAATTTCTCTGCACGCTATTTCCCTTTCTTGTGTTGCTCATCTCCCTTTCTGAAGTTTTGGCCTAATCTTTCGCAATGCTTAACTGTAATTTTAAGCCGTTCCTGGCTAATTTCTAACACTTGACTAATAGTGACAGTGTATGAGCATTTAGAGAGGAAGTCGAATATATATCGCGATCGGCAACATTGTATGCTACGTTTTCTCCACCTGTGGTTACGGAACCTTCCGTTCCTGGTACATTGTTATATTATCTTCACTTTACTTGATAACAATCTGCAAATTACGGTTCAAAACTAAAAAAATTCCTCTATCCTTGGAAACTGCAAGAAATTCACCAAAAAGAATGTTGTATGAAGATGGTGACCATGGAGCGCTCTAGAATGAAATGATAATTAAATCAAGACCCTACGCTGCGGACAGGCGTTGATACATATCAACAAGGACAGTTCAAAATGTGTGCCCCGACCGGGAGTCGAACCCGGGATCTCTTGCTCACATGGCAGACGCTCTATGCATTTTTTTTTTACATTTAGTTCGTTATTGATCGTTCTGTTTGGTCGTTGCGGACGTCGCAAGACATCCTGTTCAAGTTCGGTGGTTGATCCTTCCACTCAGTTTTTTTCATTACAGAGGCCAAACGGCTCGCCGAGCTACCGTGCAGGCATGCATCTGAGCCACCGAGGGCACAGAGGATAGTGGCACTACAGGGACTTATCCCTTGCAGGCTGCTCGTGACATCCCACATTCCCAGCTTAACGTCCACACACTACATTCTGAGTGTCCATGCCCATTACACTCATTGTTCGCGGCAGACAATCTTACCAAGTCCCGTAAGAGGTCGGTCAATGGGTGTGCATCCAGCACAGAAGAAGGTCAGTGACCGATTAGGCATTAAGCGGATAAGACAGGAACTCGACCCGTGACTGTAAGCACGGCTACTAAATTATAGATATAGCACTAAAAAAATAATCTGACATCAGTGATATAGTCAAAGCACGTACTGAAAGCAAATTACCTGCCTATGAAATATTAAAATGGAATAACTGGTGGCAACGTTGACCCATCTTATCATACTCTTATGATACGGATCGATAGTGGATAGTGAAGCAATGGGATTAGTGGCTGGATACTCAGTGTTCATCTCTATTTCTGTACTCAGTATTCGAGTGGAAACATCCTTTGCTGCAACCCGCTCTTCAGCTTTACAGCAGCCTCTGTCTCTACTCTTCAAACTCGTAATATGAGATCATCACCCTTTTATTGCCCAGCATGAAGTCTCTATTTCTCCATTCCTCACATCAAGATTACTTTACCACTCATAACTCTGATGTGAATGTTTTTGGACGATCTGTAACAAATATTGAGATTTTCGTCCTCTAAAACTCAAGTAAATATGTTAAACAATCGATTACTCTTTCTGATGTTGTCTGTTTCCAGCCAATAGTGCTCTGGATGGGGAGGAAGGTAGGAATTCACGTGCATTACGCGGCAAAATTTGGAAACAGATTTATGAGACTCGCAACACATAGACATCGCTTCTGGGGTAATGAAGCTTCACACACTAGATTGGATGCAACACCTGGCCAGAGATCTTTTATCTTGCTAGAAGGCTTCTGTGAACAGTTATGCGTTCCTTAGACATAAATTTGTCGTCCCGCGCCCTGCTGGAGGGCATGGGATGAGGGCACTGAATGCCAGTCTGTCAATCTGAAGCTCCCAACTGTGCAGTCTTTCACCGTACTACAAAGATAAGCAGACAGAAAGCAATGAAAAGGAACAGTCACTGGAGGTACAAAATATCGATTTCAATTATTATTCAGCGTCAGTGATTGGCTACTTGATCAAAGAAACAGAACATGAAAATACTTTGGATGACACCTTCAGAGAAAATTGACCAACTAACATAGCGTTCTGGTGGTGGCGGTTAGATGGTAATACTGGCTTCTGGATACACATTGTACGTCGTCACTGCAGTACATTGCATAGTCTTCTGCATTGTCATGTAGTTGGCCTCTTCCGATTTTTTTCTGAATCTCCGTTCGTTCCTCCGCCGTCTTTGCAGCGTGATTCTCACTATTATGGTGACATCTTACTCTGAAAGTCTTCGTCCGTTATTTATGATGATTTTTATTCAGATGTTAAGTAGTGATTGTTATCGAATCGGCAACGCAGGGCATTTAGCTTAGAACTCTAAGGCACTGCCCCAGGACCACGCTGGCGGTTACCAGACTCTCTAGTGCACCCAATTCTAATTGTGCTACTGTTTGGACTCATTATCAAGTAAACGTGACCACAGACCAAAAAATGATACGTACTGCGAGGACATGCCATATACGGGATTAAATATGGGGAATCCTTGAAATATTGACGATGATGAAGTTACGAAATACTCTTCAGTAAATTTGCAAACAAGGAAACTGTAGTGTCACCGCCAGGCACTACACTTGCTAGGTGATAGCCTTTAAATCGGCAGTGGTCCGTTAGTATACGTCGCACCCGCGTGTCGCCACTATCAGTGATTGCAGACCGAGCGCCGCCACACGGCAGTTCTAGTCTAGAGAGACTCCCTAGCACTCGCCCGAGTTGTACAGCCGACGTTGCTAGCGGTGGTTCACTGACTACATATGGTCTCATTTGCAGAGACGACAGTTTAGTATAGCCTTCAGCTACGTCAATTGCTACGACCTAGCAAGGCGCCATATTCCTCAAGAATGTATTCTGAAGTGATATTATTGTGAATCATGTACCGTCAAGAGCGACGTTCATCATTAATGGATTAAAGTTGAGTATCAAACTAATTACGTCCGCTTTCTGAATTCTAATTCCTTGTAATGTTCCAGACCTCACGTCAGTATAGTTCTTCCCTCCTCATGCCAACCTGCGTGGGCTAAAACGCGTGCATTTCGGCCTCCTCTAGTAACACGATGTTGTCTCTTCTGCCAACACAACAAAAACAACAACCATTGTCAACAATGCTGTTCATTTACACAGATAACGCCGTTACCGGTTTCGAACCGACATGTTCATCTTCAGAAGGCTGCTGACGTTTGTATTATATTTGTGTTGGTTATATGAGTCGTTGTCTGTTTTTTCCGACAGTTAATATATGTCGTAAACAGTCGTGTCGCAGCTGAACTTGTCAGTTCGAGGCCGGTAACGGCGTTATTTGTGTGAGTAAATAGCAGTATTTACAGTGGTTGCTGTTTCCCTCCTTGCAAGAATCTACTTATATTTTAAGCTCAGCCATTCTGTAAGAAAAGTCAATTTTGGACTGAATAGTGGGAAGAAAGTTTTTGTTCCCAGTGCTGTTAATACTCAATCAGTACGATTTGTTTGTGAGAATACAAGTACAGAAATATGGCATTAGGTTTTTAACCAGTAGAACTCCAGAGGCTGTCTTGACACATAGGGCAAGCAGAATGTACAAACGCGTGTTGGAAAGAATTTTTTTTTTTAACACCAGAATCCAGCCTAGGTGCAGGCAACAGAGTGATAAGGACTCAGTATTACTGAAAGCGTATTTTGCGATAAGAATGGCACTCGAATGTTCTCCATTTCGAGTCTTCAAGCGTAGACGTAGAGTTGCGGGGTGTATTTACGAGGAGCAAGTCGACCTACCTGGCGGCTGGTGTGTATGTAGGCTGGCGGCGGACCGCTGAGTAAGCCCGCTGTCGGCAGCAGCCACCGCAGGGGCTTACGACCGCCTCGGAGGGATGAGGGGCTGAGGGGGCTACCTGCAGGTAGTGGCTGCCTGCCGGGGGGCTCAGGCGGCTTAGCGCTGTCGTCGAGTGGTCGCTCCTTCGAGTGTGGACGCGCGAGTTCTGAGAGCGCCGTGTAATGGTCACAGTATTTACAGCACACTTCTCTTGCGCCGGATGCAATGCTAATCCTATACGTCATACCGTAAAAGTGTGTTAAGCCTGCTGAAATTACGGCCTCGGCAGATCAGTACAAGATCAGCCTTTTGTTTCGTTTACCTACCACAGCACAAATCTTAATTAATGAACTATTTCAGAAGCACAGATAATATTTCCACTCTCTCTCTCTCTCTCTCTCTCTCTCTCTCTCTCTCTGTTTTTTTTTTTTTTTTTTTTTTTTTTTTTTTTTTTTTTTTTTTTTTTTTTTTTTTTTTGCAGGGTGCTTTTCTTCCATGTGACTTCTTAGGTTTCTCAATGAAGTATCTAGGTAGTTAGAAACTTACGTAAGGAACTATGTCATGTTTTTAATTGCGAATAGCCACCATAGCATCCATCTTCACAGCATGGATGGTTGCAAGGACTAGCACTTTAGAATGAAGCAGTTACCTCGAAAATAAACGGAAACAAACTTAAATAAATAAAGGAAAATCTATAATGATCAGTATGGAATAGATACTTTTTGAATAAAATACTCCTTGCAAAATGACGGAGTGCAACATGATGTAGCAGTGAGCACTCTGCGTAACAGAGGTGTTGTTTCAAGAGTAGGGTCGCCATACGTCCCGGTTAAACGGCAAAGTTCCGAGACTTCACTGTTTGTCCTGGTGACTCAAAAAGGCCTATTCGGGACGTAAAATGCACCAAGTGTCAAGTAAGAGAATCGAAGAATTGTATTTTGCTGGTTCAGTATATTAATATATATATAAAAATTCGCTCTGGGACAACTAAACAACGCACCACGAAGGGAGTATGTGGATGAGACGGAAATCAATAAATGTGACTGATATTTAAATACGAACAAATAATTATATTTTCAGAAAAATTTGATTATTCTTTTACGAGAAAGGCCTCCACAAACTGGGCGAGTAACCTACACGCTGGTCCATCTCTGGCCCTTGGTAGGGCTGGTGGATGTGCTGAGGGATATCGAACCAAACTCTATTGAACTGTAGCATTAGATTGTCAAAATCCCCATAATGATCCTAACGTTCTCAATTTGGGGAGATCCAGTGACCCTGCTGACGACGGTAGGGTTTGGCAAGCACGAAGACAACCATTAGAAACTGTCGACGAGTACGGGCAGCCGTTATCTTGTTGAAACGTGTGGCAATGATGGCTTACCATGAAGGGCAACAAAACATGACACAGAATATCGTCGACGTACAGCTGTGCTGTAAGGGTGTTGCGGATAACAACCAAAAATCATCTGCTATGAAATGCACCCCATACCATCACTCTCGGTTGTTGGGCCGTACTGCTGCTCACAGTCGGGCTGGTATTCATTGTGCTATGCAGGGTGTCTCAGACACTTATTCACTGGTCATCAGAACCTGGAATCTCACTGACTAGACTAGGACTGTCTTCTGATGAGTCTCGCTTCAAACTGAGTACGCGGCTTGTTCTCGCACTATGGCCAGTTTATTTAATAGCAGGTGGCAAAGGTGTATATCAATTATTGTTGTCATTGCTGTGTAACGTGAGTTCCATAAATTCATTTATCGTTCCAGTGCACACGTGTGTGTGTGTGTGTGTGTGTGTGTGTGTGTGTGTGTGTGTGTGTGTTTGTGTGTTGCAATTTGTAAAATTTCATTGTATTATGATGGCAAAAGCGAAAAGTAAGTGCTCTCTCACCTTCGGATACAGAAAGTATGTGCTTTCATAAAAAGAGGCAAGCTTTCTGGGGAAGCTTTCTGTAAACTTTGCACCTGTTATTCTTGAATTGAGGGTAGTGGGTAATCTGACTTAAATCAACAAACTGAAGCCCAATAACATAAAAGAAGTATTCCAGAAGAGATGTCTAGTTCAAAACTAACAACTTTTTCTGAAACTGTATACAAGAAAGGAAATGCTTATTGCTACAGCTGAAATGGAAACAACGCACACAGCTGTAATGCGTCACCATTCACTGATGTCACCTCATTGCACGAAGAAATTGTGTTCAATTATGTGTCTCGATACAGTGACTGCCGAAAAGCTAATCAATGCAAAAACAAAAGCCACAGCAATAATTAAACATATTATTACTCCTTATTCCGTATCAACTTGAATTTTTAACATGAAAGAACTCCGATTTACGGACTAGCAACTAATGGCGGAAATCATAAATCATATATTTTATTTCCTATAGTTTGCAGTATTTCATTTTACGTGGAGAGATAAAAGCTAAACAAATTGAGCTGGACTAAGTAAAAAAAAGGAAAAAGTGGAGACTACCCTATTTACACATTTCAGCGTTCACAGATCCTAACATTTACTGAAAAAATGGCTACAAGTTGAAAACAAAATATTCAGTCGCTTCAGAACGAAACTTATGAGGAACTTGGACTAGTGGGCCGCCCAGCATACATTTTACATAGCAACGATTCAGCAGACGTTTTATCTGTTAATATGGACTCAACTGTGGTGAAACATTCCCTCTGCAGAATCAGAACATCAAAACTTGCTGACTTCTGTAAAGTTGTGGATACCTGCTGTAGGGGACTTTTGTCATACTCTGAAACTAAACTGTTGTCCTTAATGCCTGCAATCGTGAAACTGTTGCAACTGTGGGATGCTCTGTAATCTCTTTCCTTGTCAGAAGAAAAACCACCAAAGTTCTTCATAGAATTTTCCTCTACTCCTTTAAGCAAGGCTTACTTCAATTTATTCGCTATCAGTTGAGTTTTTGACGTAAAAAAATAAAGAAAATGACTGAAGATCATTACTGAAAGTACAATAATTTCACAACACAAAGAAGGCTGTTGTTATTTGAGTATGAAAACTGAAGAAGTATTTAAATTGCAGATGATTACCAAATTTCAGGTCATCATTGCTCTGAACTAACCACAGAAAAATGCCACAATGACGTAAAAGACTTTTATGAAACTGCCATTATTTACCTTAAAAAATGATTTCATCGACTACCAGGTTTTGACATTTTTGAGTGGATGTCTTTGAAAGAAAAAACAGAGGTACAAAAAGCCATGGAAAGGTCATTAGTTTATTTAAGAGGAAGAAACTAGATATTTGCGAGTCAGCAAAGTTTGATCAGTGAATATGTAAGTTCGAAGAATTGTCTAGCTTAAAAAGCCTTAGTCTTCAGAGGATAACGAGAAGTCAGTTTTAACGGACAAGAAAAAATAGTTGGAAATTTTCTGAAATGCAGAGTTCAGTGTTCAGAAGTCAGAATTGCTGTCGATATACCAATACACGTTTCCAGTTGTGGTACATACGAGGGCTGTACGGAAAGTAAGGTCCGATCGGTCACAAAAACCACAGTGAAAATCAGAAATTTTATATTCGCAACGGTTAGCCACACTTTCCAGCTACTTCTCTAAATAATCGCCGCTCCGACTTAGACATTTGTCGTGTCGTTGTACAAACGTTTCAGTACCCTCATTAAAGAAAGCAGCCTGTTTTGCTATCCGACAATTCTCTACGCTGGTCTGCCTTTGGTTTTTTGTGGCAAAAAGTTGTCTTCGTAGCCAGAGGTTCATGTGAGCAGAGATGAACAACGGAGGGAGCCATTAACGGCTATATTGTGGGTGATCAAACACTTCCCATAGTAAACTCTGCAGGAGCCTCTTCTTTGCCCCTACTGAATGTGGCTGAAAATTGTCTTGAAGGAAGAAACGCATGAAGCTTATGCTATGTGCGCTGTACAGCTTCAGGATAAATCTCGCACCAGATCCACATACTTGGCAGGACACACTCGTGTTTTAGGCATTAATATGTGATCGCGTTCTGAACTTGAAAAGAGTGACGTGAAGCGATCGAGAGGTACACTTAAGGCACTGCCCAACACATCTGTGCAATGTTCCAACGGTTTCTCACAGTGGTTTCCAATTCGCGCCTAATCGGACCTTAAATCCTAAATACACGTCATAATTCTAACTTTGAGAGAATTTCTTCATTCATGGGAGCTCAGTCGACTGACACACTGAACCGTTTAGACATATTAATACACTCCTGGAAAAGGAAAAAAGAAGACATTGACACCGGTGTGTCAGACCCACCATACTGGCTCCGGACACTGCGAGAGGGCTGTACAAGCAATGATCACACGCACGGCACAGCGGACTCCAGGAACCACGGTTGGCCGTCGAATGGCGCTAGCTGCACAGCATTTGTGCACCGCCGCCGTCAGTGTCACCCAGTTTGCCGTGGCATACGGAGCTCCATCGCAGTCTTTAACACTGGTAGCATGCCGCGACAGCTTGGACGTGAACCGTATGTGCAGTTGACGGACTTTGAGCGAGGGCGTATAGTGGGCATGCGGGAGGCCGGGTGGACGTACCGCCGAATTGCTCATCACGTGGGGCGTGAGGTCTCCACAGTACATCGATGTTGTCGCCAGTGGTCGGCGGAAGGTGAAAGTGCCCGTCGACCTGGGACCGGACCGCAGCGACGCACGGATGCACGCCAAGACCGTAGGATCCTACGCAGTGCCGTAGGGGACCGCACCGCCACTTCCCAGCAAATTAGGGACACTGTTGCTCCTGGGGTATCGGCGAGGACCATTCGCAACCGTCTCCATGAAGCTGGGCTACGGTCCCGCACACCGTTAGGCCGTCTTCCGCTCACGCCCCAACATCGTGCACCCCACCTCCAGTGGTGTCGCGACAGGCGTGAATGGAGGGACGAATGGAGACGTGTCGTCTTCAGCGATGAGAGTCGCTTTTGCCTTGGTGCCAATGATGGTAGTATGCGTGTTTGGCGCCATGCAAGTGAGCGCCACAATCAGGACTGCATACGACCGAGGCACACAGGGCCAACACCCGGCATCATGGTGTGGGGAGCGATCTCCTACACTGGCCGTACACCTCTGGTGATCGTCGAGGGGACACTGAATAGTGCACGGTACATCCAAACCGTCATCGAACCCATCGTTCTACCATTATTAGACCGGCAAGGGAACTTGCTGTTCCAACAGGACAATGAACGTCCGCATGTATCCCGTGCCACCCAACGTGCTGTAGAAGGTGTAAGTCAACTAGCCTGGCCAGCAAGATCTCCCGATCTGTCCCCCATTGAGCATGTTTGGGACTGGATGAAGCGTCGTCTCACGCGGTCTGCACGTCCAGCACGAACGCTGGTCCAACTGAGGCGCATGGCATCATCTCTACGATCGTCTCCATGGGAGAATAGCCGCCTGCATTGCTGCGAAAGGAGGATATACACTGTAGTAGTGCCGACATTGTGCATGCTCTGTTGCCTGTGTCTATGTGCCTGTGGTTCTGTCAGTGTGATCATGTGATGTATCTGATCCCAGGAATGTGTCAATAAAGTTTCCCCTTTCTGGGACAATGAATTCACGGTGTTCTTATTTCAATTTCCAGGAGTGTATATCTAGGAGAGTGGATCATCTAGTATTGTATCAGTTGTGATACTGCGAGATTTATTCTTTGCTAAGTTTATTTCCTATGGATATATGTTCCATGTTTTTCTTTAATTTCAAAGACATTTGCGTTTAAAACATTATTTGGTGAGGGTGGATATGGTACAGCGACTTATCTTTGGAGACACACCGAAGAGCTAAAGGAACTGGCACACCTGCCCAATTTCGTGCAGGGCCCTTCTGAGCACGCAGAAATACCCAAATACGACGTGGAATGGACTATGCTAACCTCTGAAGTAGTGCTGGAGGGAATAGAAACTGCAAATCCTGCAGGGCTGTCCATAAATTCGGAAGTGTACGTGGAAGGGGAGACATCTAATGAACAGCACGTTGCAAGGCATCCCAGATATGCTGTATAATGTTCATGTCTGGGGAGTTTAGTGGCCAGTTGAAGTGTTTAAACTTGCAGTAGTGTTTCTGGAGCCACTCTGTAGCAGTTCTTGACGCGTGCGTTGTCGCATTGTCCTGCTGGCATTGCCCAAGTCCGTCGGAATGCACAATGGACATGAGTGGAGGCAGGCGAACAGGCAGGTTGCTTACGTTCGTGTCACCTCTGTGAATCGTATCTAGACTTATCAGGGATCCCACATCACTGCAACTGCACATGCGACATACAGGGCACATGTATTCATGGGGTTGAATCCACATCAGTACACGTTCATGCGCTCGATACAATTTGAAACGAGACTCATCGGACCAGCATATTTCCAGTCATCAGCTGTCCAATGTCGGTGTTCCCGGGCCCAAGCGAGGCGTGAAGCTTTGTGTCATGCAGAAATCAAGGGTACACGAGAGTGCTTTTGGATCCGAAAGCCCGTACCGATGATGTTTCGTGGAATGGTTCGCACGCTGACGCTTGTTGATGGCCCAGCACTGAAATCTGCAACAATCTTCGGAAGGACTGCACTTCTGTCATGTTGAACGGTTTTCTTGGGCTGTCGTTGGTTCTGTTCCTGCACGATCTTTTTTTTAGGATTTAGGATACAGCTATGTTGGAGATTTTACCAGATTCGTGATATTCACGGTACACTCCTGATGTGGTCGTGCGGGAAAATCCCACTTCATCGCTACCTCGTAGATGCCGTGTCCCATCGCTCGTGCGTCGACCGGAACACCACGTTCAACCTCACTTGATAATCTACGATTGTAGCAGCAGTAGGCGAACTAACAACTGCGCCAGACATTAGTTGTCTTATATAGGCTTTGCCGACCGCAACGCCATATCCTGCATGTTTACATATCTTTGTATTTCAATACTCATGCCTTTGCCAGTTTCTTTGGCTCTTCAGTGTATAAGCAGAATTGTGGATGATAGACAAAGAATAGCATCGCGGCATCACGTCAACGAGTGGATATTTGGCTACTGCAGTGCATCGTTTACGACCAGTAACGCCACCTGTTCCCCCTTTGGTAGGAGAGGAGGAACAATGAACTGGGCCAGAGACATGCTCCTGAAGCAGGCTGTGCGTGATGATGAATAAAAAGGCAACCTATGGTAAGTGGATTTGGAGAAATACTCTCTAGTGACGACAAACAGAAGTGTTTGGGTGCTCGTTAAATGGCAGTTTCAATGACATTCACTGCAGCATTTCTCAATAGATTTCCTTAAATACTTGTTTTACTGCTAGACTTCGAAGTATCTCTAGTGTCACACATGTACCTTGGGGTGAGAGCAACGGCCGTTTCTAGTGAATGAACTTGTTGTAATGTTGTGGGTATGCTGGCACTGGTGGCCACTATCGACATTTTTCATCGCCCATATTGCATTATGTCTCCTATCAACATTTCAAAAGAAATATATTATATTCTTTCACCAGATTTGCTTGAGACTAGTTCATATTTCATGTGGAATTCTGGGTATTAATACAATGACGGAAAATAATCGCAACACCAAGAAGGAGTTTTGCGACGATAGTTGGTAGGCGTGTTTCTACATCTCAGAGATGACGTCTGATCAAATTTCACTCCAGTCGCTTAAGAGTTGAACTGAAAGGACCACTACGAGGATGCTAATCAGATCTGCCCTAAACACACGTTGTAACGCTTGTGAGCGTTAGTTACCTCTGAAAGTGGACGTGGTGTCGTGTAATAGGGCAACGAGTAACTTGATGTTCCCTCTGAGATATTGCAGAAAGTCTTGGCAGGATTGAAACCACTTTCCATGATTGCTGGCAGCGATGGTCACGAGGCTATACGGTCGGAAGAAGACCGCCCTCAGGACGGCCACGAGGATCTACCGAGAGGGAAGATATTTATATTCGGTGTATGGCCTTGGCGTATGGTACTCCATTTCAGCAGCACTCTGAGCAGCAGTTGGCACCACAGTTACACAAAGAAGTGTTAAAAACCGGTTACCTCAGGGATAGCTCCAAGCCGACGTCCTGTAGCCTGCATTGCACTGGCCCCAAAGAAACGTAATTTGCGACTTCAGTGGTGTCAAGCGAAGGATCATTGGTGATGGAGAGGGGTGGGGTTGCGGGTTAGGTTGAGGACTACTGTATCTTCTGATGAAGATTCGTTCTGCCTCGGTGCCAGTGATAGCCGTGTGTGGCTTAGAAGGACACCAATTGAAGGCCTGCAACCATCCTGTCTGCGTACTATACACACTGGCACTACACCTGGGGTTACTGCCTGTGATGTGATTTCTTATGACAGTAAGAGTATCTCGTGGTTATCCCACGCACTCTAACTGCAGATCTGCACATCGGTCTGGTGGCTAGACTTCTGCCATTCATGAGCAGCATTCAACGCAGTGTTTTACAACGGGATAACGAATACCGCTGTTGAGCCCAACTTGCTCTGCGGTGTGTTGACATGATGCCTTAGCCGAGGCACACAGGGACAACACCCGGCATCATGGTGTGGGGAGCGATCTCCTACACTGGCCGTACACCTCTGGTGATCGTCGAGGGGACACTGAATAGGGCACGGTACATCCAAACCGTCATCGAACCCATCGTTCTACCATTCTTAGACCGGTAAGGGAACTTGCTGTTCCAACAGGACAATGCACGTCCGCATGTATCTCGTGCCACCCAACGTTCTCTAGAAGATGTAAGTCAACTACCCTGGCCAGCAAGATCTCCGGATCTGTCCCCCATTGAGCATGTTTGGGACTGGATGAAGTGTCGTCTCACGTGGTGTGCACGTCCAACTGAGGCGCCAGGTGGAAAAGGCATGGCAAGCCGTTCCACAGGGCTACATCCAGCGTCTCTACGATCGTCTCCATGGGAGAATAGCAGCCTGCATTGCTGCGAAAGGTGGATATACACTGTGCTAGTGCCGACATTGTGCATGCTCTGTTGCCTGTGTCTATGTGCCTGTGGTTCTGTCAGTGTGATCATGTGATGTATCTGACCCCAGGAATGTGTCAATAAAGTTTCCCCTTCCTGGGACAATGAATTCATGGTGTTCTTATTTCAATTTCCAGGAGTGTAGTTGAGATCATCCTAAAGTGTACTTATAACAATCAAATCAGTTGTGCTCTCTTTCATAATTAGTCACGAAAAAAAATGCTTTTCTAAAAACTGTGAAATCATTTGAGACTTATGACTGATGCATAAAATAATCTGAGAAAAATTTGTTTGTGTAAGTGACTTACGTTACATTTCTTTCCTTTGAAGGATATTTACACAAGTATTACGCTCACAAGTGACGCACTGGTTACATCTCCAGACGTCCATTATCGCCCTTATCATACTACCAGATTTCTGTGGGTTTCATCCCGATTTTAGTACCAGCATTTATGACAACCCTACTCAAGAGCTCCGTACCATTCCGTTCTTTGCCTGTCACATTCTTTCCTGCCTTACAATCATACACCATTCAATAATATGGTATACACCTGAATAGAATACTTGCCAAGCTATACAAAAATGTCATTGTGTTAATCTGATTTAGCTGGACAGGTCGACGGGCGTAAAATTTTGTCTTTCTGAAGATATTACAGAAATAACAGGCTACCAAGCCGTGTCAAGTTGAAACCTGTGATCACGATCAATAAGATTTTCCCATATACGCATTTTTAAAGATTCCTTGATAAGAGAACCCCAGAAGGATTTAGTTATTGCCGAGATTACATTGGCAGAGTTCTCCACACAATGTCCTGTGGAGATATAATACTCAGCTATGGCTGACGTAATAGGATGCAAAAGGCAAGTGTGGCGATCGCGTTCCAATCACTTTTTTATGAACTGTGTGTGTGGTTTCACCAATGAAGGGTTGCAAGTTGACATAGTATTCTGTAGACTACAGCCTTTCGTAAACCCAGATCGTCCTTTGCCAAGTCGAGATAAGTACGGGCTCTTGTGGGCAGCAGGAAGATTAGTTTAACACAATGTTCCTTATGGATTCTGTTTAATGTAGATGAAATGTTGTCCACATATGGAAGGAACGGACTGCTAATCAACGCAATCTCTTCTTTACCTAGTGAATGGTCATATTTAGTCCTCGTTAAAACTGTCCTAATTTCATGTGAAGAATGTTCATTGGCGTCAAACGCAGACTGTAAGCTCCCAAGTTCCTTTGCACGGCTGTCTCTATCAGATAGAGCATGTGCCCGCTGCACCAGCGTACTAAGGACGTCCACAGTTTGTGAAGGGTAGTAACAGGTAACTAACTACCTCCGAATATATGTTCACCTGTGCATACATACGTTAAACAGTACGTACTATTCATCTCACCACTTTCCGGCTGATTAAGACACCTAGAAATCGAAGACCGCCATTTTCCTCCGCTTCCATCCTAAAATGGATATTCTCGTGGATAGAATTTAGAAATCGTAAAAACCACGTCATTCTCACTACGAGCCACAATAAAAAGTATAGTCTTTCATATCGCCAGAACATGTTTAGTTTTTATTACCTGTGTAAACGGAAAGAAAGCAACATTACCTTACCGCTGGCACCTGCGCTTCATAGCTGGAGCAAATACTGGACATGGGGAGCTAAGATGGACAGAGGTACGTCGGACACTGCAATGTTCCACCACCCAAGTTCCGGAAAAAATAAACCTCGTGCACTAGCAGTCTCCAGTATAAAAACATAGGCTGAATGATTGTCAGCCGAAATACCGTAAAAAGACAACGATGTCGGAGGGTAGGATGTAAGGAAGATTAGAGTTTACGACAAGATGTGGAAGCAAACGGGCCGTGAGCGTTTTAAATTAACCACCCGTGTGTGCAGGAAACTCACTGAAAACTTAAATCTAGATGGCGGAAGGGGATTTCAACCTTCGTCCTTTCATCGAAGTCATGTGTCTTTCTTTTTTTTTATGAGCTTTTTGACTACTTTCATGCCACCCACAGAATTCATCCCTTTTCCAATCTTTTCATCTGAGGGCAGGGATTACAGCCTACGTCCTCAATTATCAGCAGAATCATTTTCAGTTTCTGACTTCCTCTACAGCTTCCTCCAGTGGGATGGAAGTTATTCTCTGATGTTTTAACAGATGTCCTACCATTCTGTTCATTCTTCTTGTCAGTGTTTTCATACATTTCTTTCCTCGCCGATTCTGCGGAGAGCCTTCTCATTCCTTACTTACCAGCCTACGTAGCTTTCAACACTCGGTTGTGGCACCATATCTCAAATGCATCGATTCTCTTCTGTTCCAAATTTACTTCAGTCCATCTTTCACTGCCATACAATGATGTGCTCCAAACGTGCAAATCTTGTGAAATTGTCGTAGTTTTTCTCCTTTGCAGTTCGTGGTCTCGCGGTCGCGTTCTCGCTTCCCGAGCACGGGGTCCCGGGTTCGATACCCGTCGGGGCAGGGATTTTCATCTCCCTCGAGATGACTGGGTTTTTGTGTTGTTCTCAGCATTCACGAAAAAGGCGAGATAAGACTGAGCACAGGTTGGAAATTTGACAGACACTGATAACCGCGCAGTTGCGCGCTCCACAAACCAATCATCATCATCATCGGTTTTCCTTCAGTCTTACTTCCATTATCAACCGCAACATCAGAATTGCTTCTCTGGAGCCTTTACCTTTCCTAAAGGCAACTGATCGTCATCTAAAAATTCTCAAGGTTTTTATTCTTCTGTGTATTATTCTGCTCAGTAATTTTATGCAGGAACTGTTAAACTGAGTGTGCGACAATATTCTAGCAGTAGTCGGCTCTCGCAATATCTGTAGTTGACCAGGCTCATCCATTTTACACACCAACTTGAACAGTCATTTTGTTACTACTTCTGTCAGTGCTTTTAGAAATTACGATGAAATGTTGTCTGCCAGTTCTGTCTAATCGGATCCTAGGTCGTCCAAAGCTATTTTAATTTCTGGTTGTAATATTGGATCTCCTTTCGCTTTCCTGTCGACTCCTGTTTCTTCTTCTATGACGTTATCAGGCAAGTACTATGCATCACAGAGGCCTTCAATGTACTCTTTCCTCTTATCCACTCGCTTCTCAGCGTTTAACAATGGAATACCCATTGCAATCTTAACGTTACCACTCTTGGTATTAATTTCACCGAAGATTGTTTTGCTTTTCTGAGGCAGTCCTTTCGACTATCATATCTTTTTCTATTTCTTCACACATTTCGTGCAGACTTTTCACCTTAGCATTTCTGTACATCTTCGTTATCTCATTCCGAAGTGAGTTGAATTTTTGTATTCCTGAATTAACCCGAAAATTTTGTACTTCCTTCTTCCGTAGATCAAATGTAGTATTTCTTCTGTTATCCACAGTTTCTTCGCAGTTACTTTTCTAGTACCCAATTGTGTGATTGCCCTTTCTGGTGTGTCCATTGCTCTTCCACTGACAAGTCTATTGAGCTACTCCTCATCTCAGTATCTATAGCCTCAGAGAACTTGTTCCTCCGTATTTCCGTTTCCCACTTCTCTGCGCAATTGATTCCTCCATACTAGTCTCTTAAACTCCAGGCTACTCTTCATCACTATACCTAGATTAAGCGTTACCATTCCTTTTTTGCGATTTTCTGGCTCCCCTATACGTTTAAACTTCTGACAGTCCACGCTCTGCTACCCTTTCGTTATTCCAGACATGTACTTTTAAATCTTACATAATGTGAAAAACGAGCTTCGCGTTTGCTGCAGTGTAACTGGAGTATTTAGAATGAACTATTTTGACCGTCTGGCAGTCCCCGAGGTTCGAATGGGGAAGCAGTTCAAAATGTATTGCGTCATAAGACTTTGTCAGTTACAGGTCACATGTAATGTGGATATACATTATTTGTCGTTAATCCAGTCCTTTCCATTGCCATGTTTATCGTCATGGCATTGATCTCTGATGATTGTCTCGCCTTTTGCGGGCAGTTTCCCACCCCCAGGGAAAAACTCTGCCCGCTCCTCCGCCTCTAGGACGAAGTCCGCTGGCAGAACGCCACTGTTGATTTCTTTCCTTCAAAATTTAAGCAGTGGCGCGGTCCTGACACCTTACCCAAAACGTTTTGATAGCTATAGTCAAAGACGCGTAACCTAGACCACGACTAGCTGCCTGAAACTTCATGTAATAATGTAATTCATCAGTATCAGGTAGCACCCGATGAAGGTACGAGTGACGTCTTCAACATATCGTGCTATAGCGACGCTGACACCCAGCGGAATACCTTACACCTCAAGATGTTCCTGAGATACTCATTATGTCATGAAAACTTCAAGAATCACAGAATTCATGCGAATTAAAAAAAAAATAGAAAAATGAAAGTAATACCGTCATAATTTCTAAATGAGCAGTAAAATGACTAATATGGTTAATTATTATTGTCCATGTACTGTAAATGGGCAACATTCACATACAAGTCATGTATAACCTGCCTGTAAACTGACTCGTTCACATTGTGCATATGATCAACAGAATGTGAGGAAGCTGGAGTCAAGAGCATTCAGAGCACGTGGGACATTTTACACTAAATCAAATCAACAGTCTAATGGTCATTAGAGAAGACAGAGTCTGAGTGAGGACGGCATGACTTAAGTCGATATCAGTGTTTTGCAGTCTGACATAGTTTATTTCAACCTGTGGAAGTAACAGGTTGAGTAACTGTGATGTGTTATAGAGCGGAATTTAGTGTAGTCTACCCGGATTACGAACAGTTTTTCTAGTATCATGCAGCACTGTCTACCAAGGAGACATCCAAAGCATCTGTGATTGTCTTTATGTGAGACAGCGGATCTGGAGTGTAATTAGAGTAGGAAACAATGTATTTCATCTGCTCTGCGAGATATGACGTCCATTTGTGTATGGCCCAGTATTAATCAAGTACAGTGAAGACTAACGGCATCCTTGGATCGAAGGCCTCGTGGGACATACCGGGTGATCAAAAAGTCAGTATAAATTTGAAAACTGAATAAATCACGGGCTAATGTAGATAGAGAGTTAAAAATTGACATACATGCTTGGAATGTCATGGGGTTTTATTACAACCAAAAAAATACAAAACTTCAAAAAAATGTCAGACAGATGGCGCTTCATCTGATCAGTATAGCAACAATTAGCATAACGAAGTAAGACAAAGCAAGGATGATGTTCCTTACAGAAATGCTCAATATGTCCACCATCATTCCGCAACAATAGCTGTAGTCGAGGATTAATGTTGTGAACAGCACTGTAAAGCATGTCCGGAGTTATGGTGAGGCATTGGCGTCAGATATTGTCTTTCAGGATCCCTAGAGATGTCGGCCTATCACGATACAATAGCGACTTCAGGTAACCCCAAAGCCAATAATCCCACGGACTGAGATCTGAGGACCTGGGAGGCCAAGCATGACGAAACTGGCGGCTGAGCACACGATCATCACCAAACGACGCGCGCAAGAGATCTTTCACGCGTCTAGCAATATGGGATGGAACGCCAACCTGCATAAACATCGTACGTTCCAGCAGGTGTTTATCAGCCTGGCTGAGGATGATGCGATTCTGTAACATATCGGCGTAACTCTCACCCGTCACGGTAGCAGTTACAAAATCAGAATCACGAAGAACAAAGGCCCGATAACGGTAGATGTGCTAAATCCTACCAATACCGTGAATTTCTCGTCGTGTAATGGAGTTTCCACGACAGTTCTAGGATATTGGGTAGCCTAAATTCTGCAGTTGTGGGCGTTGACAGACCCTCGGAGTGTGAAATGAGCTTCGTCGGTCCACAACACGTTACTCAACCAATCATCATCTTCCGCCATCTTTTAAAACACCCACACCGCAAATGCCCTCCGCTTCACTAAATCGCCAGGTAAGAGTTCATGATGCCGATGGAATTTGTACGGATAACATCGGAGGGTACGCCTCAGTGCCAACCAATCAGTAGTGTATGGGAAGCCGATGCGACGTGCGACTGCACAAGCGCTGACTTTCCCGTTCATAGACGAACCCGCTATATTCTCCATTTCTTCGTGAACTGTCTCAGCAGCATTCCGCCTTGTGATTGGTCGGCCATCACGGGGTCTATCGACTAAACAACCCGTGGCTTCGAACTTCGAAATCATTCTCGCCACAGCTGCATTTATCAGCGGACCTTTACCCGCTTGAATCCCCTTCCTATGGCGATAGGATCGTAACGATGAACTAGCACATTCCCCATTCTGATAAAACAGCTTCACTAAAAGCGCCTTTTCAGGTAACATCAACATGCTGCGACTGCTGGCGCATCTGATTCTCTCTCTCATTACAGCTCCTTTTATACGCGGTTGTCATGCGCAGTCACTGAGGTTTTGCTGACCAGCGCCATCTGTCGGACATTCTGTGAACTTTGTTCTTTTCTTGTTCTGATAAAACCCCTTGTCATTCCAAGCATATGTGTCAATTTTTACCTCTCTACCTACATCATTCCGTGGTTTATTACGTTTTCAAATGTATACTGTCTTTTTGATCACCCGGTATTCAGGAAGGTATTCTTCACAATGACACTTTCCCTTCGCGAAGTGTGACAGTTTCATATTTCAAGTGTATCTGGCAAGTATAGGTGACTGTAATAGGTGAATGCATAGTATGGCGTCACACTAATGTATGACGATGAGAGAGAGGAGAGCATAAACCTGACGCAGACACCAGGCATACTCCTCTTGAACAGGACCAATGGGCCCCACTGGCTTAATCTCCCATTCGACGAACGAAACACCGTCAACAACGTCTCACGCCATTACTCCACGCTGCACTCTGGAGGGGCCTGGAATTTAATCCACGATATTTACGCCGCGTCAGCAACTCTACCCCACCACCTCACTTTCCCATCCTGCGCAAACACTGGAAGCGAAAATTTCTTCCACCACCGCAATTCGAAACGGCTTCATTCCGAGTCGATCCACATCACACAACCGCTCGTCAATGACCTCGGCTTCAGAGGCGACAATGTATATTGTTCAGCCTGTATAACGTGTGAATGAAATACAATTGTGACACAAACTCACGCAGAAACGGGGCGACCATATTACAAATCAATATGAGTACAACATAACTGCTGTATTTAATCACCCATCCTTAGACTCACATGAACTTCTTGGTGATCCGGTCGGATTGATGTTTCAAGGTTGGCGATCATCATTTTCCACTTGTCTGTTACATGTGATTGGTATCAAAACTGTCAATCACAGCGTTAGTTCCATGACTTTGTTTGGTGTAGCTTAATGCTTTAGTTTAACGAGCAAGTGATACCTCTCATGACACGTATTTATGTTACTGTAGAAATAAAAAGAATATATCAGCTGAGGAGAGCAGAACATTAAATAAGAAAACTACATTTTAACGTTACAGTTGTATGTGTTTTACATTATGACTAGCTTCGATCATTTATTTTTCATTTTCATATCTGAGCAATCACCAACTGTGATCACTCAAAATCCTTACAATAAACTGACTTAACCAAAAGTAACATTACAGAATTCACCTCCTTATAATGATGTGTGCTGCTGGAGCTGTCAAGAGGCTGGAATGGTGGATATCTTGGAATGTTAATCTCCTCTTTAATTAAATTTATTTGGACTGACCATATTTTCTGATACTCCCATTCGAATATTAACACTGTGTGATCATATTTAAAAATAAATAAAATCAACGACGACTGTGAAAACAAACATTTTTAACTACACAGCTGCGATGTTTGTGCAGATTGTCATCCATTTACCTAGATATAATACGTCGGCCTCACCTCCCTATAATGATGTGTGCTGCTGGAAACGGTCACGAGACTGGCATGGTGGATATCTGGGAATGTTCATCTCCTCTTTAATTAAATATAATATGTCAGACTATATTTCCGATTGTTTCCGTATCTGCGAAAACGAAGTGTCACTTACGTCCAAACCTGATCCATTGAAGGTAGTATGTCGGTGCGCTCGTGAAATTGACAGTAAAGCTGCAATTACAGAATATAAACTAGCCAACTGTTCTCGATCACTGTGTTCGTTCGAAACGCGATTATCTCCTACGTACTTATTGTGATACAGGTTACATGGGCACTTACAGGGTTTATTAGTTATTCCAATATTTTCTCTCTCTCTCACACACACACACACACAACACACACATTCTGCACGCAGACGCATGCGCTCAAACGGAAAAGTCATGACGTGTGCAAGGAAGAGACAGCCTTAGGGTCCTGAGAACAGTATTTGGTCAGTGGTCGCCAGCTGTATCAGCGCATTCTTGGTGCCGAGAACATCGGAAATCGATACAGCAAATAGCGTGGAGCTACATTCAGTGGAGCAGCGCACAGCAAGTGCTTCCGCATTGCGTCCCGCTGTAAATATTTGCAGAGGATCTGGAAGAGTGCCGATGTGGGGAGAGGGTGGCCCTGGGGGCTGATGCCAAAACACAACAACCGCAACAGAAGGCGGCGTTCCGGGCCTCGGTCCTTAAAACTGTTACGTTTTAAAGTCGATAGTTGCGAAATCCACAAGCACTACGCGTCACATTCAGAAAATGCCACTGAACAGGTAGATCCTTTCCTTAATGAAGATCGGTATTCACATAATTTAGTGAAGATCCTGGCCTTAAGAACTGGTACATTACTTACAGATTAGGCCTAATATCAGTGCTTGAACTCTGTCTTCTATAATTTTCTGTGTTGTGTTGACTCCACACATTCTAACCAAGGTCCTCAACCGTCGTACTATGAATTCTTATAAGGAGTTTGTACGAGCTTCCACAAAATATCAACAATGTTTGCTACAAGGCCGTGACGAACTAGAAACTTACTCACATGCTGTTGCCACAGGTGACACGTCAGCCCTATTTAAAGACGAGATAAATAGTGAGGACGGTATGGATAGTCTTTCTATTTTTATACAAATTTATTACCACTTTCGATTCAGGCCTCAGCGTCGGGTGCTGAGTTGAACTGTACATGCTGTGCACTTAGATGTGAATTGAGAAACTGCTTTTCGCAATAGCTACCCTATAGGGCTGACTACGGTGATTGCTTTGATAGGAATCGGTAAAATACATGATTTTCTTTACAAGTACAGGTTGGCAGTTATTAAATCATGTGATAAAACGTAAATTAATTACTGACTACCGCGTTTGCACACTTCATTTAACATGTGAACGTCAACTGCAGATATTCTGATATACCTGCCATCATTGGCGATTATATGGTCCAGACGAATAGAGAAATTCTGCTTGACCCGCTGAAGTGTCGGAACATAGATGCTGTCGATGACCTCTTGAATGGCTGTTTTCAGCTCAGAAATGGTTTTGGGCTTATTGATGTACACATTGTCTTCAATATAGCCCCAGAAAAACGAGTAGCATGTGGTCAGACCCAGAGAGAACGGCGGCCAATTGAGACCTATGCCAATGTCCTCTGGATACCCCGGAGCCAGAATGCACTCCCCAGAGTTCTCCTCCAGGACATAAAGTGCTCCGCTACTTCGATGGGGTCGATCTCCGTCTTGCATGAACCACATCTTGTCGAAATCGGTGTCACTAAGGATAATTGGTATGAAATCCTCTTCCAGACCTTTCATGTACCGTTTGGTAGTCACCGTGCCGTCAAGGAATGTAGCACCGAATATTCTGTGACTGTACGCTGTGCACCAAACAGTCAACCGTTGACGGTGAAGATACATCTCGATCGCGAAGTACGGATTCTCAGTCACACAAACGCGATAATTGTGCTTATCGATGAACCCATTCACCTAAAAGTTGGGTTTGTTGCTAAATTAAACCATATTTGGATATTAATTCCCATCATGCCCCGCAGCCAACCGCGCGGTTTCAACGTGCTAACGCAAACAGTTCAGAAATTATGACGACTTTCATTTTGGGTGTTAATAACCGCTTCAGCTCTATTTTGGTCCTTTATTACTGTACAACTACCGGTTTCGTGGCGCAAATGCCATATATTCAGGTGAAATATGATTAAAACTGTAGGGGGGAAAATTTTTCCCGAAATTCGTTGTTCGTCAAAACAAAACTCCGCTAATAGGCGGTATGTCATAGGTTAAAAACTGCCAAATTCCAGTATAGTGGACGGGTTCAAAACAATTCATATCATAGTGATCGCTTCTTCCATGTATGGAACCGTGTAAAGGGGAAGCGGCCGCATGTTCCGTCATGGTTTTGGGCTATTGTTGGACTCGTTGTCTTTAATAGAGCCCCACAAAAAGCATGTATACAGGCTAGGAGAGTATGGCGGCCATTCGAAGCCCACATCAGTGGCCTTTGGCTACCCCAGAGCCAGAACGCAGTCCCCAAAGTGCTCCTCCAAGATCACGCAGCCGCGTCTCCGGTACGCGATTCCGTACAGATCGGAGAAGCGATCACTATGGTGCGATTTGTTTTGAACGTATCCACTGTATTGGAATCTTGCAGTTTTTAATCCATGATACATCGACTCTTAGTTGTGTTTTTCTTTGACGGACAACGAATGTTGGGATAAATGTTTCCGAGCTTTTACGTTCTAATGTTTTAATCATAGGTCACCTAAAGATGTTGGCTAGCGCCACGAAACCAGTAGTGGCACAGTAATAAAGGATCAAAATGCAGCTGAAGCGGTTATTAATACCCAGATGAATTGGTACTTACAGTTGTGGTTACTCCACCTACAAGGTTGTCTGTAGGACTTTATTTCATATAGTTCAATAACTGTCACCCTGTATATTGTTCTTCTTAGTCCTTTAACGCTCCTGACAGCCGCACGGCATGGCCTCACGTGGTATGTAATCGTCAGCGCAAGCAGGCTAATCTATTTACGGGAATACTGGGCACGAGAATAGAGACACATCTACATCTACATCTACATGACTACTCTGCAATTCACTTATAAGCGCTTGGCAGAGGGTTCATCTAACCACAATCATACTATCTCTTTACCATTCCACTTCCGAACAGCCAGCGGGAAAAACGAACACCTAAACCTTTCTGTTCCAGCTCTTATTTCTCTTATTTTATTTTGATGATCATTCCTACCTATGTAGGTTGGGCTCAACAAAATATTTTATCATTCGGAAGATAAAGTGGGTGACTGAAATTTCGTAAATGGATCTCGCCGCGACGAAAAAGTCTTTGCTGTAATGACTTCCATCCCAAATCGCGTATCACATCTGCCACACTCTCTCCCCTATTACGTGATAATACAAAACGGGCTGCCTTTTTTTGCACCCTTTCGATGTCCTACGTCAATCCCACCTGGTAAGGACCCCACACCGCGCAGCAATATTCTAACAGAGGACGAACGAGTGTAGTGTAAGCTGTCTCTTTAGTGGACTTGTTGCATCTTCTAAGTGTCCTGCCAATGAAACGCAACCTTTGGATCGCCTTCCCCACAATATTATCTATGTGGTCTTTCCAACTGAAGTTGTTCGTAACTTTAACACCCGGGTACTTTGTTGAATTGACAGCCTTGACAATTGTACTATTTATCGAGTAATCGAATTCCAACGGATTTCTTTTGGAACTCATGTGGATCACCTCACACTTTTCGTTATTTAGCGTCAACTGGCACCTGCCACACCATACAGCAATCTTTGCGTTGAAACTGATACTGGTCTTCGGATGACCTTACTAGATGGTAAATTACAGCATCATCTGCGAACAACCAAAGAGAACTGCTCAGATTGTCACCCAGGTCATTTATATAGATCAGGAACAGCAAAGGGCCCAGGACGCTTCCCTGGGGAACACCTGAAATCACTTCAGTTTTACTCGATGATTTGCTGTCTATTACTACGAACTACGACCTTCCTGACAGGAAATCACGAATCCAGTCGCGCAACTGAGACGATACCCCATAGGCCCGCTGCTAGATTAGAAGTCGCTTGTGAGGAACCGTGTCAAAAGCTTTCCGGAATCTAGAAATACGGAATCAACTTGAGATCCCCTGTCGATAGCGGCCATTACTTCGTGCGAATAAAGAGCTAGCTTTGTTGCACAAGAGCGATGTTTTCTGAAACCATGCTGAGTACGTATCTATATATCGTTCCCTTCGAGGTGATTCATAATGTTTGAATACAATATATGCTCCAAAACCCTACTGCAAACTGACGTCAATGATATAGGTCTGTAGTTAGATGGATTACTCCTACTACTCTTCTTAAACACTGGTGCGACCTGCGCAATTTTCCAATCTGTAGGTAGAGATCTATCGGTGAGCGAGCGGTTGTATATGATTGCTAAGTAGGGAGCTATTGTCTCAGCGTAATCTGAAAGGAACCTATTAGGTATACAATCTGGTCCTGAAGACTTGCCCATATCAAGCGATTTTAGTTGCTTCGCAATCCCTAAGGTATCTACTTCTAAGAACGTCATGCTAGCAGCTGTTCGTGTTTCAAATTCTGGAATATTCTATTCGTCTTCCTGGTGAAGGAATTTCGGAAAACTGGGTTGAATAACTCCGCTTTAGCCGCACAGTCGTCGGTAACAGTACCACCGGCACTGCCCACCGAGGGTGTTGACTGCGTCTTGCCACTTGTGTACTTTACATACGACCAGAATTTCTTCTGTTGTTCTATCAAATTTCGAGACAATGTTTCGTTCTGGAACCTATTAAAGGCATCTCGCACTGAAGTCCGAGCCAAATTTCACGCGTCTGTAAATTTTAGCCAATCTTCGAGATTTCGCGTTCGTCTGTTCGTCTGTACTTCGCTTGCTTTTTACGTTGCCTCTGCAACAGCGTTCGAACCTGTTTTGTTCACCATGAGGGATCAGTTCCATCTCTTACCAATTTATGAGGTATGAATCTCTCAATTGCTGTTGCTACTATATCTTTGAATTAGAGCCACATCTCGTCTACATTTGCATAGTTAGTTCGGAAAGAATGGAGATTGTCTCTTAGGAAGGCTTCTAGTGACACTTTTTCCGCTTTTCTAAATAACATTATTTTGCGTTTGTTTCTGGTGGATTCGGAAGAAACGGTATTGAGCCTAGCTACAACGACATTGTGATCACTAATCAGCTCTGGATTGTTTGTGGCTAAGAGGTCAAGTGTGTTTTCGCAACCATTTACAATTCGCGTGAGTTCGTGGACTAACTGCTCGAAATAATTTTCGGAGAAAGCATTTAGGACAATCTCGGAAAATGTTTTCTGCCTACCACCGGTTTTTAACAAGAATTTTGGCCAATATATCGAGGGAAGGTTGAAGTCCCCACTAACTATAACCGTATGAGTGGGGCATTTATTTGTTACGAGAGTCAAATTTTCTCTGAACTGTTCAACAACTATATCATCGGAGTCTGGGGGTCGGTAGAAGGAGCAAATTATTAACTTACTTCGGCCGTAAAGTATAACCTCCACCCATGCCAATTCGCTACTTCGACTTCACTACAAGATAAACCACTACTGACAGACACAAACACTCCACCACCAATTCTGCCTAATCTATCTTTCCTGAGCACCGTCTGAGACATCGTCAAAATTTCTGCAGAACTTATTGTAGGCTTTAGCCAGCTTTCTGTACCTATAACGATTTCAGCTTCTGTGCTTTCTATTAGCGCTTGAAGCTTTCCCAGCACAACTACAACAATTTACAATTCCGACTGTTCCTTGATCCAAGCACGTCCTGTATTTGCCATGCACCCTTTGAGATTGCAGCCCACCTCGTACTTTCCCGATGCCTTCTAACCTAAAAAACCGCCCAGTCCACGCCACACAGCCTCTGCTACCCGTGTAGCCGACAGATGAGTGTAGTGAACTCCTGACCTATTCAGCGGAACCCGAAACCCCACCACCCTTTGTCGCACGTCAAGGAATCTGCAGCCAACACGGTCGCAAAACCGTCTGAGCACCTGATTTAGTTGGACCAGTTCTTATCGGTATAGACATTATCCCCGCACTTGTTGAGTAGGGGTATGTATTCCTATTGACTGTTTTTTTTTATCTTCTCATAAATTGCTGCAGATTATTGCTTTCCGGACGAAATATAAAACTAATTTAAATTCGTATGCTTCCAAGGTCGGTTTCATTTGAATGCAATAACCGTGGATATTGCGCCGCCTCGTTATAAATTACTAAGTATAGTGTCGAAGTTTCGACCGACTTTTAGCAGTCCTATTCAGCAGTGACCCGTCCCGAAGAGGACCGAAGAAAGTCGACGAAACGTCGGCAGTTAGCTATTTGGGTACTTTGTAATGACGTGCGCAGTGCCTAAAACTTTTTACTCAAAATAAAACCAAATCTACGTATCATCCCCTTGAGGAGAGAAACATTCATCTATGCTCAATAATTAAAAAGAACGAATTTTCCTGCTTCTATGACAGCTTTTTATGTTACTACTGGAATTTCATTACGTTACGTATACATCATTACACTTTTGTACGATTTAGCTGCAGTACATCTACAATATCGCTACATTTCACAAGTACCTCCCAGTGCCTTGGAAACGAGAAATTACACCATTACAGCAAGCCTGAGAAATCGCTGAAACAGCCTAAATGATTGGAGAAGTGATGACTCCGTCGCCAAACAGCCAAGCCTGACTTAGGACAGGGAAGCGTTGCGTTTCAGAAACGAAGGCGGATCGAGTTCGTATAAATACTACTCATTTTTAACAGGCAGCAATCAATCATCACCAACACCCAGCCACGACGGAAAGACTGCGCCAGGCATCAGAGAGAAAGGAGTCTTAAAGCTGCTGCCGAAAGAAGCTGACGACAGCAGCCTCGTGTCCACTGTCAGAGCTAAGGCCGAATGCCGCCAACTTCATACCCGCCAACCAGCATGCCACCTGCTGGCTAACATCCACATGCTAACGGCCACCTACATCGACGGATCATGGTTAATGACTGGGCCACCTAATCAACCTGCCCCTATCGCCTGCATGGGCAAACTACACTCCTGGAAATTGAAATAAGAACACCGTGAATTCATTGTTCCAGGAAGGGGAAACTTTATTGACACATTCCTGGGGTCAGATACATCACATGATCACACTGACAGAACCACAGGCACATAGACACAGGCAACAGAGCATGCACAATGTCGGCACTACTACAGTGTATATCCACCTTTCGCAGCAATGCACCCTGCTATTCTCCCATGGAGACGATCGTAGAGATGCTGGATGTAGTCCTGTGGAACGGCTTGCCATGCCATTTCCACCTGGCGCCTCAGTTGGACCAGCGTTCATGCTGGACGTGCAGACCGCGTGAGACGACGCTTCATCCAGTCCCAAACATGCTCAAGGGGGGACAGATCTGGAGATCTTGCTGGCCAGGGTAGTTGACTTACACCTTCTAGAGCACGTTGGGTGGCACGGGATACATTCGGACGTGCATTGTCCTGTTGGAACAGCAAGTTCCCTTGCCGGTCTACGAATGGTAGAATGATGGGTTCGATGACGGTTTGGATGTACCGTGCACTATTCAGTGTCCCCTCGACGATCACCAGAGGTGTACGGCCAATGTAGGAGAACGCTCCCCACACCATGATGCCGGGTGTTGGTCCCGTGTGCCTCGGTCGTATGCAGTCCTGATTGTAGCGCTCACCTGCACGGCGCCAAACACGCATACGACCATCATTGGCACCAAGGCAGAAGCGACTCTCATCGCTGAAGACGACACGTATCCATTCGTCCCTCCATTCACACCTGTCGCGACACCACTGGAGGCGGGCTGCACGATGTTGGGGCGTGAGCGGAAGACGGCCTAACGGTGTGCGGGACCGTAGCTCAGCTTCATGGAGACGGTTACGAATGGTCCTCGCCGATACCCCAGGAGCAACAGTGTCCCTAATTTTCTGGGAAGTGGCGGTGCGGTCCCCTACGGCACTGCGTAGGATACTACGGTCTTGGCGTGCATCCGTGAGTCGCTGCGGTCCGGTCCCAGGTCGACGGGCACGTGCACCTTCCGCTGACCACTGGCGACAACATCGATGTACTGTGGAGACCTCACGCCCCACGTGTTGAGCAATTCGGCGGTACGTCCACCCGGCCTCCCGTATGCCCACTATACGCCCTCGCTCAAAGTCCGTCAACTGCACATACGGTTTACGTCCACGCTGTCGTGGCATGCTACTAGTGTTAAAGACTGCGATGGAGCTCCATATGCCACGGCAAACTGGCTGACACGGACGGCGGCGGTGCACAAATGCTGCGCAGCTGGCGCCATTCGACGGCCAACACTGTGGTTTCTGGTGTGTACGCTGTGCCGTGCGTGTGATCATTGCTTGTACAGCCCTCTCGCAGTGTCCGGAGCAAGTATGGTGGGTCTGACACACCGGTGTCAATGTGTTCTTTTTTCCATTTCCAGGAGTGTATTTGTCGTCCTGTGCGAGCAAATTCTATTGCAGTTTATCGTCAGTTCTGGCAAAGAAGCTGCTGCTCGCCACCATCTGAGAGGGCAAGCTTGGGCGTCGCAAGACGGTGACGCCATTGTTCTTGCTAGGGTCTACAGCTCGACTCTGCACAGTTTGGCCTGCCGCGCTCTAAGTTGCCTGCCAACACAGTAGTGCGAACACCAGTTCCGTGGGCCATCTCAGCCTCCCATTGCCGGGGTGAAACCCCTCACGTGGCAGTTCCTCGCTGCCACAAGTTTGTGAAATCACGATATGGATGACTGGAAGTTAGACAATCATCTGGTACCTATCCACCATAGGGCTGCAGCTAAGCCTAGTGTGACGAAAATCTGGCCTTCCTGACCACTAGGAACCCACCTCCACCATCCTGGACATCTACATATCATTGACTTTGTGACTCGTGGATGGTCAGAAATGGTCACAGTACCGCTGGCTCTTTTACTTAGTAGCATTGTGGACGAGTGGTGAAACGAACAGTTATTCGAAGTTGCTGCAGTTCAGCCTTTTAAGACTAAAGTCATGTTCCATCTTGCAACGATTCTAAACTTCTTCAAGTGTGTGCAAGTCTCATAAGTGTCTAAGTAATCTGCTTAAGATGTAGTCTTCAGGTGATTTTAATTCGGAATTCTTTCATATGTTAATACTACAAAAGTCTTTGGTGGAAAACTATATTATTCGTCCATTTCCTTTATCGCTCAAAGCAAAACACTTCTACCTAGCAGTGTTCTGTTTGGCATAGGCTACTGTATTATTTAAGTGTCTCTGTAATGCTCTCGCACTTATTAAACGAACCCGTGACGAAGCACGTAGATCTTCTTTGGATGTTATCTACCTCGTCTATTAATCCTACCTAGGAAGAAAAATACTGAAAAAATAGGCCAAATGAGTAAGAAATATATGAGTTATGACGAAAGGCGTATGTTTTCTGTCCCCTTTGAAGTGTTTCCTTGTTGCTGCTTGGAAAAACAATAATGGAATGCTTCTCTTTTACTTTCCTTAAGATCAACCTCCTCCTTTCGACTGCTGAGTTCCCGAAAAATTGCTGTGCGATGTAAACGTGTGGGCGAGAGACTGAAAACTTAATGGTGCTGGCCAGAGAAATTAACTCCCCCAGAACATAGCTGGGTCCATGCTACAGATGTCCAGTAACTTCAGTCATCTGGCTCTAAGTGGCCCGACACGAATTCCTATCCTATGCGAACCTCTTCGTCTCATAGGAGCACCTGCAATCAACGTTCTTACTTATTTGCTGGATATATCCCAATTTCTGTCTTCTAGTTTTTATCCTCTGCAGCTCTATTTAAAAGCGTACAATTTATTCCACGATGTCTTTAAAGTTGTCCTACCACCGTACACCTTCTGACTGTCAGTAATTTCCGTATATTCCTTTCCTCACCGACTCTATGGAGAACCTCCTCCCTGCTTGGTTTCTCAGTCCAACAAATTTTCAAAATTCGTCTGTAGCACCACGTCTCAGATGCTTCGACTCTGTTCTTTGCCGATTTTCACAAAGTCAACGTTTAACTGAGGTACAATGTTGTGTTTCTCAGATATTTCTTCCACATATTAAGGCTTATATTTGATGCTAGTATACTTCTCTTGGCCAGGAGCACCATTTTTACCAGCGCTGATATGCATTTTTATGACCTCTGCTGCGTCCGTTATGGGTTATTTTGCTGCCATCGTCTACATCGTGATAACTAATCCTGGTGTTAATTTTCTCGTTGTCCCCATTTCTGCTTCTCCTCATTACTTTAATCTTTCTTCGATTTACTCTCAATCCATACTCTGTATTCATTAGACTGTTCATTCCATTCAGTAGAACCTGTAAGTTTTCTTCACTTTCACTGATGATAGCAATGTCATCCGCAAATCCTATCGTTGATATCCTTTCACATTGAATTTTAGTTCCGCTTAAGGAACTTATTTTCAATTGCATCATTGCTCCTTCGATGTATAGATTGAACTGGAGGGGTGAAAGCTACAACCCTGTCTTACACCTCTTTTAATTCGAGCACTCGTTTTTGTCTTTTAGTCTTATTGTTCCCTCTTGGCTGTTATACACGTTGTATGGTACCTGTTTTTCCCCATATCTCTCCTCTACTGTACTCAGAATTTCGAACATCTTTCCGTGTTTGGCACTGTCGTACGCTGCATCCAGGTCGACGAGTGGTATTAACGTGTCTTTACTTTTCTTAAATCATTCCCAATGTCAGGAATGCCTCTATGGGGCCACAACCTTTATTACCGCCAAACTGATCTGTACCTTACAAATCCTGAGTTTCCTCTTCCACCGTTCTGTATGTTATTGTTGTCAGCAACTTAGATTCATGGGCTCTTAGGTTGATTATGAGATAATTCTCACACTTGTTGGCTTTTGCAATCTTCGGAATTGTGTGGAAAGGCTGATAGTATATCACCCGTCTCATACGTTGTACACGCTAACGAGAACGGTCGTTTTGTTGCCAGTTCCCCCAACGACTGTAGTAGTTCTGATGTAATTTTGTCTATCGCTGCTGCTTTATTCGGCCTTAAGACGTCCAAAGCACTTTTAATTTCTGATTGTAATGTTGGATCCCCTGTACCTTCTGTATCGACTCCTGTTTCTTGTTATATCACGTAATCAGACAAGTCTTTGCCCACACAGATGTCTTCAACGTAGTCTTTCCATTCATGTGCTCTCTCCCCTGCATTTCACAGTGAAATTCCCACTGCATTCTTGATGTTACTGCCCTTCCTATTTAATTTCAGGAATTTTTTTTTAATTGTTCAGTCAGCCCGTTTGACAATCATTTCCCTTTCGATTTCTTTCGCCTTTGTCCCCTGACTTCCTATGTATGTCATTCTAATGTGACTAGTATTTTTGTATTATTCAGTTTCCCTGAACTTTTTTGTCCTTTCTCCTCTCATCAATCAACTGAACTATTTCTTCTGTTACTCATGGTTTCTCCACAGTTACATTATAAATTTCTTACTCTTTTTTGAGAATATTTTCTTGATTAAATTTATAGATCGGATATTGTGTGTAAGGAGGCTTCACAAAAGAAATTCCAATGGTTCCAATGGCTCTGAGCACTATGGGACTTAACATCTATGGTCATCAGTCCCCTAGAACTTAGAACTACTTAAAGCTAACTAACCTATCACACAACACCCAGCCATCACGAGGCAGAGAAAGTCATGGACCCTGCCGGGAATCGAACCCGGGAACCCGGGCGTGGGAAGCGAGAACGCTACCCCACGACCACGAGATGCGGGCAAAAGCAAATAACGAACGTGTAATTAGAAAAAAAATACATGTATTTCCTGAACAAATTAAGTTCCTCTTTAACAAATCGGACCCTCCCTTTGACGAAATCCTGGGTGCGTCCTTGCCTCCACAGTGTAGTCGGTTTCGTTTAATTCAGTGTTCGCCCCTATCTAATAAGTTAATGCATCCAGCTTTGTGGGGTGGTAATCCACTGTACGTCTGGTCTGAGTGAGTCTGACCAGATGTAATGGATTAATATGAGAGATAGACCCCTGTACTGGCTCGTAGTAGCCTAAATTCCATTAACCCTTTTATCATTCAGTCGGGGTCAGCAAACTTTCAACATTCATACCATCGCGGTTCCCATCGGTTTGTACACTTATTATCATTTTATGCTCCTTAGGACGAATACAGCCTTTGTGTGGTGTGGGCCATACGTGTGCTTGAATGTCTTTCACATCTGGAATTCCTTGCTATTAGGGAGAGCTAAAATGCGAGTAAAATGAACCCGCGTATTGATGATATGAGTTCATGTAATGAATTTTGTAGAAATATAATGAATATTATCGAAATTATTCTTTTGTGTGATTGACTCTGATTCTACGATTTGTCGCTATTTCTTTCCTGTAACCACATTCTGCCAAATTTGTGGAGTAAGATGAATCCCTATGATTACGCGCATTGTATTCATCAAATTAATTGCTTTTTGCCTGGGATAACATATTTGAATTACGTTCCCTGGCATGAATGACGTGTTGCTTGTCTTCAGACAGCACGTAGCATCCTTCTGTTGTTCTTTCTCTTCTGTGATTGATTATTCGGTGCATTTCAGAATCATTTATATCCCCACAAATTCAGAACAAAATATCCTAAGTCCTCCCTAGTGTTCTCTTCTGTTGAATATATCTATGAAGGTGCTGATGCTCCCTGTATGTGTAATAGGGACATGCAGAATTCATAGTTGTTCGCGATGTATCCATTGTTTCTACGTGCAACATCGTTTCACTGTAACAAATCTTCTTCTTTCTTCAGTAACTCAAACAACACGTAAACTTTCACGGCGATCTAGAATGACCTTTATTCGCTGTAGCTACTCTGTGTTAAAACTGTCATCTAAATTTGGTGTAATGTGCCGATGTCAATTTTGTTACTACGTCGATCTGATTTGCTGCGTATGCCGCTGCTGTTATTGCTCCAGCCGCAGTGTTCGCCAACGCAGATTTTGTGATGCTTTATTTCCTTGGGCTACTCTGCATTTTGGGTTTTCGTTACTTCATCCGTCATGTTTTATCTTACTGCTAATGTAGCACAATAATGTAACTCTGTCATCTGGTCAACAATTTTGACGTTTCGTTTATCGTTAATCTAATTTCTGCTGCTCATCGTCACTTACGTCTTTCTTTGTTTTTAAACCAGTAGATAATATCTGTTCATTAGACAGTTAATTACATCCATATTTATCAGACTTGGTGTCTTGCCATAAGTACTCACGTTTAGTGGTGACAGCAGTGGCATCAGCGAATCTTATAATTTATAACCTCTCATCCTGGAATTTAATATCACTTTTCGTTCTATTTTTATTTACAGTGCTTCTTCTTCAATGTATAAACTGAACAAAAAGGGCGTAAAACTAAATTTCCGTATTATACCCTTCCCAACTGGATGAAATTTTTCATTATTTTCCATTCCTTCTCATTATTAGTATTTAATGTATAATATCTGTCGTTTCCTGTATACTTAACCCTATTTTCTCGAATATTTCTAGCTAAGAAATACCTGCACCATTTTCTTAGGTTTCCTTGCCACGCTTTTTGCAGATGCACAGCTCTCATGAACACGTCTTTATTATCCATACGTTTTACTTTCGTTATCAAGCGCTACTTGAGAAATGATTCTCTGACGGTTTACTTTCATAAAGTGAGACTAATCGTCATCCAAACCATCCTCAATTTTCTATTGCATTCTTCTGTAGATTACTCTCATCTGCAGCTAGAGTGCACTAGCGGTCAAACTGAATATGCAGTAGTTTTCGCACTTACTTGCCTTCACTAGCTTCAGAATTCTGTGTATGGTATTTTTTCTGAAAGTCTAACACTGTCTTGATACTCATATTCAAAACAACTGTTTTAAAAATCGTTAGGTTTCTGTTTCTCTAGCGATTTTATAAACTTGTTATTTAGTCACAAGTCTACCAAAGCTTTGTTAAACTCATATACTGGAACAGGTAACTCTTTTACATCCACTTCTTTTGTCATGTTGTCAGACAGTTCGTCCCACTCGTGGAGGCCCTCAGCGCAGCCTTTCGACCTATACACTCTCTGCTCTTGACGACGTTAACCATTTTTTTACAGTTGTTGGCCTCGTAGATGAACATTCGTCTTAATGTGTGGGGCAGCACAATACAGCAGTCACAAAGTCCAGGAAAATGTGCGTCATAATAATTGAATGGAATGCATCGTGGCAGGTAGGAACTCACAAAAACCTGTGTCGCTCTAGTTGCGGAGAGCTGGCCAGGAATATTGACTTAGAATTCTGTGGACCGTGATGTTTGAGGGCGTAGTTCTGGATATTGTGGGAGAAAGTTCATCAATAACCACCTAAAGTAAAGCCCTAGAAAAGGTCATTTCGGAGAAGAACTTCAAAAGGTAAGTTACACATGTCATCCCACGCTAAGACCTCTGCACGACAAGGGTGGCGGATTTTACGAGGAAAGTATGTGTACCTTATCTTGCAGACGCAGTTGAGCGGTACGTTTAGCAGGTGTATCACAGTGCGTGAATGGAATGGGAAGTCAAATGGAAACTTACTCCAAAGTTGAAGTACGCGAGACAGTGCGATTCTTGTGAAAAACATGTATAAATTGCCCACAGTACCTGTAAATTTTAGCGAATTGGGGACCCAGTGGTATGTCGGGCCAAGATGCAATGAAATGACATTAACAGTTTAATCAAGACGGCACAGTCGTGGATGATACTGGTCGGGCGGTTCAGAGTCATCACAGGACGTTATCCATCTTTACGGAAAGCTGAAAGAATATCTGGGGAAACAGATTTTCAGTTATGAAGACGTTCGCACAGCGGTTCTCGACTGAGCCCATGATCAAAGAGCGGGTTTTTATAGTCGAGGAATCGAATGACTGGCAGAACGTTCTGAGCCTTCTCTACAGAGACTTGGTGACTAAGTTGGAAATTAATGACATTTATCTCAGAAGTGTAGGGCAGCGTTCAATAAAATTTACTCGGCCTTTTACAGTAAGGCGTAACCTGTACTCTGACGTTCCGCCTTACAATGTCCAGCAGGAACCTCGCTCATGACATAGACATAGTATCAGGAATGGAAGTCAAATGATTTACATCGAAGTGTTCAATTTTGTCAATGCTGCGCAAAATTGCAGTATCGAATATCCTACGGTTTTCCTCTACAAGCTTATTATATTCCTGCAATGTGAAAGTTGATTTTTGTAATTGTTTTGGTCGTACAATTTGAGGCTGGTTGATGTAGTGCACTACTTCTCTCCCTCGCAAACAATGGTCTGACGAATACCTGTTACTTCCTTCTTCGTGGACGATGTGTTTTATAAAATACATCTCATCCTGGCGATGCTATTCACTACTTTTATCATTCTTCTTTACAGCAATTACGTCGTAATGTGAGCTTTCCAATTATATTGCTACGATTCATTCTGTTATCTATTAATTTCTTTTCATTGAGTCATTGTAGTGCGCTTTCAATTCTTACTCAATCCGATTTATAATAGTCTCCTGTAATGTCACATTTGCATTTCTGTTTAGAAATTTGTTTCAACCGAACACGGCTGTGTTCCTAACACTGATTTTCATGAATCAATTTCAGGTTCACATGTGTATGTTTAAGGATGTCAACAAGTGTTTGCATTGTTCAGACCTTGTTATTATGCTTTGCTTGCATCTTTCATCTTCCTTTACTCTACTTCTGACATAGCAAACACTTCCCTCTTCATGAATCATGTGTCTAAAATTTAGCCATTCGTCCTCTATATGTACTACTCACACTGCTAACGTATGTTAGTCTTCTTTATGCTTACACGTGTATTACAGTTATCAATTAGAACCCAGTTGTATTTCATGAAGCACACCATTCAATACCTGTTGACTTTCAGCAAATCAAGACATGTCAATAACGAACTGTATCAGTTGTCTTTCTGTTAGCGACATACCACTTCCACATTGAGATCGTCGTTTTCTTCCCTCATTGCATCTCTCTTTTCAAAATTTTGTTATCGTCTTAGTCAATGAGCACGTACTATAGTTTGCTGTAGCATGTCTAGATTGAAACAGTCCACGTCCACAGGAATAACAGGATGTATTTTTTCCTTTCGCTCGACACTATAGCTGTTGTCACTTCTGACAATACAGAATGATAGACTGATTATTATACCACTTTATTAAAATGGGGTCAATCTAAACAACAGAACCTGGAAACAATCCATGTCCACAGGTATGTCAGTATGTATTTGTTCCTTTCGCTGCACAGTATTGCTGTTACCACTTGATACAATACAGAATGATAGTCTAATCTTAATGTCTTTAAAATCCTGTGCGCTGTTGCCACTAATAGTTCTCTTAGGTCGCAGCCGAATCTGATAAGCTAAGACGATGCTGTCATCATGGACGATGGCTACAGAGTAGGGTGGGCGGCGCTGCGCTCTGACGTATGTAAGGTTCCGGCAGCGGTGGCGTATGAAAACTCTTAAGGCTGTTTCCTCGCAATCCCTCTTCTCACCATGAACCACCGCACTGTCGTCGTGTCATGCTGCGTCACGTGACCATGGCTGGGAAAACGGAAGGTCTGAATGTGGATGTATGTGAGGAGACAGAGACCATAGCGACAGCCGGTGGCTACTGCTTGTCATCACCCCAGTATCCACATTGTTAGTGACCGGAAATAGCGGCAAAAAAAACTGCACCAGGGTGCGTGTCTGCATGCGCCCCGAATGTGAGTGGAAAGACAGCAGGCAGAACTCCAGCAGCCTTGTGATGGCTGTCCGGAACGGTGCCTCCACGGACATAGGCTCAAGTTTCAGGACGAGCTACGACGTCGATCTTTATCAGCACCGCTTCGGACGGTGCTGACCGCGATAGGCAGAGGCGGAGATAAGTGTTGCTGCAGACCCCTACGGCGTGCAGGATCTGTGGACAAACTTTTGCGCCAGAAAACAACGACATAAAGAGTGCCACACCTGGTTCCGGTGACGCCGCTGCAGCCTAGAGGGGAACTAATGTCAAAAAATTTGTGTGATGATACCGTGCGCCCAACACTGTTTCTTACCAAAGACTTAAAAAGAAACTTCACCTCGTGGCTGAAATTTCATCTGGCTCAGCAGAAAGAACTGTTCCCGTGGCGGTCGCACGAGATGCAACAGGGTACAGCGACAACGACCGCGTAATATTTCCGCAAGTGACTTCCCGTCACAAGGCAAGGAATAGTAGTAGGTAAGAAAAAAATCTTTAAGTCTTGCTCCCATGTGTAGGAGAAACGGAGTTGCTCCATGTGACTTGTGAATGCTCGAAAGATCCAGTCAGCTTGATCTTAGAGTGAATGGGAGCAGTAGTTACATTGTGTATGATGTTGACGCTAAACGTTTTTGAAAATCAGCTTACGTGAATAGTAGTCTGTTGTCCGAGACAAGGACCTCAGAAAGACTATCGATACAAAAAAATAGAAGATAAAACAAATACTGTATTAGCAGTAGTGGTTAATGTCATGGGGACTAAGAAAGGAAATCTACTGCAGTCATCTATCACGAACCGCCATTAAGTCTTCCAGAACGGACCACGAAATCAATGTGTATGCATTGCCACAGACCAGAAAGATGTGGCCATTGAAAAAAAAAAAAAAAAAAAAAAAAAAAAAAAAAAAAAAAAAACTTGCCGCGTAGTGGACTCATGATCCTCACAAAATTTATAATGAGACGTCATTTAATGAATTTGGGCGTCCACGCTCTGTCAAGGACAATGAGATCAGGTATGACGTGATGCAACAAAGACAAAACTTCCCACTACATGAAATGATAGATCACACTCGTCCATCATTATCCTCTGTATTTAACAGCAGAACACCTGACCAAGCAGATAGCACGTGACGATGCAAAACGTAGCGATCAACCACTGGCTGGAGTAGTTATTTCAAACTATGTAGCCATCCATGGTGCACCTATTGGAAGAGCTCGGTCAGAATTAGTTGCTTCAGCAATAAGCAGAAAATTGAGACGAAAATTTCTTAAGAATTTCAGAATCGTATCAATTTGATAACGTTATTCCTGAGACAAATCAAATGCTGTGTCAGTATCGACCGGTAACTGAGACAAGCCAGTGTTCGAATGTTGTGCAGTGTGCTAGTATAACAATTCATATTCATAATTCGACAGCAACAAAGCACCACATAGCAAATTTTTACGCTGTCTGTTGTAGTAGAACATTGGAAGACATGAAGAAAGAACCGTTAAAAGCCGACTATGTGTAATCAATAAGTTCTACCTCACAAATCGGTAGAACTTGGTAATACCGTAGATAATGACGAATGCCTCTTTTCCAAGCTGACTGTAATTGGAATGCACTTCATTGGGAATTTTCGAAAAAAAAAACAATGGGCCTGACAGAAAAACAATTCAGTTGGAGAACACAGCTCCAGTTCCGTAAAAAGATGTATCCACAGCTAAGACATCAGGCTCAGCCAAATCAAAATGAATCAGACAACAACTAGTTAACAATGTGTATGTTTATTGTTGAAATTCATCAGGACTTCTTCCGTCCACACAAAGGGAACACCTTTCTGGTGCAGCTAGCTCATCGGAGCAGCAGTTTTGATAAGTTTGCAATAATTGTAATGTAATATGTCAACCTTCCCTTGATATGCTGCAGCTCCTTTATGTAATGGGACAACGGTAAATCCATCACAGGCAAATGTGTCTGAGCATTACGAATGACCTGTTCATTGATGTTATGCCCTAAGTCTTCAAGTTGACCTTCGAAGGGGCGTTTTTCCTTGATACGCTTTAGCAAAGCTCCAGCAAGCACATTAAACAAACGTTCTAAATTCGAAAAATGTTCAGAAAGCGAACGACCTGTGAAAACAATACCATCTAGATAGTTTGTTTATGAAGGGCTGTTGATATGAAACATTGATAAATAGTAGGAACATTAATCTTTGAAAGTGGAGCAATCTCAGTTGAGTGTTGACCACAAAAAAATTCTAGCACTGCTCTTCGAGCTATAACTCCAACTTACGTAAATCTGTTTTGGAAAAGAACCTACTCTCTCCACGCCTGTCTATTAATATCCAGTTGTGGGTGATGAAAAGAATACAGGACAGTTGGCGGCTTTACTTTGGCTTTAAAATCAGCACTAAGATGTAAACGTCCTGATACCTTATATTATATAATGAAGAGGGATGCGCACAGCATTGCAAAAATGGGTTGTATCACGCTATTGTCTTTCATCATTGCAGCTACTGAGAGGCCTGTTCACATATTGCAGGGGAGCAAATATAGAATAATAAAAGAGTAGTTGTGCATTGTCATTAACAGTAATGTGAGCCTCAGAATCTTTAGCCCTTTCTATTCCTAGTTCAGAAAGTTCACTGTACTTATTGCACAAGTCAAAAAACATTTAAGTGATTTTCAGAAACAATGATATGTAACACAAATTGTTCTATGCACAAGATAAAAATAACTAACAACTCTAAACCAAAACTGTTTGCACTGGTCCTACAACATAGTGCGTGAAATGAAATACTCTTTTTAACATAACTAAAAGATATTGGTACACTGCACATGTCAACATCGGCACTTCGTGTTCATTATATGCAGACTGTACAGAAGTAGGTTACCGATTATTTCAGGCTAGCGATCATTTCATAGGTTCTTTAATGATCAGTGAAACCGACACACCTTTGTCAAATTGAAACCTATTTATACTTTCAGTCATTCTTAGTTGGAAAAGAAGTTTGTTAAGCTGCCTGTGGATTATAGCAAATTTCGGCGAAGCAGAAAAGCGAGCTTCATCAGTGTCAGCTGTAATCATGGTGCTGACACAACATTCTCCACCTGGAAGCTATGCCGTAGCCATGCAGTTAACCAGTGCCTGCCCTGGTTGCGATAAAAAGGGACAGTGTGGATATGACCTTGTTCATCACATTGGAAACACGTTGAATCATGAAAAAGGCAGCTCTTCTATCATGATTAAAAAAAACACTAAGGACAAGACTTCCTCACCTTCTTCGGAAGTACACTTTGCGTATCACGATACTGACAGGTTTTACCTTTACTTGTACTGTTGATCATAACGTTGGACTTAGGCGAAGACAGAGTGTTACCCGCAGTATGAACAACAAAAATTAATGGAAACTCAAAATCAGTTTCAGCTGTTTCCACAATACTTTGAGACTCTACGACTGACTGAACTGTTTTATGATGTGGATTTGACAATTTTTGGAGAGTAGTATGGATGCGTGCATCTGACATATTTTGGGCGATCGTATCACATAACATAACACCACTATAATTTAGTCAAAAAAAAAACATGTGAACCTAAAGTATTGTGTTAGTCCTCGAAGTTCAGAAATCTACAGTTTTAATGACCAGGCTCCTTCTTAAGACGAAGAAATTTAAATCCAACCACAGGGATATGAATCTGTGCCTCGTACAGCTCTTCGAGTTTAGAATGCATTTCTCACAATCAGCACCATCCGGACGAGAGTAGAGGAATAATCTAATGCATAGACCGTACACGTCGGACCCGAAGGTAGACAAAACGAAAACAATGAGCTCCATATCTTTATTGTTCTATACTCTAAACCGTTGTTCCAATTGGGCGCGATATTCCGACCTGTCTTCTTCTTTACAGTTAAACTTGGGTGAAGAAAACGGTTGTGAAGCTGCTTGTGGGACAGCAGGACCGGCACTGACCGGAACACCGCGCCCACCTCAAAGCACGCTTCACGGCATACAACATTAAGGGTGCGGCGCGCTTTTGCTATCTTTTGATTGTAAGGACATAGAAATATCATTGTCGCACCGGACGAAAAATCTGCTTGAGAAGTCTTCGTCTGTAATGTAGTGTGTCATAGCATGCTTGCCCGCATCTCGTGGTCGTGCGGTAGCGTTCTCGTTTCCCACGCCCGGGTTCCAGGATTCGATTCCCGGCGGGGTCAGTGATTTTCTCTGCCTCGTGATGGCTGGGTGTTGTGTGATGTCCTTAGGTTAATTAGGTTTAAGTAGTTCTAAGTTCTAAGGGACAGATGACCATAGATGTTAAGTCACATAGTGCTCAGAGCCATTTGAACCATTTGAACCATAGCATGCTTAGATGTACTTCTGGAGGACATCGAGCAACTCAAAATATTATATCACTTGATTAAAATTGTAACAGTATAGAATTGATACCTGAATGTTGCGAAAATTGACAGTTGGCCCTAAATAACGAAAAGTGTGAGGTCATCCACATGAGTGCTAAATTCGTGACAAAAAGTAAAAACACCTACAGCCATCCTTATGGTCTTATTTTATTTTGTCGCTACGAGTTTCGACGCTTCATTGCGTCATCTTCAGGCTTTTTTGACGGGTACAGGTTGATACGATCCCTATGCATAGCTCATCAGCTGCCAGCATTACTGGATTCGCAGATAACGTGTCAGCATTCCAATCATCAACTATCAACTCAATGACGCAATGAAGCGTCGAAACTGGTAGCGACAAAATAAAATAAAATCATAAGTACGGCTGTAGGTGTTTTTAATTTTTGTCACGATAGTAAACGTCCGTCGTCCCAGAGACGTCATGCTAAAAGGATGGACATACAGAAGCTTGGGTGCTAAGAGGAATTCGTTAAACTTTAGTTACACGATAAATTAGTCTAATCTAAAAGCCGTAAATTCAGCTAAATACCTTGGTCTTACAGTTACGAATAACTTAAAGTGGAAGGGACACATTGAAAATGTTGTGCGGAAGGATAACCAAAGACTGTGTTTTATTGGCAGGACACTTAGGAAAAGAAAGAGATCTACAAAGGAGACTGCCTACACTACTCTTGTCCGTCCTCTTTTAGAATACTGCTGCGTGGTGAGGGATCCTTACCAGATCTGACTGACGGAGTACATCAAAAAAGTTCAAACAAGGCAGCACATTTTATATTATCGTGAAATATGGGAGAGAGTGTCACCGAAATGATACAGGATTTGGTCTGGACATCTTTAAAAGAAAGGCGTTTTTCGTTGAGACGGAATATTCTCACAAAATCCCAATCACCAACATTCTCCTCCGAATGCGTAAATATTTTGTTGACACCGACCTACATAGGGAAGAAACGATCACAACAATAAAATAAGGGAAATCAAAGTTCGTACGGAAAGATACCCGTGTTCGTTCTTTCCGCGCGCTATACGAGATTGGAATAATAGGGATTTTTGAGAGTGGTTAGATGACCCTCTACCAGTCACTTAAATGTGATTTACTGAGTATCCATGTAGATGTAGATGTAGACTTAACTTGGAAGAATCCGTGTCCACAAGAATGTCACTACACATTTGTTACTTTTACCGTTTGATACAATAGATATTAAAGCTTTAACTCGATGACCGGTTGACTATAAACGCTGATACACAATTGTGGCTAATAGTGCTGTTAGGTCGCGGCAGGATCTGATGAGCTAAGACGATACTGCCGTCAATGACTACAGTTGTACAGTAGAGTGAGTGGTGCTGCGTTCTGTCACGTGTTGGACTCCGGCAGCGGTGGCTCATTAAAACTACTCAGGGTGTGTCTACAACGACATCTCACATTTACTATTGCGTCTGGCAGCGAGTGTCCTTAGCTTGTGATGCGTTCTGAGGTAGGAACTGTAACCTGGGTCTTCACTCTTCGGACAACACCAAATGAACTACCTAACACCAGTCCGTACTTGAAATTTAGGGAATACAACACGATATTCGTGTCACTTGATCTTTACAACTTCTCTTGTTATGATAATATGAATATTTGTATTCGATTTATGTGTCATTTCTACGTGGATCATACGACCTGTGGTATTAGCAGCACTGATGTTAATTTGTCTTAGCCGTAGTTATTATGCAATTGCCAATTTGTGGCTCAGTATTATTTTTTTTTATTTCAAGAAGTCAGTGAGTTGCAGCATCTACGGAAAAAATCATGATTAGTGGAATGGCTGTATTTCGGTTCATTTCCTGTTTCGGCTGTTTGTAGTGGTGTTACATATAGCCTTTGGGCAAATCAAGATTTCCCAAAAATAATTTTTCTTGCCTGATAACTATCTGCTCGAAAACCCCTGGAGAGAAATTGTTTGTGGATACACATTCCACGTTCACAGCCAGTACTTTTCCCACCACTTTAATTAAGCTTTTTATTGTGAGGCACAAATGGGATCCGTTGCTCATTGGACTCTCTCGCTCTTAGAAACATTAATGACTAGGAAACGATAATGGTTAAGAGCGGGAGACAATTCACTTTTCCCAAGTATACAACTCCGTGACCTATTTTCGAACATTCGTAAAGAAAAGAATGCTCAGCCTCGGCGAAATGTACCATTGTTCTTAAACAATGAGGGCGCACAGATTCAGTGAACGGACACATAACGAAAAATTCATTGAATTCATTGGCATTAACAGATATTCGACACAATGGACTGCGTATCTTTATTGGAAAAAACAATGAGCATTTCATTTCTTAGAATAAACAGGTCTGCCGAAAGAATATATTGAATCGAGTGAGCGGGTTGGACGAGACATTTGGAAAATATGACTCAATACATTTCATTCGCATTTCTTAAAATAAAATGTGATGCCCTGAGTCAAATCTCTTTCTGATGAGTGTATGAATAACGCCATATATTGAAAGTCAATTTTGAAAACCCCTTAATATTTATCAGGTTTGAAAGATTGGCTACAGTTGCGGAAAAGAGCTCAAATTTCTCGATTTCCTATGTTCTCCACTTTCAATAATGCTTTTTCATCGTTTGGTTGTGACCATCCTGTATTTTACTAATTAGTGGTAAACCAAGACTAGTTCAACATTAAATGATGAATCCGTAATGAAAATATTAGGACAAATGAACTGTATTAGTGTCTAAGAAATAGTAATTTCTTTCACCACAAAATGCATAAAACATAACTATTTCACTAAGGTGAAAAACAGGACAAGAGTTTTATATATTATCCACGTAATGTCTACCTGACTATTCCGGTCGAAGCGGAAATCCGTTGTGCGAACATATGATATTTAGTGATGTAGTTACGAAGTTACGCTATCCGCTAGGTTGTTAGTACGGGCTGTGTCATATTAATAGAGAGTGATTTGTCAAAATACGTCTTTTCAAGCAATGCGAAATGTAGTCACGGAAATATTGCCTCCTACCATTAACTTGGCTCTCTCTAAGTTCGCAGTCATAGAATTAGACTTTTGGAAATTCTCTTCTGTGCGTGATCACCGCTGCATCACAGTCATATTAGTCCAGTTATATGCCGAAAAATGTATTCTGACATTCTGGGGTCACCCAATGCTATGTGGACGGTATGTTATACTGACGCTGGAGAATGTAGCAAGCAGTAACTCTGACGCGCGAACTGCTGATTAGCAGCTAGAGAGATCAGCACTTTGAAACCCTATTCAAACTAAATTCCACAAATAAATTTTTAAAGCGGAGAATAAAAGAAAATGACTTCTGGAACTACGTATGTTACTGTCGTAAAGAAGCTATTACCTAAATCAGGGCACCAGAGAGTTAGCGTAGTGGTTAGCACAATGAACTCGCATTCGAGAGGAGAACAGTTCAATCCCGCGCTCAACAATCCAGAATTAGGTTTCCTGCGATTTCCCAAAATCACTTACGGCAAATTACAAAATGGTTCCTTTAAAAGGCCACAGACGATTACCTTCTCCCTCCTACTCTAATCTGAGATGGTGCTCCGTCTCTAATGACCTCGTTGTCGACGGGACCCCAAACACTAATCTCCTCCGTCTCCTCCTCCTTCAGGGCACTCTGACTGTAAATATGTACTTGAAATGAAAATCTTCATCACACCTAAAACTATTCTGTCAGTGAGGATGGTTCCAGCGCTGACGCTCTGCAAGTTTTAAGTGATTCCAAACGTGATCAATCGATTACATGTAAGCAGATACTGCGGGCCATACCATTCTGGTTATTCCAGTTTCTCAGAGCAAAGTGTTAGAAGACGCTCACGAAGTGAGTACGATAAACGCATGCATTATCGCCGTGAAGGAAGAAGCAGTTGCCAAAACAATTACTGAAACAAAAGAATGCATTTTTCGTTGTAGGCTGTAATGTGCTGCATTGAAATCGTGTTGTTAGCTAATTTCGGGCGTGAGCCATTATCGAGCACATCTGCCATGTCATGTGCTACATATCGTGCTCATTACATTCTTTTATGTCACATAAATTTAAAAAAAGTCATACTCCATCATAACATACGTTAAACACTTACGATATGCTACAAGGAGTACAACTCCTTTTTTATGTATATGACGTAAAAGAGAGTGATGAGTACGATATGAGGTAGCAGATGTGCTTGACAATGGTTTACGACCGAAGTTAGCTAATAACACGATTTTAATAAAGCACAATGTCGCCTACAATGGACAATGCATTTTTAAAGGCTGTGGATTAGGAAGTAAGCAAAATCTTCTTGATTACTGAAACTTTGACGTACCACTTTTGATGAGAAGTATCCAGACACATTTAACAGGTGATATCTCGATTGACCTGTAGACGAACAGGTAACTCGCAAGGTGAGGACTACACATTGACTAGAATGGCACTTCAATAGTGAGAGGTAACCTGCACTTCGAAAAGAGCATGGTTATTCAGTTCGCAACGAGGACTCACTGTGTACTGCTGGGCAGCTAATCAGCTATTTCAGTGCCTGGAGAAGTATGCACTGAAGACCAGGCTGTCATCGTCACATCTTTTTGTAACTTATGTGACTTGCTATGTTTGTAAGGCTTAAATAGCTTAAAACATCTGAGTGGCTGGTCCGTGTACAGAACAACAGCTGAAAATGAACTGTAAACTTCCCTAATAAGATGATGTTATAGCTCTAGTCACGATTTACGTTACATTAGCTTCGTAGCACTTTGAATGATTCCTTCTTCACAGTATTCCAAAGGGTAGCCATCTTTTTTCCATTAAGTAAATTCAGGGGCCCGTAACTCCATTTCGATGAAAGAGAAACATTCAGGCGCTGCTCTCACATAAAGTTCACGACTGCGATAATTAAACGAGCAGTAAATTACACCCTGAGAGAGAAGCCGCCAGCATTAGCAATGACTCATTACGCCCACAAGGCGGCCGAGCGGATTTGTTTCTCAATAAAATTAATTACGCGGCCTTAGCGGGCGAGTAGCGTTTGAGGAAATGGTACTTGCTGTTATTCGGTGACCCAAAACGAATTTGGGCACGTTAAAGCACTCCTAAAAGGAGCAGTTAGAGTGGAATTTTCTTTTATAATGTAATACGAGTGATTAATAAACACAAAGTGCTATAGCATTGGTGACAGGGAAGACCGACAGAGATACAGCAATGAAAATTTGAAATGTAAAAGTAGGATAAAAGGCATCGCTAGCTGAAATCTAGTAAATCCTCGAAGGTCTGCAGTTAAAAAATGTGAAATACATTGCGGGTAGGAAGAACAGTACAAGAAAATACCCTTAGAAATATAAATTTTAAATCTGAGATATTCGTCTTCATATCTCTGAAAACATTCCGCCAACTCAGAAGTCAACAATGAGAATTTTGTAAGTAAATCTAAAGAGAAAAGCTAAGAAGTGCTGTTTTGCTCCGCTAATATTTGTTTATTACTAACTCGTTTTTACTTGAAAGACCATCGTTAGGCGACTACTGATTTTGGACACAAACACACTGATATAGGAGAAACCCAGGAAGCTAAATATATTATCAACTGAACAGAATGTTTATTAGTTGCTCTTCCTTACAAGGGTGTAGTACAACTTTAATAATTTATCAGTATATGTACACTGCTGCAAACCTTAAGGACGAAAGTAGCTTCCGCCTCATGCGTCATTGCCACGTTCGATGAAACTTAGGCGATATAGAGAAAATATTGCTATACTATAGTACAGAATGAAGCCTAGTGAAAGAAATACGCAATAAGACGAACAGAAATAACTTAAAGACAATAATAATTACACCAAATTCATCGTGAATCGTCAGGTTCCCCTGGGCATCATAAGAGGTGGAATATGGTTCCTAATGAGGATGTGTGATCATCACGAGCAGCAGTGCATGCTCCGCAACGTACTAACATACTGTCGACAAAGCCAGGAAGCAGTTATTATACAGGGTGTTACAAAAAGGTACGGCCCCTACTTTCAGGAAACATTCCTCACACACAAAGAAAGAAAATATGTTATTCGGATATGTGTACGGAAACGCTTAATTTCCATGTTAGAGCTCATTTTGGTTTCGTCAGTATGTACTTCCACCAACGCTCAATGGAGCACGTTATCATGATTTCATACGGGATACTCTACCTGTGCTACAAGGACATGTGCCTTTACAAGTACACAACATGTGGTTCATGCACGATGGAGCTCCTGCACATTTCAGTCGAAGTGCTCGTACGCTTCTCAACAACAGATTCGGTGACCGATGTATTGGTAGAGGCGGACCAATTCCATGGCCTCGACGCTCCCCTGACCTCAACCCTGTTGACTTTCATTTATGGGGGCATTTGAAAGCTCTTGTCTACGCAACCCCGGTACCGAATGTAGAGACTCTTCGTGCTCGTATTGTGGACGGCTGTGATACAATTCGCCATTCTTCAGGGCTGCATCAGCGCATCAGGGATTCCATGCGTCATAGGTGAGGCTCGGGGGGGGGGGGGGGGGGGGGGGGGGGGGGGGGGTTGCATGTATCCTCACTAACGGAGGACATTTTGAACATTTCCTGTAACAAAGGGTTTGAAATAACGCTGGTATGCTCTGTTGCTGTGTGTTTGCATTCCATGATTAATGGGATTTGAAGAGAAGTAATGAAATGAGCGCTAACATGGAAAGTAAGCGTTTCCGGACACATGTCCACATAACATATTTTCTTTCTTTGTGTGTGAGGAATGTTTCCTGAAAGTTTGGCCTTACCTTTTTGTAACACCCTGTAAAAGGGCCTCCTAGGCCTCCAACGTCGCTTTTGACATCTGATACAGGGCCGTTGGATGACAGGCCAAACAGTTTTGTCGAATATCTTCCCTTTGAAAGAGCTCCATCTGTGCTGTGCTTTACAATGCTGTCCTCAATGTAATCCATAAAAAATGTAAGTCAGTGAAACTTCCTCGCAGATTAAAACTGTGTGCCAGACCGAGACTCGAACTCGGGACCTTCCCTTTCGCGGGAAAGTGCTCTGGCAGAAGGAAAGCTGTGAGGACGGGGCGTGAGTCGCCCTTTGGTAGCTCTGCCAGGAAGTTTCATATCAGTGCACACTCCGCTGCAGAGTGAAAATATCATTCTGGAAGTAAGTCAGTGTCGAACGCACCCTCACACACAAAGAAAGAAAATATGTTATATTGACATGTGTCCGGGCTTACTTCCCATGTTAGCGCTCATTTCATTACTTCTCTTCAAATCACATTAATCATGGAATGCAAACACACAGCAACAGAGCATACCAGCGTTACTTCAAACCCTTTGTTACAGGAAATGTTCAAAATGTCCTCCGTTAGTGAGGATACATGCAACCCCCCCCCCCCCCCCCCCCCCCCCGAGCCTCACCTATGACGCATGGAATCCCTGATGCGTTGATGCAGCCCTGAAGAATGGCGAATTGTATCACAGCCGTCCACAATACGAGCACGAAGAGTCTCTACATTCGGTACCGGGATTGCGTAGACAAGAGCTTTCAAATGCCCCCATAAATGAAAGTCAACAGGGTTGAGGTCAGGGGAGCGTCGAGGCCATGGAATTGGTCCGCCTCTACCAATACATCGGTCACCGAATCTGTTGTTGAGAAGCGTACGAGCACTTCGACTGAAATGTGCAGGAGCTCCATCGTGCATGAACCACATGTTGTGTACTTGTAAAGGCACATGTCCTTGTAGCACAGGTAGAGTATCCCGTATGAAATCATGATAACGTGCTCCATTGAGCGTTGGTGGAAGTACATACTGACGAAACCAAAATGAGCTCTAACATGGAAATTAAGCGTTTCCGTCACATATCCTAATAACATATTTTCTTTCTTTGTGTGTGAGGAATGTTTCCTGAAAGTTTGGCCTTACCTTTTTGTAACACCCTGTAAAAGGGCCTCCTAGGCCTCCAACGTCGCTTTTGACATCTGATACAGGGCCGTTGGATGACAGGCCAAACAGTTTTGTCGAATATCTTCCCTTTGAAAGAGCTCCATCTGTGCTGTGCTTTACAATGCTGTCCTCAATGTAATCCATAAAAATGTAAGTCAGTGAAACTTCCTCGCAGATTAAAACTGTGTGCCGGACCGAGACTCGAACTCGGGACCTTCCCTTTCGCGGGAAAGTGCTCTGGCAGAAGGAAAGCTGTGAGGACGGGGCGTGAGTCGCCCTTTGGTAGCTCTGCCAGGAAGTTTCATATCAGTGCACACTCCGCTGCAGAGTGAAAATATCATTCTGGAAGTAAGTCAGTGTCGAACGTACCCCATGAAAAGACGCATATGGGGAAGGAGTATAGCATCACCGAACTGTTGATCAGTGAGTTTAATGTGTTCAAATATTTAGAGGTCGTTACAACATTATGTCTATCCGCACAGTAAGATCCGGACCACCAATACGAGCATATTCGACAATACTGGACGTACCGTCATATAGCGACAGGTGGAAACATGTAACGCACCCAGGAACATGATCGAACATGGTCGTTTTGTGGAACAGGTATTCAGGCGTGTGGAGACATAACGCTGCATGAGCTTGATAATATCCAAATTTTTGAACACGGTAGCCTCACTGATCATCGTTATTGTGACTGTGTAATCGTTCCGCATGTTCATCATTTCAGGATGTATTCAACCATGACTTCATGTTCTTGGATGACAATATGCGATCACATCAAACAGAGCAGGTTTAATATCTCTTGCAACGAGAGGGTATTCAGCGATTGATTGGCCTGCCACATCCCTCGTCTTACATCCCGTCGTGCACTTGTGGTATGCGTTGAGGAGAAGTATTGCAGCCCGACCTCACATACGCTCGGATATCCAGCAACTGTCATACTACTTAGTGGAGGAGTGAAGCACCCTACCCAAACAACCCAGAATCAGCGTTGTGGCCAGCAAGTGTTCTCGTTGCAGAGCATGGACTGTCATCCGTGATGATCACATGACCTCCGATGAACCATCTCCCTCCTGTTGTGCTCTCTGGGGTAGCATAATGATTCCCGGTGCCCTCAGTGTAATTATTGTCTTTGAATAGAAGTGTCGTTTCTTTTTGTCTCACTGTGTAGTTGTTTCAGATACATCCGGTATTATACTGTAGCTAATCTTTCTATGTATGATCCAAGTTGCACCGAGCTATATTACTTGCCGATGACAATCACACGAAAATTACACTACGCTTTGCGCAGCAGTGTAAAACCACAACGTCAATAATGACAACATTACGAAGAACACATCTTAGTGCAAACCTAACACGGGTATCAATAAAACGTACACACTGACGCAAAATTATTACTATTTCTTATTTAATTTTTGCATAGAAGAGACACTTCTCTTTTGCGTCAGTGTGTACGTTTTATTGATACCCCTGTTAGGTTTGCACTAAGATGTGTTCCTCGTAATGTTGTCATTATTGACGTTGTGGAATGCCTTCTAGTGGTTTTGCGGGCACATGATGTAGTAACGAAAGAATGTAAGCGCAAGAAAGACAGTCTTTATAGCTAAGATACGGGCCGCAAAAGAGGAAATCCTCTGACAAAGCGGTTTTCGCAAAGGGCACGTCGTTGTGGCGGTGCGGCTGGAAACGAGAATATCTGAAACGGCGTAGCTGCTCGCCAGTTGGCGCACTGCTGTATGGACACCAATGGAAAGTGTTTGAAGGATGGTGAAATAATGAGTAGGCCGTATGGCATTGGACGAGAACGTCTCATCACAAAACGTAGAGCTCGGAGGAGCCCCCACTGTATAATCCAGGATATGTAGCAATCTGTAACAGGTCTGACGAAGGGCACAAATATTTCAGAGCACGCGATCAAAGGCTGTTTTTGAATGTTGAAACCTACATCACGCAACTCCTGCGTGTTTCTGTGTTAATCCAACGACATCGTCTGTGATGACTGCAGTTAGCACAAAATCAATGAGTTTTTCCGTGGATCGATGGAAACGTGCCGCCCGTCGAATGAATCGCATATTCTATTACATCGGGTCGATGGTTGGGTCTTTACACGCCGTCAACCAGCAGAATGGCTGCCCGAAACATGTACCGCGCCAAAGATACACGCCGGTAAGTGCAGAATTATGCTATGGGGTTCATTGGGTTGGGCTTCCATGGAATCTGTGGCGGATATCGAAAGCATCATAGCAGCTGTGAACTACGTGAACATTATTGAAGAACACCTGCATCGCTTTACGTTTGAAGTCTCCTACAACGGCAATGGAATCTTCCATCAGAATAACTGTCCATGTTTCAGGGTCATTATCGCCCTGCAGTGATTTGAGGGTCGTTATAGTGAACTCACACTGATGTCTTGGCCAGTAAACGTGCTGATATGTACTCACCGGAACACATAGCGGGGGCCAACTGCGTGGCCGTTAACTACCATTCCGTAATTAGTGGAAACTGCTTGACATTTGCGTAGACATATGGTACACATATTTCTGGGATCTTGTCAAAGACTTTAAAATTCCACGCCAAGCAGAAACTTTATGGTATTGTGTTTTAAAAGTGGAACGATACGCTAATAAATGTGGTCGAATTGCAAAAATTGAAAGAATTTATAGGTTGGGCATGCACAGCTGAAAAGCTTGTAAATAACGTGAAGAACAACAGACCAATTTAAAATCAGCGATGGTAAGATAGTCTGTGTTAATTTCAGTGTTATTCCTGATCCGCTATAGCTGGTTATTGTGTTTTACGACGACCAGTTTCATACCCTGGAGGCATGTTTCAGCTCATATCTGCATAAAGCTAATACTTCATGCGACATGACTGCCAAAGCGCAGGTGCGCAAAAAAGCATGTCACACAACAGTAAAACCTTGGATGAACTGGCAGATCAGCATCCGGTCCGAACCATGCATGGTCGCTAAAACCTTTCCAAAACACTATCAAAAGACGAGCCGGACATTTTAGTGTTTTCCAAATCTATTAGTGATCATAGATGATTCGGATCGGATGCCCCCTGCAGCTTCATCGAAGGCTTTACTGTGGAGTGACATGGTTTTATGTGCACCTGCGCTTTGGAGATCGTGTCACATGAAGTATTAGCTTTATGCATATATGACCTGAAGATATACCTGCATGGTATATGCATAAAGTGAAAACACAATAAACAGCTCCTGCGGATTTGAACTTCCATTCAGTTTAATAAGGACTATCTTACCATCTCTAATTTTAAAGTGGTTGATTGTCCTTCACGGTATTTAGAGTTGGTAATAATGTTCTGTTCGATGTATTACGAACAAAGATCATTTGTAATGAAGCCACACAGATCATCAAATCATAGGCAACTTGCAACTCTTTTCCTTCCTGCTTCTGGGTGCGGAGTTAAAACGCATGATTGGATTGTGTAGTCTTTGGTTCATTTGTTTTACAATCTACATGCCGATCGGCCACACTTGTCATAATTCACTATTTTGTATCTTGAATGATAACCGCTTGGCTGCTTTTCTAATAATTTATTTAACGGCCAGTATCGTAACCAAGAAGCCACATTGTCATCTATTAAATTACAAAAAGCCATTCGCAATGAATTGTGGTCGAATTCTAATTGCAGTTAATAATAGGAAACAGAGCAAGTTAGTTACACGGCGAATCATGACATTCAAGTTGCAAAGCGGACGAGACCGAACATTCCTTATTTATGAATAAATTACTCAGTAAAGACTATTAAATGATGGCGAAGCTTGTGTGAAAATGACATCCCATCAATAAAATAGACTTCAACGCATGGAGATTCAGGTGAGAAGTGGCCAGATATGGACTGAGCAGCAAGCAGTCACGGTGCAGCGGGTTTATGTGACCCATCGAAACTCACGCGACGTGGTCACAATCGTAGACGAGAAATGTTAGGAGTCTCCCCCGAATAACGTAACAGAATAATTATACATTACAAGAAACCATGAGAGATAATAATTCAATTTGTCATATGTTAATTAAGCACTTACTGAGATTAATAAAGGCAATAATCATTATCAGAATATAAATATATATGGTATTGTTTGAGGCTTGCTTATTTGAACATACTGTCAGAGAAACCTGGGCCGCGCCGGATTAGCCGAGCGGTCTGAAGCGCTGCAGTCATGGACTGTGCGGCTGATTCCGGCGGAGGTTCGAGTCCTCCCTCGGATATGGGTGTGGGTGTTTGTCCTTAGGGTAATTTATGTTAAGTAGTGTGTAAGCTTAGGGACTGATGACCTTAGCAGTTAAGTCCCATAAGATATCACATACATTTGAATTTTTTTTTGTTGAGAAACCTGATAAGTAAACAAAGCATATTACATTTACCTAGTAATTATTTTATTCGACGAAGAATACTAATGTTGTTTGTCTATAAATGCGATCACTTGTAGCGTCGCCGATTTATCCGCTTCCACCGTTCTTGTAGTAAGTTTTGTTACGTTATGACAAACGGTATTGGAAGCATGCAGTATTCTAGCATCCAGCCGGTGGCCGACATTAGGCCTGCCGATTGAGTCATCAGCCACCTGCTCTTCAGGCAGAGCGTGGGAATACTTTTGTGTGCCACGTATAGAGTCCACTTATTCACCTCACCTAGGAAACTAAATAACTATGTTAAATATTATTTGTTTTATTACAAAAGTGGTGTAGGACTTTCTGTTATTCATACGAAGAATGTGTCAAAATTTGATATGGACATATTGGAACATACGAACATACATAAAGTAACAACATCATATAACGACAGACTGGCACCCACCGCGCAGAGAAGTCGCCGAGCCGTAGACAGCCACAGCGAAAAGGAACGCTTGACATGAACCACATATCTAGCTACTTCTAATCTGTATTTTATGTGCTCTCTATTTCTGCCATCATTAGTTACTTTGTTGCCCCAATTTAGTGTCTCATTTCTGAATCTAATTCTACCAGAGTGAACTGGTTTAATCCAACCACATTCCGTTACCTTTGTGTCACTTTTTTGAAATTCATATAATAACCTCTTTCCAAGAAAATGCCCATTCCAATCAACTGACTTCGCAGATCCTTTGCCATCTATGATATAGTTATATTGCCACTGACAAACAGCAATGCTTCTATTTCTTCTCCATGAGCATTAATTCCTTTTCTTAAAGTCTCTTTGCTTTCCTTCCTGCTCGTTTTCTGTATAGAGTGAATAACGTCTAGTATAGGCTACAGAGCTGTCTCGCTACCTCCTCAACTACTGCTTCCCTTACATGTCCTTTGACACTTCAACTGCAGTATGGTTGCTGTACAAACGTATATAACTTTTCATTCCCTGTGTTCTTCCCCTGCTACCTATAAGAATTTATGCCACTCATCTATAATAATCGCTTTTTCTAAACACACAATTCTACAAAATTAGATTTATCTTTCTTCAACCTATCTCCTAGTATAAATGGTAGTGCCAGTATTACCTAGGGTGTTTCATCGGAGCCCATACAGATCTTCTCCGAGATTTTCTTCTGCATTTGTTGTCACCCTTCTGTAAGTAATTCGTGGCAGTATTTTTCAGCCATTCTCATTAATCTGATGGTTCACTAATATTTACACCTGTCAGCAAATTGGCTTCTTTACAGTTGTTGCAAACTTCTGCAAGTCCAATAGACTGTCTCATCGGTATTGTACACCAGGTTGCACAGTTTTATCATGACACGCCCCTTCTAAAATCTTTATAATACTCAAGGACTATCGTCAATTTCGACTTAGACATTCAGTGCTGTCTTAGATTCCTGTCACAATGTCCTATCTCCAGCGTCAGTTACTTCCTCCTCTCTTCCTAAAATACTGCGTTCAAGTTCATTTTGTTTGTATAAAACAGCTATATAATCCTTCCATATTTCACCTACCCTTTCTTTGCTCACTAATGGCTTGCATCTGCGCTGTTCAAAGAGTTGCTTCTCTTTCATCCATCGGTCTCTTTAGTCTTCCCCTAATGATACGTGGTTCTACAGTTTTGCATTTGTCCTGTAGCCATTTTTCTCTTTCTGTGAGTCTCATTTTTCGAGTTTACATTCATTGTGGCCTGATTCATTAGCAGCATTTTCGTATTTTTTATTGTCATCAATTAAACTGAAACTATCTTGTTTTATCCAAGGGTTTTTATTAGGCCTTGCATTTCACCTATTATGTCCTTCACTACCTTTAGTACTAAAGCTCATCTTCTGCTGTATTCCCTTCACTGTGTCAGATACACCTTCGAGTGCCTCCAGGTCTCTTCCACGTATACAACCATCTTAGAGGATTCTTCAACCAAGTGTAGGTCATGATTAATGCAGGCTCCATTCGAAATTTTATCAGTAGGTTCGTCTTTCATTGTTTCTCCTTAGTCCATGTTCTTCTACTATTCTTGCATCTCTTCTTTTTATTACTATTGAGTCCAATTCCCCATCATAATTAAATTTTTCTTTAGATTTTTGAATTATTATTTTTATCTAATCATACTTTCTTTCAGTCTCTTCGTCATATGCAGAAATAGATGGCATGTAAACTTCTATTACAATGGCGGAGGTTGGCTTCATGTCTGTCTTGGCTACGACAATCCTTTCAATACGTTGTTCATAGTAGCTTAACTCCATACTAATTTTTTTTTTTTTCAATATTAGACTTATTACTGTATCAGTCCTTTTTGATTTGGTATTCATAATCATGTATTCATCGGACCGGAAGTCTTGTTCTTCCTTCCACCACTCTTCATCAGTTGCCACTGTATCTAACTTCAACTTACTCATTTCACTTATTAAATTCTCTAATCTCTCTACCCGATAAAGGAATCTAACATATAACGCTCGGATCAGTAGAATACCTGTTTTGTTTCTCCTGACGACACTGCCGTCTGAGAAGCTCGTATCCAAATATCAGAACAAGGAATTACTTCACCTCTAGAGCACTGTATCCAAAAAGCTGCCATCGTACTTTAACTGTACAGAAGAACTGTATATCCTTAGTAAAAATAATGACTGTAGTTACCCCCGTGCATTCAGCCGTTCGAAGTACCAGTACTACAAGACCACGCTGGCTGACGTTACAAGAACTTACCATAGCACTTTTCAGTGGCCAAGAGTGCTTGGCCGAAAGTCGTACAATTTTGATCACTTGACGTGACTAGAAACCTTAATACAACCTCCGCGAGACTGCATTCTTACGTTACAAGACCAGATCAATTATCGAGACTGTTGTCCTGCATCTAATTAAAAAGCTCTTGCCCCACATCAGAATTGCAACTTAACCCAGTCACCTCACCTCGGCGAGGTCTATGGTTCATTGGTGAGGGAGAAGGGCGTGGGGATCTGCGTAAACCATTTAGAAAGCAAGGCTACCATTGTCTGATTGATATATTCTGCGATAGGTTCCTCTAGTTAAACATCCTAGCATGCAGTTCAGTAACTTCTCGGATGCACCAGTTACGACGTCAAGCTTATCTTGTTAGTTATGAATTTCGAATGAAGATATTCTGATTATTACCAAAAATCAGTTCACAGGACACAAACGGAAAATTTATTAACTTAGGACACGTGCGGAAATAGGCATAGAGCAATGATTTACCAGGAAGGAAAAAACAGTGGTTGCAGCATTAGAAATCTCACATTCACAAAGAAATAAGATAGGTGTCAACACATCAGAGACTTCTGTATGTAGCGTCACACTCCCTGTTATATTTACAACAAAGTGTTAGTTCTACCTTTTTTTCTTTTAAACTAATATAATTTCCTGTAATCCATCCTTTGCCCAAAAAGCCTGCGATAGAAGTTTTATCCTATTACTTGTTATGCTGTCTTCACGAGTGTGTTAAATACGTACTGAAACATTTCTCATACAACGTAAATTGACCTTCCGCGTCACTTCGATGGAGTTAATGAATAGTCCTTTTCTGATGACGTCTGTACTCTTTGCAATATATATTTTCTTCGTTGGGAGATTAATAAAGTGAGGACAATAACAATATGCTAGCATAATAAATTTATATAAGTGCAGTAGCGAAGTCCCTCAAGAGTAAAGAATATTCCTTTAAAAGCAGCAATCGAAGGAAAGCCGAGCTGTAGATAGTTTATGAACGCCCGCCAGTAACACCTTCCTCAAGACCACCTACATTACGAGTATTTGTATAACTGAAAAATGTGACGGTTATGTAGAATGTATATGTTAGCAATCAGTGTTACAATGAATATATGAGGACAAATGAAACTTTGTGAGGTAGGGATGTATTCATTTATCACAAAATATTCAGTGTGCTGCAGATTCTGCATTTAGTAATCGATTTCGCTGATATCATCGGAAATCATTGAGTATTATCGATTACAATCGTTTCCCTTGAATTAGCATAATTCATTTGGGGTGTATGTTTTGATAACATTACGCAGATGTCTTTAATGAAGGGTTAATTGGGAAGAGGTTCCAGCCTCAACGTAAGTTACTGTTGGCAGTTATCCAGTCTTTGACTGCCCATCTACTCCCCTGTACAAATTTATGCAGTCATACATGCAGTCCACACGGTTCAATAGGCTCCAATATTAACTTCTTGTTAGTTTTAGTAGGGTAGCGTAAAATGTTGCTGGAAGGGAAACAAAGATAATCTCACATAGCCTGTGTGGACGCTCTGGCAGTGAACGTTTAGGACAGTAAACATTCTTCAAAAATTATACAGTTTTTGCTCTTGTCACACAAACGCGAACTCAAACCGTGTATATTGAGAGACAGGGGATGATTACTAAGTTGTAACGATCATTCAGATTAAAGTTTCGGACATGGCTGCTTGGTTCAGTGACAGTTTATAAATTAAAATTGAAGTAAACGTGCCCTCGGTCACAATTTTTTAGTGTTCTTAACCAGGTTTCAACACTTCTTTTTGTATGCAAAATTTTTTCTTCCCATAAATTTGTAATTATGTTAAAGACCACTTTAAATGTCTAATTTCTGATTAAAGCACTCTAAGAAGTGTTGAAGCCTGGTTAATAAGACTAAAAAGTTGTGACCGAGGGCTCATTTGTTTCATTATTCAAAGTATTAGTAGCTGTAGTTGATGCAGTAGCTTTAAGACTTTGGTGTTGGTGGCTGGGTCTGAGCACTATGGGACTTAACATCTATGGCCATCAGTCCCCTAGAACTGAGAACTACTTAAACCTAACTAACTTAAGGACATCAAGCAATACCCAGTCGTCACAAGGCAGAGAAAATCCCTGACCCCGCCGGGAATCCAACCCGGGAACCCGGGCGCGGGAAGCGAGAACGCTACCGCACGACCACGAGCTGCGGACCTGGTATTGGTGGAAGAGTCTTCCACGGCGCAGTAACATTTGCAAAGTAGCAAAATAACAGTCAGTATGGTACTAATGACATCGACAGAACGACGTGGCAAAACTAAATGTAACATAAAACCGCATTAAGCGTGCAAAAAACAGTTTTGTGTGTTAAAAAAGGGCGTCGCATATTTACAAATCTAGTATACGGATTCACGTATCTCATCGATCTCAATATGCAACCACAGGTACCCAGACTATCCACCCCACTATTTTCAATGTGGCGCCGTGGAAGCAGCAAGTGACAGATCAGGTGAGCGTAGTCGCTGGCATGCCACCGGACATGAATACAGCGGCCAGCCGTGACTGCGGTAATGTCTTTAATTCCGCGCAGCCTCAGGTTCTAGTCATGGTGGGATAAAGAGTTACGCAACCTCAGAGTCATCTCATTGAGGGATAAAGAATTCGACCTAGCCTGTTTACATTTCTCGGTGCGGGCTACTGTCTGGACAAATACATCACGTTGTACGACAACTTAGCCATCACGTTGTACGACAACTTAGCCGTACTCTAGATGTACACTCCTGAAAATGGAAAAAAGAACACATTGACACCGGTGTGTCAGACCCACCATACTTACTCCGGACACTGCGAGAGGGCTGTACAAGCAATGATCACACGCACGGCACAGCGGACACACCAGGAACCGCGGTGTTGGCCGTCGAATGGCGCTAGCTGAGCAGCATTTGTGCACCGCCGCCGTCAGTGTCAGCCAGTTTGCCGTGGCATACGGAGCTCCATCGCAGTCTTTAACACTGGTAGCATGCCGCGACAGCGTGGACGTGAACCGTATGTGCAGTTGACGGACTTTGAGCGAGGGCGTATAGTGGGCATGCGGGAGGCCGGGTGGACGTACCGCCGAATTGCTCAACACGTGGGGCTTGAGGTCTCCACAGTACATCGATGTTGTCGCCAGTGGTCGGCGGAAGGTGCACCTGCCCATCGACCTGGGACCGGACCGCAGGGACGCACGGATGCACGCCAAGACCGTAGGATCCTACGCAGTGCCGTAGGGGACCGCACCGCCACTTCCCAGCAAATTAGGGACACTGTTGCTCCTGGGGTATCGGCGAGGACCATTCGCAACCATCTCCATGAAGCTGGGCTACGGTCCAGCACACCGTTAGGCCGTCTTCCGCTCACACCCCAACATCGTACAGCCCGCCTCCAGTCGTGTCGCGACAGGCGTGAATGGAGGGACGAATGGAGACGTGTCGTCTTCAGCGATGAGAGTCGCTTCTGCCTTGGTGCCAATGATGGTCGTATGCGTGTTTGGCGCCGTGCAGGTGAGCGCCACAATCAGGACTGCATACGACCGAGGCACACAGGGCCAACACCCGGCATCATCGTGTGGGGAGCGACCTCCTACACTGGCCGTACATCTTTGGTGATCGTCGAGGGGACACTGAATAGTGCACGGTACATCCAAACCGTCATCGAACCCACCGTTCTACCATTGGTAGACCGGCAAGGGAACTTGCTGATCCAACAGGACAATGCACGTCCGCATGTATCCCGTGCCACCCAATGTGCTCTAGAAGGTGTAAGTGAACTACCCTGGCCAGCAAGATCTCCGTATCTGTCCCCCATTGAGCATGTTTGGGACTGGATGAAGCGTCGTCTCACGCGGTCTGCACGTCCCGCACGAACGCTGGTCCAACTGAGGTGCCAGGTGGAAATGACATGGCAAGCCGTTCCACAGGACTACATCCAGCATCTCTACGATCATCTCCATGGGAGAATAGCAGCCTGCATTGCTGCGAAAGGTGGATATACACCGTACTAGTGTCGGCCTTGTGCATGCTCTGTTGCCTGTGTCTATGTGCCTGTGGTTCTGTCAGTGTGATCATGTGATGTATCTTATCCCAGGAATGTGTCAATAAAGTTTCCCCTTCCTGGGACAATGAACTCACGGTGTTCTTATTTCAATTTCCAGGAGTGTATATCTCGTGTGGCGGTTACAGCTTTATCTCCAGTAGTCACAGACTTCGCAGATTTGCCTATTTGATCCAGAGGGCCTTGTCGCACTGTCTAGAACCTTAGTTTTTATCCACCCTCGACAAAAATAGAAAATATAAAACCGCATATACAATAGCATGTAAGTAGTTTCACGAAAATGATTGTAAGTAACAATGTTGTAGCTGGATGACAATGCAGATAGGAACTCATGACGTATCCCGATCGGTATGGCAATGCAGTGCCTGATTTTAAGCATCACATGAAGGAACGCTCCCTTCAGCCTGCCATAAGCAGTTTCCGGCATTTTCTTCAGTTCCTGTTGTTTTGGAACAAGAGGTTCCGTTTCGTGCACCGTTTTTAAATATTATAAGTTCTGCTTATTTAAGTTCTCAGTAATAAATCAAAACTATTTAGAGGGCGTTATCAACTCTTCAAGTACAGAGTTCTATGGTGAGTAATATTATGTACGTTTATACAATTGCTTACATTACTTTGTGGACGCGTATATTGTATTCCGTCGGTCATGCACCATATCGCACTTGGTACTTTTAAACATACGAAGGTCTTCTACGGGGAACACGTGAGATTTGCAAATGAACAAAACGTCTTTAATTTCTGAGCAAATTTTGTATGTCTTGAAACTGGATTTTATTTTTTTCGGTTGCCAATAGCTTCTTCTTCAAAACGTTTTTAAGTTCTAACCAGTATTTGATCTGATGATATCCTTAATTTCATTTCCTTTACTAAGTATTGGTGTGTAGTAGAGGAATAATTTAATACATAAAACATTAAATACATATTGACAGGATTTAGCAAATTCCAGCCAGGGGCGGCTGGTGCTCATTTTCGTTGGTGGGGCTCAAATAAAAAGTAATAATCATTGTCTTAAACTCTTGGTGATATAATCTTCATTTATATCATAATGCTTAAAAACTCTGTAGAAATAATAAATATATATTAATTATATACAGAAGTGAACTGAAAAAAAATATTTTGTTCTTTGCTTGATGTGCATCTAACCGCTGGGTTTCTACATCTACGTCTACATCCATACTCCGCAAGCCACCTGACGGTGTGTGGCGGAGGGTACCCTGAGTACCTCTATCGGTTCACCCTTCTATTCCAGTCTCGTATTGTACGTGGAAAGAACGATTGTTTGTATGCTTCTGTGTGGGCTCTAATCTCTCTGATTTTATCCTCATGGTCTCTTCGTGAGATATACGTAGGAGGGAGCAATATACTGCTTGACTCTTCGGTGAAGGTATGTTCTCGAAACTTTAACAAAAGCCCGTACCGAGCTACTGAGCGTCTCTCCGGCAGAGTCTTCCATTGGAGTTTATCTATCATCTCCGTAACGCTTTCGCGATTACTAAATGATCCTGTAACGAAGAACGCTGCTCTCCGTTGGATCTTTTCTATCTCTTCTATCAACCCTATCTGGTGCGGATCCCACACTGCTGAGCAGTATTCAAGCAGTGGGCGAACAAGCGTACTGTAACCTACTTCCTTTGTTGTCGGATTGCATTTCCTTAGGATTCTTCAAATGAATCTCAGTCTGGCATCTGCTTTACCGACGATCAACTTTATATGATCATTCCATTTTAAATCACTCCTAATGCGTACTCCCAGATAATTTATGGAATTAACTGCTTCCAGTTGCTGACCTGCTATTTTGTAGCTAAATGATAAGGGACCTATCTTTCTATGTATTCGCATCACATTACACTTGTCTACATTGAGATTCAATTTCCATTCCGTGCACCAAGCGTCAATTCGCTGCAGATCCTCCTGCATTTCAGTACAATTTTCCATTGTTGCAACCTATCGATACACCACAGCATCATCTGCAAAAAGCCTCAGTGAACTTCCGATGTCATCCACCAGGTCATTTATGTATATTGTAAATAGCAACGGTCCTATGACACTCCCCTGCGGCACACCTGAAATCACTCTTACTTCGGTAGACTTCTCTCCATTGAGAATGACATGCTGCGTTCTGTTATCTAGAAACTCCTCAATCCAATCACACAATTGATCTGATACTCCGTATGCTCTTACTTTGTTCATTAAGCGACTGTGGGGAACTGTGTCAAACGCCTTGCGGAAGTCAAGAAACATGGCATCTACCTGCGAACCCGTGTCTAAGGCCCTCTGAGTCTCGTGGACGAATAGCGCGAGCTGGGTTTCACACGACCGTGTTTTTCGAAACCCATGCTGATTCCTACAGAGTAGATTTCTAGTCTCCAGAAAAGACATTATACTCGAACATAATACGTGTTCCAAAATTCTACAACTGATCGACGTTAGAGATACAGCTCTATAGTTCTGCACATCTGTTCGACGTCCCTTCTTGAAAACGGGGATGACCTGTGCCCTTTTCCAATCCTTTGGAACGCTTCGCTCTTCTAGAGACCTACGGTACAGCTTGTGTTCCACATTTAATTAATTAAAGGACGTCTTTAACAATGGACATTTAAATCACTGTAAGTACATGAAGTTTCAGCCACATAGCTGCTGAATACAGAACACTACTGAGACATGGCCCCGTTAGCTTTTAACGACAATTTACATTGACGAATGGCACTGAACGGTGGAGTAAATGAATGCTTTAAGGTGCGTGACAGCGACTACAGCTACGTAAAGCGAAGAAGCAGTAAATTACTCTTGGGTGCAGCGAAAGGAGAGTATTGGTGGACTAGTCCGTCCTGCCTGGAGTGGTCTCAAGCTATGATATGGCGATGGGCGAGTTGGGAAAAGGGAAGTGCCTTGGTTACGTCAGTATGTCAGTCATTTTCGGACCCGTGCGTGTGGAATTAGTATGAGATACCTGCTTCTTGCCATCTCTGTTAGGCGCGGAGAGCAAAAGATGTTCGCTCACGTGAATGTATATGCTGACGACAGCGGTTGGAGACAGGTAGCAGCAAGGACGGGTCCAGCTGGTCCAGCTGCAGGAAGGTCAGAATGGAATCAGATCTCTTCAATGGAGCATCGGAAACTGGGCCAAATTACCTTGGGTCTCTTGACGCTCGAATTGCATTAAATCATATCATACTCAAACTGTTCCAGATAATATTGAAAAAAAAATACAGACTAAAAGTATAGCACTAAATTGCTGGTGGAGCCAGGTCCCTCTGTCCTTTAAGAATGAGTCGCATTGATTACCGTACTCTCAAGCTTTAAAGGAATGTTTGTTCCTTTTTACATAACCATGTTGTATCTTTCAACAGATTCCCTCATTAGGGAAAACCTACTGTTCTTTACCTACTTTTTGAATTTCAAATAAAAGACTGCAACACATACAAAGTGAATACTATCTTTAAAAATGGAATAAGAAAATAGATTATACTTCTACTTCAGTGATAGCTAGAGACGAAAGTGCGGAAAGTGTTCCAAAGTACGGCAATTCTCCCTTCTGTAGTAACAGAAAAGAAGAAATAAGAATGGTTAATGAGTACATATCTAAGTTTACGTTTATGTTTATCACCAAATTAATTAGTTGATAGGCCAAGGTTCGAGTCCTCCCTCGGGCATGGGTGTGTGTGTTTGTCCTTAGGATGATTTAGGTTAAGTACTGTGTAAGCTTAGGGACTGATGACCTTAGCAGTTAAGTCCCATAAGATTTCACACACATTTGAATTTTTTTTAAATTAGTTGATATGGCATTTATAGTTTTAAAATGTAACTTAATTTACATCTTTTTGTATAACATTTCATCAATGTAATCTTGAAATTAGACGACAATTAGTGCATAAACGACTAATAATGATAATAACATTAAAATGATGAAACGTACAACTTCCTTACGCTTGTAATAATGTGTAAAATATAGCTGTTTTATAATCAATCAGTTAATACACTGAAGAGCCAAAGAAATTGGTACACTTTCCTAACATCTTGTAATGCATTTCTGCCACCCCCCCCCCCCCCCCCCCACCCGCTACCCACCATCACCGGCCATCCCGTCCCCCCCCCCCCCCTCCCCCGACCGTGCAGAAGCGCAGCAACACAACGTGGTATGGACTCGACTAATATCTGAAGTACTGCTGGAGGGAACTGACACCATGAATCCTGCAGTGCTGTCCATAAATCCGTAAGAGTACTGCACGTAGCATGGCAGACCAGATATGCTCAATAAGTTCATGTCTGGTGAGTTTGGTGGTCATCGGAAGTGTGCAAACTCAGAATAGTTTTCCTGGAGCCACTCTGTAGCAATTCTGGACGTCTGGGGGTCGCATTGTCCTGCTGGAATTGCCCAAGTCTGTCAGAACACACAAAGAACATGAATGGATGCAGGTGATCAGACAGGATGCTTACGTACGTCTCACCTGTCAGAGTCGTATCTAGACGTATGAGAGGTCCCATATCAATCCAAATTTACACACCCCATTGTCTCCATGTCCGTACACTACCATCCGCTCGATGCAATTTGAAACGAGACTCGTTCGAGCAGGCAGCGTGTTTCCAGTCATCTACAGTTCAATATCAGTGTTGACGGGCCCAGGTGAGGCGTAAATCTTTGTGTCGTGCAGTCATCAAGGGTACACGAGTGGGCCATAGGCTCGGTAAGCTTAAATCGATGATATTTTGTTGAATGGTTCCCACGCTGACACTTGGTGATGGTGCCTCATTGAAATCTCCAGCAGTTTGCGGAAGGGTTGCACTTATGTCACGTGGAACGATTCTCTTCAGTTGTCGTTGGCCCCTTCTTGCAGGATCTTTTTTCGCCCTCTGCGATGTCGGATATTTGATGTTTTACCCGATTCCTGATATTTGCGGCACGTTAGTGAAATGGTCGTACGTTAAAATCCCCACTTCATCGCTACTTCGGAATTGCTGCGTTCTAGCGCTCGTGCTCCTACTATAACACCACGTTCAAACTCACTTAAATCTTAATAAACTGTCATTGGAGCAGCAGTAACGGATGTAACAACTCCACTAGATCCTTCTTGTCTTATACTGGCGCTGCCGACAGCACCGCCATATTCTGTCTGTTTACATATATCTGTATTTGAAATACGCATACCTGTACCAGTTTCTTTGCCACTCCAGTGTATACTATATGAGTCAGAGTGACATATCTCACATATATATAAAGTTTGGCTTAATGGCGCACGAACGCTGGATCGGTCAGATTCGAAATTATTCGTCTCGTTGCCTTTCTTTTCCATTGTAGGTAAGAAAGTTATGTAGTTTCATTTACGAAAGTTAGGTTCATGACACTTCAACTGGTTCGCTCAAGTGGTCCTCATAAATGTAACTTCCTCATAATTTCTTAATTTACATTCTGTTCTCAACCGTGGCTTATTACTAATGTATGAATATTCGTTTCCTAAGAATCATGCAACGCTCTTTTCTATAACAGTATTGTATACTGGAAGCTAAGCTACTGATAAAACGCTTCCTGGTCTCAATGATGGCCTTAACATGCAACTCGTTGCAATTCTGGGAACCTGTTTAACTCAACGGTATCGCTCATTGCGCAACACATGACAGTGGGCACGTTTCTATCACGTCAATCCTCACACAGAACACGTCCGTCCGATACGAGTAAAACAAATAGCGATTTGGCGAAGTGGAAAAAATATCAAACAAATTTAAAAATTTTTGCAGCTGTCGTAGCAGCGACAGGAAACAAGTGCGTGACCACCAAGTTTTATTGGCTGCCTGGGTACGCCAACTCCTGTGTTACAACCGCTGCTCTGAATAAACGGTAATAAATTTCCGCGTTACCAGCTTTTTGTGAGCACATAACTCACAAAATCGGAACAGCACTGAATTAAATTATTCTTGTCACGACTTGTTTGTCGCTTTATTTATGCAATTTGCTGCCGCTCTTCGTTGTGAATTATCTGTGTTGCAAACATTGCTGGACAATTCCGAGGTATTCACGCAACTTCCGTGAGCGATGTCGCTGGCCAGGTCGGCCAACTGATATTGCCTCATTACATCCAGATAAAAGCAAATACTAATCAATTGTTGATTACGGTGCTGTCATCCATTTCAATACTTTAGTAGCTTGATGTTTGTATTAGTAAGTATAAACCAAGGTACATTGTGATAATTGAATAATTCAAGTTACTGTATTGTTTTGAAAATAACGATAATCAAATAGCATATTTGGTAGAAAAAGAAAGTTTTGTGTTGGTAATCGCAATAAGCAGTGTGGTACTACGCAGTTAACTATGGACAAGCGTTGCGGTAAAATGTAATACTGACGACATAAGCTAACTTTGTATTACATAGGCGGAGAGATACTCTGGAGTGATATGTTCTTTATCCATTCTGTGCTATCCTCATAGCAGCAACACCATGAGACATTCAAAAGAAAACTGCTTTTCTTTGACATATTCTTTCTTTCTTGACCCTTAAACACTACACATACTAGAAAAAACAAATCATTTAAGTACTTTGGTATATATTTCATTTTTCATTCTAATGGTCGTTCTCTTTCCTTTCTCCCGAGTGTACATGCCTTATTGGCACACAATGGAGATGGTTTCCAACCCAGTGTATAAAAAGTTTTGCGTATTTTGTAGGCCAGAACGAAGTGCAGTCAGACTCGTGACATCATCTAAAAACTATTTTATGAATATGTTGGTGTTCTTTTGAAAAGACCTTAGTATAAGCCGTTTCATAAAAACACGCACTTGATAGGAGCTCAATCCACAAACTCGCATACGTGAGACATTATGCACAAGTAGTGAGACAATATAATACTACATTGCTATGTAGCCTCGTGTGTCTTCAACTTCAACAAGCAATTCTGATTAACGTAACTCCACAAGCTCTGTAACGTAGACCTCCCAACTTCCACATTTTTTACAAACAGTTGCGACTAACGTCTGTAATGAAACACAGTTACTTGCATTAAGCTAAACTTCAGTTCTTCTGGAGAGAACCTCCATAAACAGCAAACACACCAGACTTTGCGGGAAGGAGAAATTAGTCGCATCACTACGACTTTAAAAAAACTGAGCGTAGAAGCTACAGAAAGTGTCTCATCAAAATATCTGATGAAGCGGTAGCGACGTGGTACTCAAAATTTCCACACGTTCGGCACAGGTAAATCACCAGAGTTCCATCCCGACCACAGCCAGCCCCGAACACTGTCTCCGCGGGATGAGGTCTGCGTTCGTCAAGAGCCGTTTACTATCGGTGGTCTCGCGGTTCTAGGCGCTCAGTCCGGAACCGCGGGACTGCTACGGTCGCAGGTTCGAATCCTGCCTCGGGCATGGCTGTGTGCGATGTCCTTAGGTTAGTTAGGTTTAAGTAGTTCTAAGTTCTAGGGGACTGATGACCACAGATGTTATGTCCCATAGTGCTCAGAGCCATTTGAACCATTTGAACTATCGGTTCCAGACAGAGGAGTAAACTGGCCTCGCAAACCGCAAGTGCTCCTTCTAGTTCCGTCCACGAATTCTCACTGTCGTCCTTCGTGCCAGTTAAAACTCCTCTCGCGGAGAACCACCCAAGATTGTGCCCTGGTACACCGGTCTAGCGATCGATTGACCGATGTGAGCCGGCGCAGCTCGCCATACGCGCTCTATCTGTACCTGGAGCGATTTCGGATAACCGTAAGAACACTGGAGTAGTTACCCCACGTACCCTGACTAGAAATCTGTACGTCAATCTGGTGCGTCGACCTGTTGAGCTGCTTTTCATGAATATCATTCCAAGAGGCGTTTTACGAAAGGATCATGCCTGCCCACATAGCGCTGTTGTAAGCTAACAACTTCTAGGGAGTGTCGACATGTGGTCTTGGCTTAGTCGGCTAACAGAGTTGTCGCAAATCGAGCACATATGAGACATCATCGGAAAACAAGTCCAGCGTCACCCACAACCAACATTAACCATCCCAATAAAGTGCAACAGGCATGGAACTCCATTCCACAAACTGGCATCCGGCACCTGTGCAACGCAATGCACACACTTTTGTATAATTGCATTCAGCCTTCTGGTGGTTATATCGGTTCACATTTGAAACGGCTTATCACGTGCTTACATTAAGCTATGCTCTTGCAATTTTAAGCAGTTACATATATTATCTAGACTAATCGATTCTTGAAATTTTATTACCCTACATTAATTACTTTTTGGTGTTGCTATTCTTTTTTAGTCGGCAAAAAAAAAAATAGAGCATAAATGTGTATTCCACATCTCCTCCTGACCCAATGGAGAGGTTTCAACCAAATTTGGTACACATACGGTATTACTATTTGCCAAGAATCACCGTGGGGGTAAGAACCATCTACCTATCAAAGAACTGGGGCCAGAACAGATGCGTTATAAACTGCGCACAAATACCCATACTATATCTATCCAGTATGTGAGAATGAGAGAGCTTAGTGACTTGCAACAAACTTCGCACGTTATTTCAAACTTATAGGAAACATTTTCTCCCTGAGGTTTTCTAGAGAATGGTGAGTGGAAAATGTTTTTGCCTTACCTTATTTTCGCTGTTCATGCACGAAAATCACATGACGTTTTCATAAATTACTTCCTTACTATTAACTCTATTCGCAACATACATTGAGCATGTAAACTACAGTATGCACCTGCAAAGTTGTGTTACATATTTCAGGAGATATGACATCATAAACACTAGAAATGCGTGATAAACTAGGTTATCCTAAAACGGAACTAAAACTACCCAGACTGCTGTAATCCAGTGTTTGAAAATAAGATCACTTTTTTACTCTTCTTTTCCATTACATTCATAAACTAAAACATTTAGCACATTAACTCATTTCTAAAGTAATGAAAAGTTTTATACTGGGGCATTCTATTCTTGAAAAAATCGGTGATTTACTAGTTACTATCTCGACAGAAGCACCGAGGGTTTGAGAATCATCTACATCCCATAGGAGAGTCAATGAAACGGGGCTGACATTGAAGCATGACTCAAGAACACACGAACAACTTCAATCATATCTGTTAAGTGCATGCCTTATTATTTCTGCAAATATTGTTTGTTTCTAGGAGTAATATATCCCGCTATCATTAAGGCTGACGGTGTGGCTGAGGAGGGTAACGTAAAAATGTTCGAAAACGACATTTTGATATTTATTTCCTATGGTCAATTGACTTAGAATACTTTTAAAGTAGAAAGTGCGATTAGTTTTTTTCTTTGCGCTGTTTCCTGGCTTCAATTACTTAGCGAGAATGACCACTACCTTGAGCCAATAATTTTACCAATGGAGACCTAAGGTCAAGCCACAAGGCTGAATTCGACAGATAAATTCAATATCCTCTCTGTAGTAGCGGGGTGTAGAAGAAGAAAGAATCAGACATATATGTGTGCCATGTTTGTCACATACGCATATCTCCAATATCCCTGCCTCAGCCCCTCGATCGATTTCTACGAAATTTGTCAGCATATCACTTGCTACCACCATCTCCCCATTGGGGGGTGAGGGGGGAGGGGGGAGATAATGGGGTAATGAACAGAGAAGGCGTCCATGAGGAAGTGGACGGAGAGAGAAGGGATGAGGAAATGAACAAACAGAGAGAGGGAAGGAGATGGACAGATAGAGGAAGAAGAAGATGGACATAGAGGGAGGAGTAGGGGACAAATAGAATAGAATGAGACATGAGGGTGTGGGGTATGGAATAATAGAGCGCTGGAGTAAATAAATGCTCGTGCAAGCTAGGTTTCTTAGGTAAAAGTGAGATACAAATTAGAGGTGCATTACGCATTCGCCGTGAATCTGGTTAGTGACCATGCGCGCCTCATTGTACAATTTTCCTTCCTTGCTCAAGTAATATTTCAGTTGGTCGTATTCTGTGGAAATACGGTGCGAGGCGTGCTTTATCACTTCTACGATAAGGGCCCTGTTAGGGACAGTAAACAATTATCTTGGTTTGCGTAAGACGGATGTTCCGTGCAGTTGTGGGATCTTATACATCGTTGAGACGATCAGAACAGTAGGGGACCGCAGAACATCAACGACACACTAGTACATACTTCGAATAACCGGGAAAGCCTGCAAATGCCTTTCACTGTCTTGGTACCGGACATCTGCTGGACAATAACAACACAGAGATTCTAGCGCTCAATTAAATTAGCTCAGATAGTGCTATGAAGAAAACTGTTGAGATTAAATTAGCAAGTAAATTCATAAAGAAAGGAGGAGCTATCTGCTTGAGTTCTATCTCGAATCCTGGTCTCTCTCACTATCGATGACTTCTGATTACGTTTTGTTGTGTGGAATCAAACGTTCAAATGTGTGTGAAATCTTATGGGACTTAAATGCTAAGGTCATCAGTCCCTAAGCTTACACACTACTTAACCTAAATTCTCCTAAGGACAAACACACACAACCATGCCCGACGGAGGACTCGAACCTCCGCCGGGACCAGCCACACAGTCCAACATTGCAGCGCCTGAGACCGCTCTGGTAATCCCGCGCGGCTGTGTGGAATCACTAGGTATATAGTAATGTGCCGTCTTTCTCATACGGTCTTTGTTTCTGGTTGATATAACCGCGCGCACTGATGCGGCGTTGTCCACCAGTCGAAATATCGCCATTTGTCTATCATGTTACCGGATACGTTTCCGGAAGTTAGTAGTAATTGTAGTAGCAGCAGCAGCAATAGTAATAGTAGTTTTATTTACAGTGATATGAGACAGATCTTGTTATTAAGAGCAATACAAGCAAAGTAACTCATGTACACATTGATTTATACACTTACAGGTCTGTTATGACTACGTTGGGACAGTTGGTCGGCAGTGACCTCGTAGTAGGAAACACTTTGGCTTTTGCCAGAGTTATTTACAGTTACTTGGGTATTCGATAAGTCGACAGAAGCTCAGTTTCCAAAGCGTTTCGAGCGTATCCTTTCTATATTTCTGTGTATCATTTCTTAGCTTTTCCACATTAAAAGCTTTGTTTTATTGAGAAATGCGGTACCAAGCTCAATTTTTTTCCGCTTAATATAGTCAATTCGCTTCAATTCGCTGTGGTCTTTTGTTGCCACAGCCTCTATATTTTCAGGCTGTAACCTTTCCCCCGTTGAGACTAGGTTGACGGCAGAACGTGATAAATATTCTTCATTTTCCTTAATTTGTTTGTTAAATCAATTTTTTCTTCTATGGAAACTACTTTGAGAAAAGATAGATTTCGAATTTGATGATGAATTAAATAAGAAGATGCGTAAACTGCAGAAGATTACTCCTACTTTCTAGAAAATGTAAGTGAAGATTAAAGCTGCCACCAGCCACAAAAATAGTTACGCCACCACAGTGTTTATGATACTGTTTAATGTGACATGGCATCTTTCAACTGTATTACCCAGGTGGTCATATAGAACCTATAATTTAATTTTGGTATCAACTCACGATGAAACTCGACACTCTTCTCGTGTATGGTAATATTCTGGTTGTCATGTGTCTAATCACTTTTCATTCACTCGTAAATAGAGTCTGTCCTAGCTATTCTGACCGTGTCAAATAACTTTTTGTCCAGAAGCAAAATATAAACTGAATCAACCAATTGTTGTTTACCGACCAGTCGAACACTAACCACAATTATTACCTATCTTGTAACGTTATTTGTTTACAAAGAATGAGCAGCACAACGTCTTTTTTAAGTAGAATGGTGTATTTTGTACTCGGCAATAGATTTCCTCTCCTAAAAAGTTGTTCAAAAACGTATGACACTATGTCCTTCAAGCAAATATGACGATATTAAAATGGTGACACTCCTGCACGAACACACAGTGTATATACCTGCGAAAACTTAACTCGTGTTGTCGGGGTTGATATTAAACTGAAGTCACCAGAACTACGGCGATGCTAAGGTGAAGGGTGTGGGTGAGGGCACAAGGCAGCTCACGGCTGCAGAGGGACGCTGCGGCAATCTGTAAATATTTTATTTTCCTTTGCTCCAGGCGGTACAGGTTCAAAATGGGTTCAAATGGCTCTGAGCACTATGGGACTTAACATCTATGGTCATCAGTCCCGTAGAACCTAGAACTACTTAAACCTAACTAACCTAAGGACATCACACAACACCCAACCATCACGAGGCAGTAATATCCCTGATCCCGCCGGGAATCGAACCCGGGAACCCCGGCGTGGGAAGCGAGAACGCTACCGCACGACCACGAGATGCGGGCTGCGGTACAGAAGTCCGTTGTCCCACTCACGTCGAATTCCGTTCACTCGACGGTTTCGTCGCTCTGCTTTGCTCAGGACACAGCCGCGTTGCCCGTGACCCAGTTGCGACAGGCACGGAGAGGCACGCTACACATCTCTGCGATGACGGCACTCGCCCCAAGCCGACCTGCTCCCCGCGACGACGGTAAGCGGACGCTGGTGGGAGGCAGTGCCTTGCAGCAGCTACGATGTGATCCCCCTGTCTTCGGGCGGGAGTCGACCATGCTGCTGGAAAACCTGGCCTCGCCCGCTAATGGTTCGCTCTGTCCCCTTTAGAACTCGGAGCGTGGAACCGTGCCCGCTACGGACTGCAGCTGTGGTCCTCCGCCGGAAGTTTCATGTAGCCGCCAATGTAGCACTGCACCGTCGTCCAAAAGAGCTGTCACACTAAAGACACTGGCGTTTAAGAAACGCACTGTCTGTTTTAGACTATTCGCCTGTGAGCAATTACCAAGCACATTCGTCATGTATTATCCAGTTCATCACTTTACGAAATACATCACGTAGCAAATGTGCTTCAAAATGAATCACGGCTGACATTAGCTAATAGCACACTATTAATGATGCTCGGTACAGCCTACACCGTACAATCTATTCTTTTATTAATCAGGGGCTGTGGATCCCCTCGGAAACCAAATCTTTGTCACACATTACCTTACTGCCCTCTACTTATACTGTTTGCGAATGGATCTCTTGAAGTCACTTACTGACACACATTATGTTAGTACCAGTGTACTGGTTTCGATGTCGGCTTGTGGAACGAGTTATTAGCAGCCCTCTGAGCGCGCCGTTTCGGCAATTCTTGGGCCCGTGTCGGCCCCACTTGCTTTGCTACTTCATGTTGCACAAAGCTATTGTCAACAAGGCCGAGCTCATCATACTAGTACGGCCCCAATCCACTGCCGAAATTTCGCACTAAAACTGCCAAGTGCGATGACGCCGGTACATTATTTTCCGCACTGGGAAGTCTCGATCCATTGGTCGATATCTGACTGCCGCTCCGTTACTTACTTCTTAACTACAAGGGTTCCCTGAGACACAATGTAATCCTTGACATGACTTCTACAAGTAAGCATAACAACATACATTATTTCGCGGTACTCCAGGCGTTTTTTCTCACCCACACGCGCGCATACCGTACTGTTGAACTGTTTCTTAAGCACTAGGCATCAAGAATCCAGGAGTTACCTTCTCCTCTCATGCCCTTGTTATCCAGTCAATTGGGATACACTATGCGATCAAAAGTATCCGGACACCTGGCAGGAAAACGGTTTACAAGTTCGTGGCGTCCTCCACCAGTAATGCTGGAATTCAATATGGTGTTAAACCACACTTAGCCTTGATGACAGCTTCGACTCTCGCAGGCATAAATTCGATCAGGTGCTTGAAGGTTTCTTGGGGAATGGCAGCCCATTATTCACTGGGTGCTGCGCTGAGAAGAGGTACCGATGACGGTCGGTGAGGCCTGGCACGAAGTCGGCTTTCCAAAACATCCCAGAGGTGTTTTCTGGGATTCAGGTGAGGACTTTGTGCAGGCCAGTCCATTACAGGGATGTTATTGTCATGAAACCACTCCGCCACAAGCCGTGCATTATGGACAGGTGCTCGATCGTGTTGAAAGATGCAGTCGCCATCCTCGAATTGCTCTTCAACAGTGGGCAGCAAAAAGGTGCTTAAAACATCAGTGTACTCCTTTGCTGTGAAAATACCACGCAAAACAACAAGCGGTGCAAGCCACCTCCATGAAAAATACGACCACACCAAAACACCACCGCCTCCGAATTTTACTTTTGGAACTACACTCGCTGGCAATTCACGTTCGACGGGCATTCGCCATGTCCACACCCTGCCATCGGGTCGCCACATTGTGTACCGTCATTCGTCATTCCACACAACGTTTTTCCACTATTCAGTAGTCCAATATTTACGCTCCTTGCAACAATCGAGGCGTCGTTTGGCATCTTCCAGCGCGATATGTGGCAGCCGGTCGACCATGAAATCCAAGTTCTTTCACCTTCTGCCTTAATGTAATAGTACTTGCAGTGGATCCTAATGCAGTTTGGAATCCTTGTGTGATGGTCTAGATAGATGTCTGATGGATGTCTGCCTATTACACATTGCGATCCTCTTCAACTGTCGACGGTCGCTGTCAGTCAACAGACGAGGACGGCCTGTACGCTTTTGTGCTGTACGTGTCCCTTCATGTTTCCAATGCAATGTCACATCGCAAACAGCGGAGTAAATCTCGCGTGCAAACGTATGACACAAGTGACACTCAGTCACCTTACCACGTTCGAAGTCCGTGAGTCCCGTGGAGCGCCTATTCTGCTCTTTCACGATGTCTAGTGACTACTGAGATCACTGATGTGAAGTACCTGGCAGCAGGTGTCAGCACAATGCACCTAATATGAAAAACGTATGTTTTGGGGGATGTCGGGATGCTTCTCATCATATAGTGCATGTCCCACTGATGGTTCGATTAGTCTGCTGAATTTCAACCTTATTAGAATGAAATCAACGCATAATATGACTAGGGCCACTCGGTACGGTGGCTTTCAGAAGAACTGTTACCTGTTGCTTACTTTCTCTATCATGCTGCATCAGCTGCTCGGCTGAGATACGCCCCTCTTGCTTTACGATGTATTGAGCCACGGACAGCTTTAGATTAGGCTCCAAAGTCCGATTCAGAAAGGTTACAATTTGTTCGGGCAAAACTAATAACATTGCATCTGGCCAGTTCAGCTGTGGCTGTGTGATGTTCGATTGTGTGACCTCTGAAATTGACGCTGTTGGATAAATTGTTGGTACTAGTACGTTGCACACGGCCCCATTAATCAGTATTCCACTTCCTCCGAAGTCTGTGGGTCTAGTTTCCGTGATTCCGCCCTGATACTACCTGATATGGCACTTGGTACGTGGTGATGACGCCCTATCGGCGTACAGCAGCACCACGTATTGCCCCAGTCTGTTCTGTGGTGGCCTCGCCGTTCGTCTTACTGATTCCTCTGCTTTTCCAAAGCTCTAGTATTTGCCTTTTGCACTCTTCTCCATAACTCTTGAACCGTTCTCGCGAACTCGCGCACTGATCCCCCACTTCTTTCCTTTCCTACATTTATCTGGTGAAATGGACTTTGCATTTTCTGTCTGTATACTATCTCATATGGAGACAACCGGTATCCTGCAGGCGTTTGAGTCGTAAGCTCTGACGATATAACCCCATATAATCGTTTCAGTCCTGATGATGTGAGTTTTCATTAAACCCAGCATCTTATCTATTGTCCAGCTCTCAAGTTCCGTCCTCTCATTCGCCTGTGGATGTTGTGGGGTCGTCCTCAATTTCTTTATGTTCAGCAGTGATTAAGTTCTTTCAACACACCTGAAATAAAATTGACGCCCTGGAAGGTAACTATCGTTTCTCCGCCACTCTCCCCTTCTCGTCGACCTAACTCCAACGTGACCAGACAATACTTGGTCATGCGGTTCCCTTATTACTTCCACCTTCATCTTTGCTGACACCATGACACCACTACCCGTGGTCCTAACTTTGTTTCTCTGCACAGAAGGCCGTGGCACAAGCTAAACTGTGTCTGTGCGCGATACCCCTTACAGTCACTGCCAGTGTCCTGCGTTTTATGCCAATCCGTAAGATTGTGACAAAGGACTTTCTTCATTGCCACTTTTGTACTTAGTGAGTCCGCATTACAATGCATTTTCTATGGTTTGTGTTTGACTTCGTAGTCGAACTCACTGAAAGTGAAAGCCCACTTTACGAGTCTATGAGACGGAGCATTTAGTCCCAGTAACCTGTAGTGTGGTGAGTTACCACACGAAATTTTTCCCCATGCAAATGACACTTAAAACACTGAACCCCATAAACCTTCCTAAGGGTTTCTCTCTCTGTCGTCGAGCAATTCCTCTCCGCTTCCTTCGACTGTCTTGATGCATAGGCCGAAGGACGCTCCTTCCCATAAATTTCATGGCTAACAACTCACTCCAGTGGTTGATCAGATGCGTCACATGCCAAAATAAACTTTTTCTCAAAATATGGGGAAACAAGAGCTGGACTCAATTCGACACTTTCTTTAATTTTCCAAAATGCTTCCTGACACTCCCTGTCGTCTCAAGCCTCACACCTTTCTGTAAAAGCTGTGTCAATGCCTGTGCTATGTTAGCAAATCTCTTCACAAACATCCTTTAGAAGTTCGTTATCCTGAGAAAGGGCTGAAACTGTTCTACTTTTGGTACTGTAAGTCAGTTCTAATAGTGTGGCCGAAATATCTCATTTACAGCACGAAAAATGACACTTATCCAGGTTCAACATCAAACGTGCCATTTCCTATTGCCTACTGTGTTCCATGCTACTCGAAAATACTACGATGTTATCTCTTTATATGAGGCGGTTTCACATCATTCAAAACACTGTCCAAAAATTTGTGAAACGTTGTGGCAGAATTCTTTAAACCGATTGGCATCCTTCTGTATTGCAACTTGCCTCTAGGCATCCAAAACGCAATTTTCGTACGACCCTCAGTAACGACTTCTGATGATAACCACTCATCATATCTACAGACGAAATGCACTGGAACTGTTCCAGATGATCGAAAGACTCAGATATATGTGGAATGGTGTATGTATCCTGTACTGTTGAGACAACAACCGTGACAGTAGGGCCAGTGCTTCCTTGTCCTATCATACACAATTCTGCCGCAACTACGACCCTGGCTTCCGAAGCACTATAGCTGTGTTCTATTATACTGTCAGCTAGCTGTTGGTTAATAAAATCCGTCACCATCGGTGGAGGATATACCTTGGTATATGACAGGGTTTGCAGCAAACTGGGCCGGCCGCTGTGGCGGAGCGGTTTTAGGCCCTTCAGTCTTGAACCGCTCTGCTGCTGCGGACGTAGGATCTGGTATGGATGTGTGTGATGTCCTTAGGTTAGTTAGGTTTAAGTAGTTATAAGTCTAGGGGACTGATGGCCTCAGATATTAAGTCCCATAGTGCTTAGAGCCATTTGAACCATTTGAGCAGCAAACTGGTGCTTCATTTCCACTGATATTCTGTGCAGAACTATTGGAAATGCTTCCAGTGGCCCTTGTGTAAAGAAAAAGCAAGTCCTCAAGTACCCATTGAAATTCTCCCTTCTTCTCCTTCCCCACTACTTTCAGATGTTCAGTCATCTCACGTAAAGTGGTTCTATCGGCGGCTCATGGTTGTCCACTGCGGGCAAACGGCATGCACCAAACCTCCTTATACAGAATTTTTAAATTTGCCTTCCCTCAGATTCACTTCCATGGCGCTATAATTATCCACTTGCCCACCATTCCTCTCTTGAATGCATACCATACTACGTTTAGCAAAACAATCTAATGGATATAAAATGTCATTTCCTTCTACTGGTTCAACAACATGCATCAGCCCCAAGGTAGACTTGATTCCACATTCACCCAAAGTGAACTAGGCACACAGACATGCGAACTGAGCCTTAATTATAATGTACGTGGTTCAAGTGGTTTGATTATTACGCTGAACGCCGGTCGTGACTGTTGAACTAGCTCAAGTAACATTCTATACATTGCTGTCCAAGATCAATTTTGGCATGATGATGAAACAAGGAATCTACTGTTAGGATCATGTCACACCGTTCACTCACAAATGGTATAACCTACACGCACTAATCAAATTGAGCCTTCCTTACTGAAAATCCATGTGCACTAATTCCCGCGGTGTGACCTCCCGATCCCTTACTCCACACAACATATAATATGGTAGTTTCATCTTCCTTTGACCAATCAGTTCAGGCTCCCTTCGCCATTTGAAGTCTGCTTCAGAATACCACGTCCACCCCTTCATCATCCATGTTGCTGATCACCACCTTTGCCTCTATTCTCTGGTGGCTAACGACACTGCTTCTGCACATGTCCCATACGACAGCACTTATAACGTCCCATGGTAGTCGAAAGCACAGTTCGCTTATCACATACTCCTGTTGCCTTGTCTATTTCTTCATACTGAATCGCCAACTGACTAACTGAGTACAAATCCCTCGACATCCCTTCACACATCTATCTAGACATTTTTGCTAGAATCCTCTTCAAAAAGACATTCTGTGTTCGTAACTCGGCGTCTTGCATTAGAATCCTACTTGCCTCATTAATGTGTCCCAATTAATAAGTGCACTCGTTCATCCCCCTTATCGTGTTCACGAATTGCTCCACCGTTTCCCCTTGTCTCTGTACCATCATACTCAAGCTCACTCGAAAGTGTCGTGCGCTATTCGGTATCTTTATCTTTGCAACAACCCTTCCTTCAACTGTTCAAACTCCGTAGCCATTCTCAAGCATCAGAACACCCGACATACTTTTCAGCTTCTCCTGTCAACCGCAGCTTAACCAAGTGCCACTACTAATAATTGTCGGTCCAACCATTCATCAAGCCGAAGTCCCTCGATCCTCTACAAACGAACGTACATAATCAGATGTTCTATTCGAAAATGGCACAGTAAACCCTGAGAAAGCCCGTTGTATTTCCTGCTGTGGCACTAGAAGCAATCACAACTGCTTACCTCTGGCTGCTACCTGAATACGTAAATGCACATTATCCGCTGTCAAATGAGTTACCTTTTGCCATTAAATCAGCACCGCTTCAGGTTGCGACACACCTTGCAACCTTGACTCTGCCACTGTGTGGCTTTAACCGTTCAAAATCCCAAATAACACCAAAAGGAAAAGATCCTCCGCCTTGACATGCCACTAATCGCCACACCTAATTTAGTTAATCACTTAAATAAAACACAGAACAAAGCAACCTTAATTCGTACATCTTACCACATAGACTAAAAACATTGATTACTGTTACGACCTTGACGACGACAAGTATGACACTGTGCCGCAAACTCAGTACAAGGTACAGAATGGCCCAACAAATTACGCGAGCTGCATTGTATAGATATCTTGGTTCCTAACCCTGCGAGACTGAGAAACAACAACAGCTTGCTCTTACTACAAATCTCATTTAAGTTCACAACAAAATACTTAAATGCTTCTCGGCACCCTTCCGTAATAACCGACATATCGCTTAAATAATAATAATAATAATAATTCTGTACCAGTTGAGCCGTGCACGGCTCGCGTTCATGTCATTTATTGTCTGTCATCTGCTGTTACTGTACTGTCGCCTCATTTTCTTATTCCATTTCCCGGCGTTACTAACTTCCTGCCTTACTTGCCCGTTTGTGGCAGCAGACGACGGCGGAAATAGTATCGATCGCTCCAGAGATGGTACGACAGTGCACTTATTGATAAGTGCACTGTCGTACCATCTCTGGAGCGATCGATACTATTTCCGCCGTCGTCTGTCTGGAAGTGAGTTGGAGAAGGACCAGTAGTTAGGTCGGGGACGGTCGAAGAGGCCGGTCGGGACGCTGCAGCATTGCGGTCGGGGACGGAGCCCCACTGAGCTCCGCACAACCAGTACCAGCGGGGCGACGGTTGGTTGGTCTTGCGGTCGGTCGTCTCACCGACGACGTGTATTTGGGTCGGTTCCTTCATGTGAAGAGATGTTGGTTGTGTTCTTTCTGCATGGTTGGGTCCGAGCCAGTGTCTCCGGGGCGTCGTCCGACAGAAGGATGTCAGTTCAGTTGGGAGCAGCAGTCGGGCACCGAGTTGGCAGTCAGTAGCAGGCGGGTCCGCACGGTGGAAGCACGCGCTGGGATCGTGGTCGGAGCAGGCGGAAGGCCGTTGGTCGGTCGGTCGCCTGGTCGCCGCATGTCGGCATGTGGACCGGTGAGCACTGACACCAGTATCATTCGGGGAAGAGTTCGCATTTGGAGCCAGCAACAGTCGGGTCCGTGTGGTATTCGCTGGGACCGCTTTCGGCGAAGGTGGGCTGCCGTTGCTCGTTTGCTTGGCTGGTCGTCCCAGCCGACGACGTCTTCGATCCTCAGGACGAACATCATTTTCCGAATTGGGATGTGGCTGCACCTCGTTGATTCGTTGCAACTGAGCAGCGACGCTGTCTCCACAGCGCGAATCCAAGAGGGGCTTTTGACGGCGGGCACGCGCTGTTGCATTTGAAGGCGCTAGCCGTGTGAGCGATTTTTCGCTTTCTTCCGAAGTACGATCCTCAAGTTGAGTAATTTGCTACTTGTTCTTAAAACTCTACTGTTAGGATTTTTTCGTCATTTGCGGGTTGTTGTTTTCTCAGCCCACGACACGTGTGATAACCAGTCGTGCTTCGGTAGCTCAGATGGTAGAACAGTTGCCCGCGAAAGGCAAAGGTCCCGAGTTCGAGTCTCGGTCGGCACACAGTTTTAATCTGCTAGGAAATTTCATGTCAGCGCACACTCCGCTGCAGAGTGAAAATCTCATTCTGGAACCAGTCGTGTGTTTTCTTGCCTAGAATATGCAGCCTCCGGTAGTCAACTGAAAGTTGTGACTAGTGTTTTCGGATTATTTTGAACTCGTCTTGATTGATGTTTGATGCCTTGATCTTGGTGAAACTTGGAAGCTCTTCCTCGTAGGGCTTAAGCCGTTAAATTGTTTTGTTGATATGCGGCCTTCAACTGAGTTTTCAGCCTATTTAGAATTAACATTCAAAATCTTTATTTGGCCTTAAGCCACAACACTGCTTTTGCTTAATGTGTGACCTTAAGTCGATTTCTATGGGAGAGGTTTAAGCTAAGGCCTTTAGCCTTTTTTTACTGAAGTAAACAATTTTTTTTAAAAGAAGTAAAACTTACAGAAGAACTCCTGTACCTCAATTCCTTGCTTAGGCCTTCGGCCTTCGATTTTCTTATGTGGCCTTCAGCCGATTTAAATTAAATCAAAGAAGCTTTTTCGTAAAAATCTTGAGAGCTTTAATTCTTGCTTACGTTATTGTATGTTATAACAAATAAAGATTATATGTTGAGTGCAACTGACAGCAACTTATTTTGGCCCCTTTCCACAAATATACCCTCACCCGCTCTGTCCGGCTAGTCCAGAGATTTCACCAGTCATATTTCCTATACATCCTATACATTCCTAAATAAAACTTTCATTACTCACTGACACGTCACAACTAGCATTAGGATAGCATTAAGGGAAAATCATGGAAGGCTGTTGTTGTGGTCATCAGTCCTGAACCTGGTTTGATGCTACTCTATCCTGTGCAAGCTTCTTCATCTCCCAGTACCTACTGCAACCTACATCCTTCTGAATCTCCTTAGTGTATTCCTCCCTTGGTCTCCCTCTGCGATTTTTACCCTCCACGCTGCCCTCCAATACTAAATTGGTGATCCCTTGACGCCTCAGAACATGTCCTACATTTCCTTCTTCTAGTGAAGTTGTGCTAAAAATTTCTCTTCTCCCCAATTCTATGCAGTACTTCCTCGTTAGTTATCTGATCTACCCATCTAATCTTCAGCATTATTCTGTAGCACCACATTTCGAAAGCTTCTCTTCTCTTCTTGTCCAAACTATTTATTGTTCATATTACACTTCCATACATGGCTACACTCCATACAAAGACTTTCAGAAACGACTTCCTGACACCTAAATCTATACTCGATGTTAACACACTTCTTCAGAGACGCTTCCCTTGGCATTGCCAGTCTGTTTTATATCCTCTCTATTTCGACCAACATCAGTTATTTTGCTCCCTAAATAGCAAAACTGCTTTACTACTTTAAGTGTCCATTTACTAATCTAAATCCTTTAGCATCACCTGACTTAATTCGACTACATTCCATTATCCTAGTTTTGCTTCTGTTGATGTTTATCTTATATCCTCCTTTCAAGACACTGTCCATTCAGTTTAACTGCTCTTCCAAGTCCTTTGCTGTTTCTGACAGAATTACAATGTAATCGGCGAACCACAAAGTTTTTATTTCTTCTCCATGAATTTTAATACCTACTCCAAACTTTTCTTTTGTTTCTTTCACTGCTTGCTCAATATACAGATTCAATAGCATCGGGGAGAGGCTACAACCCTGTCTCACTCCCTTCCCAACCACTGCTTCCCTTTCATGTCCCTCGACTCTTACAGCTGCCATGTGGTTTCTGTACAAACTGTTAATAGCCTTTCGCTCCCTGTATTTCATCCCTGCCACCTTCAGAATTTGAAAGAGAGTATTCCAGTTGTAGGGAAGCAGCCTACTCATGCAGTATAAAATTCACAGCAGTCTTTCCGTTGTGTGCCACCACTCCGCTGTAACTAGCTCTGTTGTCATAAATGTTGCGCAATACTTTAAAAATCAAGTAAATAACCTGAAACGTTTCTTGCATGTCAGGTGTAATACTAAATCAGTATGTGTTGAATATCAGATCAATAACTTTAACCATTATCGGAATTTGGACGTTTATCTGTAAAAATCATTGGCGTAACAGAAAAGAGCTAGAAACTAAAAAATTTATATTTAGATTCCTTTTGCATAATGATTTAGTGGAAACAGTATTCTGGATCTCAAAAATTAAAATTTTAGTTGAAATTCATGATTTTCTGGTTTTTGTCTTAAAAATCAAGGAAGCAAGATAGATTAAGTAGGTGAATAAATAAAGCTAGGATGTTTAAATTTAAGTAGAAGGGAGATACGCTAGAATCTTAAAATTTGAGAAGTTTCAACTGAATAACTATAAAACTTTAGCGATAGCGTATCTCCAAAGTGCAAGTTCATAGCTCATCTACTGCGTAAAATGTAATTAAATTAATCCTCTCGCCTAAAATATTGGACTTAGCCATGTCAGACTTTTATTATGATTACTTACTTGTGTGCTGATTGCACATTTAAATTAAGAGCTTCATGGGCCATCAGCAAAGGAAGCAATGATTTATTTGATAACTTAAAGTGGTGCATTACTAGCCCTGCGGCTAGTCGGGACAGGGAATTTAATCAGGCGTTCCCTTAGCCGTCCGCACCGCCGCTTTATATATAAGAACTCTGCGCAAGGAAAAAAGGTCCCAGTTCCCTCCAGACGCTGATCAGCGCACCACTTGTGCCAGGAGTCGCGTCGCGTCGGTAATATTGCTGCAAACAGCCTCGAGTGAAGTGTTAATTCTGGGATGACTTTAATGATCTATCTTCAGTTTGCGTAGCTGTAGCTGTAAATGTATTTCTCAGATGAAGTGGGCACTAGAAATTCTAAATACAGGCTTCACGTTTTGTTAATCACTTTGTGGTTGCCAATATTGTAGTTAGAGAGCCAGTGTTGAGAACGGCAAACAACAGCATCAAATAAATCACAGGAACATTTCATTAACAATTATTTCCACACGCCACACCTCATATGTTGCTATTCAGCCGGGAAATGCGTCTTTTCTACGTGACATTCCACATTTTAATAACAATAATTCAACCCGTCAAACGACATATGGTGCATCGGCAGGGAAAGAACAGGAAACAAACTGAGTAAAAGTGAAAGTGATTTTTAAATATTCGGATTCGAGAGTGAAATGCGACACGCAACTGTGTAATAGAACAGTGATAGTGTTACATGTGTATGTGGACGACGCAACTGGATTAACAACGCATCTGGATTGACGGAGCTGGCACTGAGTCTAGAGGAGCTGCCGGCATCGCGAGAAGCCAGTTTCGCCTCACCGCAGTCGTCCGCCGGAGCAACCGGAGCCGCGCTTGCAGTTGCGGGCCACGCAAACACGCAGCAGCCGTCGAAGTGCCGTCTGCAGGTCAACGCGCCGCGTCGCATCAGTAATCCTGGTACGCCGCTGCGGCAATGCCGTACGTCGTGCAGAAGGAACTAAGTTAAGTGAAAAGCTGTTAAAAATTTTACTAACCCGCACTAAAAGACTGTCGGCAATGGAACCGCCAGAAGAAACCGAGGTTAAACTTCAATTAGAACCTATGTCTGCTGAGGGAACTGTAAATCCATACAACGCTTCAAGTATAAATATGCATGAAAATAGAAATGTTAAAGTGAAATATGAGGTATTGTCTCCTGACAGTAGTGTGAAAAGTGGCAATGATTCAATAACAGAGACCCCTGTAGTAAAGCAGAAATCAGAAATTGTTAATTTATTGGATGATAGTTTCTCTGACGAATTAAAAGTGAAACAGTCATCTGAGATGGTGAAAGGTCTCTGTTGAATTCCTTTCATGTTAATTTCTTAAATCTGTTGTCATTTACGGCATAAATTCCTCTTCTAAATTTACTGTGGTGTTTCTGACTATCTGCGAGGAGAATGAATGAGCAAATATATTTCTAGTTGCATGCTTGAGGGTAGCAGACAAGCCTGTCTGCTAGAGAACAGTAGGACCAACGTCGGAACAGGTAGCTATGCTTTCTAAAAGCAAAGAGGTTTCTATCCTTAGTATGGTTCTGTCCGTCCCTTGACAAGTTAGTATAGGAAGCTGCCCCTCTGGTCACTTCCGTTTTGTATCGGGAAGCACGCTCGGTAGGAGCGCAGGTCAGTCTGTCCGCGGCGAGCGTCTGAAGTGGTAAGATCTCCGGCTAAGCGCGTGTCTGCTAAGTCCGCAGGACAATGAATTTCTTAAGTTCAGCCTAACTGAAAATTTAATCAACTTTATTTCAGGTTAAGCTCTAAAATATCTAATGTTACCTTAAGTTGCAACGCAGTGTATTTCGAGTGCGAACTTGAGATTATTTTACAGTAGTTGCTTTGTCACTAGTTTGTGAGTAAAGTGGAACCACGTGTTGATCAGTAACTCTAACTAAGAACATCAATCTTAAATGCGAATGTGCGTGAGATTATAACGTCTCGCCTTAACAATATTTTTCAATATAGCAACTTTTCTTTATGTTCAATCCACGTGGGGTGTACTTCGTGAGACCAGTACCACGTGCTTATACAATTGTTTGACCCATCAGGTTAATAGTAAGACGATAGTAACCAGTTCGAGGTTTTTCTTTTGTAAATTGCTTTTCGATCTAATTTATTTTAATTATCAAAATTATTGAGGTATTACACTGTTTGTGTAAAGCAAGTTAACCACGTGAAGCATGTGGTGTAATCATCAAAGTAGCTCTCAGCTATTCTTTTCGGGAAGATTTCACAGAGAGTTAGTATGAATTTAGTATACCAGGGTGTGGTAATTACATGACGGACAGGATTGCGTTACTAACGTTACTTCATTGGGTGAAAATTGAATCGGTTGGTTGTGGTTAATTTCCTCTTACATATGTTTCAATGTTCTTCGTGTGTTATTTTATGAATGTAGTGTTGTATGCAGTCTCCCAATCTTGGCTCCCTATTTGATGTGTTCCGTAAGATTACAAACTCACATTTTCACAATCGAAAATAAGGCACCAGCTTAGTTATGACTCAAGTTTAATATGCTGAAATTTGAATGATCAATGATAAAATAAATTTCCAAATATAAAGTGATTTATTTATTTTTATTTAAATTCTCTTTTTTATATATGTATCACCGGTTTTCGTATGACTATTAAAAGATTATAATTAATGTTAGTCTGGTTGGAAATTTGGTAAGCTAGATTGGATACCTGGTGAAACAGTTGCTCAGTAATGCAACGTTAACTTCCTCAGATAGCTCACAGCTTTTAAACCGCTCTATTGTCTATCAGCACCGCTTTACACCTCAAATTAATGCAACAACATTACACATGGCGACCCTGTTCTGTGATTCCGCTAGACTCTGGAATCTCTGAAACGTTAGATTGCGAGCGTTGTATAATCTTAATTTTTTTCCCTGCAGCGCTCAAACAACTTCTGCGTTGTTTTTGAGCATACTTTCAATAGATTCACGGCGTTGGTGAGCGGCGTTGTGTTGTTTGTCTTGTTTTGTTTTCTATATTTGTGTGTTTTATATGTGTGTATGTTTTTTTGTGTCTTGTAAATTGCTCTGTTTCGATCAAAGATATAAATTTGTTTTGCGTGTGAAAAAGTGAGTACTAGGTTGGGTACCTTTCGTGTGACTGTCGTGCTTTTTGGGGGTTACATTTATTCTGATTAGTGTGTTGCGTACCGGGTATAATAAATTGGACTAATGCTGACACGTAACCAATCTAAAAGTAGGCAGTCCAACAACTTAAGCAACATGGACCAAGGGGATAATCTGATTTCGAATATTAACGCGTCGGACGGTTCCGAAAATGCAATGGGGAATACTTCAGAGGAAATGCAAAACAGGACGAACGGGCTCACATCAGAGCCAGAAATTAATTTGCCTCCAACTAACCAAATTGATTTGGCAGAACTCATGAGAGCCTTATTGCATCAAAATAAAGAAAACGCAGAGAAATCTGAAAAATCGATCCGTTAGCTAGGTGAACAAATGACTCAAAAATCTGAAAAATCGATCCGGGAGATAGGCGAACAAATAGACGAAAAACTAATCCAGCAGACAAAGTCGACAAGTCGATGCAGAGAGTGTCCGATGATATCTCACAAAGAATAAACTATCTGGCAAGTGAAATAAAAAGTGATATCATGAAAGAATTAGGCCGTACATTAGAACAAATCGATGACCGTCTGCAAGCCTTAGAACAGGGCAAGCGGAGTCGCGATGCGGAATCGAAGGAGAGCGAAGAACAGCTACTTAGGAATTTCCAAGCGCTGAGAGAACAATGCCAAAGAGAACACCAGCAGGTACTCTCGAGGGTCCAGGAGGCGGAAACGCATGGTCCCGCGTCGATTAGCAACACAGTAGCGGACAACAGTCAATCGATTCACGCACTCGAACAGCAAGTAGAACAATTGAAACAGATAGGGGCGGAGGACAACAGACAAATACATGATAAGATTGCGGCATTAGCGGACATCGTAGGCATGATGAAGGTGACGGAGAGCGATAACAATACTACAACGGTAGCGGTCGCAGAGACTGAAGAAGTGCGTTCGCTTCTTAGATTTCAGAAGGGACAGTTCGAAGTGAACAGGCGGTACAAAGCGGTAACAGGTGAATTACAAGAACTTGTGGCGCATCTGGAAAGCCGCATTGGGTGTGATTCCGAACTCGCCAATAGCATCAAAAATAGCCGTACGAACAGTGCAGAGAGGGACTCCGGCCACGATGGAGATTTTGACAACAGGGAAGAATGTATGTTGAGGGACAGACATGAGAAAAATAGAAACAGTCAATGGTCTCGCCGGGAGGAAATGCGGGGATTTGATTTCAAACATTTCCTTACGGTGAGAAAGTTTGAGATATTTCGAAATTCTCAAAAAGGAATACATCCACGAGCATGGCTCGAGCAATTTGAATTCTGTCTTCCCCCTGACTGGGCAAGTTCACATAAGATAGAATATATGTGTGGCTATTTAGAAGGCGAACCGGCGATTCGCATGAGGTCGGCAGCGCGTCACTGCAACTCAACTCGGGAGTTTCGACAAGCCTTTCTGTCCGTCTATTGCTCGGAAGCGGCACAAGATAGGATCAAGCATGGCATAATTATGCTGCCAAATCTGAACCAGTCTAGTTTCGGCAGCCCAGCACGCCTATTCGACCACATACTGCAGGCAAATCAATTTCTATACGACCCATACGGGCCTGCGGAACTAATTAGGATATGCATCACCAAATTGCCGATGCACTTGCGCCACGTCATTCTTGCGGGACGATGCAAAGAGGACGTGGAAACGTTTAAGACGCTTCTCCAAGAGTTGGAATATAATACAGGAGAATTCCCGCCTAATCAGACGCAAAATTATTACGGGGCACAGCAGCGCGACCGCAGTCTTCGCCGTAGTAATAATCAACGGCGTGACTGGTCGTCGCGACGCGAACGGAACAATAATCGGGACCGGCCGTATAGAAACTGGGGTAACAGTCGCGAACACAGGTGGAACAACGGAAATGATCGAAGACGTGGACAGGATCGTGAACGCAACAGTTACGGCAACCAGAATAGATACTACGGTGAACACGGTGGGAATAGGACTGTAGGCGGAGCACCTCATGATGTTGAAATTCGGCCGGCTAACCCTAGACATAATCCAGGAAATGGTAATGAACAAAACCGGCAATGACAAACGATCAGCGCAGAAGGCGCCCACTCGGAACAAATTAGCGACATGGTGAATGACTGCATACGGTATATAGAGAGGGAAGATATTACAGAGGATTTGTTGCAAGAAACTCCGAGTGCTAAAATTTCTGGAATAATTCCAGTCGTGACAGTTTCAGTTAACAAAATATGTTTTAAGTGTGTCATTGACACTGGAAGCCCTTTCTCCATAGTGAGCGAGGCAGCATTTCAAAAATGCGAAGGGACTGGGACTTGGCCCGTTTTTCAAGTCCGAGGGATAAAGGTGAAGGGTGCAATCTACGGTAAGAGCGTAGAAATCCGAGGGCAGACTCGGCTTAATTTTACCTGCCAGGGTAGAGAGTTTGAGTACTACTTCTTTGTGCTCCCAATGCTGAACGTGGCAATGATTTTAGGAAATGACTTCATGAATGCCCACCATGCAGTAATTGACATGGGTGGAGGAGTAATGACAGTTCAAGTTGGGGATCAGCCAATTAATTTAGTATTTGATGAATGCATATTACGTGGCGAGTCAGAAATTAGTTGCCTAAAATTTGAAGCTCAAACCAAATCGCAATCGAGACTGGAGCTACTTGTGAACTATGTAAGTGAGTCGTGCTCTACATCTGGTGAGCAGGGGAAAGATGTTGCTTTTGCTGATGCACTGAGGAAGAGCATCGCGGGTGTCAGAACCACGGACAGGGAAAAGGAGAAATTGTATTGCCTACTTAGGAATCATGAACGAGTATTTTCTGAGACTCCGGGGGCGATTAAGGGTTTTACTTACCAATTCAGAGTACGTGACCATCAGAAGTTTTCTGTTAGACCATACCCTATTCCCGTGGCGTATAAAGCCCAGGTGGAGAAGGAAATAAACAAGATGTTAGAACAAGGAATAATTGAGCGGGCAATAAGCTCGTACAACTCACCCTTGCTTGTCGTACCAAAACGCGACAACTCGGTTCGTTTGGTACTAGACTCGAGACAGATAAACACAATTATTATGTCGGAAACGGACAGGCCTGAGAGCCTTGAGGAACTCTTACAACATTGCCACGGTATAAAGGTACTATCATCTGTCGACCTCCGTTCGAGTTTTTGGCAAATCGTGCTACACCCATCTTGCAGATTATATACAGCGTTCCTGTGTTATGGAAATTGTTTCCAATTCCGGCGTCTCCCGTTCGGACTAAACGTCTCATCAGCTGCTTTTATAAGGGGATTAAATAGCATTTTGCCTGATGATTTGAAACAGCGAGTGACAATTTACGTGGATGACATATTAATTGCGGAAAAGTCGTGGGAGGATCATAATGACGTTCTGAACAGACTACTGGATGTTTTTGAGAAGGCAGGTGTAACAGTCAACTTAGATAAGTCACAGTTCGGACGAGAGAACATAAAATTCTTAGGCCATATTGTCTCAGCAAATGGAATACAACCTGACCCGGAGAAAATTGCGGCGATAGCGGAGTGTGCAATGCCGACAAATAAAAAACAGTTGCGAGCATTCTTAGGCCTGTGCAATTTTTATAAGCGTTTTATAAATTTTAGTGTACTTGGTACACCCCGTCTATGTGGACAACAGGGAAGAACGCTTTATGGGTCTGGGATCAAGAGGCACAGGATGAATTTCATAAACTGAAAAAGGCTTTGGTAGAGGCTCCCATCCTCGTGCATCCCGACCTGACACAAGAATTCTGTTTAATGACGGACAGTTCCTTGTCAGGAATAGGTGCGGTAATGTTTCAAACGGAAGGAAATGATGATGTTACAACTTGGAAAACAATCTCGTTTGGGAGCAGGGTGCTCTCTCGATGTGAAAAAAATTATTCAGTGACAGAACTCGAAGCACTCGCGATGGTTTGGGCATTCTCAAAATTTAGGTATTTCTTATTTTGGAGGACCACCAGGGTATACACTGACCATCGTGCACTCCAGTTTCTTATGAGCACATAAATCACGCATGGGAGACTAGGACGCTGGGCACTATACCTACAGGAATATAATTTCACTGTAGAATACATTCCGGTACAGAAAAATGTAATTGCTGACGCTTTATCGCGCATTCCTATAGGTTTGGTTCACACAGAAGAAGGGGAACTCGGTGAAAACAATTTTAATATCCTATACTTACAGAATGTAGCGTTTGAGAACTTTGTTACCACCTCTTTAGGGAGTATAGCGGACGAACAGGATAAGGACGCAGTATTGAAAGATATAAAAAAGAAGTGGGAGGACAAGGAGAATGTAGGAATACGCCAGTACTACTTTGTGCGCAATAGAATACTATTCAAGAAACGAGCCCCGGACGACTCCAGATGGGTGTTGGTGATTCCGGAGGAACTCGTAAACAAAATTATATGGTACATGCATTTGAGTTATAGTCACTTCGGAGAACAGAAAAAAACTAAAGGAAAAACTAAAGGAGATATACTATTTTAATAACATGCTACGGCGTATTCGTTGTGTACTTAGAGTGTGCGGACCCTGTCAGCGAGCAAAGGCGGCCACAGTGACGTATGCTGCATCATTGCACCCGATAATACCAAGCAAACTTTGTGACCTCGCGGCCGTGGATCTATCTGGGCCACTAATACGATCTAAAGCAGGTTTTGCATATGTTTTCGTAGCGGTGGAGCTAACCTCCAAGTTTGTGTGTCTGACTCCGTTGAGGCGGGCCACAGGAAGAGCAGTGGCAGCTGCATTTGCAAAGAAGTTTCTGCATGAAGTTGGGCATGTGAAAAGAGTTATCTCGGATAATATTTCACCCCAGCTCGAACCCTAGTGAGCGTATTATGCGTGAATTAGGAAAACTATGTAGGTTATACTGCAGTCGTGATCACCGATCGTGGGACATACACCTAAAAGGATCTCATAACATAGTTAATGAGTTGCCTAATACGTCAACAAACCTTCCGCCAATCACTGTGCTAAAAAACAAGGAGCCCCCGAGCAAAATCAAAGAGGTGATGCCTTGGCCACTAGAGCCGAGACTACGCCGGAACGCAATTGTTGACTTAGCTTTACGCAACATCAAGCGTGCAGCAGAAGCCAGAGTCAAGGCGTATAAGAAAAACGTCAGAAAAACAGTGTTTCATGTAGGACAAAAAGTTCTTATCAGATCACACAAGCTGTCTAACAAACGGTCAGGTGTCTGCAAGAAATTTTTTAATCTCTTTAACGGCCCGTATCGGATAAGGAAGATTCCCCATGAAAACGCCATAGAAGTTGAAACTCTTCGATCGAAGAAATCAAAAGGGCTACACCATGTGTCAAACGTAAAACCATACATCGAGTAGAAAGGACAGTGAGGAGTAGAGAGGACGGTGAAGAGGAACAATTGATTAGTTTACACTTGTGATAAATGCATTTTGAATAATATGTTGGTAAAAATAATGATAAAGATGTTTCTATGTGATTGATTGAAGTGATGTTTTTAGTTTTTTTTTTCCTTGTGCAATTAGGATTTAGGTTGGTCCAAAGGTGAAGATAAAAGGTTTCTTTGTGAACGGGTGAAATGCTCTTTATGGTTTTTTGGTGTAAACTGAGAAGAGTCGCTCCTGAGAGAAGGAAGATCTGTGTTGAATTAATGCAAAACTCAGGGGAATATCCGATCTGTGGGTATTATGGGTCTGGCAAACCCAGGTCCCCAGCTGTTAGTAGCCTTGTTTCCGATTTTCTGCTTTCAGTGCTACTATCTATATATTACTATTCTATATCTGTCAGTATAAATGAGGATCTCTTACTATAGTATGAGTGCTGTATGAATATTTTAAGATTGGAGAACTCTGAGAGAGGAATGAGTAAGTTTAGAATCTTGAAAACAGGATGCAATAAGACGATTGATTAACCATTGGCTTCCCAATATGCGCTAATATGTTAATATTGATGATATATGTTTTTTTGTTCTATATAGCTGAGTATGTAAAGCGCTGTCTGTGGATTTCGTCAGTATATTGATTCCCTTCAAGGTGAAAGAAGAATTGTGGTTTGTGTAATTTACATGGCCCTGAAATATTATTGTGGTAGTCAAATACGAGCAGTTTTCCAGCAAATGGAGAATGGAACGGAAATATGGATCCTTTTTGTAGTCTTGACTGATGCTGAGCCAGAGCCTGAAAAATTATTCTGCTTTAAGACTTGTCCTAGAAAAGCGACGTTTATGTGTTTTGCTGATGCTGTTAGTATTACAGCTAACTGTTTTCGCTGGTGCGGGATGCACTGCAGCCTATATGATTAGTACTGCGGAAATTTCCCTCTTGAAGGTAGAGGAAGATTAAATAATTTTGATTATGGGACCGAAGGAAAGCTTGGTTTAAGGTAATAAGGATGAAGCAAAACATTTGTCATTTAAACTACAGGAGGATTAGGATCTTTTGTGTCTGTTGTAAGTTCAATATGTTAAGATGAAACTGTTTTGCAGAATAGAGGTGACCACAATTTTTGCCATTCATGAGAAATGAATTCAGAATAACCACCACAGGCGAAATAACTGCTTTGGAAGCGAAAGGTAACTTAAAGAAAGAACGAAATTGGAGGAAAATGGGTAAGAAAATGTAATATAACCTGTAGGATAAAAAAAATACCCTTCTCAAAGTCATCTGTGTGATTAATTCTTGTGATAACGTAATTTTAGATGAAATTTTCGTACTGTTTTATGTATAAACATATGATATGATTAATGTATAATTGCGAGTCTCTTATCAGGTGTGTCAACTGGTATAAATGTTTTGCCGTGTAAATAACCATTGTTTTTTTGTGTACGTTTAAGGAAAATTTCTCCATATTTATCATGTGACAAGACATATGCCGCGAGCGTCAGGAAGAGCACGAATTAGAACAATGTTGTAGTGGTATAAACAGTGTGTTGAAGTAGCATTGAAGTAGCTTGTTGGATTAACTGGTAGTGGATTGAAGTAAAATTTTGAGTAATGCATGTTTATGGGTAGTTAGTTTGTAGAATAGACAACAGGTGTGCATGTGTGTGTGTAAATAACATGTGAACCCTATGCTGTCCTGACCTATACTTGCACAAGGCATAATCCTATTCATTTTAGTGAATTAATAAGTAGCATTTGATTTATTAAAACGTAAGTGAACCACATTAGTGATGTGGATTTAGATTTTATATTGTCAGCTCATTTAATTTTTATTTTTATACTGTCAAGTCTTTTCACTTTTATTTTTTATATTGTCAAGTCATTTAACTTATATTTGTATATTGTCCATTCATCTAATTTTTTTTATTTAAAAAAAATTAAGTCTCACTTTTGTTCAAAAAAAATTGTGAAAGACAATACTAAGTGGTATTATGTATGGCATTTTGTAGTCACATAACTATGACGATCAATTTCTGTGAATGCAGTTGAGAACCTGAAAGCGAACCGGCTAAACTCTTACGAGACAGCGGGAGCAGCGAGGAGGAGGACTAGTTGTAAACCGGCGGGTTTCCCAGCAGGACACACTGTCAGCCGGGCCATTTCGGGAGCGCGGTCGACCACAAAAGAAGTGGACGCGGCAAACACTTTCCCTTGCACCTGGAGCTAATGGGCGGCCGCACCAGTGCGACCCTTCGTGGAGGCGATGACCTGAGATGGGAGAGCGGTCCAACGCGCGGAAACCCATCTGCTGGCATCGCACCACACGCAAGCGACCGTGGCGAGACGGGAGCGGTGAAACGACAGAAGACAGGGAATAAAGGGGCGTGGAGCCTTTTGACAGGTAGTGTCCAGAGAAAATGGCAGACTTCAACGACGCCTATCAACATTTCCTGACGGATGCCCACTGTCAAGCGACAGTAAATCATAGTTCGATGTTCTCTGGTAGCTAAGGGCGGCACAATGAAGAGCCATTAAGTGTCATCCTTGCCCAGGAATATCAACCTGGCGTGTCAAACGAGGATACCGCACGAATTTGACAACACAAACATGGAACCAAATCGAGATGTAGGTGACACGGGCCACCAAGAGAAACTTCATGAGAGGGCAGAGACGGCGGGATTGCACGCAACAGATGGACAAAAATCCCTACTGACAGCTGCGGCGACGAACCCCCCCTCCCCCTATATTGTGCCTCGGAACAGTGGAACTACTGAGTGTGTCAGTGAACAGTGATTATACGGTTCTTAGTCCAATGCATATACGTGTGTTCTGTCAGAGAAGCTTTGACTCGTGTGTTTATTAGACTGACTCTTGTATTTTGCAGGTGTTCTATTTTTTTTCAGACTTTGACTCTTGTATTTTGCAGGTGTTTTATTTATTGGTGTTTTTTTAGACGTTGACTACTGTACTTTCAGAGCTGTTTTATTTCTCAATGTTTGTTTTGTGTGTTGTATTAGCTTTGTAATATTTTGTTTCGTAAATTCATTCCTGTGGCATTGGTTCGATTATCAGTCAGACAGCTATTCATGCTCATTGGACAGTGATCGATTAGCCTTTGCATGGGGCATATTTATAGTGAGGAACCCCTTAAGGGTAACACTCACATAATTAATTGTAGTTTCAGTATAATGACATAGTGATCACTGTTTGATAACTAACTGAAATATAGTAGAGTGATTAAATTAGTGCCACAAAGTTATTTTAATTCTACAAATTATTAGTTTTATGAGATATAGAATTTTTTGCGATAACCACTTTGTAAAACATGATTTTTCTCTTATCTTTTATTTTGCTTTTGCGGATTGTGCATTGTAATATTCTGCTCTATAACACTGATGTTATTTTCATGTTGTTTTTTTTTTAATTGCTGTGGCACCTTTGCCATTTTCATAAATTTTACTTGTTCATAAAGTCATAAAATTTCCTGTGATCAGTTGGCTCTTGCAATGAGCAAATACTGGTGAACTCCATAAGGGTATCAACCAGAAATTGTTTTCATATTAATGACACAGGAACCATTGTTTCTACTTGCTGACCGAATTAGGTCCACACTATCTTTTAAAAAGGTGTCACAGATTGTTTATTTTTCTCTTTGAAATTAGTAGATTCTAATGATGTGTTGAAATTGTGGTATTTTAGCAAGCAGCTGGTGACCTTTTTCCTTTTCTTTACATTTTTGGTTTAAGTTGGGTGTAAGAAGCCTGCTTGGGAATGTCCTAGCATGGCCAGAAAATTCCCTGCACAGTCTTTTCCCGGAGCGTTGGGGTTATGAAAGGTCTCTCTTGGATTCCTTTCATGTTAATTTCTTAAATCTGTTGTCATTTACGGCATAAATTCCTCTTCTAAATTTACTGTGGTGTTTCTGACTATCTGCGAGGAGACTGAGTAGTGGAACGTGTTACTTTTACACATAAACAAGAACGATCGGTCACACTACTACACTTTGAAACACAGTTCATATGCAATTCATGTCACACAGTCTCATACGGAACCTACATCCGCTTTCTTTTATGTACTGTATATGATAAGATACTGTCATCCCCCTTCCCTTCTGTGTGAAAGAATGAATGATCAAATATATTTCTAGTTGCATGCTTGAGGGTAGCAGACAAGCCTGTCTGCTAGAGAACAGTAGGACCAACGTCGGAACAGGTAGCTATGCTTTCTAAAAGCAAAGAGGTTTCTATCCTTAGTATGGTTCTGTCCGTCCCTTGTCATGTTGGTATAGGAAGCTGCCCCTCTGGTCATTTCCGTTTTCTATCGGGAAGCACGCTCGGTAGGAGCGCTGGTCAGTCTGTCCGCGGCGAGCGTCTGAAGTGGTAAGATCTCCGGCTAAGCGCATGTCTGCTAAGTCCGCAGGACAATGGATTTCTTAAGTTCAGCCTAACTGAAAATTTAATCAACTTTATTTCAGGTTAAGCTCTAAAATATCTAATGTTATCTTTAGTTGCAACGCAGTGTATTTCGAGTGCGAACTTGAGATTATTTTACAGTAGTTGCTTTGTCACTAGTTTGTGAGTAAAGTGGAACCAAGTGTTAATCAGTAACTGTAACTAAGATCATCAATCTTAAATGCGAATGTACGTGAGATTATAACGTCTCGCCTTAACTATACTTTTCAATATAGCAACTTTTCTTTATGTTCAATCCACGTGGGGTGTACTTCGTGAGACCAGTACCACGTGCTTATACAATTGTTTGACCCATCATGTTAATAGTAAGACGATAGTAACCAGTTCGAGGTTTTTCTTTTGTAAATTGCTTTTCGATCTAATTTATTTTAATTATCAAAATTATTGTGGCATTACACTGTTTGTGTAAAGCAAGTTAACCACGTGAAGCATGTGGTGTAATCATCAAAGTAGCTCTCAGCTATTCTTTTCGGGAAGATTTCACAGAGAGTTAGTATGAATTTAGTATACCAGGGTGTGGTAATTACATGACGGACAGGATTGCGTTACGAACGTTACTTCTTTGGGTGAAAATTGAATCGGTTGGTTGTGGTTAATTTCCTCTTACATATGTTTCAATGTTCTTCGTGTGTTATTTTATGAATGTAGTGTTGTATGCAGTCTCCCAATCTTGGCTCCCTATTTGATGTGTTCCGTAAGATTACAAACTCACATTTTTACAATCCAAAATAAGACATCAGCTTAGTTATGACTCAAGTTTAATATGCTGAAATTTGAATGATCAATGATAAAATAAATTTCCAAATATAAAGTGATTTATTTATTTTTATTTAAATTCTCTTTTTTATATATGTATCACCGGTTTTCATATGACTATTAAAAGATTATAATTAATGTTAGTCTGGTTGGAAATTTGGTAAGCTAGATTGGATACCTAGTGAAACAGTTGCTCAGTAATGCAACGTTAACTTCCTCAGATAGCTCACAGCTTTTAAACCGCTCTATTGTCTATCAGCACCGCTTTACACCTCAAATTAATGCAACAACGTTACAATGGTAGAGTTTAAGAAGGAAAAGTTAGATATGACTGATAAATCAGAAGTTTCATTTAGTTTTGATAATTGTGGTGTTGGAGCTAGTTTTTCGTCACCTGAGTGCGATAAAAAGCCAGCTAGTGAGCAACCCAAAGATACTGGGTCTATGGATTTAACTGTAATATGACAAGCAATAGCTGCCACTAATGCTAGAATGACAGCTGAATTAAAGTCTGAAATAAGTGAACAAGTCAAAAGCAGTAATGCTGAATTAGAGTATGAACGATTGGAGGTAATCGACAATACCTTCAAGGCTGGTTGCAATAAGTTGAAAGAGGATCTGGACAGTTTGAATGATAAAATTGATTACAACCATGAGGATATTAAGAAAAAGTTTGCTCAACAATTTTCTGAAATGTATAAAACAGTAAAATCCGAATTTGCTGACGTTCGTAAAGACTTCCAAATGGAAGATGCGAAGCTGGAGCACAAGTTAACAGAAAATATGGAGGTGGAATCTGAAGATATTAGTACTAACATTGCTAACATTGAGAGTAAAGTAGCTTCAGTAACTTCTGGTAATGGTAGTATGCAACAAGTTGTGGTGCAATCGTCGCTTTTATCGGGTGTCGGCAGTTCTTGCGGTTCGATCCAGATAAAATTATCCACCCGCTAGATTTCTGGAACGATTTTTAAGATGTGATTCCGCCAACTTGGTCTGAACTAGAGAAAATCTCATTTATTAGAAGCCATTTAGCAGCTGACTTCATGCGTTGGTCAGCTGATGTGATGTTGAAGTGTGAAACATTAGCGGAATTTAAAACAGCTTTCATTAATGAGTAATAAGCAAAATGAAGTGTTGAGAGAATTTTGGAGTGGGAAACGCTTCAATGCAGGCAAGGAATCTATTAAAGAGTTTGTCAGGTCATGGATCTCACGTTTGTCACATTTGGCCGAAAAGCTAAAACCTGAAATGATAACACTAGGTCTTGAGGCCAAACTGCCATGGTATTGTCTAACTAGAATTATATCTGCCCCTAGAGACCATCTGGATCGTTTAATTGAATATTTGGAAAGTGTAGAGCGTGCGGCTGCCAATGAGGAGCAAGCACGTAATGGCAGAAGTGGTAATACCAATAGTAGTAATTTTAATAACGAGCAGAATGGCAATGTAAACATCAGATCAGTAGGTGTTCGTCATCCTAAGAGAGGTAGGAATTGGAGATATAATTATCAGGACGAACAATGGCATCCAAATGATATTAATTTTGTTCCGAACAAAATTATGCAGGTAAACAGCAGTGCGGAAAGCAATGCTGTGCCAGTTAACAATAATAAAAATAAAGGAAACAGTAGTAGGCCGAGGCAGGAAACCTAGTTCCCGTCTATGAGGACACTGGCGCTCACCAGGCGGCTACTTTTCCTAAGCCAGTAATTACAGTGATTGGTAAGACAGATCAGAATACTCAGACTGAACATGTGAATGAGAGGTCGGTAGCATCTAAGGATACAGCAGAAATATTAGATCACTCACAGTATTTGATAGATACCGTGTTAGAGACGCTTTCTAAATGGGAAGAGAAAGAGAAGGAGCAGCAGTGTGACGGTAGGGAAGAGCTACAAAATACTGAATTGACAGGTGAAGAAGCAGAAGAAATTCATGCTTATATTTATGATGAGGATGATGTGCTCTTATCTAAAGTGCCTGAGAAGGATGTTGATACTCTACTAATAGATTTAGGACAAGAGGTAAGTGAGAGCGTAGAGGATAGCCTGTTGGGGGTCGATGAACCCAGTAGCTGTGACCAGTTGTCACTTGAGAAGGAACCCGACGATAATGGTGAAAGTGGTTTAGCTGTAACTACTGTTATGCCCGGTCTGGAGACGCAGAATCGCTCAGACTACAGTAATTTGGGTCATGTTCAGCAAACTAAATGTAATGAAGTAGTGCGGTGTTTCGATTTGAAATTAATAGACCGACTCGAAAAGGCAGCTGAAAATGTAATTCAGGAAACCCCTACACACTTTCACCTAAATGTAATGAAGACAGATGTCGATCACTTTAGTTGGAGACAAATCCAAAAGGAAATATTGGATGAGTTTGAGGAACCACCTGTACAAACTAGAATAAGCCACCCAATAATAATAGTGAATATGTTGGGTATCAATGTACGTTGTCTCTTAGACAGTGGAAGTGAGGTGAGTGCGATATCTCAGTACTTCTTTAATGCATTACCTGGTAAAAGCAAGCTTACAGTAATGAGGGTATCAGGACTAAGAATAATTGGTGCTACTGGCAAGGTGTCAAAAACGGTAAAGCAAGAAGCTTTGCTACCCTTTAAAATTAATGGTAATTTAATTGAGCATCCATGCTTAATTGTAAATAATCTCAGTATTGAGGTTTTAATTGGCATAGATTTCTTGTCGAAATATCATACTGTTGTTGACTTTGAGAGAAGCCAGTTAAAAATGGTCTTGCCGATAACCGGAGTAATTACGGTACCTTTTATTAATAAACATGTAGTAACTAATGATGAGACTTGGGAGCTGCCTATACGAGTTCTGAAAAATAGGAGATATTCGGACGAAGATGTTAATCTTAGTAAAAGTAAGCTAAACACAGAAGAAGAAGAAGCAATTATTTTGGACAAAATAGAATCTAAATTAAAGGAAATCGATGAAATTTCAACTAATCAGAAGGAAGAACTGAGACAGGTTTTAAATAGGCATCATAAGGTATTTTCAAATCGACCTGGCGTGGTCAAAGATTATGAATGTCAATTAAAGGTGAAACCTAGCCAATTGTTTTTCAGGAAACCATCCCAAATACATGTAGCTAGGAAGCAGGCGGTTCGAATGGAGATACAGAGGATGTGGGGTGTGATTGAAAAAGCGGTCAGTGTGTACAATAATCCTCTTGCTGTTGTACCAAAAAGAGACGGGAGTGTCAGATTGGTCTTGGACGCTCGTTGGTTGAATGAAACAGTGGTTAGGGAACGTGATAGACCGCAGAACATGGACGAGCTATTGCAAAAGTTCCGGGGAGTAAAATTCTTAACCTCCATGGACATCACGTGTGGATATTGGAATTTGCCACTGGCGGAAAGTTCAAGGAAGTACACAGTTTTCTTGTACGAAGGTGTTTGTTACCAATACCATGTGATACCTTTCGGGCTTAATATCTCTGTTTGTGCCTTCAAACGTGTGATATGCCATGTTTTAGGACCAGCCTTAAGTAATAAAATCACAGTATACGTAGATGAGCTGTTAATAGCAACTCCTACCTGGGAAGAACACATAGTTTTATTAGAGGAAGTGTTAGAGGCTATTGAGAGAGGTGGCATGAAACTAAAGATTGAAAAGACAGACTGCGTTAAAGAGGAAATAGATTTCTTGGGATATATGATAAGTGGAAAAGGAATTCTGCCTGACCCAGGCAAGATAGCAGTCATTAAAAAATTTGAGGATCCCAGAAACAAGAAGCAGTTGAGATCGATGTTCGGTCTTTTCGGCTTCTATTGGTGTTTTGTTAGTGATGAGGCTTTTAATGAGCCCTGTCTTCACCTCCTGCTGAAAAAGAATACCCCTTGGGTTTTGACAGCAGAATGCCAACAGGCGTTCGAGGTGCTTAAACAGTCTTTAATTAATAGTCCTATTTTACATCATCCTGATTTTGAAAAACGATTCTGTATGTCTGTTGATGCTAGTGGCTATGATATAGCTGTGGAGGTATTCCAAGTAGATATAGAGAACGAACAAGAAGTGCACAAGACTATAGCTTTCGCAAGTCGATCTTTACAGGCAGCAGAGAGAAATTATGGCATACCTTTTTAAAGACCTGTAAGTTGAGGAATGCTCGTTTGGTAAGATGGTCATTGTATCTCCAGCAGTTTGACCTTGAGGTTAGATATATTCAAGGGAAAGACAATTTGGTAGCTGGTGGGTTACCTAGAAGTGCGGAGCTCTGTGATGACGCGGGAATTACAGCTACAGACCTAAGTGAAGTACGAATGTTTGCATTGCACGAAGTAAAGGAAAAAAGTGCATTAAAGAAGATGATTAAGAAAATGAGACGTGAGCAGAATGCAGATGACCAGCTAAAATTAGTAAGGAGCTATTTGGGAGATGCGAACTATCATAAGGTTTCGCAATACTACTGTCAGCAAAAAGGTATTCTGTTTAGGAGGAAAAAGGTAGGTGTTTCTGAGTGGAAGCTGTGCTTTACCTCACAACATGTAGAATTACTAATCGACTGTGTACACCTGAGGTATAGGCACTATGGTGCAAAGAAGTGTATTGCAAAGTTAAAAGAGAAAGTTGTGTTTGACAACATGTACCACCGTGTTGCCAAGTGTGTAGCATTTTGTGTAGTGTGCCAGAAAGTCCGTGCTGCTAACACCAGAATACAAAGGGATATGCATTCAGTAGAGCCAAATGAACGCTAGAATTACTGGCTTGTTATTTGTTTGGCCCTCTGCCTGCTTCGAGAGGTGGGTGCACCCATGTTGTTGTGGATGGATTTAGTAAATATGTTAAGCTATACCAATTAAAAGAGCCAATGCAAAAACGTTGGTAGAAAAGTTGGAAAATGATTTCTTCGTGAACGTTTGCGTTCCGAAGAATTTGCTGTCAGACATTGGGCCTCAATTTACTTCTGTTAAATTTAAAGAATGTCTGGATAAGGCCAGAGTGAAACATCTGAAAAATCTGCGTATTTCCCCCAAGGAAATATGAGTGAACATATTATGAGAGAATTGAAGAGGCTTTGCAGGACTTATTGTGCTCGGAAACACTCAAGTTGGGCAGAGCACATGAAGCATTTTGAGAATGTAATTAACAACTTAAGGCATGATGCAACTGGTTTTGCGCCTTGCGAATTGATGTTTGGCCAAGAACAGCACAATGTGATTGCAGATAGGGTAGAATTCCCTATTCTAACGCAAATATCCACATACGAGAAGAAGTTAAAGGCTAGGGCAAATATAAGAAAACGAGCATTGGAAAAGAAGAAGCGTCATGACGCAAAAGCTGTACCCACCAGTTTTGAAATAGGGAGGAGGTTGTTCTGTAACCTCTACACGGTGTGGCAGCTGCGCAGTCCCAGCTGTGTGAGATCTTCTTTCCTTTACAGATTTCACTCATTCTTCATCTTTCCTATCCAACAAAGTTTCGACCCCTTCTTTCCAATATGAAAATTTTCTGAAACCACTGAATTATATAGGGAGGAGGTTGTTCTGTAACCTCTACACAGTGTGGCAGCTGTGCAGTCCCAGCTGTGTTAGATTTTCCTTCCTTTCAGGTCTCACTCAATCTTAGTCTTTTCTATCCACCTAAAATTTCGACTTCTTCTTTCCAAGACATTAAATTTTCCGTCATGGCTATCAGCCCATGAGTTCTGTAACCATTCTATCCACCGATTAGTGAAGAAAATACCTAATGTGACGAACCTAACAGTGACATAAACCATAGAGAAGTATTTTGTAATTAAGATACAAATGTATTTCAGTAACAAGTATGTATAGAACCCTGGTAATATTATAAGTACAAAGTTTATGTTTTATTGAAAATGGTCCACCAACAATAATTCAAAAAGATATACAAATTCGTGTACAGGCAGGATCTGAAGTGGCAGTGAAATCTATTATATGCTCTAGAGCTAAATAATAAATAGTACAAGAGATTGCCTAGTGATATGAAAAATATGCAGATAAGTTGTAAGAATTAACTCACCTTCTGTAGCAAGGAATGGCAGTGTAATAGAATTGAGTAGTGTTTGTGGTTGAGACGTGAAGGACACGTCCCTGAAGTATTTATAAAGTTGGAGCTGACCGTTATTTGGTGTAGTGTGTGACAGAACACACCTACACGTATTGAGGTTATGAGTTGGAGGCGTGAATGCGACCATAGATACCCTTATGTTAGATGAGACAGAGAAGCTCATGGTGCCCTTTAAGTTTAAGGAAGTTAGCATTACGCTCGTTCATAATTACTTAATGCACTTTCGTGGTAGTTCGAGAGAGACTACCTGTGGTTTCAGCTTCCGATCGACTGGAAATGGATTGCCACGTGGGAAAACTGATCAGCTGCACTACACTGTAGATATGAAATAAATGTGCTATTCTATGCATTAAATGTTAATAGAGTGAGTGTTAAATAAGTACATACACTAGCAACATATTTTAGTAACGTAATGGAAGACAGGAAACATTATTTATAGCTCAGTATAAATACACTTCGATGAAGTAAGTACATAATTGCAGATGTGGAACTGACAAAGCAGAAGAGGACCAATAAGTGGATTTAGTAGTCAACTAAACTTAGTGTGTTTTGAACACTCAGAACTGTACTATTACCACAAGTTACTCACATGCACAAAGAAGCTGAAAAGACAACTACTAATCAAATATACTCATACTACCTCTAAGAATAAGGTAATCGAAGTTGAGTCAGCTAAGTAAATAAAATACAAATGTTTCAGGAATGTACCGAGCATTGGTTCAGTGTTCCGGCCCAGTAATGATGAATTGAAATTAAATAGGATTTATGATTGTATGCCTTGTGCATAAACTTTCTCTAGTAAGTGACTAACGCCGTTTTGAGCCATTTGTTTATTGATTTAATGACAGTTAAGTAACCAAGAGAATAAAATTGAAAAAGTTCTGTTAACTTTGTTCCAGCAACATATTGAAAATAAAATGTATATATCCCCATTTAATTGTGACCCACCCTTAGATATTAAGTGAACAGAGACTGAGGCACTCTTTTTGTTTGTTCTACAGGACAAACCAGATAACGGCCGCCTGGTAGCTGCGTGAAAGCGTGGAGTGACTTGGACACAACTCACACTGACCCCTCCACTTTCCCCATGTAATTTAGAGTGAACGTGAAGGACGCACACCATAGCAACTTCCCCTCCTCTACCCATGTGAATGGAAGTGTAGAACGCCAGCCAAAGCGGCTACAACCACGTATTTAAAAATGAAATTGTAATGATTTGTGAAATTTTCTTTCAGGTTTAGAAAAGACTGCTAAGAGAAAATTATCTGTTTATATATCACGAATAACTGTGTTATTTTCTTTGAATTTGTGTATGTAAAAATGTATTTAAGATTTTCACAGTTTTACATATTTTATGTGTTTGTCTGTCAAAGGCAATGTGTATGCCAAAGTGTTTCATTGATTTTGCTTAAATTTTGAGTGATAATGTTGCTTAAGAGGCAGTGAACATGCCAGCATTTTAAATAATTGAGGTAGGTAATAAGTTGTATTTTAATATTTCTACATGTTTACATTTCAATTTTAATTTTCATAAGGAGTTAAGCTGTACTCTTGCTTCCCTTATTGTAATTAATTTTTTTCATTTAAATTCAAAAAAATTAAGTAGACGGTGATGTAGGGAAGCAGCCTTCTCACGCCGTATAAAATTCAGCAGTCTTTCCATTGTGTGCCACCAGTCCGCTGTAACTACTTCTGACGTCATAAATGTTGCGCAATACTTTAAAAATCAAGTAAATAACCTGAAACGTTTCTAGCATGTCAGGAGTAATACTAAATCAGTATGTGTTGAATATCAGTTCTATAACTTTAACCATTTTCGATATTTGGATGTTTTTCTGTAAAAGTCATTGGCGCAACAGAAAAGAGCTGCAAACTTAAAAATTTATATTTAGATTCCTTTTGCATAATAATTTAGTAGAAACAGTATTCTGGATCTTACATATTAAAATTTTAGTTGAAATTCATGATTTTCTGGTTTTTGCCTTAAAAATTAAGGAAGCAAGATAGAGTAAGTAGGCGAATAAATAAAGCTAGAATGTTTAAACTTATGTAGAAGGGAGATACGCTGCAATCATAAAGATGTGTGAAGTTTCAACTGAATAACTATAAAACTATAGCGATAGCGTATCTCCGAAGGGCAAGTTCAGAGCTCGTCTACTGCGTATAATGTAATTAAATTAATTCTCTCGTCTAAAATACTGGACAGCCACGTCAGACTTTTATTATGATTACTTACATGTGTGCTGATTGCACATTTAAATTAACAGCTTCATTGGCCATCAGCAAAGGAAGCAATGATATATTTGATAACTTATATTGGTGCATTACTAGCCCAGCGTTTAGTCGGGACAGCGAATTTAATCAGGCGTTCCCTTAGCCGTCCGCACCGCGGCTTTATATATAAGAACGCAGCGCGAGGAAAACAGGCTCCAGTTCTCTCCAGCCGCTGATCAGCGCAGCACCTGTGACGGGAGTCGCGTCGCGTCGGTATCATTGCTATAAACAGCCTCGGATGCCGTAATAAGTTACTTGGCATACGCGTAACTATGAAATCATTTTCGAGTGAAGTGTTAATTCTGGGATGACTTTAATGATTTATCTTCAGTTTACGTATGTCGTATTTTCACGTGCCGCCGCGGGACAGTCATACTACCATTATTTATCGTGGCGTTTGATGAACATTGTCATCAAATTATGGCGAGCATTCACTTAAGCATTTAATTTGAACAGTTATAGTTGCATCAGCGCATTAGACTCTGAACTGCTCTCGTAGATGGATTGTGTGGATTATTTTTTGGTCTGTGACTTACAGAATACAGTGAACCTTTTAGAGTGTATCGTTTTTGATTATGAATCCCAGACAATCTCCTAATTCCTCAGAGCTATAAACTGTAGCTATAAGTTTATTTTTCATATGAAGTGGGCACTAGGAATTCTAATTACAGGCTTCAAGTTTTGTTAATCACTTTCTTGTTGCCAATATTGTAATTAAAGGGCCAGTGTTGAGAACGGCAAACAACAGCGTTAAATAAATCGTAGGAACATTTCATTAACAATTATTTCCACCCGCCACACCACATATGTTGCTATTCGGCCGGGAAATGCGTCTTTTCTACATTACATTCGACATTTTAATAACAATAATACTACCCGCAGCACCACATATGGTGCATTGTTGGGAAAGACATTCCACACCATATTTATTTAACAAATAAATTCTATACGCCGCCCCACACAGTCAACGTCGTCAAAAGCTTTCTCTAAGTCTACAATTGCTAAAAACCTAGGTTTGCCTTTCCTTAATCCATTTTCTAAGAAATGTCGTACTGTCAGTATTGCTTCACATGTTCCAAAATTTCTAGGGAATCGAAAAGATCTTCCCCGAGGTCTGCTTCTACCAGTTTTTCCATTCGTCTGTAAAGAATTCGCCTTAGTATTTTGCAGCTGGTAGATCGCTAATTTTCCCATCCGTCAACACCTGATTTCTTTGGGATTGGAATTATTGTATTCTTCTTGAAGTCTGAGGGTATTTCGCTTGTAGCAGATATCTTGTTCACCAGATGGTAGAGTTTTGTCAAGACTGGCTCTCCCAAGGCTCTCAGTAGTTCTAATGGATTGTTGTCTACTCCCGGGACCTTGTTTCGACTCATATCTTTCAGGGGTCCGTCAAACTCTTCACGCAGTATCCCATTTCATCCTCACCTACATCCTCTTACATAATATTGTCCTCAAGTACATCGCCCTTGTATAGGCCCTCTATATACTCCTTCTACCTTTCTGCTCTCCCTTCTTTCCTTAGAACTGGGTTTTCATCTGAGCTCTCAATATTCATACAAGTGGCTCTCTTTTCTCCAAAGGTCTGTTTAATTTTCCTGTAGGCACTATCTATCTTACCTCTAGTGAGATAAGCCTCTACATCCTTACATTTCTCCTGTAGCCATCCCTGCTTAGCAGCTTTGCACTTCCTATCGGTCTCATGTTTGAGACATTTGTATTCCTTTTTGCCTGTTTCATTTACTGCATTTTTACATTTTCTCCTTTCGTCAATTAAATTCAATATTTCTTCTGTTACCCAAGGATTTCAACCAGACCTCGTCTTTTTACCTACTTCATCGTCTGCTGCCTTCACTACTTCATCCCTCAGAACTACCCATTCTTCTTCTACTGTATTTCTTTCCCCCATACCAGTCAAATGTTCCCTTTTACTGTCCCTGAAATTCTCTGCAACCTATGGTTCTTTGAGTTTATTCAAGTCCCATCTCCTTAAATTCCCACCTTTTTGCACTTTCTTCAGTTTTAATGTACAGTCCATAACCAATAGATTGTGGTCTCACTCCACATCCGCCCCTGGAAATGTCTTACAATTTAAAGGCTGGTTCCTAAATCTCTTCTCACCATTATGTAATCTATCTGATACATTTTAGTATCTCCAGGGTTCTTCCATGTATACAACTTTCTTTCATTATTCTTGAACCAAGTGTTATCTATGATTAGCTATGATTAATACTCTTTATCACTTAAAACTAACATTACACGGCTCACTCACCACATCAAGTGATTTCTGTATCTTTATGGCTCTGACAGATTATGTAGGTAGTGGATCCGAACGCAATACTGCAATTATGACGCCTGCTGCTCCGAAACTAGCTGAAGTCGCCAGAGGTACGGGGAAGCTGGAATGACGGTTCAACACAGGGGCAACTCACGGCTGCAGAGAGTTGCTGCAGCAGGCTGTAACCATTTTATTTTCCTTTACCTGCGGCGGTATAGGTTTCTGTCGTTTCATTCACGTCGAATTGCGCTCACTAGGCGGTTTGGTCGCCTTGCTTCGCTGAGACCTCAACCACGTTGCCTGTGGCCACGGTCCGGCACGCTACCCCAGCAACGCGCCGACCTCCGGTGACAAGTGCACTCGTGCCACGCCGACCCGCTCCCAGCGATTATGGAATGTGGATGCTGGTGGGGTGTATCTGCGGCAGCCATGGTGAACCTCCCCTCCCCTCAGCACCTGGTACGTGCTGCTGGAAGGCTTCGTCCGGCCCGCTGCTGGCTGGCTCCCTTGCGTTGCGAACTCAGAGGGTCGAGTCGTGGTCTGGCCACACACTGGAATTGTGGTCTTCCGTCAGTAGCTTCATATGGTCTGCAACTGTCCAAACTCCAACGTCTTTCTCAGGGTCTCATAACATCTTACGTACGTTTTAGCATCTGCCGCTAGACGCATCTTAACCTCGTGCATAGACTAATTATCGGTCTAACTATCCATCACAGCCGACGTTTCGAGGTCCTTAGATTCACCTTTGTAGCACAGCACCGTCGTCCAACAGAGCTGTGACACTTACAGACACTAATATTATTTAACTGCCCCATTTCTAGACTCAGCACTGTACGTATGTTTTGTGAATGCGCCTCTTCAAGTCACGTTCGTTATTTTAGCACCAGTGTACTGACTCCGATGCCGGCTTGCGGCAATAGTAGTTTACAATCCAGTGGAGCATGAAGTTCCGGGACTCTCTGGCACCCATGTCGGCCCAACATACTTTGCTGCCACAAAGTTATTATCAACAAGCTCGCGTCTGACTTACGAGTATGGCTGCAGCCCACTGCCGGAAATTCACACTAAATTTGCCATATGCCGTGAACCCGCTACAAAACAAATAGAAACTTAAGAAGAATACGCACCGGTTATAGATTCAACCGTCTTCAGTTGAAGGTTTCTGTGAGTGCAATGTACATTAACTATGACAGGTAGTAACGCAAAACATCTTTGGAGAACCTAAGATATTATAATAGCAGTTGTTATGACTTTTTTACTTACAATATGGGTAAAAGTAAAACAGTGCCCTAGTACTTTTGAACGACATGCTATATATAGCGAAGGCAGTACTGAATTAAAAACTGCATCATCACCACGTTTGTACTACTGTAGTTGAAGGTAGACGTAATATAGAAGAGCTCATCACAGGACGATATCCTGTCAAGAACCAACCTTTCCGCCAAATTTTTCCTCGTCTTGTTGTCAAACTTCGGGAAGCGGAAACTTTTAACACAAGGCAACACAATAATCAGACTCAGACAGAAAAAAAGCCCCAAAGTTACTGTTGCAGTGACTCACACGTGAGCACACTTCAACGTGAATAGCAGATTCGCATTCTTTGAACCTGATACGTCACCAGTTCCGCCGTTATAATGAAAACTTACGTAAATGTGTTGCACGGTGACCTACCATCTCTCCCTAAGGATCTGTTGCAAGTACACTACTCCGGTTTTTTTCAGGAGAACATTGTGCATGTAACACAATATTTCATCGAAACCACTGTTCGACATCTTCTCGAGGTGGTAGTATTTCTCAACATACTCACCCTCACGATGAATACATATCGCTCCGCGAGAGACCAGTTCGTTGATACCACCGCATTTTTGTACAATGTTTGTGGTAGTTGCATGCAAGCACCGCTTCGTCACTATTACTGTGAAATCCACAAAGATGTTCAGGTTTTGAAAACAGATGATAATCCGTTGGAGACAAGTCTGGACTGTATGGAGGGTGATCGATTACAGGGAACGGAAGGTGTCAGACTTTTGCACGTGTGTGGTCTGACATTCTCAAGCTGAATCAGAGGGCGCTCGATGTGTAGACAAACTCTTCGAATTGAAACTCGAATCCAACACCTCTGTCTTACAATATACATTCGGAGACCTCTGGCGCCAGAGTGCTACTTATATGTAGACATGAAGAATGTTAATAACGAGTGACTTATTTTAAAAGTCTTAAGAGATTTCACATAAAAATTTCGGAAGCATTACATTTCAGCACAACCTCGGACATCAGTGGTCCAACTAAAACTCACGATGGCTTAAACCGGTGGAACATCAGCGTCAATGGAGGGCTACTTTCTTGTGCGAGGTACTTGTAACTACAATTATTGTCCCTAATTTCATCAGTGGTAACCTGAACGACAGGGCATATGTGAACTTTCTCGTACGAATTCTTCCTTGTTTTCCGTATAAAGCGCTGGTAAAAATCCGAATGCTTGTGTGGCTTCAAGATAATGTATGTACAGCACATACTACCTTGTATCCACATTTTTATCTGAAGCAAAGACAAAAAGCCAGAGGGGCCTAGCTTTCCAAGACTTTAAATTTAAGGGAGACATAAAAGATCATGTCTATCGAGATATTGCCAAAAACCCAAGAGAACATGCAGGAGCGTATCATGGCTACTTGTAATTCACTTCAGCAGATAACGGTGGAAGCAGCGATGAATTCTTTCAAGCAACACTTGGATCAGTGTATCATTCACCATGATCGCTACTTTCAGTACCTTTCAATGTTCCACACATTTTTGTGCCATGATGGTTCACAATACCAAAGAATGATAAAAAATGTCTCTATTAATAAAAAATATTGTGTTTACGTGAAAACGGGAAAAAGTTTTCTAACAGTCTTGAAGAGAGAAAGTAGATTATTAAATGAAGAAAATAAGGTGCAATTTGAAAAGATGTTCTTGTGTTCGTATATTCAAAATGAACGAAAGCAACCACGGTTTATGAATTCAATGTTGTAGCTAAAAACGTCTGCCTGATATATAGTTTCTATTTCGCTTGTGTACAATAAGGTAATTGTGGTGGTCAAGGTAGAGGAGACACATTTCATATTACAAATTTTCCGGCGATGTACACTCAATATGTGTACTGTCCACTCCAGTGTTTCTTTATAAATTTATCCGCAACCTGTAAATGGAGATCATTTTCAAACAAATGAAATAAAATCCAGAAAAAGCTGAAAATTATATTTTCACACAGCGATATGTATCATGTAACTCATTTCACTTGGAAACATCTCAAAGTTTATTGGCTTATTATTATGGAGGCAACAAGTATAAAACAGAACAAGAGTATTAAAAATTTAACGACGCTCTTAAAGAACGCTTTACATTTCCTCCAGAACTTTTGCTTAATTAAACTTTTTAATGTCTCGCCTTCGTATTGCGAACTGCTTAGGAAGAAAAAACCTGAAACGAATATGGTTAACAGTGTGAGAAGAGCCTCGTAAAAAATAATTTATTCAGTGTTATTGAGTTATGTATCACTCCACCATCTCAAACCTAAGTCTATAAAACACGTATGATTTCTCTCTTTTCCTGTTCTCTGTTGGTGTTTAGTTGCTTTACCAAAAAGAATAACAAACAGCACACAACTGTTATTTCGCGTACGTTTTATATAACTGATTAGAAACGTTTGGACTAGACAAATAAATAAATTCAAAAATTCCAACATATACGGCACTAACTTTTATTTTAGGAAAAAATACCACTTAAAATATTATATGAAATGCCATTTCCATTTAGTCAAGGCCTTCAGGTCTTTATCAACTGCTCTGAGATTTCATGCAAGGTTGATTCTGTGCATACGTGTCAGCAAGATGACTAGTTAGGCACTAAGGGCCTAACAGCTGCACAATTAAGTGGTATGCGAAACTATTCTCAATGTCTCAGTCATATTACACAAATTTTCTAGCATGGAAAACTGTCTCCATTTCAGTTTCTCATAGTTGTTTAACTCTGGAAGATTGTAGTTGCTGCCACATCGTCAACGAAAGCGTAGTACACAGAGCAACGTTTCGTTACACCAAGGAGGATGAAACAAACTTACGTGTCCATCTCAGGGAAAGTATATATTTGAAGGGCGTCTGTTCGCAGATTTGTTCGACTGGACAGACACCGCTTAAATATATTTACGTTTCTGTTGCAGCGCGACGGCTAGTTGACCTTTGTTTCAATGTGGATGGACTAAGATCGTCGAAAGTCCTATCCGAATCAATAATTTGAAAGTAGGGGCTAATGGACGAGTGACCTTGCATTGTAGCATGCGATAAGTTGGAAATTTCAGTCGGTAAAGACCTGTGTCCAGATAGCCGAAACAGTTGAGACAACCGCTCATGAGATGCAGTAAATCCGGGTTCCAGTCAATGTCGAGCACAAATTTTCAACTTTTGTCATTTCATTACTACAATGAAGTAAAAGGAATTACAATGTCTTAAATTCCAACAGAGTGCGACATTTGCAAACAATATGCAAGATTAGCAGCTCTAACCGAAAGAACATCTTTCTAATGCCTGTGAGTCGATTCCTGATGAGATAATTGTGGAATTGATAGTGGACACAAAACAATTATTTCTTAAAATCAATAGTATTTTTGGATCACTATTCCACCAGTACAACTTACAAATTACTTTTCCTCGTAAGAAGGGAATAGTAATGTGCCCATTACACTATAGTACATTTTAAAGCTTTTGGAACGCTGTTTTATAACTGTACGGCGATATTTAAATCATTATTTATTCTCAGTTTGGTTTTTCTGTATCCCAGCATATAATTGTACAAATCACATTTGAAGTTTTAGCTGAAATCACACTTTCCTTCTAACCAGGAATTTTTGCATTAAAAATTAAACACTTACTTTGCAGTCGCTAAACACGTCATAAGAGTAAACAACGGCACATCTTTACTTAAAATGCTAATAATTATTGCAATAACACAGCACATGTATGACAATTTAATTTCCCTTCGATGATTTACCTGCATCAAGTTCTTTCTGACATGGGGATAAATTTCTCTATTTCTCTTCTGGGCTGTCTCCTTTCACAATTGATATTTCTCTTTAACACAAAACAAAAGAAAGCTTGGCATCTCCCTCTACTCTTCTTGATGTCCTTGTGGAACTGTTCTCCTTGTTTAGAGCACATGTTAACCTCCATTTACATTTTATTCAATGACCAGCGCTATGAACACAGTGATGGTGTCGCAATGGATAGTTCCTTGTCACCCATTATGGCCATTCTATATATGGAATATTTCGAGAAGTCAGCGCCGTGGAAACCTACTTCCTTTTGGCAATATATGGATGACACTTTTGTTGTCTTGCTCCACGCCACTGCATCGCTGGATTGATTTTGCAACTCTTAAATTCTCTTCATTCTAACACAAAGTTTGCGATGGAGAAGGAGAAAAGTGGCGAACTACCGCTTCTAAACGTGTCAGTGCGGATAAAACAGGATGGCAGCTTGTGCCATGCACTAGACGGCAAACCAACACATACGGACTTATATTTACAGCCCACCAGCTGTCTTTACCCCGCACAGCAAAGGGGCGTTCTTAGGATGTTGGTCCACACAGCGCGAACCGTATCAGATTCATACAGCTAAGCTAATCTGATGAGCTACGCCACTTCGAAAAGTATTTTTAGAGAATAAATATTCTGAACAGGAGTATCACCGTACCTTACGCCCGGCGTATGTTAGACAAAGTGAGAAGCTGGGAACGTCGACAATGTTTATTGGAGAATAGAAAGATTATTGGCGAAACATAAACTTAAATGCGTCTTTCGTCCACCAACGAAAAACAGAGTACTTTAAGCCTCAGTGAGAGGGGTGATCTTTCGTCCACCAACGAAAAACAGAGTACATTAAGCCTCAGTGAGAGGGGTGATCTTGGTTTAAGGAGACCTGGTGTCTACAAGATTTCCTGTAGCAAATGGCTGACTCTGAGGTCTATAGGGCTTAACTTCGGGGGTCATCAGTCCCCTAGAACTTAGAACTACTTAAACCTAAATAACCGAAGGACATCACACACATCCTTGCCCGAGGCAGGATTCGAACCTGAGACTGTAGCGGTCGCGCGGTTCCAGGCTGTAGCTCCTAGAACCGCTCGGCCACCTCGGCCGGCTTTCCTGTAACAGTGGGCCTTGCCGCACTGTGGAGGAGATATGCGTCGAAGATGGACGACATACACTTCTGGAACAGCCAGAGAAATGAGCAGTGGCCGAGAGTAGTCTCAGTGCAGGACACATTATGAGGACAGCGTTATCAAAGAAACAGTGGAAACTCGTAGTTCGGCTAATCTGCTGAATAGCGACATGGGAAACCAACTTAATACAGCATGAGGTCCAGGGCTGACCTCGTTAAAATTACAGAGACCGCAGAGGGAAACTCTTGGCCATTCAAGGTATGACGCTGCGGTAGCGACATAGATATTCGGCTGACACAGCGAGATGGGTGCACGACACGCTGGGTACGTATATTGATTAGCAGGTGGCTCCCGGCAGAGGGCGCTGGGGTTACCGAAGGCGACACACAGTTCCCGCATGAGTGAAAGTCTCTGCGTGTCTTTCGAAGCTGTTGGTTCGTCGTCGAGCAGGTGACGTAACTGTCTCTCTCGATTCCGATCAGGATATCTACGCTACTCGTTACCGAATCTGGTGCGTTTACACCTGTGCAGTTTCATCTCAGACTGGCATAAACAGGAGGCTTTAGTCCCAGTCTCTGCAGCGTGTTTGCCGCTCCTGAAGATTTCTTTCAGTTACACCGACGAAATATTGTGGAAATTACACAACGACGTCCAAAATCTCGGCCGAGAACCATATTTACCCATCAGCTTTATCCCTCTAAAATTTCCGTAAAGGTCTTACCTAGTCATAACGTTCCAGCCTAGCTGCTCGTCTCGACTAAGGAATGGGGTAGGATGATAAACAGGACAGTTAGTGGCACCGAACGTTCAGATGACAAGAATAACATTTTGTGGCCTGGGGTTTCTACCGATAGTGTACCATTTCACAGTAACATTCTGAGTAAACTGTTCTTTGAAATTTAGATTAATATTGGGATGCTGACAACTGTAATAAACTGTTCAGTATTGAACCCACTAACCGTTTCTGAATGCTGTTGTAATGGTTTTGAATTCTCCTTGCACAAGAACACTATGCTGATTCTCTGGCAATATTCCCCAAGGTCTAGGCCATTTCTGATGAGATCAGTCACCACTTTATAATCATTAAAAAATATGCATTTCCTTGTAGAGAGGTATACTACAGTATTCTTCTGACACCTGAAATCAATTATGCAGTCCTTGATTAACGCTTTTACTGCAAGAAACAGTTCCTACAATAAGGGCAACGTGTGCCAGCCAATGTAACAATTTGAGATCGAGTACCTATAGCTCCTATGCTAGCTCGCTACGGTCGCAGATTCGAATCCGGCCTCGCGCATGGGTGTGTGTGATGTCCTTGGGTTAGTTAGGTTTAAGTAGTTGTAAGTTCTAGGGGACTGCTGACCTCAGAAGTCAATTCTCATAGTGCTCAGAGCCCTTTGAACCATTTGAACTATGCTAGCTGCAACATCTGTGTCAGTAGTAATTATGATAGAAATTTCTCCTACTATGGCATGTATAGTTGACCGTGACACAACTTGTGATTGATCCGGACAGTCTGTGAGGAGAGAAATTAACTCTCCCCTGACGCCAGTACCTTGAATCTTTTTAAATGAACACCATCCTCTCTGGCCTCCTCCTCATTCTTCAACTGACCATCCAGGGCTAAACAGAGTCGAATTGAGTTTTATGAATGTTGTACACGCTGCTGCCTACTGTGTGAAGTACCGTTTCCACTTAAATAGTTATTACTGTTGTTATTATTATTATTCATGTAATTAGAGTTTGTGGGATAACTACTGGCTGATGCTGCCTCTGTGGATAACCATTTGCTTGTACAGGATGGAATCTATGCTTCTTCTCGTTTCTACGATTATGTTGGCTTTGGTGGTTATCTGAATTGTTATTATGGTCCTTGAGCTGTTCTCCACTACAGTTCTTTTAATGATTACGGCTTTCTATATAATTTCCGTGCTCCTCCTGATTATTATGTGAATTAGTTTCATTATTATTCCCTTTTGATGATGTGCCTTTGTGTCTTCATTAATCGTTTGAATCTATTACTGAGAAGCATTCGTCGATATAGGATTTGGATATGTAAATTAATTTTTCCCTAATATGAATGTGTGGTTTAGCTTTAAAAATATTTTTTATGGCCTGTTGTAAGATTATATTGTCCCATTATAATATTTCATTCAAATATTTTTCAAACAATTCACTCAGATCTCTCGGACATGATCATGAGCACTTAAAACGTTCACTGTCTTTCCTGCACGGCTATTAACATTTTTTGGATATAACTGCACTTTCGAAATCATGACACCTGCTCAAAGCAAACATATGGCTATCACGCCAAGTCAACACTCGTACTTTAAATGAATTTTTAAAGCATACCATTACATTTACATGTGCTCTGGCGGCATTTTCACAATTACAGATACACATAAAAAAGCGAGAAAATGTACTATTATATGTAGAAAAATAAGGATACAAATAAATGAAAATAGTACAATAATACATAGGAATTCAATTAAGTCATAATAAGTAAGAAGCATGTTACAGTCCTTTCACCGTTCTCCAGCATAAGAAAACGTTACTTTCACCCATAGCGCCCACTGCAATCTTTTGCACTCTTGACATGGTTAGTAAGTGCTTGATACTTAATAACACGTAAGATTACAACTTATAAACGAATAAGCCCTCAAATCTTGCAGGATAACAGGTGGAAGGTTTTAAAAGCATTCAATGATAACAATTTAAACATTGAGGTGTGAATGGTCATTTTGCTGCCACAGATAACTGTAAAACAACGCATACACCAGTACTGCCAGAACGTGTTAAATATGGTCGTAAGAGTAACAACAGCACACAATATTTCAATTAGGAGGCTCAAGCCATTCGCATATCAACCAATAACACAAATGTAATATTTCTTTTGCTAGGATAGTTCAGCTGTCTACGTCGGCCCCAAACTTTTAACATGAAAAATGTAAGAAATATCAACCACTGGGCTACTACTACAGCCATACAACAGATCGTTTCACCTCCTTTTAACTAATCGGTACGAAAAACTATTAGCCCTGAGAGACAATCTTCATTCCTTCAAAATTAATATTATAAGTGTAGACCAAATTCGACCTGAATTCAAAGAAGTAGTATTGACAACAACGCAGAGATTTCTACCAAATAAATGAACAAACGTCGGAGCTGATCCTCCTTGGTGCACAAAACGGGTCATAATACTGTTGCAGAAACAACGAAGGAAACATGCCAAATTTAAACAGACGCAAAATCCCCAACATTAGCGATCTTTTACAGAAGCTCGAAATTTAGCGCGGACTTCAGTAAGAGGTGCTTATAATAGTTTCCAGAATGAAACTTTGTCTCAAAACCTGGGAGAAAATCCAGAGAAATTTTGGTCGTCTGTGAAGTATGTTAGAGGCAAGAAACAATCAATGCAATGAAGATACTGTCGAAGACAGTGCTGCCAAAGCATAGTTACTAAACACAACCTTCGAAAATGCCTTCATAAAAGAAGACGACAGAAACTTCCAGAATTTGAATCAACATGAGTAACGTAGAAGTAAATGTCTTCGGAGTAGTGAAGCAACTTAAACCACTTCATAATAGCAAGTCATCTGGTCCAGACTGTATACCAGCTAGGTTCCTTGATGATGCATTAGCTCCGTACTTAACAAACATATTCAACCCTTTTGCTCCACGAAAGATTCGTACCCAAAGGCTGGAAAGTTGCCCAGATCACAACAATATTCAAGAAAGGTAGTAGGAGTAATCCATTTAATTACAGGCCCATATCATTAACGTCATCTTGTAACAGGATTCTGGAAGGTATATTGTGTTCGAACATAATGAATTACCTCGAAGAAAAAGGTCTATTGTCACACGATCCACAAGGGCTTAGAAAACATCGTACTTGTGAAAGACAAGTCTTGAGTGCTATTGACAAGGGATTTCAGATCGATTCAGTATTTCTGGATTTCCGGAAGGCTTTTGACACTGTACCACACAATCTGCTTGTAGTGCGTGCTTATGGAATATCGTCTCAGTTATGTGACTGGATTTGTGACTTCTTGTCAAAGGGGTCACAGTTCGTAGTAATCGACGGGAAGTCATCGAGTAAAATCGAAGTGATTTCTGGCGCCTCCCAGGGTAGTGTTGTGGGCCCTTTGCTGTTCCTTATCTATATAAACGACATGAAAGATAATCTGAGCATCCATTTTAAGTTATTTGCAGATGACGCGGTTGTTTATCGACTAATACAGTCATCAGAAGATCAAAACAAATTGCAGAACGATTCAGAAGAGATATCTGAATGGTGCGAAAATTAGCAGTTGACCTAAATAACGAAAAGTGTGAGGTCATCCATATGAGTGCTGGGAAATCGATAAACTTCGATTGCACCGTAAATCAGTCAAATCTAAAGGCCGCAATTTCAACTAAATTCCTAGTAATTACAAGTACGTACCACTTAAATTGGAAGAAACACATAGAAAATGTTATGGGGAAGGCTAACCATAGACTACGTTTTATTGGCAAGACACTTAGAAAAAGTGACAGATCTACCAAGGAGACTGCCTACACTACGCTTGTCCGTCCACTTTTAGAATACTGCTGCGCGGTGTGGGTTCCTTACCTGATAGGTCTGACCGAGTACAAAGAAAAAGTTCAAAGAAGGGCTGCACGTTTTGCATTATCGCGAAATATGGGGGAAAGTGTCACTGAAATAATAAGGGATTTGGGCTGGACATCATTAAGGGAAGGCCTTTTTCGTTGCGACGCAATCTTCTCACGAAATTGCAATCACCAACTTTCTGCTGTTAATGCGAAAATATTTTATTGACACCGACCTACAAAGGGAGAAATCATCACCACCGAAAAATAAGGGAATTCTGAGCTCATGCGGAACGATGTAGATGTTCGTTCTTTCCGCGTTTTACAGGGTGTTACAAAAAGTTACGGCCAAACGTACAGGAAATATTCCTCATACAGAAAGAAAGAAAATATGTTATGTGGACATGTGTCCGGAAACGCTTACTTTCCTTGTTAGAGCTCATTTTATTACTTCTCTTCACATCGCATTAATCATGGAATGGAAACACACAGCAACAGAACGTAACAGCGTGACTTCAAACAATGTTTACAGGAAATGTTCAAAATGTCTTCCGTTAGCGAGGATACATGTATCCATTCTCTGTCGCATGTAATCACAGCCGTCAACAATACGTGCACGAAGAGTCTCTACATTTGGTACCGGGGTTGGGTAGACAAGAGCTTTCAAATGCCCCCATGAATGAAAGTCAAGAGGGTTAAGGTCAGGAGAGCGTGGAGCCCATAGAATTGGTCCGCCTTTACCAATCCATCGGTCACCGAATATGTTGTTGAGAAGCTTACGACCACTTCGACTGAAATGTGCAGGAGCTCCACCGTGCATGAACAACATCTTGTGTCGTACTTGTAGAGGCACATGTTCTAGCAGCACAGGTAGAATATCCCGTATGAAATCATGATAACGTGCTCCATTGAGAGTACATACTGACGAAACTAAAATGAGCTCTAACATGGAAATTAAGCGTTTCCGGACATATGTCCACATAATATATTTTCTTTATTTGTGTGTGAGGAATGTTTCCTGAAAGTTTGGCCGTACCTTTTTGTAACAACCTGCATACGAGATCTGAATAATAGAGATTTGTGAAGGTGGTTCAATGAACCCCATATCAGGCATTATATGTGATTTACAGAGTATCCATGTAGATGTTGAAATACAACGCCTGTTAGTGTGAGTCACAATGCTTTACGTTTGTCCACTAAGACGCAACTCATAAGCTTACCCCAGATCTGCCACGCTTGTAGCCAAGCCCTCGCAATGTTACACACAATCTGAGCGTTTTAGCACACGAGCAAACGACAACGTGAGTTTTATGGAAAATAGGTCATAAAATCTCCAGGAAATATAGTTCTCAATGGTGTTGCCATGAATCTAGGAGTAGCAGTTCCCCCTCTGCACTCCCAAACCTTCGGGACGTCAGCTCCCGTGTCTTGTTTCATCCTCGCTAAGCAGCACCGCGCCAGGCCCCGCTGCACTCGACGTTGGTTGACTCGTGCCCTCAGTCCGTCCACAACCCGACTACGCAGTGGAGTGCCACGTGTTGTCCACTGACTCGTCCCCTGCCTCGGTGTGGTCCCCTTCTCTCTACCGCGCACCACTCTTCTCCTTAAAACCTCAGCCTCGCGACCTCGCACGCTCTCTAGTCGCGCAGCCAGCGCTGCAACTACCGGTGCTCGAACGGACACCGAAGAACCCAGCGGCACCAATCAACCCCAAACGCTCGTTGAACAGTAATGTCTGTTGCAAAGAACTCCACTTTATACTTTCTGTAAATGCCCCTCACTCTCGTTATACACAGTAGTCTTAGACTTACTAACCCCATCTCTCCGCCGCTTTCATACTGTGCACATGCACCAATTATACCATTAACTTACAACGTATCATTAGCTACAACGTTGCCTCATTCCCACTTCGAATTAACCTCCCTCTCATTAACATACCCCTATTCTACGAAATACTCACGTTTCTGGTAATGGAGGTTCCACCTCAGAGTTATATGCCAAATAAAGTAATAAGTGTTGGTACCTATCACCTATGGTACAAAAATGGGTCAGATCGCTGTTGCAGACGTTACAAGAAAGCATGCCAAATTTAAAAAGACGCAAAATCTTAAAGATTGGCCACGTTTTGCAGAAGATCGAAATATAGCCCTTACGTAAATTCGAGATGTTTTTAATAATTTCCACAACGAAACTCTGTCTCGGAATCTGGCAGAAAACCCAAAGTGATTCTGGTCATACATGAAGCACACCAATGGCAAGACACAATAAATACCTTCACTGCGCTGTAACAACGATGAAGCACTGATGACAGTGCCACTGAAGCAGAGTTATTAAACACCGTTTTCCGGAAATCCGTCACCAAAGAATATTTGCTTCAGCAGCGTTCCTGAATTCCAATGAAGAACAACTGCCAAGATGAGAAACGTAGAAATACATACCCTCGGTGAAGCAAATCTCCTTAAAGCTGGCCTGCGGTCTGGACTGTATACCAGTTAAGTTCCTTTCAGAGTATATGATACAATACCTTCACATTTAGCAATTATACACAACCGATCGCGCACAGAAAATCCGTACTTAAAGCCTGGAAAATTGCTCATATCACAACAATACCCAAAGAAGGAAGTAGGAGTAATGCACTGAATCAGTAACGTCTATTTGCAGTAGAGCTTTGGAACGTATACTGTGTTCTACTTTCATCAAGTACCTCGAAGAAAACGAGTTATTGACACATACCCGGCACGGATTCAGAAAACATCGTTCTTGCGAAAAACAACTACTTCTTTATACTCATGAAATAATGAGTGCTATCGTCAGGGGATGTCAAATTGATTCCATATTTTTAGATTTACAGCATCTTCTAATCAAGCTGCTTGCCTATGGAATATGGACTCAGATGTGGCACTGGATTCGTGATTTCCTGTCAGAAAGGTCACAGTTCGTAGCAATAGGCGGAAAGTCATCGAGTAGAACAGAAGTAACATCCTTTTCTATATTGACGATATAGCAGATAATCTGATTAACCCTCTTAGATTGTTTGCAGATGATGTTGCCATTTACCGTCTTGTAAAATCATCCATCTGTATGGTGAGAAAAGTGGCAATTGACCCTGAATAGGGAAAAGTATGAATTTATTCACATGAGTAATAAATTAAATCCCTTTTATTTCGGTTACGCGAAAATCACACAGATCCGAAGGCTGCGAATTCAACCAAATACTTAGGGATTACAAGTACAAATAACCTACATTGGAATGATCACTTAGTAAATATTGTGGGTAGAGCAAATTAAAGACTGCGATTCATGAGCAGATCACTTAGATGTGCAATAGCAGGTGCAAAAATCTAGCAAAGAGACTCCATACACCACGCTGCTCCGCCCTATTCTCGAGCATTGCTGTGCGGTGTGGGAACGGTATCAGTTGGAACTGACGGATGACAGCGAAAAAGTTCAAAGAATGGCGGCTCGTTTTGTATTATCGCGAAATAGGGGCGATAGTGCAACAGACATGATACGTCGACTGGAGTGGCAATCATTAAAAAAAAGGCGTTTTCCGTTGCCACGGGATCTTCTCACGAAATATCAATCACCAGTTTTCTTCTCCGATTGTTCTGTTGGCACCCACCTACATAGGGAGAAAGGATCATCTCGATCATATAAGAGAAATCAGGGCTCGCACAGAAAAATCTAAGTGCTTGTTTTTCCCGCACGCCACATGAGAGTGGAATGGTAAATAGACAGCTTGAAGGTGGTTCATTGAAGCCTCTGCCAGGCACTTTATTATGAATAGCAGAGTAATCACTTTGAAATAGGTGAAGATATGGATGTAGATGTAGTCATCGTACCTTCTGTCATAGATACAGAACTGATAACAGCATACGTCCTAATTCACAAATGGAATAACTTATAAAAATCACCATGTCACTCCTGATTTGTGTTTTTATCATAATTATTATCATCGTCATCATCATCATCATCATGAAGATCATTTATCGCTCCATCTCTCTCTTAACGTTTATGTCAGATCTATTCTTTCTCTCTGGATATTCTCATCAGCTGTTCCAAGAGTCTTTCACTAGTCTTTTTAGTTCACCCAGCGAGAATTCACTAATTTCTCTTTTTTTATGATTGTCATCACAATGATATCTTTTGTTGGGGCACGTGTAAAAATTTATTTGCTTTCTCCTTCATTATATCTCTTTCTTTCAAGACTTCAATGTACTTTTAAGAAATGTATTTTATTTCAGATTCCGCACTGTTGCATCTGTAGCAAGAATTTTTGCGGCTCTCCCCTTCCAAAGTTTCTTTACGCACCTTTCTGCACTCAGTTACCCCTGTACAGCTTCTGTAATGAATTCTTCTTCGGCGCACAATCTCAATTTGCAGAATCCCAATGGCTGACAGTATCTTAATGACTACCTTCAATAAACTGCAACTTCCTTCTTGCAAAACTGCTTTAACCGAACGACAGACTCTAGTCTATAAAGAACTTTCCATTAAGTATCTATGATGATGCTTCTCTACCAAAGCTATGTTCCTCTAACATTACTTATTGCATCATCTCCAGCACTACATCTTCAAAATAACAACTTACAGTAACATTCTGCTCTCGTAGTCCGGATGAGTTACCATTGTGAAAATTTCATACTATATTCTATTTCCCCAATCTAGAAATTTATCGCATGCATCCTAATGACGCAATTGCAATTTTATCACGTTTCGTACGTTTGGGAACAGACAGTGGGTGTTGTTATCCTACAAATTTATCACAGCCTTTCCTTATCAAACATTGTCAGTGCCAATCGTAATACACTTTTCTGAAATAGTTATCAAAAACATAGCCCCAAGTTCATACATCGACTGTTGGCCTGTCGGGATATAGTTGTTGTTAAATTTATTATTATGTTTTTACTTAAACTGATGCTTTGTTTCAAACACGGTCACCAATTATTCGTCTTACCTCTATTTCTCTGGCGTATTTCAGACGCAAATTACGCAAAGTAATACAATCTCTCCGATATCACACCTACTGTATATCCGTTTCCATTTTCCAATTGATGAGTAAGAAATCTTAGCTATTGGTCAGGGGCGCAGGTAACCATTGCCTGACTGACGCTCTGTACTTCCGATTTAATTTTTAGCGTCAACTCGTACCCCCGACACTGTGTCAAATGGTGAACCTACATTCACCCAGATGAGCCTTACCATATAATAAAATACTGGCGCGCCAGTATTTCTGGGTACTTAAGCAGGGCTGCTGGCTATCTCCGTCTATAACTCTGCATTGTGGCACAACTGCTTCTTGCGGTAGCAGATCGGTCTCTGGATGTACTGCCACATTAGTTTGAGTCCTCATAGATTTCATCTGCAAGATCAGTGATTACGTGGCAGATATCGCACATTATTTGCTCTTTTGCGTCTGGCATAAATTCCATCCACTCATTTATTGGTGGCTGCCCATCCTTCAGGAATTACAGTGCGCAGTACTTACTATTACAGTATTTTGTACCACAAACATGTCATTACGCTCTGTTTGGATCTGCTGCAAGAAAACTTTTCGCGTCTCTGAGAGTTTCGCATTCAAGTGCTGCATGAGCCGTGTCTCTCTACGATCTGTATCTTTCTTTAACATGGTATATACTTTCACCAACGTTTCATTACATATCACAGTTCAGGATTGGCTTGTTTCCCCACGATTTACGTCCCCAGTATCTCTACACTTTGTCTCAGTCTTCGATTTCCTTTTGAACTCTGCAGTCTTCAACTAATTTCTACACTTACCTCGTCTAAACGCGTCTTGATTTACTACTGAGTTCAAAACATGAACTAAATTCACTCATCAGTTCCACTACTCTACTATCGGACTGGATAAAACGTTAACCCTAGTTTCCCTAAAAATTAGACAACAACAAGAGCAACACAATGGTGCTATGCCATGCCATGATGAGACAGATCATAAAGCATATCAAATACTAGGAATCAAATCTGAAACAATAACTTAAATGACACCCACGTTCAGAAAATATACTGCGCATATCCATTAATTCTGTTCATAAATTTACTGCTAATTACTTGCTATCCCATTCCGTTAATTTACGTTAATACTAAACAAAAGTTTCGTTAGTTTAGAAAAACTATGTATCAAAGCAGCAAGGTATGTGAGGTTTGTAGCACTGATAGATATAGAGAGAATTAGTAAAAAAATTTTTCTCTGCGGGTATACAGCCCCTAAGTATTTGACAAATGAAAATATTGTTCACTTTTGGATGTTTATTAATTTTCCTTATTTAATTTGGGTGATTAATTTCGGTTTATGATATGGTGTGGTGTATCATTGCAATCTGTATTCTATTCACGTGTATGTATTAGGGCGTGAGGCCGTATATACACTGACGGAAAATAATCGCAGCACCAAAAAATAATTAATGCGGAGTGACCAGCCTTCGAGAGTACATTTATCCAGGTAACATATGTGAGTGATTAAGATCACAGGATAATATAAGCACGATGTAAGCCATTCCAAACATGCTGGCACATTAACAACCTGTATAACCGCTAGAACGTTGAATACAAGGATGCAAACGTGCATGTATGTGTTGAACAAGTCTCACATGTTTGGTTATGGGATGAACTTCCATGTTTGTTGCTCTTGGTCGATCAGTACAGTGTTGTTAATGCTTGTTATGGATGACGCTAAAACTGCCGTCCGATGGTGTCCCATAAATGCTCGATTTGAGACAGATCTGGTGATCGAGGACGTCAAGACAACATGGCGACGCTTTGCAGAGCTAGCTGGACCATAATCATAATTGAAATAAGTTGGTGGCCGTTACCCTACTGCAAAATACCACCTGGAATTTTGTTCATGAATGGCAGCACAACAGGTCGGATCACCAAACTGACACACAAATGTACAGACAGGATACGTGGGATAAACAGGAAATGCTCCTGCCATCATACGAAATGGCACCGCAAATGATAATTCCAAGTGTTTGTCCAGTGTGTCTAGATCGCTGAAAGGTTGATTGCTCGCCCTCGACTGGCATCCTTCTAACCAACACACTGGCGTGACTGGCACCGAGACAGAACCAGCTTACAGCGGAAAACACAACAGACATCCACTCTGCCCAAGCTATCGCTCGACACCACTGCAGTCGTGAATTCCCGTGTCTCGGTGTTTTGGGGTCAGTGGAATGCACGCCACAGGGGGGTCGTGCTCGGAGCTGTCTGCATCTACATCTACATCCATACTCCGCAAGCCACCTGACGGTGTGTGGCGGAGGGTACCCTGAGTACCTCTATCGGTTCTCCCTTCTATTCCAGTCTCGTATTGTACGTGGAAACAAGGATTGTCGGTATGCTTCTGTGTGGGCTCTAATCTCTCTGATTTTATCCTCATGGACTCTTCGCGAGATATACGTAGGAGGGAGCTATATACTGCTTGACTCTTCGGTGAAGGTATGTTCTCGAAACTTTAACAAAAGCCCGTACCGAGCTACTGAGCGTCTCTCCTGCAGAGTCTTCCACTGGAGTTTATCTATCATCTCCGTAACGCTTTCGCGATTACTAAATGATCCTGTAACGAAGCGCTCTGCTCTCCGTTGGATCTTCTCTATCTCTTCTATCAACCCTATCTGGTGCGGATCCCACACTGCTGAGCAGTATTCAAGCAGTGGGCGAACAAGCGTACTGTAACCTACTTCCTTTGTTGTCGGATTGCATTTGCTTAGGATTCTTCAAATGAATCTCAGTCTGGCATCTGCTTTACCGACGATCAGCTTTATATGATCATTCCATTTTAAATCACACCTAATGCGTACTCCCAGATAATTTATGGAATTAACTGCTTCCGGTTTCTGACCTGCTATTTTGTAGCTAAATGATAAGGGACCTATCTTTCTATGTATTCGCATCACGTTACACTTGTCTATATTGAGATTCAATTTCCATTCCGTGCACCATGCGTCAATTCGCTGCAGATCCTCCTGCATTTCAGTACAATTTTCCATTGTTGCAACCTCTCGATACACCACAGCATCATCTGCAAAAAGCCTCAGCGAACTTATGATGTCATCCACCAGGTCATTTATGTATATTGTGAATAGCAACGGTCCAATGACACTCCCCTGCGGCACACCTGAAATCACTCTTACTTCGGAAGACTTCTCTCCATTGAGAATGACATGCTGCGTTCTGTTATCTAGGAACTCCTCAATACAATCACACAATTGATCTGATAGTCCGTATGCTCTTAATTTTTCATTAAACGACTGTGGGGAACTGTGTCAAACGCCTTGCGGAAGTCAAGAAACACGGCATCTACCTGTGAACCCGTATCTAAGGCCCTCTGAGTCTCGTGGACGAATAGCGCGAGCTGGGTTTCACACGACCGTGTTTTTCGAAACCCATTCTGATTCCTAAAGAGTAGATTTCTAGTCTCCAGAAAAGACATTATACTCGAACATAATATGTGTACCAAAATTCTACAACTGATCGACGTTAGAGATATAGGTCTATAGTTCTGCACATCTGTTCGACGTCCCTTCTTGAAAACGGGGATGACCTGTGCCCTTTTCCAATCCTTTGGAACGCTTCGCTCTTCTAGAGACCTACGGTACACCGCTGCAAGAAGGGGGGCAAGTTCCTTCGCGTACTCTGTGTAAAATCGAACTGGTATCCCATCAGGACCAGCTGCCTTTCCTCTTTTGAGCGATTTTAATTGTTTCTCTATCCCTCTGTCGTCTATTTCGATATCTACCATTTTGTCAACTATGCGACAATCTAGAGAAGGAAGCACAGTGCAGTCTTCCTCTGTGAATCAGCTTTAGAAGAAGACATTTAGTATTTCGGCCTTTAGTCTGTCATCCTCTGTTTCAGTATATTTTGGTCACAGAGTGTCCGGACATTTTGTTTTGATCCATCTACCGCTTTGACATAGGACCAAAATTTCTTAGGATTTTCTGCCAAGTCAGTACATAGAACTTTACTTTCGAATTCATTGAAAGCCTCTCGCATAGCCCTCCTGACACTACATTTCGCTTCACGTAATTTTTGTTTGTCTGCAAGGCTTTGGCTATGTTTATGTTTGCTGTGAAGTTCCCTTTGCTTCCGCAGCAGTTTTCTAACTCGCTTGTTGTACCACCGTGGCTCTTTCCCATCTCTTACGATCTTGCTTGGCACATATTCATCTAACGCATATTGTACGATGGTTTTGAACTTTGTCCACTGATCCTCAACACTATCTGTACTTTAGACAAAACATTTGTGTTGAGCCGTCAGGTACTCCGTAATCTGCTTTTTGTCACTTCTGCTAAACAGAAAAATCTTCCTACCTTTTCTAATAATCCTATTTACGGCTGAAATCATCGATGCAGTAACCGCTTTATGATCGCGGATTCCCTGTTCTGCATTAACTGATTCAAATAGTTCGGGTCTGTTTGTCACCAGAAGGTATAATATGTTATCGCCACGAGTCGGTTCTCTGTTTAACTGCTCAAGGTAGTTTTCAGATAAAGCACTTAAAAATATTTCACTGAATTCTTTGTCCTTGCCACCCGTTATGAACGTTTGAGTATCCGGCAAATTAAAATCTCCACCCAGAACTATAACATGGTGGGGAAATGTACTCGAAATATTTTCCAAATTATTCTTCACGTGCTGAGCCACAACAGCTGCTGAGCCCGGGGGCCTATAGAGACATCCAATTACCATGTCTGAACCTGCTTTAACCATGACCTTCACCCAAATCATTTCACAATCTCCGTCAATTTCCTTCGATACTATTGCACTTCTTATCGCTATAAACACGCCTCCCCCTTCACTGTCCAGCCTGTCTCTGCGGTATACATTCCAGTCTGAGTTTAGGATTTCATTACTGTTTACATGTGGTTTCAGCCAACTTTCTGTCCCTAGTACTATATGGGCGTTGTGACCGTTTATTAATGAGAGCAGTTCTGGGACCTTTCTATAGACGCTCCTGCAGTTTACTATTAGCACATTAATATTGTTATTCCCTGTTGCATTTTGCCAACTCCTGCCTTGCCGCGTCTCAGGAGGCGTCTTGTCGGGCCTCGGGAGGGAATTCTCTAACTTAAAAAAACCCCATGTGCACTCCACACGTACTCCGCTACCCTCGTAGCCGCTTCCGGCGTGTAGTGCACGCCTGACCTATTCAGGGGGACCCTACATTTCTCCATCCGATAGTGGAGGTCGAGAAATTTGCACCCCAGCTCTCCGCAGAATCGTCTGAGCCTCTGGTTTAAGCCTTCCACTCGGCTCCAAACTAGAGGACCGCGATCGGTTCTGGGAACGATACTACAAATAGGTTGTTAGCTCAGATTCCACCCCGCGAGCGAGGCTTTCCGCCTTCACCAACTGCCCAACCGCCTGTACGAACTTAGGATGACCTCTGAACCCAGACGGCAGGAGTCTTTGGTGCCTACGTGAGCAACAATTTGCAGTCGGGTGCCCCCAGTGATCTCTATCGCCGCCGGTAGGGCCTCCTCCACATCTCGGATGAGACCCCCTGGCAAGCAGAGAGAGTGAACACTGGCCTTCTTCCCCGACCTTTCCGCTATTTCCCTAAGGGGCTCCATCACCCGCCTAACGTTGGAGCTCCCAATAACTAATATACCCCTCCCCCTGTGTACCTGCTCGGAACTTGCTGAAGGAGTAGCCACATGTCCACTCACAGGCAGAGCGGGCGATGCCACACGGCCAGCCTCCACATTGACCCTCCGCCTCGTGCACCGCGAACGCCGCTGAACCCGCCACTCCCCTTGGGGAGAGGGTGGGCCAACCGCGCCCGATACCCGCGAAGATGTCTCGACAGCAGGGACAGTGGGTGAAGCATGTAACACCTGGGGTGTACCTTGCGACGCACCAGACTCCCCACTGCCGCTACACTCCGAGGCAGCGGCCATCATCACGCTCAGCTGTTCGTGAACAGTGGCCAGCTCCTCCTGCGTCCGTACACACAGTCACGCATCCTATCCATCCTAAGGAATCAATTTACTGAAGAGAGTTAATCAACTTTTAACTAGACTGCTAATTCACTAAAGGTGGCTGATTGTTGACTAAACTGTGATTGCTAACCACTTCTTGTAGAAAACAATGAAAATAGCACTACCTGTCTCTGGAATGTATTCAAAACAAACACGAAATCTGTGGAACACTATTACTACCACTCGACAATTAAAGCTTCTTAAAAGCAAAAACACGCCGAAGAAGAAGTGACAAGTAAGAAAAATACAGTTAATACTTAAATTAAGGTAGCTCGCTGCACAGCAAACGTGAAGCAGACGGCGGTTAGGGCGACACTTGAAGTATCCGATTCTTAACAGTTCGTTGTGACAGTGAGGTGCCAAATGCTGCTCAATTTGCTGCTACCGATGCAGTACGAAGCTCCAGAGCCGTACGCCGAACACGTTTGGTCTTCCCTCTCGGCATTGCCATGTGGCTTTCTGCAGCCAGGTGTTCTTGCGACCGTTCATTCTCGTGACAACATCTCCCAGCTACCATTAACAGCCGATTCATTCCTGACAAGTCATTCTGCAGTATCGAAGAAGGAACATTCTGATTGTCTTAGCCATATTATATTACCTCTTTCAAACTCAGTGAGGCATTAGTAACACGTCTTACAAGTGTTCGTGGCTAAAATCATCTCGCCCCGCCCAGTCTCAAACGCAGCTAAGGCTCATGTCAGTTGCAGGGTGTGTTTAAGGCAAAACATCCTCATAGTCGCGTTACTAGCGCCACTCTTATGCTTTTGGCGTGAAATTTGAATGAACATTATCTCTCGGATGTAGAAACAGCTTACCAACTTTCGTTTATGTCGCACAACTACATCACGTTGTCGCGACCTATTTACGCCAATGTATGTAAGACGAATCCGATACTTACACAATGTAAAGCGTTATGTACATAAGTTGATGTCATGCATATGCTAGAAAGTGATGCGAAGTCGAATTCAGCTAATCGCGAAAATTAAATAGACAAGATTAATATACAGCCCACAACGTACTATGTTTTCATTCCCAAAAAAATTGGAGAAAGCTTTCTGGCAATGTTGGCTATAATGGAGCCTTCTAAATTCTCAGTATTGTAGGGATAATAATACAGGGAGCGTGATTCTCTTGAGGACTCATACAGAAATCCTACTGCAGTTTTGAGAGTCGAAAGACATGAACCGGAACTATGCTTGAATTCTATTTTGACAATTAATAAAATAGTCATTGCTTGTAATCATTAACGCCAGTGACAGGATTAAGCTATCTACTGCATTAATTCCTTCCAATCCCTGGTGGCCGTTTTGCATGTAATTTGCTCTGTAGTTTAGTCGGGTACATGGTGAGGTACACTGGACACAGTGGCACACGCCAACGACTTGGTGCCTGTACCGACCTCCCTGGAAGTTGCGGACTACATTTCAGAGTAAAACACGTTGGGATGAGACGAGCTGACTGCTCAGGGTAGGTAACGGTCGGCGACCTAGCCATTGTCAGTATTGGCATTTTCGAGTCGCGTTCTTGATGTTTTTCGCATGATGCGACGTGCGACTACATTCAGGAAATTCGTGCTACGTAACGTGAAACAAGCGGAAAGTCTCAGTTTTTTCCGATGGTGCACTTCATTCATTCTACACTCTAAAGAAATGCTCGTTTTGAGCGACGAGTTGCCTTCGGGGACTGAGGGGCGAGGCGGTCAACAACAGATAAAGATGTAGGCTTTCCATACGTGTGAGTAGTAAAATACTTGCTTTGTGGGTAGGGATTCTTTTTTCACTATAATGAGATGAACCTCCTTCTTGGAGACGATTTTAGTGGATATAATAATCTCTTCCTTGAAATATTGTAAGAATGTTCCTCATTGGTTAATCAACTCTGAAGCGCCAAATAAACTGCTATAGTCATAGACAAAATCATCGATATAAGCTTACCTAGCCGAAGGCCTACTCGTGTAACCTTGATGACTGCTCGACACAAAGATTTAAGCCTCATATGGACCTGTCAACACCGATATTGAACTGTCGATGGCTGGAAACATGGTGCCTGCTGGAACGAGTCTCATTTCAAATTGTATCGAGCGGATGGTATTGTACGAGACAACCTCATGAATCCATGGACCCTGCGTGCATGCATTGTGATGGTGTGGGGCGTGTGCATCCACTCATGTCCACTGTGCATTTCGACGGACTTGGGCAATTCCTGCAGACCATGTGACATCCCACAATTCATAAATTGCTACAAAGTGGCTCCAAGAACACTTCCACTGGCCACCAAGCTACGCAGATATGAAAATTATTAAACCAGTCTGGGATGACTTGCAAAGTGCAGTTCAGAAGAGATTACCATCCCCTCATAGTCTTGCAGATTTATGGACAGCCGGGCAGGATTCGTGGTGTCAGTCCCCTTCAGCACTGCTTCAGACATCAGTAGAGTCTATGTCACGTCATGATGTAGCACTGCTGCGTGCTCTCGGGGGCCCTACACGATATTAGAAAGATGTACCAGTTTCTTTAGTTCTTCAGTGTATAAAGAAAAACGGAGGGGAGAAGGCAAGATGCCAGCTTCCGGGAAATGCGAATGTGGAGATAAGAAGACTGATTGAAATAGGAAATGTAACTCAGGGGAAGGAGAGCAACTCAGAACTGATGAGAAGTAGGTGCATGGGTGTATATAGACTGGTTAATAATGTAAGACCTTTGCTTGGAGGGGAGAGAGTTAACTAGAAGGCAGCATCTTGGAGAGCGTTTTTCACTGACTCACGGGAGTTGTGCAGACTTGTAGAGGGGAGAAAAAATTCTGTGTCGGAGGTGAATGTACTAAAGCTTGGGACAAGGTGGAGGAGTAGTCGTCTTGGGACCGTGAAGAGAACATTTAGTCTAGAAATTCTATCTGGAGATGCGATAGAGAGGTGTTGCTTAGCAGTCTGTAGCAGATTGCGGTGCGTGCTATGCTTCACACATCTGAGTGTTAATATGGTGGGAAATGAGAGCCTGGACGAGCAGAGAATGAGAACTGCCATTCGTTTGTAGGCATGTTCCTAGGATTAGGTATAGTTCGTGAATCCAGTACTTTTCCCTAGTGACTGAACCCTCATTCGTGACTCAGTCAGCAATGTTAGTTGAATGTGTAACTTTCAACTGAATGGGTGATTTTTAAAAGGGAAGTCTACCTAAGTCAGTCTTTCCACTTTTTGAGATAATTGCATTTTCAATAAATACAAGGGTTTACACACGTTTGAGTGTCGAAACATGCCTAAGTCGCACATTTGTTCTACGTTTTACAATCAGTCGCTTTTATTAAGTGTCAAAAGATATCTAAGTCACTGACTCTCGCCTCTTTTAACACTGAATTGTTGCTAACACTGGAAATTATTTTCTGTAGTTGAATCTCTTTGCCTCTTTACGCTGTTCGATGTTTCATGTATACTGTGTTGAGCTTGGAGATAACGTTACCATAGTGCTAGTAACTTATAGTAAGTATTACAAAATGAGTTAATGTAGTGATTTAAATGACAGTCGATTTAAAATACGAAAGAGGAAGGCACATCCAGAAGCCTCCAAAAGGTGTGTCATTTTACATGGTAAAGAATACACTGGACATGCAGGAAAGCAGCAGCGATCAAGATCAACCCGTTTGCCTTCGGGTAAGAACTGATCACTGTAAAACGAACTGTAGCAGTTTTCGTTAACTAACCGCTATAGAATACTAAGGATATATATAGATGGTTTATCCCAATTAATAGGTTATTTTGAACATTAACGCCTTACAGTTAATGTCTGTAGCTATATGGCTTTTTATCTAAAAGAAGCAAAAAAACATTAATACTAGGATCTAGCATAATTATTGCTCCTTTCGATCTTATTAATTACGTAGACCAAAATTCCTTTTTTCTTTGATTTTAGGTGTAAGAAATACTGTTTTACCAAGTCTGCTGACACAGAAAAGGTTTTGATATACAACTCTTCATCTGCTGATTTGCAGTTCACAGATGAGCAAGATTTGCATTTACAACGGATGATAGAGGTGGCAAGGGGTATGCAACACCGTCTAACTAATGATGACGCTTCTTTGAGGATGCACTGATATAAATTCCATGTGATTCTCCGTCAAACGAAGGTAACAGTTTGCGGGGGGCTTTTTTTTAGGCTGTATGATGCGCCCGAGAAGCGAATGAACGTATTAGACAGTTACTTCTGGAAGGAAAATGTCGATGCCACAAACGTGACAGACATGCTTGTGCAAAAAAATTGGGACTAACGAACTTTTGATGATAGATGAACAATATACCGAACATACAGGTGATACAAACTTTACGAATTTCTCATCTGAACTGTCCGTCAAGGAAATGTGTAACTTGTATAAATTAAAATATTCCGGTACAAACACCAAGCATGAAATTTCAAATACATATTTCAAAGAAAATTGCGAGGAGAAGAGGTTTCGCATATGTAGTCCTCGTTTACATGATACTGCAAAACGAGTGGCGACTGCAGAATTAATGGTTCACATGAGGTGAGCTAAAAATTTAACATCTGCACTTAATTAAACGACTTAAAAGAGTAAAGAAAATGGAAACATTGTAGGCACTGTATTTAACTATATGCAAAAAGTAAATTTACTGAAGATCCCTGTTATTACTTGATGCAACTCCACGAATACAGATTTAGCCCAATGTTACATCTACCATGAAGGACAGCCCCACAAAGTGCCTCATGCAGTTGCTTCGTTCCTGTTGGATTATATTAAACATCATGTGTCCTAGACAGTTACATAGCTACACCTATTTTCAGATAATTGTCATGGGCAAAACAAGAATCACACATCGTCAAAAGTTGGTCTTGCCCTAACCGATACATGCAGGTTTAAAAGGATTGAACAGTATTTTTCCTTTACGTGGACACTTCCGTAATCAATTTGGCCTCAAGTTCACCGTAATAAAACGTACCATTAGGAAATGTGTCCGTACACTTCTGAGCTTGTATCTAAAGCTGAGAAGAAATACCCAGGGACAATTAAGCAAGTTCAAAAACAGACCCAAGTCCATTGGATGTTCTACTTGGTGGCCTACTTATTGTAAGAAGTCGACAATCTCTCTTGAAACCAGATATCTTCCAACAAATCAAAGGGTTCAAAGTACTTACGGGCATTCAGCCCGGTAGAATTTTCGACAACTGCCGATATTTCGGCGGATGCACACTCCGCCATTTTCAAGGCTTAACTGCAACGACCAGACGAAGTGCAAAACACGAGAGCTCGGTTCTGCGAGTCTAACAGAAAGATAACACACACCTAAACAAAAGCCACCAAAGATGAACGAAGTCAGAGCTATCGATAGTAAGAAGCTATGGACTGGTAGTTGAGGAAACGTTAACTCTGTCCCTATGTTTTTTAACAAGTGAAAGAGCAGGATTCCAGGCCGAGTTTAAACAAAAGCCTCCATCCCTATTCACAAGGTTGCTAGCCAATTTAATTTCAACAGACTCCTTAATCACACTGTCCCAATAGCCGGACGTGCATGCTAATATCTCGGTATTATTATACCACATGGGGTGACCAGTGTCCAAACAATGATCGGCAATAGCAGATTTGCTAGGCTGCTGTAGTCGCGTGTGCCGTTTATGTTCAATACACCGGTCCTCCACGGTCCTGATGGTCTGACCAATGTATGACATGCCACAGCTACAAGGAATGCGATAAACACCTGCCTTACGTAAACCAAGATCATCCTTAACAGACCCCAAAAGCGCTTTAATCTTAGATGGAGGTCGGAAAACACATTTCACATTGTATTTCCGTAAAATACGACCTATCTTGTTTGAAGTGCTTCCTATGTAGGGCAAAAAGGCAATAGATTTAGGAGTCAACTGAGAATTATCATCAGTCACCTGGCGCACAGTTGGTTGATATCGCAACGCCCGTTCAATCTGTCTTTCACTATACCCATTGTGGCGGAAGGTAGCCTCAAGATGGGCCAGCTCAGCAGGCAAAGTCTCAACGTCGGAGATGACATGTGCCCTGTGTACCAGGGTACAAAGTACGCCTTCACATTGGGCCGGATGATGACAACTGTCCGCCTGCAGATACAAGTCAGTGTGAGTACGCTTCCTATAAACTGCATGTCCCAACGATCCATCCACCTTCCTCCTAACCAAAACGTCAAGAAAGGGAAGGCAACCATCCTCTTCCACCTCCATGGTAAAACGAATGTTGGGGTGGATTGAGTTTAGATGTTCTAAAAAGGCATTCAAATTCTCCCTGCCATGCGGCCAAACAACAAAAGTATCGTCAACGTATCTGAAAAAACAGGCAGGTTTCAATGGCGCCGACTCCAATGCACGCTCCTCGAAGTCTTCCATGAACAGATTTGCAATCACAGGAGATAACGGGCTGCCCATCGCAACTCCATCTGTCTGCTCGTAATACTGGTCATTGAATTAGAAATACGTGGACGTCAACACATGTCGAAACAAATTAGTTAGTTCCAATCCAAACTTCACTTCAATTAACCGCAACGAATCAGACAAAGGAACACGAGTAAAGAACGAGACCACATCAAAACTTACTAACATATCAGAGTCATTCAACTGCATTCCCTCCAAACGCCGTAAGAAGTCAGCTGAGTTCTTAATATGATGTTCACAACGTCCAACTTGTGGGCTTAACATTGAAGCAAGGTGCTTAGCCACACGATATGTTGGAGCACCGATATTGCTGACTATGGGGCGGAGAGGGACCCCCTCCTTATGTAGTTTCGGAAGGCCATATAACCTGGGGGGAACAGCACTATAGGTGTTAAGACTCTTGATAGTGTCCTGTGGCAAACCACTTTTCTTCAGGAGGTTGTTGGTCTTCCTCTCAAAGCTTTTCGTGGGGTCAGCATCGATCATGCGATACGCTGAGTCAGATAATAAACAATTCATCTTTTGTACATAGTCATGTTTGTTCAAAACAACGGTGGCATTGCCCTTGTCCGCAGGTAAAATGACAATGTCCGGATCAGCTCTGAGAGAGCGTAAAGCAGCCCTCTCCGCTGATGTCACATTGCTCTTGGGTGACGAGCCCTAGTCAAAACACGACATGTCTCCCTCCTGACATCCTCTGCATCAACAGGAGGTAGTTTGTAAACTGCCTGTTCAATCGAACTGATAAAATCCACTACCGGCAAACTCTTCGGTGTTGGTGCAAAATTTAAACCCTTCCCTAGCACGGATAACGCTGCGTCGTCAAGGGATTTCTCTGAGAGATTTATCACAGAACGTCGGGAGATAGAATCAGCCTCCGAGCCACGGAAACGTTCAAACTTAGCCAGATGCCGAGCAGTGACAGAACGATATTCACAATCAGCCTGAGTCCATGAGGCACCGTCCAACCAATCCCATGTAAATTCAGACATGTAAAATCAAAGGGTGCACTTTCATATTTCCAAATATCATTATTTTGAGTGCTCATATGAACACAAAAAAACGCAAGAACAAGTGAGTACACAAGATCATTTTGTTGTCAAGGTCTGAATACCTTCGTCTTCAAAAAGCTAATGAAGTATTTTTACCTTGTCAAAAATCTTATCCAGAAGGAAAAATATCCACCAGAAGAAGCAAAACTGCTGTATATTGTAGAAGAACACGATCGACTTTCATAGTGGCCAGTAACTGATGTTTCTTTACTTTTCTCGAAACTATGTAAAAGTGACTTAGGTACCTTTTAAAAATCAGCCGTTCAATTCTTTTGCCCGATTCAGGTTGTCACAGCATGTCCATCACGAATTTATCTTCCCATAATTCACTCGTAGTTTGCTGTCGTGTTGTATTCAACTAAACTGACCAATCTTTGTTGGCAGATTCATGAGTTAGGTTATTACTGGCCTACGTCAATAACTGTTAATGTTTTTACACTCTACATTTCTTCTGTCAGACATATCGTGCAATAATTCTTAGTCATTGCTTTCAGGAGGGAACTTAACAGCAAACAGTGATTTTGTGTTTACCACTGTTTTGTCACATAATTAGATGATCCACCTATTCGTTATCATTTGTGATGTACTAAACCCACGCATATCTCAAGTTTGCCTGCCCACTGCAGTCCCATTAGTTACCCGATGCACCTCACCATCTCTTTATTACACGGCCACGAGCCCAGGGGGAGCGATATGACTGTCAACCAATCCAACCGATGAGGATTATTATGACTGCCACGGGGATATGTCGAAAGCTCAGCTACAGCCCGAAGATTCGCAAAAATATCTAGCTGCTGCTAGTTGTGATCTGCCCTGTTGTTTGTATTACGTTTCGGTAAGTGGGGACGTATGGCAATGGTTGTCAAGTACTGACCGATTGTTTGATAAACCAATGTTTGTATCGCTGTCTCGTGACTTTGTTAACGTTTGTTAATTTTCAGACAGAGGTATGACACCAGATCCATTGTTACTGCCAGGTTTTTATTTGTAGAACATGAGGAACATCTCTTTCTGCGTATTAATGAATGAAAATTCCTTCGTATTGGTTGTACTGATTAATATTGTTTTTATAGCCTCCTTTATTGTATAAATGGTCACCATATAATATTGTGTTATAAACTCATTTTTAAAGCCATGCTAATTTATTTTTCTGAGGTTGCCTTAATATGCAGCTGCCTCTGAGTCAAGGATATGAAACATGTAACTGATGAGCATGAAAGGAAAATTAGAACTTATAAATGTAAATGCTGTATATTATGCAAAACGAAACATTAACGGGTTATGCACTCCACAGCGCTACGAATGTCTGTCGTTTACTGTAATGAATCGTAGTGCGACCGACACTTGGCAGAGCACACCTTCAAGGAAGGACACGAGTTCGACTTTCAAAAGAAGAAGTTGTTACATATTTCCAAATAGACTCGGAGATCAAAGAGGCGATCCAAGTAAGGAGGTCTCCTTACCTGCTTCAAAAATACATCAGGAGTGACATGATCGATTGGAAGGTAACACAAATAAGATGGTCTCCCAAGCTTTGTCATAAAAACTCTGTTTACAAGCCCATACTGCTGCACAAGAGACTGTTACACAGTCTCAAATCGCCGAAGAAAACACGCCTGTTTCATAACAGAGCGATTGACCCGATCCTTTTCTTATACATATTTCTAAAAACAGCGCTTGCTTCCTAATACCGGAAGTCATACAATCTGGTAAAGTCAATGTTTATTATTTTTCTACCTCCTTCTTCTTTTACTATTCAGGGACTAATTTAATAACATACCGTCAGCGCTAAGCTAATATTCTATGTATAGGTTATTTTCATATTTTTTTTATAAACTAGTCGTTTTCTTTGAGCTGTCTAATTTGAAACAAGGGCGGCCTCTTCTTCTGCCACTTCAGGTCTGTAATACATGTGGTGTAGCACCGCAAATAGATCGGATTAATGCATTCCAGAAATCTGAATCCCTCTCTGCTGCAGTAACCGTATGACTAGGGCGCAGTTAAAAACTTACGGTTACCACACGAGATTTACCACAGGAGACAGTGTTTCATACAGGGGATGGGCAGAAATATGGAAACACCACAAACACAACACATTACCGAGCCTCATATGGTGTAGGTAGCCGGGTGGGCCGAGCGGTTCTAGGCGCTACAGTCTGGAACCGCGCTACCGCTACTGTCACAGGTTCGAATCCTGCCTCGGGCATCGATGTGTATGATGTTCTTGTTAGTTAGGTTTAAGTAGTTCTAAGTTCTAGGGGACTGATGAACCCAGAAGTTAAGTCCCATAGTTCTCAGAGCCATCTGAACCATTCTTTTTAGCCCGATGACGACAAAACAGTTTCATGTCGTCTTAGAATGCATAAATCATGTCATATACTAGTTTTCAAAGAGTCTTACACTATTCTTCGTGCTAAATAGAGGAAAGTTCAGTAATAATGATGGACGTGGATAGCGGTCACGTATCCTTCTCTCCAAAGTATACCGTAGTGGCTCAGTAATCTACATCTACATCCATACGCCCCAAGCCACCTGACTGTGTGTGGCCGGGGGTGTACTGTAACCTACTTCATTTGTTTTCAGATTGCATTTCCTTAGGATTCTTCCAATGAATCTCAGTCTGGCACCTGCTTTACCGACGATCAACTTTATATGATCATTCCATTTTAAATCACTCCTAATGCCTACTCCCAGATAATTTATGGAATTTACTGCTTCCAGTTGCTGACCTGTTATATTGTAGCTAAACGATAAGGGATCTTTATTTCTATCTATTCGCAGCACATTAGACTTGTGTACATTGAGATTCAATTGCGTCAATTCGCTGCAGATCCTCCTGCATTTCAGTACAATTTCCCATTGTTACAACCTCTCGATATACGACAGCATCTTCCGCAAAAAGCCTTAGTGAACTTCCGATGTTATCCACAAGGTCATTTATACACTCCTGGAAATGGAAAAAAGAACACATTGACACCGGTGTGTCAGACCCACCATACTTGCTCCGGACACTGCGAGAGGGCTGTACAAGCAATGATCACACGCACGGCACAGCGGACACACCAGGAAACGCGGTGTTGGCCGTCGAATGGCGCTAGCTGCCCAGCATTTGTGCACCGCCGCCGTCAGTGTCAGCCAGTTTGCCGTGGCATACGGAGCTCCATCGCAGTCTTTAACACTGGTAGCATGCCGCGACAGTGTGGACGTGAACCGTATGTGCAGTTGACGGACTTTGAGCGAGGGCGTATAGTGGGCATGCGGGAGGCCGGGTGGACGTACCGCCGAATTGCTCAACACGTGAGGCGTGAGGTCTCCACAGTACATCGATGTTGTCGCCAGTGGTCGGCGGAAGGTGCATGTGCCCGTCGACCTGGGACCAGACCGCAGCGATGCACGGATGGACGCCAAGACCGTAGGATCCTACGCAGTGCCGTAGGGGACCGCAGCGCCACTTCCCAGCAAATTAGGGACACTGTTGCTCCTAGGACATCGGCGAGGACCATTCGCAACCGTCTCCATGAAGCTGGGCTATGGTCCCGCACACCGTTAGGCTGTCTTCCGCTCACGCCCCAACATCGTGCAGCCCGCCTCCAGTGGTGTCGCGACAGGCGTGAATGGAGGGACGAATGGAGATGTGTCGTCTTCAGCGATGAGAGTCTCTTCTGCCTTGGTGCCAATGATGGTCGTATGCGTGTTTGGCGCCGTGCAGGTGAGCGCCACAATCAGGACTGCATATGACCGAGGCACACAGGGCCAGCACCCGGCATCATGGTGTGGGGAGCGATCTCCTACACTGGCGGTACACCTCTGGTGATCGTCGAGGGGACACTGAATAGTGCACGGTACATCCAAACCGTCATCGAACCCATCGTTCTACCATTCCTAGACCGGCAAGGGAACTTGCTGTTCCAACAGGACAATGCATGTCCGCATGTATCCCGTGCCACCCAACGTGCTCTAGAAGGTGTAAGTCAACAACCCTGGCCAGCAAGATCTCTGGATCTGTCCCCCATTGAGCATGTTTGGGACCGGATGAAGCGTCGTCTCACGCGGTCTGCACGTCCAGCACTAACGCTGGTCCAACTGAGGCGCCAGGTGGAAATGGCATGGCAAGCCGTTCCACAGGACTACATCCAGCATCTCTACGATCGTCTCCATGGGAGAATAGCAGCCTGCATTGCTGCGAAAGATGGATATACACTGTACTAGAGCCGACATTGTGCATGCTCTGTTGCCTGTGTCTATGTGCCTGTGGTTCTGTCATTGTGATCATGTGATGTATCTGACCCCAGGAATGTGTCAATAAAGTTTCCCATTCCTGGGACAATGAATTCACGGTGTTCTTATTTCAATTTCCAGGAGTGTATATATTGTGAATAGCAACGGTCCTACGAGACTCTCCTGCGGCACACGTGAAATCACTCTTACTTCGGAAGACTTTTCTCCATTGAGAATGACATGCTGCGTTTTGTTATCTAGAAACTCTTCAATCTAGTCACACAATCGGTCTGATAGTTCGTATGCTTTTACTTTGTCCATTAAGCGACTGTGGGGAACTGTATAGAACGCCTTGCGGAAGTCAAGAGACACGGCATCTACCCGTGTCTATGGCCCTCTGGGTCTCGCGGACGAATAGCGTGAGCTGGGTTTCACACGATCGTCTTTTTCGAGACCCATGCTGATTCCTACAGAGTAGATTTCTAGTCTCCAGGAAAGTTATTATACTAGTACATACTGAGATCTGGTGACTATGGTGGCCAGTGGAAATACGACAATTCATACTCGTGCTCGCATAATCAGTCCTAGGCGATGCGAGCTGTCTGAACAGGGGCCCTGTCTTTATCGAATACAGCATCGTTGTTGGGGAACAAATATTTTACCTTGGTATGAACCTATCAGCCAAAACAGTCACATAAACCTCGACAGTAATGCGACATTGAAGAGTAACCATGGGACTCATGAAATACCACGATTTGGCATAAATCGTCACCGAAACGCGCCATGTTTCTCTCGTTGGACGTAAAATATGCCAGAAATAGGAAACAATGTCAAACAAGACCCACCCGACCAAATCACTTTCTTTCAACGCTTCGTAGTCCAGGACTTCTTGCTCCGGCATCACATTTACCTTTTATGAGTGTTTGCATCACTAAAAAGTGGTTTTTGAATTCCAGCTCGCCCTGCAATTCCGTTCATTTTGATCTCCGTTCGTATTTCTTTAGTTCCTACAAGATCTGCGAGTGCGATATTCAATTCTGCTGCGACATTTGCAGCTGTGGTGCTCTTATTTCTCGCCACAATCCTCCACAGGGGCCAGCCGTAAGGACCACTCAACCTACTCCTTGTCAGCGTTGTGCCTTAACGATTATACTTTTCTGACTTCCCTGTATGAAGTAAAAATTTTTGCTATGATGCCTCTTGAAGCACCAAATGCTTCGGCTACCTTGGTTAGGATACACCCATTACACGAGCACCAATAATTTGCCCACATTCTGAGTCATTCACAACTCAGCAGAAGACTGCTCTGAGCATGACTGACAATTGCAACGTATTGAGGACATTTCACAGCCCCTGCTCGTAGTCAAGTACAACAGCGATACCTGCTGGGTTGGCTTACATCTGCGTTTTGATTCAAGCATGCATTTCTCGCGGTGCCCCATATTCCTGTCCACCTACGATATGTAAGGAGTGCGTTAACTGGGTATTCTTGTGGCGGTATATTCCATTAATCATAGAATCAAAGTTCCTAGAGTTTCTTTTAAATTGATAACAAATGAGCCAGTATCAGTAAAGTAGTAATAGATTAGTTTATATCACAAATGAAATAACATTTAACATCTCACGATCCGAATTTCCAGCACTGTGAATGCAACAAGAAGCTTAAAGTGCTTCTGACGTACGTGAATCCCACGACACATTTGAAGACTTTCTTATTCTTAACAGCCGTGGACCAGTGGTCCTCCAGTGTCAAAGGTTCTTTATTTTCCCTGTCCAATCACCACCTGGTGACACTGCCTCTAATAGCAACTGACATCGTAGGGAATGAGTTAGGGGATGGAGATGTTGTTTCACAGGAACGTGGCGAAAATCATCTTACAGTTTCTGAAACTCATTGGAGCTAAGACGGGTTAGTGAATCAGGTGCTATATTTTGGTATTTACCTGATAAATCCCACATCCAAGAGAACTGAATATAACAAGAAATTTTGATGACGAACAGAAGTACCCAAGGAATTTTTCTTTTGAAAGAGACAAACGAAATATTTTATTATTAACGTGATGAATCTAGAAACAAACCAACAGGAACGCATCAACATTTGTAATGTTATTTCAGGGAGCAAATTTAAACGTCTTTGTTTGCTACAAGCTATTACTCAACCAGTTTGATGCAGCTGCTGCAAGTATTACGTAAAGAGTAAATATGAATGACGTCTTTAGGTCAAATTCAATCAGATCAAGTACATCAAGTTACGTGCTCCTGGCGGTGCAATTCTTACTTATGCAGAGGTCGCTGCTCAGAATCATTTTGATGTAGACATTACCTCTCGCGGAACTTAAGAGAGAGAACACATGACGCTTTCACATATGCTAAACATCATATCCTTCAAGACGTTTCTATTATGTCTTGAAATACCAAGTGGCCTGAGTTACGACAGATACTGCATAGTCACGCGAATGTTTAATCGTGCAGTGAAGATAACTGTTGCTGTTATCAACAAGTGTAAGACGGTTGGTGCTGCGAAGCTGGATGTACGCTGCGGAATGACAAGAAAGTGTGAAATATATATTTAAAATATTATTAGTGCGGAAACACCTAACTGTGACTGTTCTACACTGATTTTTAATCTTCAGTCCGGAACCGCGCTGTTTCTACGGTCGCAGGTTCGAATCATGCCTCGGGAATGGATGTGTGTGATGTCCTTAGGTTAGTTAGGTTTAAGTAGTTCTAAGTCTAAGGGACTGATGACCTCAGATGTTAAGTCCCATAGGGCTGAGAGCCATTTGTACCATTTTTTATTTTCAATTTTTAATGAAGCAAACCGTGCATGCCCCTGGGTGACCTAATTAACAAGTCGCCTAAAATCTGTCGCTGCTCGTCGATTGGAAATTCCGTAATCGGTGAGGAAGAATACACCATCTAAAGTAGAAGCAGCCCTGCAGTGCAATGGATTAATGCGCCAAATCAATAGGATGAATCTTGACAATTGTCCCAATGATACTGGCAAACAAAGGCGTTTTCCATTCGTTACTACATCAATTGAAATATTTAATATGCACATACCTTAACTTAGCGATGGTGATGAATTACGTTTGAAGACTCTGTACAAATCAAAGGGAGAAATTGAGCAGGATTCAATTTTTCAGAGGGAGATACTGAGACAACGACTGATTGTCAAAAATCTTTCGGCTGTTATGTAGAGACTGCTCTGATAAGACGCAGCTGTCCTTTGTATTTCCAGATCACTACTTCTGAGACCATTGATCTAATTTTTTAAAGTTCTCGTCGAGAGCCGAATAATGTTCACCACTTCAACCAGCCGCCGAGTCGTTTGACACCATCTCTTAATAAAATCGGTAGGCATCCTTACTGTCTGCGCAAACTACACAACAAATGCAATGAATACATTCTGGCTGTTTAGACTTCTTTGTGGACAAATCTATTTCTGAACCTGATGAAATAACACTTGTCGCTTCCGTTGCGAGTTCTTAGGTTACTTTTGGAGGGGGCCAAGATGATAATATCAGATCATTGTATTACAACTTGAATACGATGCAATACTTAACTTCGTTACAATCCACGTCCACAGGCGTTTTATGAGTATTCTTTGCTAACACTCAACTGTAATGTAACAATTGATACAGAAGAGTATACTGGTCTCTTGGATAATACAATTATCGTACTGTTGGCTCGGTAGAATGATGATGTTCTTGTCTTCGGCGATGAATGCTGGCCGGGCTGAGCGGTACTACTCTCAGACGTAAGTAGTCGAACTGTGGCATGTGGAAACTCTTCTGGGCGTTTCTACGCCACCGTCACTCATTAGTTGTTGCTGCTAGCAGCAACTATGTTTGCTTGTGGTTCCGTTGCGAGATATCAACCTTCCCTTGGTACCTCACTTTTCGGACGACTCGGAAGCTGTTACTTGACTAAGAGGCTCTGTTACTGGCCACTCTGAAGATTCTAAAACAGAGCAATCTCTCCCAGCAGGTACATGTGTCCCTACTGCTAAAAGGTGAAGTAGCTCGTGGTGGTCAAGTTGTGCTTTCAGCAATGTGCAACCATTCAGATGCAACCATAAAGCCAGTACCCATATTCCTCTTCCGTCTAGAGATACACGATCCGACCTCTGTCCTGTATTCAGACTCGGTATAAGAGGAACCAGGCATGTCAAAGGCATTTGAATGTGTAGCATCGTTTCGGGTCCCAGAACATGACGGTTGTCGTGGGTTTTACCTTAACTGACTTTGCGAAAAGAAATGTCAACGTGGTGTTTCGAACACAAACCTTTTAGTCGTCGATTTCAGAACATCAAATTTAGCCACAACAGTGGAGGAGGATCTGTGGACCGTATTGTAACATGAACAAGCTTTCGCATTTTATCCAGGCTTACGACTGGCTCTGCACTTTGTACAGAAGCATGATGAAATGTAATTTTCTACTGTTTCTGTTTTATAATTTCACATTTTTATTTTTAATTATATTTATTTGTTTTTCTTTATACAACTTTACTGCAACAAATTACTAAACTTTTTGTCTCATTTTATAAATTTTAATTTTCCACTCAATTTTCTGGAAGAAAACAAGAGAATTTAAACATCCTATTAAATCTCCCGATTATGTGTTTAGTCTTTTGTCAAAATCGGTGTAAGGTTTATTTTTTTTTGTACATTAAGGCCAATGGAATCTTTTTTAATTTCAAATTTAGGACTTTATGCTTCCTCTTTCAGCTTAATAATCAAAATCTATACGATCGGATGTCTTCGGTTTATCGAAGACTTTGGTTCCCAATGCCGGATTTCAACAGCATTCGTGGTCCTGTGCTGCTGGTTAAAAGCATTCCAGATTTCAATTGGTGTACCGGAATTTTCCATTCATTGATTGACCATACAGTCTGCGAATTTCATGACATTGTCCCCACTGAACGTTTTCTGCTTTGTTACCGTCAATGTTCCATCAACACTGCTTGGTGGGAAACATGTACCTACAATCGGAGTGCTTCTCTGTCTCTGTTTTCTTCCATTAATCCCAGTTCTTCTGTTTTCTTTCAATAGTGTTCGTTGAAGTGAAAATTGAAGCGGGATAGGTATGGAAATACACTCCTCGGGTTTTCCTCCGGATCGTATTATGTAAATCCCGCGAGCAACTGCTCGATCTCTTCAGATGGTGGTAGTTACTGCTGTCACTGCTCCAAGGCGCGACTGATGATAATCGCGCGGCGTCATCGAATATTTATCAGGACGGGAGCATCTAACGCACGTGCTCGGGAGGGCGCTCCTAGTGCCCTGTGCGCGTTCCGTGCTTGCGTTGAGGGCAATGACTGTGTGGCCAGACGCTCCTGTGGCTAAAGACTGAATTAAATCTCAGCAGTGCTTTGCGTCGAGTCATGAATCTGAGGATCTTATTTTTCCTGCATCCCTGTTGTTTAGATTGTCCGTGGTACTGACCTGTTGGGCCTCCTTAACAACACAGTGCGAGAAAAGTGACGCTAGGGATAAAATTCAGTCTTTTTGTAAAGTAGACGATGCTCCGTGTTCAGGAAATGCTCCACTACCACTGATTTATAAGATTGCGCCAGGCGTGTATGACGATGGTGTTCGAAGCAACGTTCTTGTCTGTCTGTCCAATATAAGATTTTTTACAATGACATGGGATCTTATACACGCCACACTTTCTAAGCCCAAGGCCATCTTTGATCGAACACAATAAATCCCTCATTTTTGTTGGCGACAAGAAATGTATCTGATGTCATTCCTTGTGCTTGAAGACATGCCGCCATAATGGGTCGAGACCGCCATTACAGTGGGTGCCTCCGCATCTTCATTTCCATCCCAGCTTTGAATCTGCTTCGAACGGAATGCTTGGCGTACCTGTCTATCGGAATAGCCATAAAGTTGGAATACCGTTCTTAAGTGTAATAGCTCACTAGGTAGACTGTCGACATGAGACCACTTGCACTCTATGCACCAAAGAGTGTAAGGTACTACCGCTGCGTGTAGGGTGATCGAAACTCGTAACCAGATAATATAGTTCTGTGTGAGTTGATTTGCGATAGACACTGTGTCCCAATGTAACACCAGCTTTTCTACGAGTATGACGTCCAGGCAAGGCAAAATGCCATTCTTTACCACTTCCATTGTGAACTATGTATTGAGATGGAGCGAGTTCAGATGCCGGGTAAACTCAGGTAATATCTCTATTCTGTGGAGCGGGCCACACCACAAATGTATCGCCTGAATAGCGCCAGAAGCAGGAAGGTTTGAGACTTGCCGACTGCAGTAATTTTTCCTAAAGTCTTCCATAAAATAGTGGACCACTATGGGAGGAATTTTCATGGCGATACGGTCCACTTGTTCAAAATGCTGGTCATTGAATAAGAAATAAGTTGAGGTAAACACATGTTTAAGCAATGCCACAATGTCTTTCTCAAACTGGTTGCTAATACGCTCTAACGAGTATGGCAGAGGTACTTTCGTAAATGAGGATACAACATCATAGCTAATCAAAAGATCCGACGGTAGTAGCTTCATTGTCTTCAGATGTCCCGTTAAGTCCTCTGAATTCCGGATATGTTGATCACAGTTGACTATGAGAGATTCCAATACCGTAGTGAGATTTTTGGCCACAAAATAGGTAGGAGATCCATAGTTGGTGACTATTGGTCGAAGAGTCCCATCCTTACATATCTTGCATAGGAATGTTTCTGGGAATATCGTTTTAATATAAGTAGCTTTAATTGTTGTTATTTCAAAGCCTAACACTGTAGTTTTAGGTGACAACCCAGGGGTACTATTTTTCATTACAGAATTCTTTCTGGGAGCAAAGCAAATAAAACATGAAATATCTTAGTCTCTTCTCCTGTGTTCGGATGTCAACGTGTGTGATGAACGGTTGTTGGAATTGTTGCGGAGAGCTTCAAAGGACCAGCCGATAAGAAAAATTCCACTTTCAGACAAGATTTTCTCCCCTTCTTCAAAACCGAATATCAGGATTCTTTTGTCAGGGACAGTTTTATCGTCAAATTTGAAAACACTATTATCATCAGTACATTTCAAAATATCTTCACCCAACTGAATCTCCGAATTAGTGCCAATGGCTTCGTTTCTTGCTTTACGCGTTGCAGTCTCGGAGTATTTGCAGTCTATGCATACTGAGAAAAAGGAAATCTTTATCTTTTAGATACTGAAACTGCTCTTTAAGAACATGTTAAACGTCACCGTTTATCCTTTGTGGACTCTTTCCCTGCAGCTGTGCATTCACTTGCACACCTACTTCGTCAGGTGGGCAAGAATGTCGCTGCACAGCAATGATTCTGTTTTTGCAATTATTAAACGTCCTTGGCAGTTACTCTGTTCAGAACTAACTCAAAACCAGTTGGTTTCTTCATAAGATTTTCTGTACTCCCAATAGCGATGACATCCTTGACAAAACACGGCTTCTCTTTCATCCTCGTAATTATTTCCGTTACTGAGACTGCGTTAAACTCAAACAGTTTTGGCCGACGAAACTACACAGAAACGAAAGTTGTCGGTGAGGGCACTGCCTGACTGGCGCTGACAGCACATTCACTGCTGGCCAACGACTGCCGTAAATCAGCAGTGGGGGAGGCTCAGTGAAAAACAGGTTGTCCAGAAGCCCCACAGTATCTGAAATACATAAGAAATTGTGGCAAACACCACTGTCGGCGATCAGTTGTAGCCGCAAGACGATAGTTAGAGACCCACAGTAAATTTAATATTAAAATCAATATTATGCCTTCCTCACTTTCTGACTTTTTGTGCTGATGTCCCGTTCGTAATCCGTTCCACATGGAAACATTTCTATACGCCTTCGTTGCATTCATAGCGCCTGATATTCATCTGATGTCCGAAACTGGAACTAATATTTTTACACCGTAAGTCAGTTCCGCAATAAAGCATTACATTATCTACAAAATTTCGTTGCTATACAATAATTGCAGCCCACACTGGATCTCTGTGTGTAGCTGCACTTTAATTATAAGCACCCGGTATAACTTAATGATACAATATAGATTTTAGACGAATATTTGCGTTTGTGGATTTTTGTGGTCATTAGGCTGTGGTCCAACGTTTCGTCTTCCAACGATGGAGACATCGTTAGGACGCAGAAAGCCGTTATAATCACGGATATCTTCAGCAATACTGTTTATGCTTATAAACAATTCTATTTACTGAGCTGTTTGAGATTGTAATGGTTTTTTGAGTCCTTATAGCCTCCAGCAACGTCTCCAAAATAGTAATACTAATCGTTAGTCACAGAGATAAGAATAAGCCCCTAAGCCGAAAATAACCAAATATACACTCCTGGAAATGGAAAAAAGAACACATTGACACCGGTGTGTCAGACCCACCATACTTGCTCCGGACACTGCGAGAGGGCTGTACAAGCAATGATCACACGCACGGCACAGCGGACAAACCAGGAACCGCGGTGTTGGCCGTCGAATGGCGCTAGCTGCGCAGCATTTGTGCACCGCCGCCGTCAGTGTCAGCCAGTTTGCCGTGGCATACGGAGCTCCATCGCTGTCTTTGACACTGGTAGCATGCCGCGACAGCGTGGACGTGAACCGTATGTGCAGTTGACGGACTTTGAGCGAGGGCGTATAGTGGGCATGCGGGTGGCCGGGTGGACGTACCGCCGAATTGCTCAACACGTGGGGCGTGAGGTCTCCACAGTACATCGATGTTGTCGCCAGTGGTCGGCGGAAGGTGCACGTGCCCGTCGACCTGGGACCGGACCGCAGCGACGCACGGATGCACGCCAAGACCGTAGGATCCTACGCTGTGCCGTAGGGGACCGCACCGCCACTTCCCAGCAAATTAGGGACACTGTTGCTCCTGGGGTATCGGCGAGGACCATTCGCAACCGTCTCCATGAAGCTGTTCTACGGTCCCGCACACCGTTAAGTCGTCTTCCGCTCACGCCCCAACATCGTGCAGCCCGCCTCCAGTGGTGTCGCGACAGGCGTGAATGGAGGGACGAGTGGAGACGTGTCGTCTTCAGCGAAGAGAGTCGCTTCTGCTTTGGTGCCAATGATGGTCGTATGCGTGTTTGGCGCCGTGCAAGTGAGCGCCACAATCAGGACTGCATACGACCGAGGCACACAGGGCCAACACCTGGCATCATGGTGTGGGGAGCGATCTCCTACACTGGCCGTACACCTCTGGTGATCGTCGTGGGGACACTGAATAGTGCACGGTACATCCAAACCGTCATCGAACCCATCGTTCTACCATTCCTAGACCGGCAAGGGAACTTGCTGTGCCAACAGGACAATGCACGTCCGCATGTATCCCGTGCCACCCAACGTGCTCTAGAAGGTGTAAGTCAACTACCCTGGCCAGCAAGATCTCCGGATCTGTCCCCCATTGAGCATGTTTGGGACTGGATGAAGCGTCGTCTCACGCGGTCTGCACGTCCAGCACGAACGCTGGTCCTACTGAGGCGCCAGGTGGAAATGGCATGGCAAGCCGTTCCACAGGACTACATCCAGCATCTCTACGATCGTCTCCATGGGAGAATAGCAGCCTTCATTGCTTCGAAAGGTGGATATACACTGTACTAGTGCCGACATTGTGCATGCTCTGTTGCCTGTGTCTATGTGCCTGTGGTTCTGTCAGTGTGATCATGTGATGTATCTGACCCCAGGAATGCGTCAATAATGTTTCCCCTTCCTGGGACAATGAATTCACGGTGTTCTTATTTCAATTTCCAGGAGTGTATATAACAGAAATCTGTGCATCTCTCGTATGCAAGAATTCTGTGGGACACTGTTGTCAGCTGATGTCGCTGCATCAGGAATGATACTTGGGATTCGGTATGAGAACCACAATGTTTCTTAGGAAGAAACTTAGCTTTCTTATATGAAAATACGTAGACATAAATAAGGACCTCCCTCACACTGTCAAGATATTTTAAATTGTGAAACAAAACTGCGTGAGACGTTATATCCAAGGTATCCCATTTAACTTTATCACCCCAAATGACATTTATCTGTGTGCGGTAAATGAAAAATTGTTTCAACCAATATTTTTGGATAGTTCTTCGTTATACTTTTTTACATATTGCCACAGATAAGAGCCACGGGTTCTAGGTTAATTTATTTAAATGGAACCACGTATATTTGATTCAAGAATACACTTACCCTCTCTAAGAGCTATTCAAATATGTATCACACTACACCATTTTTGTCCACGTAGATGTGCAAACGATAGAGGACGCAGGAAGTCAAAAAATCAAGCTGTTTACTGCCTTGATTGTATACATCACGTACCCAACGTATTGCTGCAGTAGGTTTTTTTTTGTGATTTTCGACCTGTAAACACAGGTACTCTTCCTTCACCACGCCGCGCCTCATTTGCTGTTACATTAGCGTACAGTGTTTTATTGTGGAAGGATGTATGATATACACGCATGACGATAAGGTAGAAAAAGTGTTGATTTACGGAGAAGGTACGCTGACAGGAAAAAATTTAATAAGTTCCATTTTTATGTTCAGTACTCTTGCAGAACTTTATGATTACTATGTTATTATCTCTATCTTGTGCTCTACTGTACATACCAGTGCTGTAATTTGCCGTAGAGGGGCGAAATTACGTTCAAGCGCAACAACTGTACAGCAGACGATTCCCTGACAAGCCACCGCCTTCTCGCTAGATGTTTCGTCATCTGATTTCTTGTCTACATGAAACGGGAAGTTTAAACGCAAGACCTCGAAAACGTCGTAGCACAAAAATACGATGCTGCTCAGGGCCCTGCGCTTGATGCCGTTGTCATGAATCCTCAACTCAGCCCACGACGAATTCCACATGAAGCTGGTGCCTTGTAAACAAGTACACATAGCACTCTGCAAACTCATAAATTCCATCCTTACCGTAATAGTTTTTCTTACCATATTCATTTACACTATGAACTTCATGGAAATGACTTCAGAAATAGGGTTAACTTTGGCCAATGGACTCAGCAACTTCTCACTAATCCTAATTTTTTCTCAGGTTTCTCAGATGTTCTTTTTCCTGACGAAGTGTCACTCTCCACCAAAGGAATTATCAATGTAAGAAATATACGTTATTGGTCCATAAACAACCCTCGATGGCTCCCACAAGTAGAGCGTCAGCGTCCATTTAAAGTTAATATTTGATGCGGAATTATTGGAAATACCATTATCAGTCCTTTATTTGTAAATGGCAACCACAATGGCAGACAATATACTCAATTTATAAGACATACTCTTTCTCTTCTCTTGGTTGGCGTACCTCTGAATCACAGGACGGTGATGTGGTGTCAGCAATGATATATGATCAACATATAATGAATTATGAGCACGACGATTTCTGGACCGTAAACACCCTCGTACGTGGACTGGATGTGGTGGGTCAGGTAGTTTGCCTGGCCGATTTCCTTACATTCCTGATTTTTTTTTTCTATGGGGAGCAGTTAAGGATGCTGTGTACCAAAATGTTCGAACAACGCCAAAGGTTGTGCAGCAACGCATTATTGATGATTGTACAGCCAGCGCGGTATACGGCGTCCTTAATCCACAGAGCGACTGAATGTGTGATTGACAATGGTAACCACGTGATAAAAACCCGCCGTTTTTTACATATAATGGTAGTGTCACAGTAAAAGTTACTACAAAGGGCCATGTTACTTCTGCGTTGTCATTAGTACTGTAATACCTTACTGTAAAATAACAAGATCAAATTACTGTACAGTACAGTAAGGCTACATTCAGTGTTTGTTGGAGCTTGTAAAATGTTCAAACGCGCTTTTAAGAGGTTAAAAGATTTAGTTAATGGAATGCACTGAAGTGATATGTCAATTAGAGAAGTTATTTATTACTTATCATTTCCACAACTACTACTGTCGTGGATAAAACGGTACAATGTAATAGATGTTTGAATAGCTCTTGGAGAATGTAAGTTTACTCTTGAATAGAAAGTACGTGATTCCATTTAAAAAATTTAACTTTTACCCCGTTTCTCCTGTATCTATGGATACATATTAAATGTATGTAAGAGAAATTACCTAGTGCTGTTAAAAAACCTTGGTTGAAACAGATTTTTATCTAACGCACTGGAACTTATTTTCGTTGACAAGATAAACGGGACGCCTTGGACAAAAAATAAATTCTAGTACCATTTATGTAAAGAAATTGAAGGTGACGGAAATGTTTCAGACGCTCCGAACATTGGCTAATAGTGGCCCAATGAAAATTATGGCACCATCCCAGATAAGACGGAAATGCGTTTGCCTCCGTAAATGGCTGCTGTAGAAGTGACAGATGCGAGAGCAGTGTTACGACAGTCTCCGAAGATAATCCAACCAGCCAGTACGCGAATTTCAAGCAATATTCTTAAGAACAGCCAACGGTCCTGCCGCAGTGGTAACCCCACTTCCTGTCAGATCACTGGAGTTAAGCACTTCCTAGCTTGGTTAGCACATGGATTAGTGACCATTCAGGTCTTCCGAGGGCTGTTGATATGCAGGGTTCAATAAGCCCTTTCGATGGAAATTGAGGAGCTAACTGGTCGAGAAGGAGCCGCTCTCGTCGCGAAACTGACAACGGCTGGGAGAGCGGGCTGCCGACCGTATGCTCCTCTACATCCGCATACTCTGATGCTTATGGGCTGACGATGACATGGTGATCGGCTGGTACCGTTGGTGCTTGGGCGTGATCGGAGTTTGTTTTTAAATAAAATCACCCGAATATGTAAAAATCGGGACCATAAGTATAACAATAAATATAAACCTTTTAAAATGTCGAAGGAAGACAGCATGGTCATTAATTCCTATGCAAGGAACCATTGGCATTTATGACCTAGTACCGGGTTCCACTCATAATATCGAAGCCATCAGTCAATACAAACATTTCAAAACATCATCATTAGTCACTGAATTCTCAGGTTGTAACAACAAGGCCTTAGCTGCAGCACTTTATGCAACTGGAATAAGAACTTAGGAATGAGGAATAGGTGGAAATACTTGATGTTTTAGTTTCAACAAACTGTTTAAAGCATTAGTAAGTGGCAAACTTAAAATTACGAAAACATAAAAGAATTAAACTATAAAATATATAGCAGGAGTGGAACAAGAACATTAATTACTCTTAAGGTAACCAAAGACATTTCTAGTAACTGTATCATCGAAGTCTTCAGATACTGCAAGTTATACTACAATACACCGAAACCATGACGCAGCGTGACACCACGACAATAGCTACAGACCACAGCACGCAGCGCCATACAGAAAATGAAATGTACCAATGTTTTAAAAATACTAATGAAAACTACATGTTTTTGCAATCCGAGATGAAACAAAGAACAATCTACAACAAAAAAGGAGATGTTCAAAATACAGCTACTGTTTATGACAGGAAAAAGTTTTAAGAAATGTGGAGAATACCTGTCATTACTACCACAGATTTATTACACATAATTTATCCAGTACAGTAATAATTAATTAAACTGAAAAGTTTAGAGATAGTTCCAAAGGTCATGGAACTGGAGGAAAGCAATTTTTGTTGAAGCCACTTTTTTAAATTTGTAACAAGATATGGCTGCCTTTTGTTCTGCGCGAGTGCCTGAGCTCGTTCGAAGGCATTTTGGTGCTTTTTAGTGTCGAACGTTAAAGCTGCAAACTTTCATTAAGAGGCTGAAATGCATGGTTATTGTCTCTAAGATTGTTGCCTAAAGTGCTCAAACGACTAGGAAAACAACTGTATCAGAAATGACAACCAAGCGGCGAAAATATTTTAACGTTAACAACAGACACGCTATAATTTATAAAAGCCAACTCTATCATATTTATTAGATTTTTTTACCGACTGCGACGGTAACATGAATCCAACTTTTTCCTAACACGGCAATCTACTCTTACACTGTTTTCTTCATATTTTAAAGCGTTTGGAACCTTATAATGGAATGACTTTCAGTGCGTGATGAACACGTTCCCCTTTCCCCTTCTTCCCTCTCTCTCTCTTTTCTTCTTTTCCTTACTTAACGAAAAAAAGGGCCGTGTGTGGTTTCTGCCGAAAGAACAGAATAGAGCAGCCTATGTATGTTTCTTATTTTACAACAATTTTTATGTCCAACCTGGATAACATTACTGAGTACATGTTCACGAGAATCGTTATGTACAATTCCTCTACCACGTGTAGTATAACATGAAAATAAATTTACACGTCAAGTGCTGGCGGGACTCTCATCTAATGATAACATCGATGCAGATTGGTTAGCGATACGTATCGACGACTGCTAATTAGTCATCCATCATCTTAAATGAAAGGTCAAGACAATAAAGACCTACATTTCTCTCAATTTCAATGGTAAACTTTTATAATGGATACAGGAGATTCGAAGTGTAGATTTTTTTCTCGTTGCCTTCAAATAACGTGATAATATCTTTCATATATTTGCAGTGCAGCACAATTTTTTGGGGGGAATTTATAGGGTGCGAATTAAAGAATGAATTTTTCACACTGCAACGGAGCTTGCAATTATATGAAAGTTCCTGGTAGATTATGAAAGTGTGCTGGGCCCAGACTCGAATTCGGGATCTTTGCTTTTCGCGGGCAAGTGCTCTTCGTACTGAGCTGCTAAGACAGGAGGCTAGGTAGTGCCTGGGTAGCTCACTCGATACAACACTTACCCGTGAAAGGTGAAGGTCCTGAGTTCAATTATGGGTCCAGCACACTGTATCAGTCTGCCGGAAGTTTCTAGAACTAAACAAATCATTCTCCAGAAAATTAGTGAATATGTTCACCGTTGAGCCAGAAGAGCTGCTGGCTTTGGCAAGTTCTGTTCTTTGCAAATACAACTTGGCAGTGAAGGTAAAGTAACTAAAAGAAAGGAAAACTTGAATCTGTACGATGATTCAATGTTTTTGAAATAGGGTAAGGATGGTGTTACTGACCAGTAGCTGAGACGTGCTCTGCATTAATTTTATCAGACATATTCTCCTAAGTTGCAACATCCCGTAATCCTTTTAATATAGTTTATTTCACTCCACCTATGTGATGATGAGTTTCTCCCGAAAGACATCATATGCTAAAATTAGTTCGGCGACGACAACACATTTTTTTCCATTTAGTACCTGCAAGTACAAAATTTCTCTGACATATCTACCACCTCAGACATATAAACTTTTAATAAGTAACGAATTAAGGTAAAATTATGTTGTTTTATCGCTCATTCTCCGTTGACAGGCTCACTGACTAAGATCTAAGTCACTTGAATTATTCGAAGAGCAGAGAGTTTATTGTATGCATCAAGTTGTGAACTCCCAATAAACATATCCATTATCTTCAAGCGAAGACATAAAAATTCTGTATTTATTCATTCCGTCGCCCTCAGAATCACGTAAAGGGCCATTCGATGGATCCAGCTAAATACTGTCCGGACGATACGTTGCTCTAAATTGATAGCAGTAGGGCCTACCCTACAGGCTCTCCACCGTCTGCTGTTGTGGGCAGCAGCTCGTTGTTATGCAGATTAAGCGCTCCACGACTGTCATAATAGAGCGGTTACGCAGTAGAAGCACCTCAGAGTCTATCAACTGGAACCTGTTAATTATCACGAAGCTGTTTACACGTTCACCACAGAACCACATAAGCACCCACTGGACGACCCAACTCGCCTATAGTGGCAACGAGAAATAGCACCCTTCGTTGTTATCGCAGACAGAGAAGCCGAGCGACGCTATTAGAGGAAATATGGGTAAGAGCCAGTCAAATCGTAATGGTGGTGTGGAATGTTGCTATTACAAACACGTGCTGTTCTGTCTCTCTTTTAGTACTTTACAAGAAGAAAATCACGTGACATTAAGAATAATGACTTTATGAATAACGACGTTAGTGTATCTCACCGGCCTATTTACCTTTATTGCTCGATTTGTGACACAAAGTACCCAAGATACTAATTTCCTATAACGCAATAATTTGCCCTAATTTAACGGTATAATATTATTAGGAAGGTGGTATGAAGAATATTGGAAGAAATGCGACCAATGCGGGTAGATGGAGGAACATTCCGACCCCGGGAACCAAGAACACGAAAATAGAGCTCAAAATGAGATAGGTAATTTAGACAAATAACAGGTAATAAACTGAGAACTCTGAGAACTAATTTTTTTGTAGAGTACACCGACTTTTGACTGTGTAATACTGTATTTGTGTTCTGTAATATTTAGATTTCAGCTTTTATACCATTATCAAGAACAATGATAAACGTTATTAGACGTCTCATACCAGTGAAGTCAGTCCTTACGAGATAGGACATGTTAATGGTCTGGGAACTTTTAACGCTTTCCTTCATAATGGAATAAATGCCGAAATCTAGATGGCGCAGAAGGTAAATGCAATAATCCACAGTCAAATGGCGGTTTACTCTTTCAAAAAATATTGCATGACTGTCATTTAACACCACTGACAACTTTTTTTCAGAAGTTAGCCAGAAGACTGACTTGATGTAGCTGTATGAGCTAGTCTATCCTACACAAGCATCTTTGTTTATACACTCCTGGAAATTGAAATAAGAACACCGTGAATTCATTGTCCCAGGAAGGGGAAACTTTATTGACACATTCCTGGGGTTATGATCATATGATCACACTGACAGAACCACAGGCACATAGACACAGGCAACAGAGCATGCACAATGTCGGCACAAGTACAGTGTTTATCCACCTTTCGCAGCAGTGCAGGCTGCTATTCTCCCATGGAGACGATCGTAGAGATGCTGGATGTAGTCCTGTGGAACGGCTTGCCATGCCATTTCCACCTGGCGTCTCAGTTGGACCAGCGTTCGTGCTGGACGTGCAGACCGCGTGAGACGACGCTTCATCCAGTCCCAAACATGCTCAATGGGGGACAGATCCGTAGATGTTGCTGGCCAGGGTAGTTGACTTACACCTTCTAGAGCACATTGGGTGGCACGGGATACATGCGGGCGTGCATTGTCCTGTTGGAACAGCAAGTTCCCTTGCCGGTCTAGGAATGGTAGAACGATGGATTCGATGACGGTTTGGATGTACCGTGCACTATTCAGTGTCCCCTCGACGATCACCAGAGGTGTACGGCAAGTGTAGGAGATCGCTCCCCACACCATGATGCCGGGTGTTGGCCCTGTGTGCCTTGGTCATATGCAGTCCTGATTGTGGCGCTCACTTGCACGGCGCCAAACACGCATACGACCATCATTGGCACCAAGGCAGAAGCGACTCTCATCGCTGAAGACGACACGTCTCCATTCGTCCCTCCATTCACGCCTGTCGCGACACCACTGGAGGCGGGCTGCACCATGTTGGGGCGTGAGCGGAAGACGGCCTAACGGTGTGCGGGACCGTAGCCCAGCTTCTTGGAGACGGTTGCGAATGGTTCTCGCCGATACCCCAGGAGCAACAGTGTCCCTAATTTGCTGGGAAGTGGCGGTGCGGTCCCCTACGGCACTGCGTAGGATCCTATGGTCTTGGCGTGCATCCGTGCGTCGCTGCGGTCCGGTCCCAGGTCGACGGGCACGTGCACCTTCCGCCGACCACTGGCGACAACATCGAGGTACTGTGGAGACCTCACGCCCCACGTGTTGAGCAATTCGGCGGTACGTCCACCCCGCCTCCCGCATGCCCACTATACGCCCTCGCTCAAAAAGTCCGTCAACTGCACATACGGTTCACGTGCACGCTGTCGCGGCATGCTACCAGTGTTAAAGACTGCGATGGAGCTCCGTATGCCACGGCAAAATGGCTGACACTGACGGCAGCGGTGCACAAATGCTGCGCAGCTAGCGCCATTTGACGGCCAACACCGCGGTTCCTGGTGTGTCCGCTGTGCCGTGCGTGTGATCATTACTTGTACAGCCCTCTCGCAGTGTCCGGAGCAAGTATGGTGGGTCTGACACACCGGTGTCAATGTGTTCTTTTTTCCATTTCCAGGAGTGTATGTAGGTACTGTAATCGACAGCCATTTGAATCAGCATACTGTACTGAAGCCTTTACCTACCCCTGCATTTATTAGCCACTCTTCCTTGCATCACCAATTTGATCATATCTAGCTGCCTCACGACATATTCTGTCACCTGCTACCTCCTCTTACTCAAGTTCTGTCACAATTTCTTTTCCCCCAGTTTGATTCCATGCCTCTTCATTTGTTATTCGATCTGTTCATTAAATCGCCAGCATTCTTTTGAAGGACCGTATTTCTGAAGCTTCTACTCTCTTCTTATCTGAAATATTTACGATTAACATTTCACATCCATACAAGGCTATACTCAAGAAATACATCGTAGCACATTTATATTTGATGTCATCAAATTTCTCTTTTCGAGAAATGATTTTCTTGTTACTGGCAGTTTGCATTTCATATCCTACCTACTTTGACTGTTGTCAGTTTTTTAGCGGTACTAATAGCAATCTTAATCGACTATTTTATGTGTCTCATTTCCTAATCTATTTCTTTCAACATAACATGCGTTAACTCGTATACAGATTGAGTGAACTTGTGGAAGAAAAAAATATGCCACTTCCTGGTAGATTAAAACTCTGTGCCGGACCAGGACTCGAACACAGGACCTTTGCCTTTCACTGGCAAGTGCTCTACAATCTGAGCTACCCAAGCACGACTCATGCCCCGTACTCACAGCTTGTTGTTGTCTTCAGTCCAAAGACGGCCATGATGCAGATCTCCATGCTACTCCATCCTGTGCAAGCCTCTTAATCTCTGAGTGTCTACTGCAACACTCATCCTTCTGAATCTGCTTACTGTGTTCATTTCTCTGTCTGCCTCTACGATTTGTACCCCCCAATATTGCATTCAATGCTAAAGTGGTTATCGCATGATGCCCAGAAGGCTTGTGGCTGGTTGCTTCTTTCTTCTATTGTACCAAAAATTTCTCTTTGCGCAGTTCAATTCAGTAGATCATGAGATACCTTATCTACCCATCTAATCTTCAGACACTGTAAAAATATACATCTTTAATTTTGCTGGTAATTGGTATGTTTAAAAGTCCCAGCTTATGCTCATTCCCACATTAACTACATTTTTTAATACTATAGAACTTTAAATTACCCCAAACAAACTTAAGGTACAAATGACCTCAATTTGCAGTATCTTTTCTAAGTATATTTAAAAACTTTAGATTATAACTCACTAACAGTTTTGGTAATTTTGAATGTGTCTGAGCTACATAGAAACTCTATATTCCTTTATGTATGATCCAGTAAAATATTCTCCAACCACATCCTTGTCTTTGGGTATGAAATTATCAAATATTACAAATTGACTATCTCGACTTAATTCAATGGTATAACTTCATAATTATTTTCAGTAAAGGTAGTAATCTTCTCACTATTTTTGTCTTGTACTTTTTGTAGATTTTCGTAAACTCTCAATACTTTGGCTGATCTAAAGTTCTAATGTAGATATACAGACTATTGGTTTTATTCCAGTTCAACAAATCTGGAAGCAGAATTTAATTGTTAATGATTATAGTTGTTTTTCACATCTGCTTGGCCCTATTATTGCACATGAAATAGAATTTGGCAATTTTCCCAGTGTTATTTATTGATTGTTTTCTGGAATTCTTATTTTTGCTTCTCAGTCTCGTTTCATTTAATTAATGATATTTTCATTACTAGTAAATAAGTCACCTATTTCAATTTAGTGCTGTATTATCTGTCTGCAAAAACGATTGACAGTACTATAGTATAAAACAACAGTAATGTTGGACTAGTTCGTTATTATACACTTCAACTTCAAATAGTATGTCAAATAATATATTGCGTTGTTATGGAGAGAAAATAGATATTTCTGTGGCCAAAATATTTTAAAAAGCTTAGAAAAATTTGTTCATGGTAAAAAGCGAAATGTTCACATTAAGACAAATGAAATTTTAAATAGTTTTCTTATTGAAAGTGATGTTGGATTGCGTATGGTTATGAGTGATAGAATTAGTAATGTGCTTGAATTTAGCTGTCAAACTATTTTTGCTAATGAAAAGACTGATGCTAACAACATTCCTAAAGTTATTCCATTTAAATTAATCTACATGAATTTTAATTTGGCTGATTGTATGTTTTTGAAGCATATTGAACAGTTTCATTGATAAACTAATATTACTGCTTCTTTCAGGTAAAATGTCAAATTTGGTGGACGACTAATTCTGAACCACATTATCACATCTGTATTTCAGTATTTAATATTATTCATGAAATTACTATAACTCATGAAAATGATAATTTGATTCACTTCAGTGTTCCTGCAAGTGGCTTAGTAATATACTAATGTCTGCTTTTAGCTGACACTAATGAATTTTGATTATTAAATGAACATAATGAAGTAAATACAACCAAAATGTTGCTAACAAGAGTAGTGAAATTAACATCCATATAGCAGATAGATTGCTTCTTCCTTATCATGCTCAGTTGTACATGACCTTTTGGATTGTTGAACCAGATGGATCAGATTACCCAGCTCATTAAGAATTAATCAATGATTATGGAGAAATGCTACATTATTTTATACCCATAAAAGGGAAATAATGTTTATCTAGAGTTGAACATATTTTTATTTCATTTTCTGTTTTGTTGCAGTTGGCTTCATCCATTGGCAATAAAATTAGAATAGGAAGATATACACTTAGAATAGGAAAAATAAAGAGCATGAAAAATGAGTGGCTTTATCCACTTTTAATGCTTGGTAGATTTTTGAAAGGCAATAAATAGATCATGTTTGAGAGCGATTTTTTGGTAATTTTTAAATTGTCTTCTAGATCTGCTGTTGCTACTCGTAGATGGGCTAATAGGAATGAAGCTGGAATTGAAATAAAAGATAATCCTCAAAATCAAGATAGAACTGTTGTAGATTCAGGGGAAATTCACATATCTTTAGTTAAATATGAACTTAGTTATGAGCTAAAACAATGAGAAACAGTCTTGCAAATCAAAAAATTTCGTTTGTTAATTACTAGCTGTGAAAGTCACTGCATTACACAGAATTTTGAGTTAGGTATTATGAATTTCTACAACTCAGCAGAATTTGATAAGCCCTAATTCATATTCATTACAATTCAAATAAATAAAAACATCAGTCACTGCTTCATCATTGTTCGATCATGTTAAGCTATGTAAACTTTATCTGGAACTTAGATCCACCACACAATAATTTATCAGCTTACAATTTTTTTCCAGATTTTAAATGCGATACAAAACTGAAAGGTCGATGGTGATATAAACTTAAATAATTTCTAATGAACTACCCAACTGGTGACATAAATAAGACTCATACAAAGAATGTATTTGCCACCTCGAAACACTGTTGAAATTTTGGGCAAACTTTTGTGATAAGGTTCCTGCAGATGCCATTCCTTAGATAATTATGAACAGTAAAATGATCCACACATACGATGAACAGCACAGGAGATTAACTACATATTTTGCAAAGCATTTAAAGAAAGATGGATGAAATTTTTTTCTCAGTTAGAAGATGTTGTAGTTATTGTTGTTGTGGTTTCAGTCCTGAGACAGGTTTCATGCAGCTCTCCACGCAACTCTATCTTGAGCAAGCTTATTCATCTCCCTGTACCTACTGCAACATACATCCTTCTCACTCTGCTAAGTGTATTAACCTCTTGGTCTTCCTCTACGATTTTTACCTTCCACACTGTCCTCCAATACTAAATTGGTGATCCCTTTATGCCTCAGAACATATCCTACTAACCGATCCCTTCTTCTAGTCAAGTTGTGCCACAAACTACTCTTCTTCCCAATTCTATTCAATACCTCCTCATTAGTTATGTGATCTACCCATCTAATCTTCAGCGTTCCTCTGTAGCACCACATTTCGAAAGCTTCTACTCTCTTAATGTCTAAACTATTTATCGTGCATGTTTCAGTTTCATACATGGCTACACTTCATGCAACTAATTCCAGAAACGACTTCCTGAGACTAAAATCTACACTCAATGTTAACAAATTTATATTCTTCAGAAATTCTTTCCTTGCCATTGCCAGTCTACATTTTATATCCTCTCCACTTCGACCATCATCAGTTATTTTGCTCCCCAAATAGCAAAATTACTTTACTACTTTAAGTCTCTCATTTCCTAATCTAATTCCCTCAGCAACACCCGACTTAATTCTACTACATTCCATTATCCACGTTTTGCTTTTGTTGATGTTCATCTTATTCCTCTTTTCAAGCCACAGACCAAACTGTTCAACTGCTTTTCCAAGTCCTTTGCTGTCTCTGACAGGCTTACGACGTCACTGGCGAATCTCAAAGCTTTTATTTCGTCTCCGTGGATTTTAATACCTACTCCGAATTGTTCTTTTGTTTCCTTTACTGCTGATCGATATACAGATTGAACAACATTGGGGAGAGGCTACAACCCTGTCTCACTCCCTTCCCAACCACTGCTTCCCTTTCATGCCCCTCGACTCTCATAACTGCCATCGGGTTTCTGTACAAATAGTAAATAACCTATCGTCCCCTATATTTTACCCCTGCCACCTTCAGAATTTTAAAGAGAGTATTCTGGTCAACTTTGTCAAAAGATTTCTCTAAGTCTACAAATACAAGACATGTATGTTTGCCTTTCCTTAATCTTTATTGTAAGATAAGGCATAGCGTAAATATTGCCTCAGGATCAAACTGATCTTCCCTAAAGTAGGCTTCTACCAGTTTTTCCGTTCGTTTGTAAAGAATTCGCGTTAGTATTTTGCAGCTGTGACTGATTAAACTGATAGTTCGGTAATTTTGACATCTGTCAACACCAGCTTTCTTTGGGATTGGAATTATTACATTCTTCTTGAAGTCTGAGGGTTTTTCGCCTGTCTCACACATCTTGCCCACCAGATGGTGGAGTTTTGTCAGGACTGGCTCTGAAAAGGTTGTCAGTAGTTCTAATGGAGTGTTGTCAACTCCTGAGGCCTTGTTTCGACTGAGACCTTTCAGTGCATCTTCAAACTCTTCACACAGTATCATATGTCCCGTTTCATCTTCATCTACATGCTCTTCTGTTTGCATAATATTGCTCTCTAGTACATCACCCTTGTATAGACCCTCTATATATAGCTTCCACCTTTCTGCTCTCTCTTCTTAGCTTAGAACTGGTTTTCCATCTTAGCTCTTAATATTCATACAAGTGGTTCTCTTTTCTCCAAAGGTCTCTTTGATTTTCCTGTAGGAAGTATCTGTTTTACCGCTAGTGAGATAAGCCTCTACATCCTAACATTTGTCCTCTAGCCATCCCCGCTTCCTGTCAATCTCATTTTTGAGACGTTGGTTTTCTTTTTTGCGTGCTTCATTTACTGAATTTTTATATTTTCTCCTTTCATCAATTAAATTCAATATTTCGTCTGTTACCCACGGATTTGTACTAGCCCTCGTCTTTGTACCTACTTGTACCTCTGTTGCCTTCACTTCTGCATACCTCAGAGCTAACCATTCGTCTTGTACTGTATTTCTTTCCCCCATTCCTGTTAATTGTCCCCTTATGCTCTCCCTGAAACGCTGTACAACCTCTGGTTTAGTCAGTTTATCCAGGTCCCGTCGTCTAAAATTGCCACTTTTTTGCAGTTTCTTCAGTTTTAATCTACAGTTCATGATCAATAGATTGTGGTCAGAGTCCACATCTGCCCCTGGAAATGTCTTAAAATTTAAAACCTGGTCAATAAATCTGTCTTACTATTACATAATCGATCTCATATCTTGTAATATCTACAGACTCTACCAAGCAGTTTCCTCTTTCATTTCTTACCCCCAATCCATTACTCTCCCTTTTCCTACTATCGATTTCCAGTCACCCATGACTATTAGATTTTTGTCTCCCTTCAATATCTGAATAAGACAATGAGCAAAATTCATCAAGATGACGTGAAACTCTTAATGGGAGACTTCAATGCTTAACTTGGCAAAGAAAACATCTGTCGAAAAATCATTGACGAGAATTCTGCGCACCAAAACACAAACACGATGGGCACACTGCTAGTTGTTATCTGCCAACAATTTGATCTCAAGATTATGCCTATCCACTTCAAACATCCAATACACAAACAGAAAAATTGGCGGTCACCACTACCAACAACTCGGTGAATAACATATCGATCACGTAGCCATCTTACATGCCCACTACAGAACCATCCATGTTGTTCAAGACCGACGGGATGCAAACATCGATTTGGACCACTACCTTACACATATCAGAGTAAGATTTTCCCCGAAAAGAGTTCACCACAAAAAAGCCCACATCCAGAAGTTTAATGTTCCCAAAATTCAGAAACAAAAATCACACAAGAATGGAAGAAAGAACCAGCGAATAATTGGACGGATTTTCTAACAAAATAATCAGAGAAGCCAAAGAACTGATCCCACAACAAAAAGAAGCTACACAACTCTCGTGGAATTCTGACTGTGATCAAGCCGTCATCAACCTCCGGTTCGCAAAACAACAGCCACAAATCACCAGGAACCCAACAGCACTTCCTCAATATCCAAGGAGAACCACCAGGAAAAAAACGGAACTACATCACTGAACAACTCAGATCAAGACACGATAACTTCCGGAATTTCAACAACAGAAATTTTTATGAGACTTTCGCAAGCAAAATTAAATGTTACTCAACGCAAAATCTGAATTTCAGGAAACGAGTTGGAAAACTTGCACTCACAAACCCAGAAAACTGTGAAGAACTGGTATGGTACTTTTCCGACCTCCTCAACTGCCACAAACCACCCAAACGTCTCAAACACATATTCCTGGGCACAAAAAACTCTTTGCAGAACCACCAACTCAAGAAGAAATTCATCACCACATCAAGAAACTCAGAAACGGAATGACATCAGGAGACGATGGAATGGTCGTAGGATTACTGAAAAGTCTTGGGGCCACGATCAGTTCAGGAAATCACATAGATCGGCCCAGAAAGCTGGTTAAATGTAAACCTCACAGACGACTGGAGATGTGTACTCATCCATTCACTCCACAAAAAAGGAAACAAATGCGACGTAAATAACAACATAGGTACTCCATACTCCCCATTCCTTATAAAACACTCTCCAAGTGCCTCCTACAATGCGCACAAAAACTGCTCGAGCCCCTAATTGGTGAATACCAGACAGGTTTTAGACAACACACTGAAAAATTTTCACCCTGAGATCCTCATTAAAACCTCGAGCAACACGAAATCTCCCAACCATCTACACATTCTTCGACTTCAAGGAAGCTTACGACCCCGTATACCGACAGTGCTCTTTAATATACTCGAGGAAAGCAATCTTGACCCGATAACACGATGACTCATCCAACAAACACTAACCGACACAACTTCCAAAGTCAAGCTCAGCGGAAAATTCTCCCAACATTTCCTCATCAAAACCGGCGTCCGAGAGGGTGACTGAGTCTACCCACAACACTCTTCAACATCGTTGTCGGTAAAGTCATCAAATAATGGGGGAAAGGAACTGAAAAAACAAAACAGCGGGAGACAAATCATGCTAAGAAAAAAGGGGATTACGCTAATGTCACATCTTTAGCCTTCACTGACGATCTCGCGATCCTCTCGGAGGACGAACTAACACCAGTTTGTCAGATCGGAGTGCTCAAAGAAAATGGCGCAAAAGTCGGGCTCCTAAACTCTTTCATAAAAACTGAATTTACGACCACAGAAGATGTGAAAATAGAAAATTTGATCACAGATTACGGCGCAATAAACAGAATCAAACACTTTAAATACTTGGGTTAAATCACCGAACCAACAGGAGCAGAAAGATTAGCCCAAAAGGCACGTGAAGAAAAATGTCAATATCATACAGGAAAATTTCTAAACATCTACAGCAAAAGGTGCATAAATATCGGAACAAAAAACCGACGTTAAGTGACTGACATCAAACCTGATGCCAGCGAGAACCTAAACCTCAATTACAAATTGGATTTTGAAAACATCAAAGAAGTTGAAAGAAAATTATTCGGAAAATGCTAGATCTAAAGGTCACCGACGAAGGATATCGGCTACGTTAAAACATGGCAACATAAAAATGCTCCAACATTGAAACAGACTTCCGTAAACGACGACTGAAGTTCTATGGACCTTATGAGACTGGATGACAACAGATTAACAAATAATTCTAATGTATTCACATAAACTAAAAACGTCAAAATTATGGATCAAGCAAAATCAAACTGATCTCAAAAATGCCTACATCATATCCGCAGACAACGTAGATCAAGAAATCTTCAGAGAGAAGATTCATTGCTGTGAAGTTGCACCAGAAGTAAAACCCAAAAGATCGACAGGAATATGGAAGGAAGGATAACAAGCTAAACATAACAATAGGGTGGAACAGTCCTGGAAGGACACGAAAAATGGTAATGACAGATTGTAGCTTGCTTTGTGTGATCCTCTGTGGTACTAAACAATTTAAATATATAAATAATTTTCAATCAAACCAAAAACTCCATTCATAATTATTATTTTTCATTTTCTTCAATCCAGTTACCCCAGTTAACATGTCGATCAGCGAACAACTGAAATCCCATTTAGTTCTTAATTTCACACATCTACCTTGTAAAAGAATCTTGAACTTGTTATTAAGCTCCATACAATTTTTTCTCCATATTTAGTATTAAAATATTCCAGTATTTTTATAAAAAACATTTACTTGTACCTCACTATTTTTTTTACCGCTGCTTGCATTACTGAACTTCTTGAGTAGGGGCTCTGTCTATACAGCAAACCTTTTTATTAATAATTTAGTTTCAAATATCAGAAATCGAAACAATATCAAAGAAACCTATAGGGCCTTCTCTTGATGTATCTTGTTTGCCTGTTATTTGTATTCTTTGGGTTATTTCTGATGTTGCTGTCGTATCGCATTTTTTCTGTGATATTGCTGCTGTCCCATCATTGGCTTGTAGATTGTTGAGCTGCCAATTAACTACCAGATTCAGCTGGAATATGTTTCCAAAAATGCAAGGCAGTAAATGTCTCAGTAATGGCCAGTCAAACCATTGGCTAAGGAACCAGCTTTGCCTATATTGGCTAGCCAAAACCTTTTACAGATCATGTATATAGTTGCTATTACATGTGACAAAGGTTATTCATGAACAAAAAATTAGGTATCTGTTAGACTTTCCAGAACGAGCACTGTGTAACAAGTTTATCTTGCGTGAAACAGATACAGAGGAGACTGTGTTTTCATGGTGTGAAGTGAGCATTGCATCTCTATATCACTTATGCACACTTCCTAAATCAACCAGTCGAGTCAGTGCTCTCACGCAGGCAATACTTGTATAATGTAGTACCACTTCTCTACACCTGAATAAACTAGGTTTTGTTTATTTCTCAGATTGCATAATCTACGTATCATCTTCTATCATCCCCCCCCCCCCCCCCCCTTAAAGATGGACCTTGCCGTTGGTGGGGAGGCTTGAATGCCTCAACGATAAAGACAGGCGAACCTTAGGTGCAACCACAACGGAGGGGTATCTGTTGAGATGCCAGACAAACGTGTGGTTCCTGAAGAGGGGCAGCAGGATTTTCAGTAGTTGCAGGGGCAACAGTCTGGATGATTGACTGATCTGTCGTTGTAACACTAACCAAAACGGCCTTGCTGTGCCGCTACTGCGAACAGCTGAAAGCAGGGGGAAACTACAACCATAATTATTCTCCAGGGGATGCAGCTTTACTGTGTGATTTAATGATGATGGCGTACTCTTGGGTAAAAAATTCTAGAGGTAAAATTGTTCCCCATTCGGATCTCCGGGCGGGGACTACTCAAGAGGACGTCATTATCAGGAGAAAGATAACTGGCGTTCTACGGATCGGAGTGTGGAATGTAAGATTCCGAAATCGGGCAGCTACCTAAAAATTTAAAATGGGAAATGGATAGGTTAAAGTCAGATATAGTTGGAATTTGTGAAGTTTGGTGGCAGGAGGAAGAATACTTTTGGTCAGGTGAATACAGGGTTTTAAATACAAAACCAAATAGGGGTAACGTAGGTGTGGGTTTAATAACAAATAAAAAATAGGAGTGTGGGGTAAGTTACAACAAACAGCATAGTGAACGTATCATTCTGGCCAAGATAGACACGAAGCCCACGCCTACAGCTGTAGTAAAAGATTATATGCCAACTAGCTCTGCAGATGACAAATAAATTGACGAAATCTATTGTGCATGCTGTGTTGCCTGTGTCTATGTGCCTGTGGTTCTGGCAGTGTGATCATTTGATGTATCTGACTCCAGGAATGTGTCAATAAAGTTTCCCCTTCCTGGGACAATGAATTCATATGATCTGGAGGCGGGCTGCACGATTCTGGGGCGTCAGCGGAAGTCGGCCTAACGGTGTGCGGGACCGTAGCCCAGCTTCATGGAGACGGTTGCGAATGGTCCTCGCCGATACCCCAGGAGCAACAGTGTCCCTAATTTGCTGGGAAGTGGCGGTGCGGTCCCCTACGGCACTGCGTAGGATCCTACGGTCTTGGCGTGCATCCGTGCGTCGCTGCGGTCCGGTCCCAGGTCGACGGGCACGTGCACCTTCCGCCGACCACTGGCGACAACATCGATGTACTGTGGAGACCTCACGCCCCACGTGTTGAGCAATTCGGCGGTACGTCCACCCGGCCTCCCGCATGTCCGCTATACGCCCTCACTCGAAGTCCGTCAATTGCACATAAGGTTCACGTCCTCGCTGTCGAGGCATGCTACCAGTGTTAAAGACTGCGATGGAGCTCCGTATGCCACGGCAAACTGGCTGACACTGACGGCAGCGGTGCACAAATGCTGCGAAGCTAGCGCCATTTGACGGCCAACACCGCGGTTCCTGGTGTGTCCGCTGTGCCGTGCGTGTGATCATTGCTTGTACAGCCCTCTCGCAGTGTCCGGAGCAAGTATGGTGGGTCTGACACACCGGTGTCAATGTGTTCTTTTTTCCATTTCCAGGAGTGTACATGGTGCACAAGATGTACGACACAGGTGAAATTCCCTGAGACATAAAGATGAACGCAGTAATTCCAGTTCCAAAGAAAGCAGGTGCTGACAGGTCAGAACGTTTCCGAACGATCAGCTTAATATGTCATGATCGCGAGAGCCATAGTCGAGCACGTTGATCTTCCCTCTCTGCTGTGCTAGTGGCCATCTGGGGCCCGGTCTTCCTGCGACCACACATTCTCCTGATTACGGCTGTCAGCAGTCCTGTACAGTGTTTCTGTTCCTGCCAAGTCTTTCGGTAATATTGTGGAAAGAACATTCAACTTCTCATAGCCCTATTACACTACTTCGTTCAAACTCAGTGACGTTCTGTAGTGGCTTCTTCGTCGCCTTAAAGGTATTCTTTACTAACATCAACTCAGCACGTTCAGTCTGAAAGGTAACTAACTCTCACGAACGTTAAAGCCGTTAGGGCTACTGTTTTGTGACTGGCGCGAAATTTGAATAGTCGTAGTCTCTCAGATGAAGAAACATGCGTACCAACTTTCGATTTTGGCGCACGACTCTTTATTGGTGTTGCAATTTTTTTTCCGTCTATGCATTTACGAATGAGCTGTCATAAAACGTGCTCGTGACAGCAATGGGTGCAGCCGGCACAACGCGATTCCTTTAGGGGTGGAGGAGGAGGAGGAGGATGAGGCGAGGTACTGTCTGCGAGTACTCCGCGATACCATCGGTGGCGTTAGGCGGTGTGCGACATCCGGTGGAGAGGAAAGGGGAGGACTGGGCAGACCACCGAAGGAGCAACGGCGCAATGAACCTGGAGGCTCCTCGGAACGAGGCGCCGCCGTGGATTTGACGGTATGCGTAGGCAGCTGTGTTTGGGCCGGAAGCCGTTATGAAAAGTGTGCTGGCCTGAGTCACAAGGACGGCACGCCCCGTGCTGTTTGTCATGGAGCTGCTGTACTAATCTTTGGCGCCAGTTAGCGGTCTCCCAAGTGAAGTTGTCAGTCGGTAGAGTGCTCACAGGAGAGCAAAATTATTTCTCTGTCCATGTGATTCTGCTAGGGTGACTACTGATTGTTGCCTGCAGACTAAGTGTTGCTATGAAACTGCTGCTGTTTCTGAATAAGATGTGCTGTTGATTCAGTACTTTCCTTGCTTAGTACTCTGTGAACTGCACATGTTATTGTACCTGTTGCCTCGTAACGTGAGCATATGTAAACAAATCATTGTAATATTGTTTGTTAGGAGTGATTGTGTCTCGAGCTTTTTCCCTCCTGCAATGCTTGTTTGACACTTTCCTTCCTCTCGTTTATATTGTTGATACAAATCTGCTCTGAGTGCACGTATAAGTTGTTTTGAGAACTTGTGGAAGCCTTTGGGTAGTTTGTTGTTTCTGCAAATTGGTGAGACAATCCATGTGTGTGGTAATACTGTCGGTAAATTATAACTGTCTTATTGGTCATGCTGTTTGTACCACCAATTGTAAAAAAACTTTTATGTAGGAATTGTTGCGGTTTTAGAAAGCTACAATGTGGTGTTCTGGCCTAGGTATAGTAGCTTAAGTTCCTGGTGAATTTTATAAGTTTTTGGATAATTGCACTTATATTTGTAGGCAGTACTCTGCAGTTGGTTTTCAAATTACTTGGATACCATTGGGTTTATTTATCTATTTCTGAATTCTTCTGTTTGTTGCAATGCTTTGGAATTATTGGCTGACCCAGAGGCAAACAGTCTGTCAATAAATCTGAACGTTGAAGATTTAATAACTGAATCTGTTGGTATATATAATTGACACGTGAGTAGAAAATGATATACTTGTGTCTCGGATTATCTAAATGATTAGTAGCATTTTGTAATTCGTTTCACTCATTATCTTAATTGTTGCTTGGTATTATTCTAGATACAAAGATAATGATGAAATGTAAAATTGGTTTTTCTTGGTTAGTTTAGACTGATTAGGCAGTCATTTGTAGAGCCAAAACAGAAAGTAGAAAGTGTTTCCTGCAAATACGTGGGCTGTACAATTTTCTGAAGTAACTATTCACCTATTTTCTCAGTTAAATGCACGAAGAGCATGAGATCTTAAGTGTGCAGACTGGGCCTACTGATTACTAATACTTAGTGTTTAACAACATATAATTACGACGACATGGATATTGCAGTATAGAGAATGATAGGATGAACATTTGATACTCCGGAAGCCCGTCTTCGGGGAATATTATTTCATATTCATATGTAAACAGCCAGTGATCCGAAAATTTAACCTGTAATACGGAAAATCATGTTAGTAGTTAATAATTTGCTTTTCTATACAATTTATGAAAGACAACTTGCGCAATTCAAGCAGAGGTGAAACGTTAAGTGAGGGAGCAGTGGGAAGTTCTACCAAATTTACAACGGGCGGAGAAACTCGGAAGCGAAACTTGCTACTAACAAGGACGCGAGCCTGTGTCACCAGGATCCCTGCAGCGTTCGCCTCTTAAGGTTGAATTAATGGGGGTTAGTGAGACTGCATAACTGAGAGCTCATAAATATTCTCTACGTAGGTTAATGGATGTCTTTCATCCACTACATGTTTCATTATATTCTCCACGGTGGCTTCTAAAGCGTGTCGCGCAATACACGTCACCTTACGTCCCCCTTCCTTATTAAGGATTACAGTTCCCTTCCGATAGAAAGTAATGTTTTATTCGTTGTATCATTGTATTTCTTGGATACAAATTTTAGTCCGTTTTCTCCACATGAGGTTTTCTTTTATTTTTTAACCATGTGTTTTCAAAATTCCCAGTTGGCATTTACAATTTCCATTTCTGTTTATCAGCGTGATCAATCGTCAGTACAGGCAAATTCTATTTTATTAATAAATGCGGGGAGTATTCCTCATAATATTCACATAACAACAGAGAAAAATGGATGGTGCACATATAAATATGACCTAATTATAGTCGGACCCCAAATAAGAAGAATCATACGAAAACGGTATAATGCTATAATTTAACTTCCTTTTTTATTGTTGGTACACATATTCAGATGTTACTATTAAACAAAGGCAGATTGTAATTATTTATTTATAATTAATATCCTACATTGTTATATTTCATTACAATTATTTTTCAAATCATTTGCCTAACTACTACAATATAGCTACCTATCAACTACATTTGTGTACAATTGTGTACGGACTCTCTCATCTACTTACTAACTAATGTCTTAGTCCTTTCTTACTTTAGTTTCTAATATCATGAAATATAAGCGAGAGAAATGTCAACTATAATAATTATTACTAAATGATATTATTGTAATTAATTATATCCAGGACACAGAACATAGCTTTCCCACACTTAGAAGTGTACAAATTACCATACAGCTGTTTATTGTGACTAATGTTAGAACGTTACAGTTAGTTTGGGGGCCTCTGTGGCCAGTATAGTGTTCCTGGAACCAGAATCGCTAAAGAGAGAGAATATTGTAATTCCTATACTTCCTTAGTGGTTTAGACTGGATTTCAGGATTCTTAATATATGTTGTTACAGACCCGCTTTGCGCCTCTATCCATGCGTCACTCCCTCCAGCAAATATGTAGCCACTACGAAAACATGAAAAAACATGCGATGGTTGTGGTTGTAAGCTAGCCGGTTATTCATAAAGCTCTCTTACATCTCTTTATATGATTGTCTCCGCTCATTATTGTTAGACGACTGAATGCTACCTTGTGATATTTCTCTTATTTTAGTTGAATTGCTCACATGCAAGCTTAAACAAAATTCCCGTTCAGTAGTGCTGAATTTTTAGAGTTTAAGTGCTTTTCTAATTTCTGACTTCTGTGCATTCATCGATCACCCTGTACGTGATATGATACTGAATACATGAGCGTGATATTAGATTTTACTACTTTCCACAAAATCTTTATTAACAACTTTAAATAATGCAAATCCACATTATGAAAGGTAATCGGAATCATTTAGCTACAAAGATTCTTACAAAAGTTTTCCTTAAGACACCGTGTTGCTCGCAAATGACAAAAGAGGAAAAAGACTCTGTCGAGACATAGTGACGTAAAAAAAATGTTCAAATGTGTGTTAAATCTTATGGGACTTGACTGCTAAGGTCATCAGTCCCTACGTTTACATACTACATAACCTAAATTACCCTAAGGACGAACACACACTCCCATGCCCGAGGGAGGACTCGAACCTCCGCCGGGACCAGCCAAACGGTCCATGACTGCAGCGCCTACAGACCGCTCGGCTAATACCGTGCGGCAGCGACGTAAAAGACACTCCAACTCACTTATCTTAAAAAAGAACAATGCAGGCAAATCTACATAATTTGGCCCGCCCTTTGTGATGTTTGTCACAAAAAGCCTTGAAAAATCCTATTTGACGCTCATTTCCCAAACAATCAATTCTACAATCAAAGTTCCAGAATCGTTCGTCTCATTCTTTTCACATTCGTGTACACTATAATTAAGGAAAATTTATTCACAAGTCCGGAATTAATTTTACAGTCGTCATTAACTTGTGATATGACTATTTAGTTGGACGACAGATATAATTTTTAACCTCAGAAAGTACGTTCTCGAACTAAGAATGACCAAATTGATAAGGAAAATCTTCTTACTATTATATGTAGGTGTTAATCGATTGATGTAACACTAGATCCGTCTAAACAAAACCACGACGTAGAGAGAAACCTGCTCTTCATTGTAAATTACAGCTGATTGGTAAGCTTTAGAAAACGCAAAACATTTTTCAGGAATATGTCACATTCCTGAAAAATCTCTTTCGTTTCACATGATTATCCCAGTAGCAAGGAATCGGTTCATTTTAATATGTGCGGTGCTGTTATAAGTAGTGGTATTTCCGCTGTTCCAGATAACAACCTTGAAAACGTTTAATGGGAATTTAGAACATTTTATTTAACTGTATCTCAAATGTCTTGCATGGTATACATTGGACCACAGAGAAAATTTCATGAAATAACACACACCGCTTATCAATCAGGATAACATTTAAATTACGCCACTCGCCACTAGAGTAGCTTAACTTTGTTTCCTTTTCGGTGATTTGGAGATAGATGTGTAGCTTTCATCCGTATTACTAGAGAGACAATTCCCATCCGTTGCTAGAGATAAAATTTCCAATTAGAATTGATGCAAGGAGTCTTCGACGAAGTAAGAACTCACAATAGTTTCCTGCAATGTACTGACTTTGCATAAGTATTTGTTGTTTGACGATCCCAACATACACGTCAGCTGTAAATTTACATGAACACTGGAAGTAGCTCACTTGTATTGATTTTTCATTACAGGAGATAAGGCCGTAATACGAAGTGATAGTTAGGGGTAGAGGGGTGAGGGAGAGACTGGAATGTGTTAAAGTAAATATCAGAACTTTGTCTTTCCTGTCCTCTCCTACGGTGGTGCTTGGTTTTGTGTTGTGTGAATTAACTTTGCTCCTAAGAGTTTCTTTTTTTTCATTCTTTTATTCTATGAAGGTTTTTTTGTTGCTACGTGGCATCTTTTTAGATATTAAAAAGAAGAAGATCACTGTTCCTATAAGCGTTGTTTCTTCCCATAAAATAGTATCCTAAGTTCACCACAACAGGTTAGAACGCTTCAGGTTATGAAAATTATAGTATTTGTTCACCAAGCTGTTTGCCAGTTAATGGGATATTCGTGAGACTACAAGGTTTGTGGAATGGCAGACACAATGCTTCAGCTGAGAGATGACAATAGTCGAAAATTTCATTCGCAAGTTTTCAAGTGAAGGTCAGTGGGAAACATGAAAATGGCAGATTCAATTTTGTGTAAAGGAACATTCTCTGTATTTGGTTATAGATGGTGCACGCCAGTGTTCGTCATTGACGGAAGAAGACAAACCGTCCAACGCATATCGGCGCTGGTAAGGTGACAATGTTCGGCCACCCCGTTATCATTGGAACGGCGCTTGATGAGGGATCTATTATTAATGTAAGAAAAAAGACTGATGCAAAAGAAATTTGGGATCCCTTTCCTCAGTATATGAACAATCCTCATTACAGCTGCTGTATACGTTGTTCGGCTGTTTCTTCGCAACATAAAAAGATGACGTCACGTCTATAACAAAACACAGGTCGCTACTTGCGAACATTTTGCATGAGTTGTGCAGTGAACTGAACAAAATTAACCCGTCCCGTTCGCTGCAGCTCCATCGTATTTTCAAAACATTAGGACGCGAATATCAGTTTTACAGGTCGATCTGGTATCGTGCTTCTGAATCTGAGCAGACGACAAAGCTTCTTATTGCGAACTTGCTTTACATTGAGAATTCGAAACCTACACAGGCAGCTGGTGCTTTCCACGCAAAATCAAAATCGGATGAGCAACATCAAAAACAAAAGAAATTTGAATCAGAGAGGAGTAAGTCAAAGAAGAAAGAAAATGGTCCATCTCTGTATTACAAGAAAGCTACACATATTATCCCAAACTGCCGAAAGCGCATGGCTGCAGAAAAAATCAAAAGCGACAGCTAACAACAACAATTATAATTCGAGTTAAAGTTTAAATGTGAACAGCAAATCATATACTTTTCTAGCTACCAACTTGTTGTTTCATGTTAATTTTTATAGTGTAGATTCTTGGATTTCGGACTCTATCATGATACATCATATTTCACCAAATAAACGGCATTACGCTACATTCGAAAATTTTCCGATTCAACAATGTGTACAGACAGCTGGCAAAGAAGCTTTTTTTGCATATGGGACTGGCAGTATTCATGTTGAAATATTCATAAACCTTCTTTGCTTGAAAATGTCTGGTATGTTCCTGATGTCTGACGCCACATTCCTCTGTCCGTCAATCCTCACAACGTGGATATAATGTGACTTATGACAACAAAGGTGTTATCATTTCGCGTTATAGTGAAATAGTCGCTACAGGAAGACTATTTGGTTCAGTAGAGATTATGAACACGCGAGTTTCTCCTCCGGATTCATAAGTAAAGGTTACCTTAGCCACTTCAGAAGAACAACTACAATGTTGGCATGAGAGACTCGGTCATCAAGATATACGTCATTTACGAGATGTGCTCTCTCGTTCCGGTATACCAGTTAAGTGCCATGATACCACATCGTTTTGTGAATGATGTGTTCTTGGAAAATTCCACCGCAAACAATTTAATCATCCTAGAGATCGTCAGCAAACTGTCGGTGAGTTGATCAATGCAGGTGTTAGTGGACGAATGTCTGTTGACTCTACAAATGTTTTTCGTTAGTTCGTGATTTTCAAAGATGAGTATTGTCGCTTCGATCGGATATATTTCATGCGAAATAAATCTGAAGTGAATAACAATTGGAAAACATAGTGATGCTGTTTGTCATAAGGTAAAAGTAATTCGGTTTGACGGTGGAGCAGAATTCAATTGTAACATGGTAGCTGCAGTGCTACGAGATCTTAGGACTGAGTTTCGTCTTATGTGTCCAAGACACTCCTGAACAAAATAGTATTGCTGAACAAGCAAATCGACATATAGTAGAATTAGCTCGCTCAGTGTTAACATCTAGCAAGTTACCTAAATCATTTTGGGCTCATGCTACTGACACAGCCGTTTTCTACTCAGTCGTATTGGGAAGTCAAGTGTTGCAGATGAAACAGCTTTCAAATCGTGGACTGGCAAAGTGTGTAACAGTTTTAGCTATCTATGCATATTTGGATCAAAATGCTGTGTTTATTTGCAAAAAAAATTTCGATCTGAGTTCGATGACAAGGCTATACATGGCCATTTTATTCGCGACATGATTGACAAAGATAGTTACAAAGTGACGATTTCATCAAAACATCGTCTGATGAATCCACACAATGTTGGTTATCAGCCAGATTAGCTATGTACAACCGGAAATTCGACTGAGTTGGAATTTAATTCCATACCTGAAGAAACAGGAGAAAAAGTGAATCTACTGTGTATCAGATTGAAACTAGTGACTAAGAATATTCGAATGAGTTACCAATTCGACGTCCAGTTCACGAAATTCTTCCCCCAGTAATATTTAGTGACACCTAATCAGACTACCAGACTCACCACTCTCAAGAAGCAAATGCATTACTTTGCCTAACAAAAGCAGTACATGAAGAGCTTGCACCATCAAATGTCAACGTAGCTATGGAAAATAGTAATTCCACTAAGTTGTTTACTGCGATGAAATAAGAACTGAAAGAATTTGAAGAATATGATACCTGGGACTTGGTTTAACATCCTAAAGGAAAACTTGTTATCCATCATCGAGGGATACCTCGTGTTAAATATAAACTTGATGGATCGACTGATCGATACCACGCTCGCTACGTTGTACGCTGTATGTTTCAAAGTGCCGGACTTGATAATGATGGAACTTTTAGCCCAGTTGGTCGTTAAGACGCCATTCGTGCTGTAATAGCAACTGAAGCAGAATAAAATTTGAAACTTGGTCAATTCAACGTTAGAACTGCATTTTTATACGTTGGCTTGGATACAGAACTATACATTACTCAGCCAGAAGGTTTCGATGAGGAGTGAGGTCGTGTTTGTTGCCTGAAGAAATCAATGTATGGACTCAAGCAATCACCCCGTGGCTGAAACAATAAGTTTCATTCATTCATGCAAAAAAGGCTTTCTTCGTTCGATAGCAGATTCTTGCATTACATTCGAGAAAGCAAAACAGAAAAAATTGCTGATTGCTATTTATGTCGATAATGGACTTATCGCAGGAACTATTCAGTGTGCAGTGAATTCACTATTAGATATGTTAAAGTCAGAATTCAAATCAACAGTGGGATCCCTATATTCATTTCAAGCTATGCAAAGACAGCAACAAGAGTCTGGCTTGTTTAATTCATAGTAAGCATAAACAGAGAAAATCCTGCATCGTTTTAACATGGCTGATTCGAAACCGTTAAAAGTTCCCTGTGATAATGGACAATTAGGCTACGAATACAGCAATACTCTCAACAACAACTATGGTCCTTTACGTTATCTTGATGGTTTGGTACGAAGGAAAGCAGACGGAACCTTGGGACACAGCGTCTAGCCCAAGCCAACACAAATAGATCTGTATCTTCAGGCCACAAACTGCCATCGTTATGTGCAAAGTGGTAGTGCACAACGTACGTTAGTTCATAGAACACATGTGGTATCTGATCCTGAAAGCCTGTTGAGTGTATACAACATTTGAAGACAGTGTTACGACAAAACGATCATTCTGAGAGGCAGATACGTAATGCATTCAGGCTCAGGCGAGTTCAATCTATGGAGCAGAATGAAGATACGAAGACACCCACCTCTTTCGCCTTTTTGCCCCATTTTGGCGGCATGTCATCAGGAATTCGAAGAGTCTTCAGAAGATATGGTGTTAAGTGTAAATTTGAACCATCTGCGAAGCTGAGAAACCTGTTGGGTTCGATTAAGGATGTTCTTGGCATGAGGAAATGTGGTTTGTACAAGATTCCTTTTGCAATTTGGGGCAGTATCCACTCCTGGAAATGGAAAAAAGAACACATTGACACCGGTGTGTCAGACCCACCATACTTGCTCCGGACACTGCGAGAAGGCTGTACAAGCAATGATCACACGCACGGCACTGCGGACACACCAGGAACCGCGGTGTTGGCCGTCGAATGGCGCTAGCTGCGCAGCATTTGTGCACCGCCGCCGACAGTGTCAGCCAGTTTGCGTGGCATACGGAGCTCCATCGCAGTCTTTAACACTGTTAGCATGCCGCGACAGCGTGGACGTGAACCGTATGTGCAGTTGACGGACTTTGAGCGAGGGCGTATAGAGGGCATGCTGGATGCCGGGTGGACGTACCACCGAATTGCTCAACACGTGGGGCGTGAGGTCTCCACAGTACATCGATGTTGTCGCCAGTGGTTGGCGGAAGGTGCACGTGCCCGTCGACCTGGGATCGGGCCGCAGCGACGCACGGATGCACGCCAAGACCGTAGGATCCTATGCAGTGCCGTAGGGGACCGCACCGCCACTTCCCAGCAATTTAGGGACACTGTTGCTCCTGGGGTATCGGCGAGGACCATTAGCAACAGTCTCCAGGAAGCTGGACTACGGTCCCGCACACCGTTAGGCCGTCTTCCGCTCACGCCCCAACATCGTGCAGCCCGCCTCCAGTGGTGTCGCGACAGGCGTGAATGGAGGGACGAATGGAGACGTGTCGTCTTCAGCGATGAGAGTCGCTTCTGCCTTGGTGCCAATGATGGTCGTATGCGTGTTTGGCGGCGTGCACGTGAGCGCCACAATGAGGACTGTATACGACCGAGGCACACAGGGCCAACAACCGGCATCATGGTGTGGGGAGCGATCTCCTACACTGGCCGTACACCTCTGGTGATCGTCGAGGGGACACTGAATAGTGCACGGTACATCCAAACCGTCATCGAACCCATCGTTCTACCATTCCTAGACCGGCAAGGGAACTTGCTGTTCCAACAGGACAATGCACTTCAGCATGTATCCCGTGCCACCCAACGTGCTCTAGAAGGTGTAAGTCAACTACCCTGGCCAGCAAGATGTCCGGATCTGTCTCCCATTGAGCATGTTTGGGACTGGATGAAGCGTCGTCTCACGCGGTCTGCACGTCCAGCACGAACGCTGGTCCAACTGAGGCGCCAGGTGGAAATAGCATGGCAAGCCGTTCCACAGGACTACATCCAGCATCTCTACGATCGTCTGCATGGGAGAATAGCAGCCTGCATTGCTGCGAAAGGTGGATATACACTGTACTAGTGCCGACATTGTGCATGCTCTGTTGCCTGTGTCTATGTGCCTGTGGTTCTGTCAGTGTGATCATGTGATGTATCTGACCCCAGGAATGTGTCAATAAAGTTTCCCCTTCCTGGGATAATGAATTCACGGTGTTCTTATTTCAATTTCCAGGAGTGTATTTAGGCCAGACATGTCGCACAGTATAAGAACGCTGCGATGAACATCAGCGTCATACACGCCTTCGTCAACCGGGAAAGTCGGCAATTGCGGAGCACTGTCTGAATGCGGGACATCACATGATTTATGAAAAGACGGAAGTTGTATCTCCAGCATCATCTTTCTGGGATTGCGTCATTAAGGAAGCAAGAAATATTCGTACAGCCGATAATCTCATCAATAGGGATGCAGGATTTTAACTGAGCACAGCCTGGAACTCTGGACCGGCTGCTGCTAAATCACCACGCGAAAAACAAGATTTTTCTGTAACAGGCCCATCATAAATTGGCCTAGTACGGTCTTTGGTGAGTAACATCTGTCCGCTGCGTTAGTAAACGCAGCGTTAAGCCCCCACGCGCGAGAGCCGCTCTGCGATTTTCGGCGGAGGGCGTTTGAGTATGACACCATCTAGCTGCAAATTATTGCGCATGCGCAACTTCAGCGCCGCGCATTCTTCGCACCCGTGTTCTATAAACGGGGCGTCGACGTGCGGACACGGTGAGTCGTTCCTAGCCATCAGCAAGGTTGAGCCACCTGAAGATGTCGGACATTTGCTCCGAGGAAATATTGTGGAATTTCCACAACGCGATCAGGCGGCAAACCCGTGAAGACTATTTATATCATTCCTTATTGTTCGGCTGTGGGATCATTAATTTACCAGACAAGCTCTGGACGCCCACATCTAGCTTATGTTATTTAAAATGTTGCCCTATCTATGGCTAAACCCACTTCTCTGATTGGATCCATTTAAAACGCATTTTGAGATCCCTTCATAGTACTTGAGACTTAGGTGTCTTCTGTACTTCATCTGGTGGTAAATTTTGTGCCTATGCTGATGCTAACTTTGCTGGCAACACTAAAACAAGACGATCAACAAATGGTTTAGTTTCAATGATTGGCGATACAGCTGCATCGAGGACGTTGGTGCAGGTGAAGGAGCCAAGGAATTAGTAGGGCTTAACAGACTGCTGTGGGATATCAGTGGAAAAGAAACATGCCCGTATTGTTCATTGGCAAATGCAAGTACCGTTGAATTAGTGAAACATACAAAGTTCTATAAACACTCTAAGCACATGGAAATAAGATATTATTTCGTGCGAGAACTCTATCAAAAGGCTGATATCGTTGTGGAATATGTATGTTTTGAAAATCAACTTGGTGACATGTTTACAAAGCTTTTAATATGAATAAAATTTAAAGCAATGTGCACCAAATAGGACTTAGTAACTAAGGTGTTTTAACTTCGTATTTTTTATTTAAATCTTGTTCAGTGCACCACAGTTTGATTTGGGGAGAAGTTTTACGGTAAATAAATGAGAATTATGAGTTTCCTGCCATCTCCTACGATGGTGCTAGGTTTTGTGTTGTGTGAATTTCTTTGCTCCTAAGAGTTTCTTTTTTTTTCATGCTTGTGCTGTATGAAGTTTTTTGTTGCTATGTGTCATCTTTTTAGATATTAGAAGGAAGAAGACCAATGTTCTAAATATATTGTTTTCTTGCTATAAAAAACACCGCCACAGAATGCCCCTTACTTTTCATAGGAAGAGTAGAGTTCCGACCACACAAATTTATTTAAAAGATTCCTCAGTCGCCTCCCACTGATGCACTGTTTCTAATACATTGAAAAACTCGTGTGTCAGATGGTCATGCTCAGAAAAGCTTCTTTGACGTCTCTAATATCGTCAAAACACCAGCCGATCAGCTGTTTCCTCAGATTAGAATCAGACCATACGGCCAACTCAAGTCATTAGTGTGACGGCTCTTCTGATCTTGATATTCCGTGAGTAGCTGGTAGGTTAGTCACCGTTAATGTTGTATTCTTTATGGTCTCAGGGCATGGTAATTGTTAATTTTCTTTGAAAGAATACGCCACAAATTAACGTCTTTAAAATCTGTCCCAAAACGAGGTTCATAGTAGAAGTGGATGTTACGTAGTACCTTTCTCTCTTTAACTTTGATAGATTAATCAGTGCATAAAGACGACAATCTTTAAGCAGGTCCTGTACCAATTCACTGGATCTCCGTTAGCGGTTTAAGAACCGAGTCCAGTGGGATCATTTGCTCGATGACTTCAGTTCACCCAGGCCGCAACCAGTTGTATACTGGGAAGCCTGTGGTGGAAAGCTTTCAGTACTCTAGCATGTTAACATGTAACAGTCGAACATAGCATAAGACAGTTATGAACACTGCCAACACCAGAACACACGTAAAGCCATGGATTAGTCTCTGTTATTCCAGATGTGCACTTTTTCCTTTTCATAATATTTATCACGACTAAATATCATCCAGATTTAATCCGTTCACTGCTTTATTATATTTGAATACACAAGTATCCTATAATTGTCGCGAACACTGCGATTACAGTTGCTTCACCTTATCCGCGAGAGTTATTTCACAAGTCCCGTTGCGGAGCGTATCGACGAGTCTTTTTGCAGTTTTGTTTTCACATGTTTCACAATTAATCACTTTACACTTGACGTCAAGAGATTCCGACTATAAATGATTAAGTACACATTAGCAATGACAGTTCACATGGCTCATCCAGGTCTTAGAAGTCGTTGGTATTTGTGGTTAGTCTCTATCAGTACATACCACTAGCAAAAATACTAGCCTTGATGCGAATAGGAAAGAAAAACCTGTCTCGAAACACGTTAGGTCCAAAAGGCCTCCCATAATGTTACACTCGGACGTTAATCGCGACGAATCAATAATCAGTTTGGCAATGACTATTTGGTACAGAAGAATCGTTTCTAGCACAACAAGCGCAATTTTATAGAATATAACTGGTGTATTTATGCTTTACAAATGTGCACATCGGAAATATTCCATTATTGATTCATGTCTATTTGATCTAAGAGATCATCAGGCTTAGAATACTAACTAGCGTTAATAGGAGCGGAATGTTCTGTAAAACGAAATTACCACTATGTTTCCGGTGAGCTTAAAGCTCTTTTAAAAGAAGTCGTTTCTAAGGTCACTGTCATTTTGTAATACGGGCTAAAGACTGAAGAAAATAAAGTCATATTTATTTTAAAGGGAGTTGAGGACATTTTAAAACTGCATAGTTATTATACTCGAACACCACTCGTTAAAATAGCATAGTTATTATATTTGAACACCATTTGTTAAAACATGATCAAGAACATCACCCTTTCTACTTAAAGTTTTAGTTACGTAATAACAGTTACATACTGTAACTGCCAGAGAACAGTTCATTAACAGCAAAACGTTGAATACGAGCTGAAGGCTCAAGCTTTACGGAAATTTCGCTTAAGGCCAACACATGAAAAAAAAAACGTTATTTAAGAAAATAAATGTATACATCTACAAACCACCAGTTTGCTTTTATTCTACAATATTGTGGAACAAAATACAACATTGTCGAACAAAAGCCACCAGGTGATTTTCATTCATTATAGTGTTGATCTATCAAGAACCGACGGAAGATTCTGTTAACATCTACAAACCAAATGATAGAAGAAGTATTTTAGTCAGAAATGACTTAATTGATAATCATTACATCTTTAACACAAGAAATTAAACGTATTCATAATATTTTAATAACCACCTGAGTAGGTAAAGGTTTCCTCTTTTTAGATTCTATATAACAAAGTAACTAGCTCCCTTCATGAGGGGTATCAACAATAATTAATGGTCCTGAATAAAGAGCTTATGCTTTTTTTCTGTTTTTTCTATAAAGACGCTTTAGGGTGTGTTCTGAGGAGAATCTTGTCTCCAGATTTGTGCTGTGTAGTTTGTCCTAGCCTTTTATCAAACTGGAATTTTCTCTTTGAGTATTACGTCGCCGTTCTTGCAAAATACGGCGTATGTGCTCGCACTTTAGGTATTGGATCCCTACATTCAGTCTTTTCCATTTCGTTAATCATTACCGCAGATGTCGTGTGTTCCGTAGACGAATGAGGTGAAATATTAAACACATTTTCAAATACAGTTACGAAGTCAGTCCATTTTGACTGCGCTTTTGGAGCATACGATATTAAAAATCTATTAAAATCTATGAATACACGTTCAACGGTGCTGCATTCCACATTAAAGCGGGATATTAAAATGTGCTTAATATTATGTTCTCTCATACAGGATTTAAATACATGAGTTGTGAAGTAGGATGCGTTATCTGACAGCACTGTGTCGGGTTTTTCTACTCATGGAATATAATCTTGTATGGTTCTCCTACCGACACATGTAGTTGTTGCTGCTGTTATGGGATACAATGTAACATGTTTAGAAAAAAGATCATATAACGCTACTTTACTCTTAATACCACCTCTGGCAGGTAGTAGGGAACAAGCCACATCACAAGGTACTAACTGTAAAGGCTTCGTAGGAATTATGGGATGTGACTGCATCCTGCTACATCGGTTCATTGGTTTAACCTTTTGACATATTATACAAGTTCTTACTAAAGCAGTAAGTGATATTGTACGAATCTTCGATAGAATGAGAACAGTCCAAGAAGTGATTTTAACTGTAATTTATTGGTGGGTTGTGGAAAATTTCTGATAGCATACAACTTCTTTGGATCTGGTTTTATTCCCACCGGGGTGATAATATGATCCAAAAGCTTAATTTGATTTCATGAGATTTACAAAACCGCCATAGTCTGCGAACCGTTCAAATACTCTGTCTAATGATTTAATATGCTCTTCCCATGTTTCTATGGATATTAGAAAGTCCTCTACAAATAAGGTGACTGTCAAGCTGCTCTGGTTGTAATACTGTATCCTACGCTCCTATAAAAGCGCCTCCACCTCCATTTCAACCAAATGGCGTCACTTGAAACTGATAATTTCGGCCAGATAAGATGAAGGCTTTGTACTTCCTGAATTCTTTGTCTAACTTGATCTACTGGTATGATGATTTGAAAACTGCTGAGGTTAAATACTTCACTCCCTAGAATTACTCCAACAATTTTTCTAAATTCTCTGGTCACTACGGATAGGTAAAATCATTTTATTAGTGTCTCGTGCATCGAAAACTAAGCCGAAACTACCGTTTGGCTACGCTACGGCGAGCAGTGGACTGCTATAGGCAGAATTGGACGGTTTAGTTACGTGCCAGTCCAACATGTTAGGGATTTCTTCAGTCACTGCTTAATAGGACGATCTAAAAAATGTTTTATGAGTGCAGACCTCCATATAATATTCGTAATCCTTAAGAATGCCAGGCTCTTCATCAAATACCCTAACATAGACCCATCTGCTTTAATTTTGTTGAGACCCATTATCTCTGCTTCTTTGCTCTGTTTTGAATCATAGAAACTATTTTTAATTACTACGTGCAGTAGCAATGGACCAACAGGTCTGATATTAAGTAGCTGACAATGTTTACCATGAAGTTCCAGCTGCTTCACAATGTCCAGTTTTCTACTATTACCGTTACTTTCTAATACTGGTATTACTACCCCGAGGTCCATTACGGTTTTCATCTCGCACAGGGAATCCCATCCCTAAATGGACACAATTTGTTTAATAGCAAGAAGGTGCTTCTTAGTACTTATTTCTGCATCATAACGTCGACCTGTATTTGAAACTTCAAAGTCTGTGACTTCCTCCCGAAAGCTCGAGTGACATTGCACTTCTGAACGGGAAAAACCGGAATCTATCTCCTATCTCTTCACCCCGACCTGTTTATGTAAATTTTAACTGACAATTTAAGTAGGAGCCCCAGTATCTATAATTATAACAGTAGGTATAGCATTAATTGATACCTTAACCATGGCTTGTACCATTTTGCCCTTGCCTGATTTACATTTTAGATATTCTTTACTTAATTCGTCAAGAATTTTCTCGCCATCATTGTATCTTAGCATTACAATTCGGTTTTCACATCTGCCTTCCTCTTCTTCCGCAGCCAGCCTAGGAAGGAAAAGAATTGTTGTATCCAGTTTCCCTGGTTAGTCGTTAGGTTACGGGATTCTTCAGTAGCGTCGACTACTCTCACACTATGATTGTTCTGTGGCCACGATTTTGCAAGGCCTGGCATAGTTGTAGATTATTTACATGACTGTTTATATAATGTTGCATTTGCAAATGCTGTTTAGTTGAAATAGCAGCAGCAGAAGGCTGTCAAGAACCTGGATTACTATTATTATTATGACACTGAGGATTCATTCTTATTATTTCCGTTGTAATAGTGATTACACCTTATTTTTCTCGGATTACTATTATTCTGTGCACACAGATTTTGGTTCTATTGCTATTGTAATTTTGATTATTCCTGCTGGAATAAAAACCACTATTGTTGTTTCTATGATTAGTATCATTATTGTGGCTATCTTTAGAATTTCCATTATGGTTCAGGTTATTTTGGTTTCCACTCAATTGTTTGAGGTCATCTTGAATCATTTCAAGGAAATCTGCGATTGATAATACATGTTCGAGATAGGTATCACAAACATACGTAAGTTTTTCCCTGATGTTGATCGGTAATTTATCTTTGAAAAGTCTGAGGACTTCTCGGGGCGAAATTGGTTCATCCCAATATCGGATCTTATTTGTGTTCATTTTCGTAAGCTGCCTTTTTCGGCTTGTAATTCTCTGGACTTTCTCAATTTTTCTTGTTTGTTAGAGGACCGGAATTTGACGATAAATCTACGTCTGAAATCTTTGTTCGTACTACATAATTCCACGACTTCTTTGGCCCACAACGGGGCATCGCCGCTTATGTGAGTGACAACTAACTGGGTTTTAAGGTACTCATTCCAGGATTGTGGAAGTGTACATCTACAAATTTTGGTGAAAACTGTAGGGTGTGGAACATCTGCTTCTGAAGAGTATGTCTGGAACTGCCATTTGTTGATTAAATTTCGCTCAAGTTTCTGTTATGATAAAGACCGATAGATACTTCTTGAATCGTCAATGCTTTCAGAATAAGTTCTGAACATTGTGTCTTCATTGCCATATCTGTAACTACGTGAATAAGTGTCAGATAATTTGTCTCGATTTGGAGACCTTTTCTGTTCTTTGTCGGTTCCAAAAGGAACATTATGTTCGTGTGTTGTAAAATTAAGGTACTTTTCACCCTCCCATTTCGGGAGCTCAAGTACGACTTAATCTTTTATTTGTTTGAACACATACTTCATTTTTTAGATCATTTCCTGCGTGCTGGCATCTGAAATTTTATTTGCCATTTGAAGTGGTGCAGCTATTTCGGAATAAACATTAGTATTAATGTCGGTATTTTTGGCCTCCATCCATTCGGACGTATTGTGGTTTTGATTATCTACTTCGAAGTTTTCGAACTTTTGCGTAACTGATTCTGCAGCATTTATGATCTTGGTCCACTTTTCCTGGAAACTTGCTAAATCTAACTTTTATTTAGCGACCAGCTAATGCAAACTTTCACATTTGCGGTTAACGTTGGCTAGCTTGGTATGGATTTGTTCGAAATCGGTGACAATCTTTCTGACCCTATCTGCTATTTATGTCTTGTTCTTTTTCCTTTTCTCAAGCTCAGAGACTAATCGCTTATCCCATTCACCCTGTCACCTCTCCCTTTCCTTATCTCGCTCATCCAATTTCATTAAAACAGCAGTGAATAGGTTAGAAGTCATTCTCCGAATGGGTACCTCAACCGGTTTTGCTATAGATTCTACTGTTTCATCAACACGTTCATGTAAAACTGCTTCAGGACATGCTTCGATGTGCTCAGTAATTGATTCAGGGGTACCTCAGTTCGATGACTCACGACTATGAAATCTGCTATTTAGTGGCATTGGAATAATTTCTACCTCTGTGTCGTCAAAATCGTCTTCCCATATCGATCAGTCTATCACATGCAATCGTTCCCTTACGTTTTCTTGCCACTGCCGATAAAAACACGATAACTTTAGTTAAACCAAGGGTTTCGTCTTAAACAGATCACGACAGTTTTTACAGATTCTCACAGTAAACTGAGCTTTCTACGCAGTTTAATGCACTTTAACTGATGAAATCACACAAAACTATCTACTACTGCAAACTACAGTACTGCACTATTACTCATCAAGTAAAAGCGCTATCAAAAGGCAAGATCACAAATATCAACGTTTTTACATTTTGTAGAGTTGCGTAGTTCTGCTTGTGTACATCAATGCTCAGATACGGCCTCAGCGATAAAAATTTCTCTCTCATTAAGGCTCAATGAATAAAATCGCTACAAGGAACAGAAACTAAAAAATTACTCACAATCACAGTTACAACAATACACAGTTCAATTAAACACACTTGCACAATTATTGTTCTATGATCGATGATACACTACAGTCATATTTGACGATAATTACCTATCGTTCTCTTCTTTGATAGAGTCCCACGTTATCGTGCTAATCATGGTCTCCGACTCTTGTCCTCTGTTCGGGACTCAAGCTGGTTTGCGCCATGTGTGACCGTTATCGTGACCTTGATATTCCTTGACTAGTTGGTAGTGGTTAGTCATCGTTAATGTGGTATTCTCTCCGATCTCAGGGCATGGTAATTGTTAATTTACTTTACGAGTGGACGCCACAAATTAAAGTCTTTCAAATCTGTTGCAAAATAAGGTTCTTAGTGGAAGTAAATATTACGTAGCGCCTTTCCATCATTTACTTTCATGGATTAACCAATGTAAAGAGATGACGATCCTTAAGTACGTCCTGTCCAAATTAATTTTACACTCTTGCAAGTGAGTTAAATTCTCGAAAATTTATTATTGCGTGTATTATAAAGTCAACGTTCATTAATGCTCGCAGTCAAAGATCCGAAGCCTATGTTAATATTTCGTTAGATTTTATTGAAAAATAATTGACGGTCGCTGAGCTGGGCTGCGTAATGTGTCGATGAAAAAAACTAAAGTTTTCACAGTTTAAGTTTTGAATGAATTTCTGTTCGATGGAAGTCCCTGTCTCACTTTCCTGACTTCACATCAAAATTTAATTATTGTTTCCTTTTAATAATAAAAGTTTTCCCTTTCTCCAGGATAATTACTTTTAGAGAAGGTGGAAGATACTTCTGAAATTAAAGTTTGGAATACTTCCACACTATGTATTTTCGCAATTAAGAGTTATGAACTATCACAATACAGACAACGCGAGGCAAGACAAAATGAGAGAAAATAACAAAATGAGATCGAGACACTATTGTCTCGATTATTTATAGACCCATACAGAACAGAAGTTGACGTAATTATAACTAGAAGTTCACAATACACTACTTACTCTTTTAAACTAACTTATGCTAAGAACAGCACACACACCCATGTCGGAGGGAGGACTCGAACCTCCGGCCGGAGGGACCTCACAATCCGTGACATGGTGCCTTATACCGCGTGGCCACTCAGTGCGGTAATATCTTTCCTATCACTGCTGTAGTGCTTTCCACGGAGTTCATCTGTGTGGTGCCATGCCTCAGATTTCCGTTATGTTTGAGGTACAAACTACTGAATATAAGTTTCATCGACTGTAGCAATGGTTGACAAGAAATCGCCTCATCGGCCTCATAACGAGCAAGCAATATGAGTTAAAAGTTCCATCTTTCCGCTTTATGTTCTTCAATTAGATATCGAGGAATGCAGCTGGCACAAAATTTTGAGAACGCTATCTGCTGGACAGGTGAGTAAGCATTAGCAACTGAGATGTCAAGTTAAGGACTGGTTGATTGCAGATCGTCGATCACCACGAATATGAGTGTTCGCACGTTGCTACATTGCATCCGTCACGGATGTATGCAGCATACCAGCGCGTGAAACATTAGATATGTCTTCTTCTTATTCAGTTGGTGACTGAATCCTCGACCAGCCCATACCGTGATTTTACCCACTATCCGAATATAGCCTGTACACGACTGTGAATGTCTGTGACGGTATGATTTTCCACAAAAAGAAAGTGATTAATTACTAGTCCATCAAATTTCGGGCATAAAGCCACGGAAATAAAATTTCCTCCACTGATATTTCGGCCGCGTATCAACAGGCCATCCATAGAGTGAGTCAAAAGACTGACGACAAGATGCCAAGCGCGGCCTTATTTGCTCCACAGCGGCGGTACTGCGAATGTGGGTCACAGGCGCTGCTCAGCGACGAAGATATACGTTTACACATGCTCCGTCTGTGGCGAAGGCATACTGACATTCTATTAGCTTATCGATGTGTGTTCGTCGGCGATTATATTATGACGACTTCTCTGCAGTTTAATTACCCCAAGAGCCAGATTCCATGCCTTGTCCAAATTAAAACCATTATCTCTATTTATTAAATTATTAATTAATATGATCTGTATAGCTTCATTGCAGACATAATCCCAAAAGAAAGAGGAGGATGCTAAAAACTTCAAATCACTGTAATTCATGGAATGCCCTGTATCAATTCAATGTTCCGGCATGGCTGACTTGTCTGACTGTAATAAGCGTGGGTATCATCGATGGTCCACCCATATCTCATCAACGGTGCGAGAAGTTTGACCTATGTATAACTTCTCACAATTTCCGCAAGGAATTTGATACACGCCCGCTTTACGAAGCAGTAAATCGTCCTTTACACAGCCGAGTAAAGCTGCAATCTTCGGGGTGGCCGAAAAATTAGATTAACACAGTGTTTCTGAAGACCACGGCCTATCTTCGAGGAACAAGCATTCACGTAGGACAAAAAGCACTTGATCTGAAGGAATTACTATCCTCTTCCCCGTCACATGGCAGCATTCTATGTTTTACATTGAATGCTCTACGAATTTTTTGCAGAGAAAATCAGTGCCGGAAGGTTTATTTGAGCGGCTGCGTGCCCCAAATTTAATGGACTATTCATTACGCAGCTATATGTAGAAAATGCACATGAGTAATTACTGTTCATCGCTTGGAAAGCAATTGCAAAAGCACTTGGTTGAAAAGCACCTCAAAGCCGTTTTTAAGAAAGGTCAGGATGCAATCATCTTCCGAAAATCACTCGAAATACGCTACCTGTTCGAAGGTATCCGCATAGAAGAATGTAATTTCAAACTGACCACTAGATATCACGAGAGACGAACCTGCTAATATAGAGACAAGCAGGGAGTGTTGTGCTGACGCTAGAGAAGCAGGAACAGCAGAGTGCGTCTCTCAGGAGAGCTCACTGACTGCTCATTGGATGTCACCTGAATAGCAACGGAATTAGGGATAGGTGGAACCTTCCAGGGATGTCCGGATCGACTACTGGTAATGTCACTGTGAAGCAGAAATACGAAGAAACCACCACAACTAAACCAAGACCAGAGAGGGAAGGTTATCCCTTCCTCCTGTCCCTACCATACTTTGAATAACCAGACCTTCTTCTAACTGATCTGTGTTTTGTGATTCATAGCGGCTCACTAGACAGCGTGAAATTTTAATTCGTTTGATGTATTCTGAGGATCGTATGGACGTCAGGACACTGATAGTTCTGTGGTATTCAACTGAAAAATTTAAAAGAGATTTTGGAGTTTTGATTAATTTGGCATTTCCTTCATAATATTGACTTTAATATTATTTCGTTACATCTACATCTACATGACTACTCTGCAATTCACATTTAAGTGCTTGGCAGAGGGTTCATCGAACCACAATCATACTATCTCTCTACTATTCCACTCCCGAACAGCGAGCGGGAAAAACGAACACCTAAACCTTTCTGTTCGAGCTCTGATTTCTCTTATTTTATTTTGATGATCATTCCTACCTATGTAGGTTGGGCTCAACAAAATATTTTCGCATTCGGAAGAGAAAGTTGGTGACTGAAATTTCGTAAAAAGCTCTCGCCGTGACGAAAAACGTCTATGCTGTAATGACTTCCATCCCAACTCGTGTATCATATCTGCCACACTCTCTCCTCTATAACGCGATAATACAAAACGAGCTGCCCTTCTTTGCACCCTCTCGATGTCCTCCGTCAATCCCACCTGGTAAGGATCCCACACCGCGCAGCAATATTCTAACAGAGGACGAACGAGTGTAGTGTAAGCTGTCTCTTTAGTGGACTTGTTGCATCTTCTAAGTGTCCTGCCAATGAAACGCAACCTTTGGCTCGCCTTCCCGACAATATTATCTATGTGGTCCTTCCAACTGAAGTTGTTCGTAATTTTAACACCCAGGTACTTAGTTGAATTGACAGCCTTGAGAATTGTACTATTTATCGAGTAATCGAATTCCAACGGATTTCTTTTGGAACTCATGTGGATCATCTCACACTTTTCGTTATTTAGCGTCAACTGCCACCTGACACACCATACAGCAATCTTTTCTAAATCGCTTTGCAGCTGATACTGGTCTTCGGATGACCTTACTAGACGGTAAATTACAGCATCATCTGCGAACAACCTAAGAGAACTGCTCAGATTGTCACCCAGGTCATTTATATAGATCAGGAACAGTAGAGGTCCCAGGACGCTTCCCTGGGGAACACCTGATATCACTTCAGTTTTACTCGATGATTTGCCGTCTATTACTACGAACTGCGACCTTCCTGACAGGAAATCACGAATCCAGTCGCACAACTGAGACGATACCCCATAGCTCCGCAGCTTGATTAGAAGTCGCTTGTGAGGAACGGTGTCAAAAGCTTTCCGGAAATCTAGAAATACGGAATCAACTTGAGATCCCCTGTCGATTGCGGCCATTACTTCGTGCGAATAAAGAGCTAGCTGCGTTGCACAAGAGCGATGTTTTCTGAAGCCATGCTGATTACGTGTCAATAGATCGTTCTCTTCGAGGTGATTCATAATGTTTGAATACAGTATATGCTCCAAAACCCTACTGCAAACCGACGTCAATGATATAGGTCTGTAGTTAAATGGATTACTCCTACTACCCTTCTTAAACACTGGTGCGACCTGCACAATTTTCCAATCTGTAGGTACGGATCTATTGGTGAGCGAGCGGTTGTATATGAGTGCTAAGTAGGGAGCTATAGTATCAGTGTAATCTGAAAGGAACCTAATCGGTATACAATCTGGACCTGAAGACTTGCCCGTATCAAGCGATTTGAGTTGCTTCGCAACCCCTAAGGTATCTACTTCTAAGAAACTCATGCTAGCAGATGTTCGTGTTTCAAATTCTGGAATATTCCATTCGTCTTCCCTGGTGAAGGAATTTCGGAAAACTGCGTTCAATAACTCCGCTGTAGCGGCACAGTCGTCGATAACAGTACCATCGGCACTGCGCAGCGAAGGTATTGACTGCGTCTTGCCGCTTGTGTACTTTACATACGACCAGAATTTCTTCGGATTTTCTACCAAATTTCGAGACAATGTTTCGTTGTGGAACCTATTAAAGGCATCTCGCATCGAAGTACGTGCCAAATTTCGCGCGTCTGTAAATTTTAGCCCATCTTCAGGATTTCGCGTTCTTCTGAACTTGGCATGCTTTTTCCGTTGCCTCTGCAACAGCGTTCGGACCTTTTTTGTGTACCACGGGGGATCCGTTCCATCTCTTACAAATTTATGAGGTACGAATATCTCAATTGCTGTTGCTACTATATCTTTGAATTTGAGCCACATCTCGTCTACATTCGCATAGTCAGTTCGGAAGGAATGGAAATTGTCTTTTAGGAAGGCTTGTAGTGGCACTTTATCCGCTTTTTTAAATAAAATTATTTTGCGTTTGTTTTCTGATGGATTTGGAAGAAATGGTATTGAGCCTAGCTACAATGACCTTGTGATCACTAATCCCTGTATCAGTCATGATGCTCTCTATCAGCTCTGGATTGTTTGTGGCCAAGAGGTCAAGTGTGTTTTAACAACCATTTACAATTCGCGTGGGTTCGTGGACTAACTGCTCTAAATAATTTTCGGAGAATGCATTTAGGACAATCTCGGAAGACGTTTTCTGCCTACCACCGGTTTTGAACAAGTATTTTTGCCAACATACCGAGGGTAGGTTGAAGTCCCCACCAACTATAACCGTATGAGTGGGGTATTTATTTGTTACGAGACTCAAACTTTCTCGGAACTGTTCCGCAACTGTACCATCGGAGTCTGGGGGTCGGTAGAAGGAGCCAATTATTAACTTAATTCGGCTGTTAAGTATAACCTCCACCCACACCAATTCGCACGGAGTATCTACTTCGACTTCACTACAAGATAAACCAGTGTTTACTTTACTAGTGTGCACCTGCACCCCAAATACCAGCTGTATTGTTTTGACAAAACATGATCACCAAAAGCACTGGCATATGAGAACTCTCAATACCCATAAGAATTGATATGGAACAATGAAATTTCGAGAATCCGTTCGTCTAGGTAATATACTGATTAAAACTGCACGATCACAAGTTAACGTATGCGCGAGATAAGCCATAGTAAATGTAACATGCTGGTACGTTAATAACCTGTGTAACCGCTAAAACGTTGAATGCAATGATACAAACGCGTGTGCATTGTGTTCTACAGACGCCTGGTGTCAGTTTGTCGGGTGCAGTTCTAGGTCTGTTGCACTGAATCGGCCAATAGAGCGACACATTAATAGTGGTTGTGGATGACGCTTGAGTTGACGTCCGATTATGCCACATATATACTCGACTGGAGACAGAGATGATGATGGAACAGGCTAAAGCATCTTGTCAACACACCTCAGACCAAGTTGGGCTCAACAGCGGTATTCGTTATCCCGTTGTAACACACTGCGTTGAATGCTGCTCATGAATGGCAGCACAAGAAGTGTAACCACCAGACTGATGTACAGATCTGCAGTTAGCGTGCGTGGGATAACCACGAGATACTCTTACTGTCATAAGAAATCGCATCACAGGCAGTAACTCCAGGTGTATTGACAGTGTGTCTAGTACGCAGACAGGATGGTTGCAGGCCTTCAATTGGCCTCCTTCTAAGCAACACACGGCTATCCCTACTGGCACCGAGGTAGAACTAATCTTCATCAGAAGATACAGTAGTCCTCAACCTAACCCGCAACCCCATCCCTCTCCACCCGCAATGATTCTTCGCTTGACACCACTGTAGTCGCAAATTACGTTTGTTTGGGGCCAGTGCACTGCAGGCCACAGGGCGTCGGACTTGGAGCTATCCTTGAGGTAACCGGTATTTAACACTTCTTTGTGTCACTGTGGTGCCAACTGCTGCTCAGAGTGCTGCTGAAATAGAGTACCATACGCCAGAGCCATACACCGAATACAAATAACTTCCCTCTCGGTAGATCCTCGTGGCCGTCCTGAGAGCGGTCTTCTTGCGGCCGTACAGCCTTGTGACCATCGCTGCCAGCAATCATGTAAAGTGGTTTCATTCCTGCCAAGACTTTGTGCAATATCTCAGAGGGAACATCCAGCTACCCGTTGCACTATTACACGACACCACGTCCACTTTCAGAGGTAACTAACGCTCACAACCGTTACAACGTGTGTTTAGGGCAGACCTGATTAGCATCCTCGTAGTGGTCTCTCCAGTTCAACTCTTAAACGACTGGAGTGAAATTTGAACAGACGTCATCTCTGAGATGTAGAAACACGCCTACCAACTATCGTTTACGTCGCATAACTCCTTCTTGGTCTTGCGGTTATTTTCAGTCATTGTATTAATACCCAGAATTCCACATGAAATATGCACTAGTCTCAAACAAATCTGGTGAAAGAATATAATATATTTCTTTTGAAATGATGTTAGGAGACATATTGCAATATGGCCGGTGAAAAATGTCGATAGTGGCCACCAGCGCCAGCATACCAACAATATATCAAGTTCAGTCACTAATAAGGGAAGTTGCTCTCACCTCAAGATACGTGTGTGACATAAGAACTATTTCGAAGTCTAGCATTAAAATAAGTATGTCGGGATGTCTTTTGGGAAATGCTGCATTGAGTGTCATTGGAACAGCCTTCTCACGAGCGCCCGAACACTTAAGGTTGCCGTCACTAGACCATATTTTTCGAACTCCTCTTACCATAGGAAGCCTTTGTGTTTATCATTACGCACGGCATGCTTCAGGAGCAGGTCTCTGACCAAGTTCATTGTTCCTCCTCTCCTATCGCAATAATAATAATGAGCGTATGGCATTAGTGGCCGGGAGACCCCTCACGGGGCGGTTCGGCTGCCGCTCCACATGTTCTTTAACGCCACTACGGCGACTTGCGAGTGAATGAGGATGAAATGATGATGACACACAACATCCACTCATCTCGAGGCAGACAAAATCGCTAACGCCGCCGGGAATCGAACCCGGGACCCCGTGCGCGGGAAGCGAGAACGCTACCGCAAGACCACGAGCCGCGGACTCCTATCGCAATGAGAAGAGGGGCGTTACTGGTCGTAAACGATGCTCTGCTGTAGCCAAATATCCACACGATGACTTGATGCTGCGATACTATTCTTTGTCAATCATCCATAATTCTGCTTATACACAGAAGCGGCAAAGAAACTGGTATAGGCATGCGTATTCAAATACAGAGATATGTAAACAGGCAGAATATGGCAATGCGGTCGGCAAAGCCTATATGAGACAACAAGTATCTGGCAGTTGTTAGTTTGGCTACTGCTGCTACAATCGTAGGTTGTCAAGTGAGTTTGGACGTGGTGTTTCAGCCGGCGGTCGAGCAATGGGACACGTCATATCCGAGGTAACGATAAAGTGGGGATTTTCCCTCACGACCGTTTCACGAGTGTACCGTGAATATCAGGAATCTGGTAAAACAACAAATCTCCAACATCGCTGCGGCCTAAAAAAGATCGTGCAAGAACGGAACCAACGACAGCTCAAGAAAATCGTTCAACATGACAGAAGTGCAGTCCTTCCGCAGATTGTTGCAGATTTCAGTGCTGGACCACCAACAAGTGTCAGCGTGCGAACCATTCCACGAAACATCATAGATATGGGCTTTCGGATCCGAAAGCACCCTCATGTAGCCTTGATGGCTGCACGACACAAAGCTTCACGCCTCGCCTGGGCCCGGGAACACCGACATTGGACTACTGATGACTGGAAATATGCCGGTCCGACGAGTCTCGTTTCAAATTGTATCGAGCGCATGAACGTGTGCTGATGTGGATTTAACCCCACGAATACATGTACCCTGTAGGTCGCATGTGCAGTTGCAGTGATGTGGGATCCCTGATAAGTCTAGATACGATTCATAGAGGTGACACAAACGTAGGGAACCTGCCTGTTCGGCTCCCTCCACTCATGTCCATTGTGCATTCCGACAGACTTGGAGAAAAGGCAGCAGGACAATGCGACAACGCAAGCATCAAGAACTGCTACAGAGTGGCTGCAGAAACACTATTGTGAGTTTAAACACTTCCACTGGCCACCAAACTCCCCAGACATGAACATTATACAGTATATCTGGGATGCCTTGCAACGTGCCGTTCATTAGATGTCTCCACTTCCACGTACACTTCGGAATTTATGGATAGCCCTGCAGGATTTGCAGTTTCTATTCCCTCCAGCACTACTTCAGAAGTTAGTATAGTCCATTCCACGTCGTATTGGGGTACGTCTGCGTGCTCAGAAGGGCCTTGCACGAAATTGGGCAGGTGTACCAGTTTCTTTAACTCTTCGGTGTGTATCCAATGATAAGTCGATGTACCATATCCACCCTCGCCAAATAATGTTTTAAACGCAAATGTCTTTGAAATTAAAGAAAAACATGTAACATATATCCACAGGAAATAAACTTAGCAAAGAATAAAGCTCGCATTATCACAACTCTTACAATACTAGATGATCCACTCTCCTAGATATATAATATGTAGAATGCGACTGTTCCCTGCTCTTCGTATTGGAAAAATAGTAGATGAACTCGTCAAACACAAGCTTTAGGCACAACTTTGTCAACAAGAAAACCGACCGAAGTCTTCCGGAAATTCCTTCTGTAAATGTACGGGAGACATGTAGCTGAATACTCGGCGGGATAAACCAAGGCTACGGTAAGAATCTATTCCATTTCCTTATATGACGTGTGAGAGTGTATACAACCTTGCTGTTTTATGTGATTGTATAGCAACACTCCACATCTCGTTGAATTATGAGGTTCACTATAGTCCAATTTAGAAGATACACCGTCATGAGTACGTCGGTACAAATCTCTGTATTTTGAGAAGAAAGTCGTCAACATTTATAATAAAAGTAACCGTAGCAACATGAAACTCCTTGTTGCTCTAAATTTATACCTGAACGATTAAGGACGAATGTGGTTATGAAACGTAAAAAGGTTAGCAACATGACTGTGATCTGCTGCTACCACTGCAGGGTACTTCATGGACATCATCGATAGTATGGGTAAGATTCAGATTCCCTACGCTTTAAGTGAACTCTGCTGTCATCGTCATCACCATCCTCCTCCTCATCATCATCAGCAGCAGCGGCATCCTCGTTGAGAGTTTTTGTGTAAGTATGCCAGTGTCTCCTACTATTAGATACAAGCCGAACGTACGAGTGCTCTTTACGTACCTACTGATGACTTTTAGATCCCATATAATTCCCAGTAAATAAATATTTCCTGGTTGTCGAGCATAAATCGCCTGGATGCAGAAAATGCAAAATCATCAAGAAGCTGGATGTTTTGCATGGAAGGAGACGTTACAGAGTAGTCCAAGTGCAGCGAATTGCGACAAGATTTAACACTGTTTGCAGAAGTGTAGTCTTTCTATCACTGCGTTTTTTCCTACCATTGAAGAGGTATGGAAATTCGTGGGCATCGTAGAGGTGATCGTGACATACAGAGATCGGAGTAACCGAGTGCAGTTTGTCTCACCATGGTAGCGACGTCTCCCCTCTGGTTTTAGTGGTTTATAATTCCGCACAGTTTTTAAGCGTTTTGGGAGAGCTACTATTTCCCTTTTGTGTTGCTATTCAGCACTATTTGATTACATTATGACGGGAGGTATTTTAGATGTCTTCATCAGCTACTTACACAGGAAGGTTAATAATAGTCGTAGATTATTGGTTTTAAAAACAGATTAACACAAGTCTGCAAGAAAATGACACTCTTGGATTGATTCACACACAATGCACTCTACGGACTTAATGCCTACCGATGAAACTGTTAATCATGACTTATTTACGGGCCCAAAATATTTTTCCATTCCTGTCTTCCCATTCTTGATAGTAATACAAGGTATCAGTCAATAATTTAAAACTGGTATTTCATTTTTTCTGAAAGTTTCTCTTGTAAGTTTGTTTTAATTAAAAACATATGAAAAAAATAATAAAACCTTTACGAAATTGTGTAACTGAAGAAGAAAGATTGGGGTTTAACATCTCGTCAATGAATCATGAAACAATGGATAAACATTAATACAAATAATGCCAGCTCTTATTCAAACACTCTGTTGAAGAATTACGCGACTTCTGATTATGCTAAGTACTTTCCAAAGTAATGCCATCGGCATATTTCTTGGGCTGCTTTGAGGTTAAACCAATCAACTACTTTCAAAAAGAAAATCAGTACACAAAATTATAAAAATGTTCACCATTAATGCATGATGCTAGTAGATGCCACAATCGGTTGCCAGATAGTAGAATATACCGTACCATACCGAATAGAATAATATGTGCACTGCAGCTACGGCGACGAGCGAATGTAAGCAATATGGGACGAAAATTTATGAAATGTAGATCCTTATTGAGACATTGAAAGAATATTTTGTGCACAACAGTAACATAAACATAGCCATCGAGAAGTAAGTACTACTTCGAGCAGCATAACTCTGTCACTTGTGAGGAAACCTGTTTACCGAAGGAGGCTATAAACGCAGATTATAACCACTTCACTGCCAAATACCAGGGTCACTCCAAACGAAATGCACACTATTTATTTAAAATCCATCTGGTAATCTACGTGTTTGAAAGTTCTACAGTGTGTAGGTACACCCTTTAGGAACAATATTTTCATTTCTCCAGATAATTTCCATCGCTATCAACTGCCTTACGCCATCTTGGAACCAGCGTCTGTATACCCTCACGGTAAAATTCTGGACCAACTTGTTGGAGCCATTGTTTGGCAGCGTGCACAAGGGAGACAGCATCTTAAAACCTTGTTCCACGAAGAGAGTCTTTCAGTTTCCCAAAGAGATGATAGTCACATGGAGCCAGGTCAGGAGTGTATGGCGGGTGTTTCAGTTTGTCCATCCGAGTTTTGTGATTGCTTTCATGGTTTTTTGACTGACATATGGCCATGCATTGTCGTGCAACAACAAAACATCCTGCTTCTGCCGATGAGGTCTAACACGACTCAGTCGAGCTTGAAGTTTATTCATTGTCGTCACATATACGTAAGAATTTATGAGAGTTCCACTTGGCATGATGTTCACAAGCAAGAGTCCTTCGGAGTTGAAAACCACTGTAGCCATAACTCTTCCAGCAGAAGGTGTGGTTTTGAATTTTTTTCTTGGGTGAATTTGCATGATGCCATTCCTTTGATTGCTTCTTCGTCTGTGATGAAAAATCACCTGTCACAATTCTTCCAACAAATTCATCTCCACCGTTCTCGTACTGTTCCAAAAGTTCGCTGCATACCGTTCTTCTTGTTTCTTTGTGAGTCACTGTCTACATCCTGGGAAGCCTCCTGGCACAAACCTTTTTTAACGCCCACACTTCCAGTACTCTGCAAACACTTCCTTCCCCTATCCCAACGTAGCGTGACAATTCGTTCACTGTGATGCGTCTGTCAGCAGTCACCAATTCGTTAACTCTCTGCACATTGTCTGAAGTGTGTGCAGTACGAGGCCTGCTACTGCGAGGACAATCCTCAATATTGCTGTGCCCGCTTTCATAACGTAACCTGTTTGCCCTCCGACTAACTGTACTGCGGTCGACAGCAGCATCTCCATACACCTTTTTCAACCTCTTGTGGATGTTTCCCACTGTCTAGATTTCACAGCACAGAAATTCTATGACTGCACGTTGCTTCTGACGAACGTCAAGTGTAGCAGCCATCTTGAAGACATGCTGCGACGGCGCCACTCATGGGAACAGGATGAACTAAGTTTGAAAACAAGCGGGAAGGATTTATCTACAAACTGTAAGACTTCCAAACATGTAGAATAAAAGATGGATTTAAAAAAAAAACAGTGTGCATTTGTTTTGGAGTAACCCTTGTCAGTTGCTAGAGCCGCTGTTAGCAAATTGAAACGTCCCCTTTGAACAATTATGCATGACTGTGTTTAAACTGACACACAATATTTTTAGCGCAACGCAATCTGACTTTCAGAAATCCCTACAAAAGAATGGCCCTCGCTAACATTAATCTATACGTTTCACAAATCACTTACCTCACAAAAATCTTCGTTACTCGAACTACTGCAATACAGCGAGCGCCACTATTGCCAGCTAAATAAAGGATTCTAACTACTGAAGGCGCTAACTACTGACAGGCATAGTTAGCAAATGAAAGATTTTGATAGAGAACAAATAATCTATTTACCTTAATAGTGTTCAAAACTCATAATATATATAGCAATTCATGACATCCATTCTTACAAATGTACTGTTTCTGATGGACAGACGTCCAGATCATCTGCTCTCAAAAATTCGCCATCTCACTTTCCACATCCACCACTGCTGGCGGCTTACCTCCAACTGCGCAACGCTACGCGCTGTTAACATCTAGCTGCCCAACACTACAATGGCAGACAGCAATACAAACTAGCCACAGACTGCACACAGCACAGGCAGTCATTTTCATACAGAGCTCTACATGGTGTTACCAATAAAAAAAACCTACACAGTCTACTTACAAAATGTCTGCAGAGAGTTCCTAATTGCTACTGTGGAAATTTAGCATAGAGGCTCTATAGTAATCAAGAAGTTCATGTCCTTCATACTTATGAGTGTTAAGTGAAGAACAAAATTGAAATTCATATCTTTGACGGTCGATTCGCATTTCTTGAGAGACGCTTGTGTTATGAAGCAGCTTGGCAGTCAGACAGCCAAGATCTATGACCATTAACGCTACTTACTGAGTCGAGCTACCAAGAGGACTTGATGTGTAAAGGTTTTCTACCGATTTCGATACAGAATTTTTTCTGGAAATTCGCAGCTCCATAAAATAAATCAGAAGAAAAGCTCGCACACGCAGGCCCCTGCCGCGGTTAGAATTGACGACTCATTGAGCTGTAGCAATACCAGACACGGGCGGTACCTTGGGGCTATGGATACACTGTTGCCAGCACTCTACTCTCATCTTTGTATTGGCCACTCAGCCTCATAATGCATCGTGAAAGATAATAAAAGTTGTCACTTATGTGAAGAATAACATTTGTTTATCCAAAAAATTGAACTTTACAGTCTCAGTGTCTTAGTTTACATGAGGATTATATAGCTCGAGTCATTCAAATGGAAAGGGAATATCAAGTGAATTTAGCGAGTCAATTCAGTACTATACGTGGAAGTGAGTGCACTGTCACAGTGTTGCCAAATGTTTGTGACAATGTTGCCTGTTCTCAGCTGTGCTAGGAACAGTTCTGTAGTGGTATGTGAGGAGAATCCCGTGCTCGTGTCATAGGAGGATATGGAGAGGAGGCGCGGGGTTTGGTTAATATGCAGCGTTTTCTCCTACCAGTTGTGTCAAACATTCAGGCGTGTTATCTTCCAACACGATTACAGTTTCGCACAAAATAAATATGAATAAATCACTTACCTTGTTACATTGTGACAAAAGATCATTTCAGTACAATAAAAGACTTTGGAAGCCAACTTTGCCCACTTGTCACAAAAAGTAAGGTAACAAACACTTTGCACCTCGAAATCGATTGCATCTATGTGCAGTCTTGTGATAATACAAGTAGAATTTCATGATTTGCACGAGAATGTAGAAAAATGTTGGTGGGAATGGAAGCTATAAGAAACACAGTTAACGAATTATAATCAAAATACACTAAACGCCAAATTGTCTGTCGTCATAGTGTTAAGTGGACAGAAATAGTTCGGTATTATTGCCTGCACCACGAGCATCCCATTGTCGTCTTCTCTTACTGAGATTTTCATATCTCTCTGAACACAAGACGCCGAGATAAATGTGTATATTCTCTGTGACGAAGCATCCTACATTAGATTCATCCTGACCCATTCGTTGCGTGCATAGGGTGCAGTGAGTGACAGGAAAGCTGTTGTGAAGTGACGAATAACCAAAACAATCGTAATAATAACAAATGAGTAGTCAAGGATGTTTACTAGATTACAGGCAATTGTTAACTATTAACAATATAACCAAGAAAGGCTGAGTATTTAATTGGAGCACTGCATAGTGTTCTTATCACTTTGATACTGAATACTGTTCTGGTTGTTTGCAGAGAGAAAAGAAAGAACCCTGTTCCCATACATATCGCTAGTACAACGATATATGATCTATCAACTAACCTTGATTTACATCACGATACGAACATCTGGTCACCGAGCTGCTATTTGGAATACATTTCTGTCTTCTCTCTCTGTCTCTCTCTCTTTGTTTTTATTTTTTGAGGAAAGCATCGAGAAGCGCGTAATAAGCAAGTAGGCATATAATCTATTTAAGTTATTATCATTGTGGTACATAATGCAAAAATACACCTTTTGACTGTATTATTGCGTAATTCCCATTACTGGCAGTCTGTTCGTGCGCGTAGTCGCATTCAGTGGGGTGAAACCAATCCCAGAAGCAAGCGAAACACAAATATTTCTTGCATCATGCGCAACAGACAAACAAAATCTCGCTGCACTGACCTGTTGTGCGATATATGGCTCGGAAAAACATATCTGATTCATGTTGCTAAATACAGATCTATCAAATATCAATTTGCAGGAGTACCAAGTGTATAAAAGTATATCCTGAAATACACAGAAAGGCATGTAGAGGTATTCGATTGAAAAATAGCCATGACCAAGATTGTAACTGGGGTCGACAGCATCGTCGTCTACCTCCCTGACAGCTCGAATGGTGACAGTGGTCGGCCGGTTATTTACGTTAACTGGTATAAAGCTGCAGCGTAAAAACACAAAAATTTTAATAACCCGAGGATCGTTACATTTGGAATCCTTAGTAAAGTAAAGCAGTCATCAGTCGGAAGATTGGTTTGAACGCTACAGTGCTTTAATAGGCACGGTCTTGTTGGAGGAGGTATGATGCTGCTTTCCTCCGACATTTGAGTCGACTTACCTAGCTAGTTAACAGGGGCACCTACAGTTTAACGTGGCTTTCGGACCACAATGGAACTCAGCATTTTTCACATCAACAAACACTGCCCGAGATAAAATAAGTGTAAAATTACGAACTACAAGAGCTCCACTAACTTTACCTAATATACAACTCACCTAGGCACCATTGCTGATGGGATGACTCATAGCTGCGGTGTGGACCTGGCACAGAGAAAGAGAGTTGCCGAATGCTTCTCAGAATAGCATTCCTCCTAGTATTCCTAATGGGACACCCAATATATCATCGAATTTACCTGTCAAACTGCTACTGCAGCCTATACAGGACGATACTATTAAATATACAGCTTTTGATCCATTGCCGAGGTCAGTTAAAGGTTTCATCACCTGTACTCTAGGATAATGACAGTATCCCACAGATTATAGTGTAACTCACAAGAGATGCTCCCTGTGACCCTGTGTCGTTGTTTTAAACATTGTTTTCTAACGCGCTTTGTACACTGCCATACTTTTCTTTTTCTGCAACGATTTCGAGGTCTGTCTGAGGTCCTGAACTGACATTTACACGCTCTGATTCACATCCTCTCACAGAAAACTAGAGAGCATTAGTGAAAATCATTTTGTTACTGCAGCTACCGTAACATGCGGTATACGGTGGATGATTTTAAATCATAAGGACGGTAGAACAGTTGTGAAGAATTTCCAAACTGATGTCTGAATCTGATTGACGACCTCTACATTTAAACTCATCTGTCACAGTGGCGGAACAGATGATCACTCTGCGTTTCCTTTTGACTGATTCCACATTTAACACTAATGTACGTGATCACTGTATTGCTGCTAGCAACCCCCAGAAGGTGTCGCCCCACAAACCTCATTCCCCAACTCAATCATTATGTGGTAACCAAAAGCGCGACAATGCACAGATGGGATAGAAAAGACACCGCGAATGTAGTGTAATAATAAGCATCACAGCTGATAGGATGGACAATTTTTACAATTTTACTGTGGCAGTAACACCGGCCAATGATGTCACAGCATGTTCCCCAGGTTTCAGTGTAATAGCTAAACCACCCAGAGTATCATTGCGAAGGTGGATAGATGACTGCACAGTACATACATTCGGCATTAATTCTCTAACACATAATTTATCAAAGTGTACCAGACAGTGCTAGACATATTTCTAACACCTCGATCATAATGCATAATTTATGATCTATCTCTCTCCATATGGGAGTCACAGAGCATTCTCGCTGTCATGGAGTAAAATTAGAGAGTGGAAGACCTCCTTAGGTTAGTAGAGGTGAGCTTTGTTTCCTGCAATTTTCTTACTTTGGTAGATAAATCCCAAGTGACCTCTCTTTACCGCCAAAATTCAAACGTGGAGCCATTTTCGAGGACGAGGTGGTGGTCGGTTGACTAGGGATAATGGTGGTACCTCAAGTGACCTATTTTTCCCCGATTTTTCTTATGTTAGTAGAGATACCTATGGTGTGACGCATTACTCCTGTTGCCATTTGAACTTGGCGCCATTTTTCTGAGGGAGAGGAGGGGAGGGGGCTAGGTTGTTGGAGGTAGCCCAGTCGACCTATCTTTCCGCTAAAATCCGCCGTGTTGAATGGCGTCATAGCCGCCATATTGGATGACGTTATGCACTGTTGCATGCTGCCATCTTGGATGACAGATTCGCTGCCATCTTGGATACATCTGGCAACAATGTAGTGTGGGGCAGAAATGGCCTTGCCCCAATAGTTGTAATGAGAGCATATGGCAACTTCAAAGAAATTTTAAGCGTAATATCAAACTTTTTGTAAACTCTATGTCACTTACCTCCTTGATCTCAAATATTAAACCCATGAATTGATTTGTAAAGTAATTATCAATGTGGCGTTGTTTTGTACATGTCACTGCTATTTTTCAAAGAACTTAGGGTGTGCTGGTGGTACCATAAGAAGACGCAGTGAATATATGTTAAATAAAACAATATCCTTGTCTTTACGTTAGCTGAGTAAGAGATTTTCCCAAAGACAAAAGGAACTAGTCTGAATGTCAGCATATGTTAGTGTTGGCTTCTGGTAACTTGCTACCCAGCGAGACTTTTGGAATTTTACGCAGTGTCTTCCATTTGGCACACGAGCAGTACTGTGTACATATAGTGCTATCAAGATTTCACGAGATTAAGACTTGAACGGTGACCTGCTAGGGGCCTGTTGAACTCTCATCTGAACTGTCTCTGCTAAGCTGAGACAAGCCCCTGTGCTCACACCAAATCGTGTGCTGCTCGTGGGAAAACAGCATCATGAAGCGGAACAGGTAAGCTTGTGAATTACATCTGGACTCTTATGTATATGCACGTCATACTCCGCCAACCACCTAATAGTGTATTGCGGAAATTACTTTTTGTACCACTAGCTAAGCCCTCCATCCCTGTTCCACAAGGGATTATCGCGTGGAAAGAATTATTAACCGTATTGGCCCTACTTCCTGGAATTTTCTCCCCGTGGTAATTACGTGACACATATGCGGAGGAAACTAATACATGGTCCGACTCTTTGCAGAAAGTGCTTTCTTGAGATCTCAATAGTTTATCTATGTGTGACGCAAAACGCCTCCCTTGTAACGTCTGGCAGTTGACTTCGTTCAGCATCTGCCTTGCCCTCTAGCTCTAGTTAAGCATTGCCTTGACGAAACACACCGCTCTTCGTTGGATCTTGTCTTACTCTTTTATCAGTCGTACCTGGTAGGGATCCCAGACAGATGAGCAGTACTCAAGAATCAGTCGAACATGCGGCTTATAAGCTACTTCCTTTTGTGGATGAATGACATTTTCTTAAGATTCTTCCTATGAATCTGAGCCTGGCAATTGTTTCCCCAATGTTTGTTTTACGCGGTCGTTCCACTTAACGTCGCTACAGAGCACACTTTTTCGAGTGTAGGCTTAAAGTAGGAAATTCCTTTTCTATGTAAGTACAGTATGTTACATTTATTCACGTTCGATGTCGACATCCTGAGATTGCTCTGTCCATCAGTTCACTGGAGGTTATTCTGTTTATCGTTACTATATTCTAGCGTTGCTAATTTTTTATGGACTACCGCATCATCTGCAAACAGCCTTAAAGAGAATCCAACGCTCTCTTATACATCATTTAGGTATACTGTAAACAGTAACTTCTTCTTCTTCTTCTTCTTCTTCTTGCGTTATGGCCTCTGTAGGACCACGGGTAGCCCCTTCGTGGACTGCATTTTCCTCTTCTTCTCCCAGAACCTGTTCATTCTTTCTCTTCCCCTCTCCCGCTCTTCTTCCGAGATCTTCAGTTTCCGTTTCTCCTGGCGGCTCCACTGGCGACATTCTAATCTTTTTTGTATTCTTCTCTGTCATTGATCTCCGGCATATTTGTCGGTGTATATTTGTTCCTCCAATTTTCCTTTGCTTCGACATTGATCCCCAATTCCAACCAGTCCTTCCGAAGTTCAACAATCCACTTGGTTCCTGACTTTCCCCTTGTCGTTCCTGTTGTTTCCCACACTCTCTTCGTCATTCTGTCCATACTCATCCTAACTACATACCCAGCAAACCTTGCCCTTTTGAGTCTGATTTCCCCCGATATTGTTCTCATGTTCCGGTACAATTCTTCCCTAAGTCTCCAGATCTTCCTCTCTCCACCTCTTTTGGAACCTAATATTTTTGTCAGTATATTCCTCTCTTCTTTCTCTAGTTGCTCTGCCCCATTTCTTCCTAGTGTCCTATCAACCTTCCTTTGGGTACTCCTCAAATTACCTTATATCTGTAGATTTTGTTCCGTTAAGAGTGACATGTTGAGTTCTATTTGCAAGGGAGTCTAGAGTCCAATCGCAAGTCTGCTCCAATACTCAATAAACTCTTCTTTTTTCACCAGGTGGCAGTGCAGGACGGTCTCAAATGCCTTCTTGTAGTCAAGGAACATTGCATCAACTTGAGCCACATTGTCTACGGCACTGTGGATCTCATGGAGGAGGAAAGCGAGATGAGTTTCGCAGCAACTCTGTTTCTGGAATCCATGATCATTTTCCCAGAGGAGATTTTCATTCCCCTTAAACGTCATAATTCTTAAGTACAAAACATATTCCGTTATTGTAAAAAATATTGACGTCAACGCATAGTTATATAATTCTGTGCATCTGTCCTAAGACAGTTCATAAAAATGGGAATGACCAGCACTTTCTTCCAGTCGCTAGGTGTCTTTCAATGCTCAATTCATCTACGATAATTTATAGACTCTTATAGGTATCTCATCTGGTGCTGACACCTTAACGCTACTAAGCGATTGTATTTGATTTTCTAGTCCGCAGTCGATTACCTCAATATCTGTCGATGATTGAAAGGAGGGATCTTTTCACTACCTTGCCCAGTGAAACTACTTCGAAATTCAGTATTTCAGCCTTTTCTCTGTTATCTTCCGTTTCGGTACCAGTGTAGTCATTGAGTGAATGAATACACGATTCTACGTATGACTAAAACCTCTTAGTATTTTTATTCAAATGGGTTGACGAAGTTTTACTTTAAAGTCATTGAACTCTTGTCTCCTTGCTCTCCTCACGCTCATTTTCGCTTCGTTCATCTCTTGTCTTTCGGCTAGATTTTTACCTCCCTTGAATATGAGATGAATCTCTCAAGGTTTGCGTAGCAGTTTTCCAAGACGGCCATTACATCATGGCTGGTCCGTCCCATCCCTTACTCTAAACATACTCTCTAAGACATATTGCAGGATTCCTTTTAATTTTTTTTCCATTTGTTCTCCACATCTCCGTATTTATCACCGAATAGTTTACGCTGACTGTTCAGGTTCTCTGAAATTTGTATCCAGTCTTTCTTGCTAAACAAAAATATCTTACTACCATCCGCCGAAATGAGGAGAGGATGCCCTCGCCCCAAGGACCGTTTTGATAGAGGGTTCATCGAACCTAAAGAAGCCCCATGTGCATCCCGCACGTACTTCCCTGCCCTAGTAGCCCATTGCTGCGTGTAGTATACCCTAAACCTATTAAGGGGAAGCCTACATTTCTGCACCCAATAACGGTGGTCGAGAAATTCGCACCTGATTCCGTCGCAGAGGCGTGTGAAGCTAGGGGTTAGGCCTTCCACCCTGTCTAAACCAGAGGAACATGAACATTACTGGGTACGATGCTACAGATAGACAGCATAGCGTACACGTGTGGGACGCTAGCTGCCATCTCCAAAACAGCCATCCGACGAAAGGAGTCGAGGATGTCCTCAGAACCCAAGTGGCAGGCGTCATTCATGCCGATATGTGCCTCGACATGCAGCCGGTTGCACCCAGTGCGCTCGAAAGCTGCCGGCAGGACCTCCTTTAAACCTCCATCGTGGCCCACCAGCACACATATCGAGTTCCAACTGACATTCTTTCCCGCCCTGCCTGCTATTTACCTGAGGAGCTTCATCACCCGCCTAACATTTGAGCTCCAAATCATAAGCAGAACTACACAATGCGTTGGTCGCTGGCCCAACACGAGAAGCATCCCGTGGTGGCTCATAGTTGTCATCAACACTGGGTAGCATCTCGTACCTGTTGCTGAGGCGTTGGGAGCGAGCCACGTGACCTGCTCTCTATTTCCACTATCGTCCAGCTAACGAAAAATCGTCGGCCAAACGCCCTCGAATGAGGACGCACTGGTCAGATGTTGCGCATCAGGAGATGCAGCGACAGCCAGGTCAACAGGAGATTCGGACGGCACCAAAGGTCTCGCAGGTCTCGTCACCAGCGCTCCGATTTCGACGCAACTTTGAGCATTAGCCAGAAGTATGAGGCCGATAGTCAACGCAGCTTGCAGCCCTTCACGGACAGAAGCTACTTATCCTTATGTCCACTCACAACAATCACATTAACTAACCATATCACAGCGTGTAGAAAATAGATATAAGATCTCAAATGTCAATACTGAGTGTGGAATATATGTAAAGAATAAAGAGGAGGATAAAGAAACGCTAAAAAGAGCTGTGAAGATTTCTCGCTGCACCCAGAGACGGCAAGCAGAACAGAAAAAAATTTCTTTACTGAAGTGCACGTAGCTACAGCTACCTGTTATAGAAACTCTGCTTACCGAGAAAGCTACTGCGCGAAATACGTGTGCTACCTAGAATGCAATGATGGAAACTATTTGCCCTGTACCAGCACGAGATTTGAACTTAATAGCGGGTCGTGGACCTGTTGGCGGGGGGAACATTACAGTAGTATGCCACCTTACACATGGATATGCACCAAGATTTACGGCAAAACAGAAACTTACGGTATTTTGGAAACCGCTAGCCCACACAGTAAAATACATAGGTATTACTTTGTATCAGGCAAAATCTGCTGCTGCCATCGCTACTGCCGCGTCCACTCGGCTCGGCGTCTGTCGTCACACAAGTACTTCCAAACGACTATAGTTGCTTCTCTCTTCGCACACCCATTTTTGTCCCATCGGAGTGTGTTATATGTGCATCCTATTTCTCTGTTTTCTGTTCCCGTGAATACATTTGCATCATGTGATTGATCCTTGAAGCATTCAGCTAATTACATTTATCATTTATGTAATACTATGTACGACATTTCAGTGTCTTGTCTTCACTCTATCTGCCATTGTGACTGCAAGGAGCAGGGTGCCATTCTCGACTTTTGTCGTTAGTTACATGTTATATGCCTACAACCTGTGTATCATCGATATAGACGCTTAGAAATTGTTTATTAATGGTGGTGAGATATGATAGAATTTATTGGAAGATTAAAGTGAGGTAAAAGTAATAGAAGGCATTTCTAATTCGTACGAGAGCGTGCTGAAAAGCAGAGCTTGAAGATTTCTTATGGGAATATTCATATATATTTTTAAATAAAATATTATTAATATTTTACATCTTCGTTCTTCATGTCTATACATTTATTTCTCAAATAGTCAATCCGATAATGAACACATTTCTCCCAAAGAGAGATCGGTTTTTTGATATCGTCACTGTAGAATGTTTTGTCTCTTCACCCAGTCTCATCACCTGTGCTCGCACCGCTTCGTCACTACACAGAATGGGGATGTCGAAGGTTTTCTTTAAGTTATGGGAACAGATGAAAATCGGATGGGGCCATGTGGAGACTACGCAGGGTGGTCGATGACAGGGAAGCCAAGGCGTCAAAATCATGCAGAAGTCGCAGCGGTTTAGTGTGGTATGGCATTGCCATGCTGAAAGAGTGGTTGCTCTCGTTTCGACGAACTCTTGGAATTCCAAGTTCGATTACAGCAGGCTATTTCTCAGCACAGATGTAGTCCCGTTACACAGCGCCATTTAACTCACTACAATTTGGAGACCTCTAGTGGCAGAGGGCTTTAAATATATGTAAATGAAGAATAAAGACGTAGAATGTTAATAACATTTGTTTTATATAAAAGCTTACAGACTTTTCACATTAGAAATTAGGAGGTACCACGTCCTTGTATTTAGAAACCTGTACTTCATTTCTTGTTCACTAAGTATTCCTATTGTCTGTTACAATTATTTACGTATATGGTGTCATTTTAAGCGTATTATTCAACCAAGCAATTGCGAGAACTAGCAGTAAAGGACACTGCTGAGGTATGTCGGGATTGTGTTGTGACGAACTGAATCTCTAAAATTAGTACGGTGTCATGCGTTTAATTATGTATCATTGAAATTAGTTAACTAACCAATACAGAGAATATTCTCAGTTAATGGATTTATTATGTATGTTACTTTTTTCACTAGATGATTCACTCTATTTATTATATTTTATACTACAATTGAAGTATGGAAGATAATTTTGGATATCGCAAGGTAACATTCGTTTGCCAAAATTACGTGCCAAAGGCGTTCTGAGCCCACCTCATTTGACCATTCGTCTGCTCTTTGGGTAACGCGAGAAACTCAAAGAAATTTGAACGAAGCAACTGCCCGTAAATCTATACTCTGTAAATCACTTTATTGTGTGTGGCGGAGGGTACTTTTGGTACATCTATCACTTCTCTCTTCCTTTGTTCCATTCTCGAATAGTGCATGGGAAGAATGCATTTCGGAAAATATAATTTCTCCAAATTTATCGCAGTTTTGGGACGCTTCTATCTAGAAAAGTATATAACACACAACTATTTTTCGAGTGTACGCTCTCAGAATTTCAACAGAAAACCTCTCTTTGACACACAGCGTCTCTTTTATAATGTCTGCCACTTCAGTTTCCTAAGTACGCAACTCGCCATTAAAATTTTCCGCTCTTTGTAGTACCTCATTTGACTAACTACTACGAACAACGAGAACAAACTGCCAATACGACTTTCCGTCGGCACCTGGCAAGGGGAGAAGAATAAGATGAGAGAGGAGTCGTCACGCTGTTCAAATGGTTCAAACGGCTCTGAGCAGTATGGCACTTAACATCTGAGGTCATCACTCCCCTATAACTTATCACTACTTAGACCTAACTAACCTAAGGACATCACACACGCCCATGCCCGAGGCAGGATTGGAAGCTGCCACCGTAACACTCGCGCGGTTTCAGATTGAAGGGCCTAGAACCTATAGGCCACACTGTCCGGCGACACGCTGTTAAGATAATTTAGCCGTCTCTTCCAGCTTATGTAACGCAACACCACTGCCACAGCAGTCCTAAACGCTTAGCAGGGATATGTGAACTAGTGAGGGCATTACGCAAATATCTACGTTTACTGATGCGGCATATGCTATGCAACTGCTAAATGTAGACAATATGTACAATAACTGGACATTAAAATTGCTGCAAAACGAAGATGACGTGCTACAGACACAATATTTAACCGACAGGTAGAAGATGCTGTGATATGCATACGATTAGCTTTTCAGAGCATTCACACAAGTTTGGCGCCGGTGGCGGCACCTACAACGTGCTGACATGAGGACAGTTTCCAACCGATTTCTCATACGCAAACAGCAGTTGACCGGCATTGCCTGGTCAAACGTTGTTGTGATGCCTCGTGTAAGGAGGAGAAATGTGTACCATCACGTTTCTGACTTTCATAAAGGTTGGATTGTAGCCTATCGCGATTGCGGTTTATCGTACCGCGACGTTGCTGCTCACGTTTGTCGAGCTCCAATGACTGTTAGCAGAATATGGAATCGGTGGGATCAGGAGTGTAATACGGAACGCCGTGCTGGATCCTAACGGCCTCGTATCACTAGCAGGTGATATTACAGGCATCTTATCCGCATGGCTGTAACGGTTCGCGCAGCCACGTCTAGATCCCTGAGTCAACAGATGGGGACGTTTGCAAGACAACAACCATCTGCACGAACAGTTCGACCACGTTACCCTTGACGCTGCGTCACAGACAGGAGCGCCTGCGATGGTGTACTCAGAAGGAAAGTTTTGCATTTCATATTAAATGTCCATTCCATAGTTATTATATAATTTACACTTGTGTTTGGGGCGAGCTGAAACTGTAATTTATAATGTTGGAAGATATGATCGCTTGATTTGAAATAATTTATTTCAAGACCAGTTTCTGACTGTACCCATTCTTCTCCTCAGATCCTCAGATCTCCCAGAAACATAATTACAAATCATCTCATAAATATACTGAGAATTTTCTCCAAATATAGCAATAAAGCTATATGCCGGTCTTCTTTATGTATTTAACAAACAAATGCGGAGCTGTTGTTGTAACTGAGCGTGTTCTCAGAACGTCGACTGAATCATTTATAATTATATTTCTGGAAGATCTGAGAATCTCAGGATAACAGCTACTTATTGTCGAGTCTGGTGACGAAATAAACTATTTCACATCGAACGATCTTGCCTTTTACAATTATAAACTCTACTTCCTAGTCTGTAAATGATGTATGTACTGATGTAACACCTTTCAGCACACCGTCCGCAGCCACCAATAGAAATATCTGGACTTACACCCGCTGCACCCCGAATGTTGTAAGCAGTAACAGCCCTGTAGAGCTCCCTTGCATCTTAAGCTATACGTTTGGAGATATATCTGCTACCACGAGCTGCAACCAGACTTCTGGTCCGCTACTCGACAAGCTCTACTTTCTTCACTGAAGTAAAGTGCTGGGCTGTACCGAAGGCGAGGGACACGTAGTTCACCTGGGCACCGTGTTCTTCGGCGCTCTGGATCTCACGGACTATCATAGCGAGATGAAGGTCGCTACATCTATGTTTGCGGAACCATATTGATTTCTATAGAAAGGGTTCCTGATGCACAAGATGGACGTAACGCGTGACCGTAAAACATACCCCACAATTCTACGACGAAATAACATCAGTGATATAGGCCTACAGTTATGTGTTTCCTTGAAAACCAGATTGACCTGCCTTTTTTCAGTCGAATAGTACTCTTCATTGCTCCAGTGTCCTGCAATAGGCTGCCGTTAGAAGAGGAACTATCGTCTGTACTTAACTTGTCGACTCAATGGGTTCCCGTCTGTGATTTCTGTTCTAGAAGTATTAAAAATTTGAATGCAGTGAAGATATCCCTTGGTTTCTTCCGATATGTAAGTTCTCATCGCTCTGCGCGGTTGCAAGAAATTGATTGAATGGGGAAGCATATATTCAAAAAGAGCGAAAGTTAAATTGGTTTACTGCTTCTTGAATTCTTTACTTGTTAGTAAGTTAGTAACACTATAAATGGTTGGAGAAATAGCAACATGATACAAAAAAAGGCTAAGAAACTGGGAGTTAAGCGTTGTACGTTGAATACAGAAACGAAATTATTCGTTCGAGCCTCGGCAACATGTAGATCGAAGCGGTAAGTATGGGAATGACAAAATTGTGCTGCCCGCCCCATGAATCTCACCGGGACACATCGTTAACATCGCATGCTTCCCTTTATCTTCAAACAATTAGAAGCAAGGGAGATATCTGTCTACTGCGGTCTGAAAGGAAAAAGTACGTGAAGTGCAAAGAATAGGGGTTGTTTCAGGACAGTAGCTTCCGTCGACACGCAGCAGTCATCAAAGTCATGGCGGTGGCGAGCTACAGAATTTTCGCTTTAGCTTTACTAGTACAGTGATTTGCCGTAGAAAAGATAGGATGTAGGCAATACGATAGCATAGTAATTGGCTCAGCTTGAGACTTCGATATCGCCCGTAGGGTTTCAGCTGTAATGTACATGATTGAGAGGAGCGATGGTTTATTTCGTTTAGGCGTGCTAGTGGTGTCACTTCATGCCAAGCCTGTAATTTGAATTGGGTTCGTAGAGAGCATTGCAAATTCTGATGGTATGGGCACGTTATTGAATCCACAAGTTTAGTTAACAGATAATAATGCCACACTCTAACATGTAAGCCACGGCTCTCACTGCTGAGAAAATTGTGAACATCTGATAGTTTGTGCAACTTCAGACACCCAAGAGGGGACAAAGCAGAAGGAAAATTATAGTTCCTTTTTAATCATTCTTCTGGTAAATTAGCTAAATAATTATTAAATTACTATAAGATATGAATGATCATGAGACACATGTAAAAACGACCGAATCTCCTTGATTCAGTGACATCAGCTACAACATCGTTGTAAAGAAATACTTTCAAATAGGTGTATAATTGTAGATTACTTCACTGAAAACAAGACCATACAAACGCACATTTCACGCATAAGAATAATATTCTTTTTGTCTGTTTGTAATATGCCAGACACTTTGCTTGGCACGTAACAACTTTTTATGAAACGTAATGTTATGCACAGTGTTACACTTAATCGACTTTTTAACAAATAAATATCTTTTCAAATGTAATTACCTTAGTTCAAAAAGCAGATGTGTTGATGATCCTTGTCATTAGTGGCTCAGATGCAGGAACAATTGTGGAATTGGTTTCTTCTGTGTTGGGAAATAATATTACTGCAATTTTTCTTTTGTTATTACATCTGTGTGGGTTTCTTTCTCCAGTTACAGTTGTGTTAGCTCGTATGCTATATAAAGTAATGTAGGTATTACTTTCCATACTGGTTTCCTTCGTTCCATATTCACTGATTTGACTGGAAGTGCGGCGAAGAATACTTACGTTCTGGAGCAAATATACGATTCCCTCCTGCAAAAGGTCAGGTCTGTTGCTGTTTACTAGCACTTTTTCGGTTCTTAAGGAACACGACTATTTCAAGTAAATACCTTTAGGTTAGAAGAAAGACGTAAATAAACTGTCCTGTGACATAGCTGTTCACACCTACTAGGGTTGATAAGAAACCTAAAAAAATGACAAATATACTGATTCCTTTTTCTTGTTGTTGCAATTTACTGCGGTGCAGACCGTCCTGTTTGTAAAAATCATTGTATCGACCAATATAAACAGTTAAGATTAACTTTCGCTTTTACAAAATCTTGGAGAACTCTACAGTATAACTTCCTGGCCGCTTGGCGCGCTGCAAACACGGTGGGCAACAGAAAAGAGGTGGGGTGTCGCGACTGTATATGTTCGACTGTGACTCTGCTTACACTCCCAACCAGCCAGAGCTTAAATATCATCTTTGACCTTATTATTATTATCTTAGTAACTAGAGTAAACTATAATTAACAACATATGTGTACTTGGAATTACTTGTAAATGCATCTTCCTGTCGGAATTAATTCTTCTCAATTTATTTAATGAACATTAATCGTAATACCACTCACATAGGAAAAGTTGATACTTCGATGATTACTAAATTCGTAATTCTGCAGAAATTTAATTCTAAATGATAATTCACTGTTTTAAAGTAAGTGTAAGACATGTGATATTAATAACTGAAAGTGATCTATAACGGTGTACCAGACTTACCTGTGTTAGGCAGCTGATAAAACGGTAAAGAGCGATAGAATAAAGTAATTCGCCATTTCCATGTCCAGATTAGTGCGTACAACTCCACTCTAATTGATTTTGCTGTTTTAAATTGCGCTGTGTTGGTGAACCCATGTTTTCGATACTACGTTTTGTCCATAACTTTGACCAGTGACGTTCTGTATGACGTCTTGAATTTTGGATGCGAAGGATGTCAGCTGTTTGGCCTTACTGACTGGTATAAACTGCATATTTGGTTATTCCAAAGAAGAAGTGATGGATCAATTCCGACTGGTGGAATCAGACCATGCGCCAATCCCCAAATGTCTGGCTGTTTCTTAAATTCTAGCGAGAGAAACTGTTTGTGATGTTTTACAAATATTTAGTTTTTTTTTTTTTTTTTTTTTTTAATTTGGCACGCTTCTCGATGGAGATGTTAGGCACGAATGTAGGAACACAGCTTAGATTGTTACGAGAGAAACAAGTAGTGATCATTTTTATGATCTTGATTCTTTAAGTTTTTTTTTTCTTTTGCGAATGTGACTTCGTACAGACGCGGCTCATTCGAAATGAATAATTTTTGTAAGAGACATGTAGGCGGTTGCTGAGTCTTTGTGGTGGAGGTTTAGGTTTGTGATTCGGTTTATAGTAAAGGTGTAGTTGAATGAGAACGAGTCTTTAGTACTTACTCGTTATCTAATAGGTTATGGTTTCTGAACTGTTGCTTTTAGTCTACAGTTTGGTAATCTAGAGTGAAAGTTGTGTGTTTGTGTGGAGTTTGGCCTTGGAGTTGTGTTTAAATAATTAGTTGTTGGTAGTGTGGTTTGTGTTTGTGTGTGTGTGTGTGTGTGTGTTTGTATGTGTATGTGTGTGTGTATTTGTGTTTTGGGGCCACTTTGATTAAACATGTTTGGAAGGTGACCATCAACGGCCGACAAGTAATGTATAAAATGTTTGACAATCAGTTGCTGTCATTTTGAACCCATATATCTCAACTGGTTTCAGTCATCCACCATTTTAACGGATAAGGGTTTACATGGTTTAAGCCACAACGTAACATTTGTCATTACTTAAATAATGGTTAGTACATGTCATTAATATCAAAATATGACAATGCACTTTCAGAAGCAAGCAAACTAATACCAAGTGACTACAGAGGAGTACTGGACTATGATAGGTGAGAACGTTTTTGTAATTTTTCTTTGTTTAGTTTGTAATTAGTTTATGGAAAGTATATTTCTTTCATATGGGGTTCTTAGATTTGTGTTTGGTTGCTTTTATTTGTGGTGAGTGCGGGGGGGGGGGGGGGGGGGGTGAGGGGGATGGAAGTTGTGAAACCTATGTCTCTTTGGCGCTAATAGATAACTGAATTTCGTTATCCTCATTAGCTTTGTTGGTGGGGGATTGTCTACACCAATGTCTTCGTTTCAGCTAGGAATGTCAGGTGAAATTTCCAGTGCTGTTACTAATTGATTTCCTTCTTTGGCGTGGGGCAGTGGAGGGGGTTTATAACGATATGTTTACGTAATGTGTATTCATAAACATACGTTGTAAGCGTCCCAGTCCGTAGTCGCTAATTATAACAATATGTTTCTTTTGTGCTGCAACATATAGCTTTAATCAGCGATGGAAAGATATTAGCGAACGCCGACCGTGTACGGCTATCTCTTGTTGGATCGTCTGATCAGTCGGAAGTTGCATTGCAGAGGAGAGTAAATGCCTATTCAAAATATAATTACTTTTGGATAGCTCAACATGAATTTCCTAAGGGACCGTAGTTTATCATACATTTACCAGTAGAATGTGGCGCGGAGAAAAAATTTCGCCGCATACAACTTCCGTCCGATTTCGACGAAGGAATTCGTGACTGTGAACTCTCTATTTGGCAGAAACATAAAGAAATTTAAATAACTTCATGAAGGAGTGAGACATAGATTCTACACTAAATAAATAGTCCATACACCAATTCCATTTAAATCTGAATTTATGGCAATTAATAGATTAACTTACACTACAATGAAGAATTTTAACACGGATGCCGTTTTGACTGGCACTTCTCTTCTCGTAATGACAATAATTCCTTTGACGTTTTCACATACACGTCGCACAATAAATTTACTGCTATGCAATATTGCACTTTTACTTTACACTAAAATAATATTATTTTTAACGATAATAATACGGCGGCAAGACATGCGCGTCCGACACAAGTTACAAGAGACAAGAGAAGAGTGAGTAACTGTTCAACGAGAATATCCCGTACATAAAAAAAAGAAAATGTGTAAAAGTGTTCTTCTTCTGTCCGTTTTTCGCGCCGCGGTTTTCAAAGTCAATAACTCACTGCATCTCTGACGGCGCTTCGACAATAAACAAGTTACGTTACAGGTCGTTCACCTTTTACATTCTCGCAACATTATTAGCTAACTGTAGCTGTTGCCGAGCGACTGCTCGATTAGTGAATGATTTAAAATGATAAGGCAATCACATAATGTTACATTGCCTTCCACGGGAATCTTGGAAATCAAGGAGATTACCAAGATTCACATGTCACCGTTAACATTATGGGATTGAGTACTTTACAGATTTACATTGATCAAACACAGTATTGCTGTCATTTGATTATTCGGATTACACAAATATGGTGATCTCTCATTCATAGACTAAGACAATTCTTAAGGTAAAGATACACAAAAAATATAAAAACTTAGACAGTAAATCTACGAAGTTTACAATGGAGATTATACATTATACTCATTACAGTCTTTTTTTTACAGAGTTCTTAACGACCATCTTTGTGGCCTCAAGTCATTGTCCAGAGCTCATAGGCTCTTTGTTCCTGAAAGAAAACACATAGGATTCATCTTATAATACACATACAATTTTCACACATGGAATTTCTCACACGTGTTCATTTTTATACACATATAATTGTCACACATGGAATTTCTTACACGTGTCCATTTTTATAGGTATATAATTGTCACACATGGAATTTCTCACACGTGTCCATTTTCCATTGCTCACTAGTTGTCATGATTTTTACGCTTTCATTGTTTGTGTAATTGATAGGTAAGTTAAAATTTGATTCTTCTTCAGGTGAAGCTTATCCCTTGAGAATTTGGATCGCTACTTTGCTTTCTCCGAGTAGAAAACGTTTCATCAGCTCTGGCGGGCGAGTCTCACTCGGACGTTGCGTACACACGTTACATGTAACAAAAAATATAGATACCCATTAGTCTAAGAAATAAGCTTAAATCTAATTTTAGGACTTGGTATTTATAGGAATTTGACTTTGACACTACTCGCTTGTGGTTTGGCTGTTCGCATTTCATCCATGGAAATTAACATTACCATAGTATGTGATTTGTTGTGAACTCATATAAGAGTCTTTTATTTTGAGAGCGGCTTTCATGGAAAGTCCGTATCGTCGAACTGCAGTGGGAGTGTTGTGCTAGTACATCACTTTAAATTTAACGCGTTTGTTGCGTCGATGGACGTTGGCACAGACTGATTGTTAGAGCTGAATCGCAACTCGAGGCGCTCACTAGCCTCCACGCGGTATTTCAGCTTTTCCGTCCACGGTTCAGTGGACACGTTGCGTCGATGGTGTTTTTGTATTTTGTGGTTTGCTGAGCTGGTGAGGAGGGACGAGGATTACCAGGGACAGAGACTCCATCGAAACCATCCCTGCCTCCACATTTTCCAGCCGATTTTGAAGCTTTTAAGGTAGGCTAGCGCTCGCACTTTGCAAAGCAGCTAACACACTTGGTTTCCGATGCACTGCACGTAATCACATCACCGCCTTCGGTTACACAACCGGCCTGTCATTGTCCGTCGGCCTATCTGCACGTTTAACACTTTTTATCTTCATCGTGAATGAAATTATCACTTACTTATAACAACGATGCATTGCTTCGTCTCTGTGGCAGACTTCCACAGCATTTAAGCCTTCACTTATACACTACTATGTACACAATTTCTTTACAGTTTATAATCAAATAGTTTGTCTCACTTTGAAGCTTCCTAATTGAAAGCTTCGACTGTCATGTCCATTTCAAATTCTGTTACTTTGTTGGTAACTATCTATAACATTCGCTTTACATTGTTCATCATCTTTCTCTAAAACTAATTATGCTTTTGTTCACAGTCACAATACATTAGTTTCTCCGATCTGTTAGCAATTATTATTATAGTTTTTTTAATTCGTTTTAATCGCTCTTTCTATTCATTAGATTTATTAAAGTTATCACTGTCATTTCGACAAAAATTCTCTTTTTACTACATGTGAGGATCAATCAGTCACATTTGATCGCTCTCTCACATGAGAACAGAACACCATTCAAGAAAATATTCAAATTACTTATAGCGATCTCGGTTTGCGTCTCGGATTGACTTTAAAAGGAAAAATAAAGACATTTCAAAACTAGCTTTTTTCTATTTCGTTCACGCGTTTCCTTTTGAAAATCGTATGCCAAACCAGCCTTCCATGTCAACCGCATTTCGCAATCTGTGACGTCAAGTCTATGGGACTGGTTTAGGCGGGTTAGGATATTAACACAAATTCAGAAGAAAGGCATAGGTATATTAGTACATAGGAGAAGAAATCTAGCAAACAACTCCTTGTTCCTTATGACTTAGAAATTAATTTTCCTTTGTGCTGTACGTCTGCATTCGCGCTGCACTTAAGAACTAGTTGCGTTGTTTTGCCGGCGGTCTTATTCTCGCGTTGACGCCTGCTTGCGCTACACTGCATTGACCTCTATATATGACCTTAAGTCATCATTGCTTTGGCCTTGTAACTTACGCTCTTATACTTGGTATTTATTTCACTTATGCCTTTGAATTATCTGACCTGCGTATTGCAATTACAATTAATGCTACTTTGTTTGTCTAGTTGAAGGATAGCGCTTTCGTGGTCATGTTGGTACTTACAAGTAACTCACATGCTTCGTAAACATTATGTTATTTTAATGCAGAGATGAACCTGTTCCAGATTTCTATGTACATTAGAAATTAATCTAGACATAGCTGACTTAGAAACTAGTTACTTGTTTTACTTTTTAGTGGGATCAGGAACCAATAATTGTGAAGCGACCCTTGTCTTTGACGAAAACAAATTTCATTTCTCGATCATTGCTCCTTGAACTTAAAAAAAAATTCTTACATACTATGTTTTATTTTCACTTCTTTAGCATTTTATATCCCAGAAGCCGGCTTGTTAGGCGCATCCTTCGCTTTACATTTCATTTTTCTCTTAAATATTATCTCCTTCAAACTAAATCTTAAAAATTAGAGTTCTTGGAGTTAATCACTTTCTTTGTTAAATAAGAATTTTTTAATTATTTATCAACTTGCCTGTACTTAAATTATGGCTCAAGATAACATATTTTAAATTCTCTACTGTATAGCAAGACAGACTCACTGTCGTGTAATTTATTCTAAGCATTTTTTTACGAAGTCAGATCAGTTGTCACTTAGTCACTAGCGGCTAACCGTCTCTTGCCATTATAAAGCTTTCCTTTTGACTTATTCTGTAGCATGATATTTTTTAAGATCAGAGTGATAATATAACCCTTTTATTTTTCCATTTGCGGGATCACCAATTAGATAACAACCTTTGTGCGGTGTACTAAGGATCTCATAAGTTCCCTCAAACAGACTTTGCCATTTTCGATTTTTGCGTAAGAGCAACGATGGTTTAAAGTGTGTTTTTAGGAAGATCTTTTCGCCTACGTTATAAGTTAACACCGTATCTCAGTACAAGTACGTCATGGTTAGTCTCTCCGTCGAAGCGGTCGCCCCCATTCTGTCTCACAGCATCACTTAGGGAGCTTTCCGATGCTGAACTTAGTTTTACTGCTTGTGTGGTTTTGATTGCCGTACTGGTTACCAGTCGTGTTATACATAGGATTGAATCGGTTGTGTTGATTATGTCTATTCCTTTTTTGCGGATACCCATTGCCTTTATTTCCGTTTTGCCAATCGTTACTATCTTTGTAACCGTTCCCTAGCTTTTCATAGCCGTTACTCTCATAATGTTGTGGCCAAGAGTTGTGCGGAGTAATCCGCTGCTTGTTAGCTCTCATATCCTCATAGATCAGGTCTAGCGAATCTAATATCGACAGAAAGGTATCTGGATCATTATCTGGTATGGCTATCAGCTTTTAACCAATCGAAATCGGTAATTTAGACCTGAGAATCATAATTACATCTTTACTATTGATAGGGTTATCCCAGTACCTGATTTTGCCAAGATATTTTTCGAAGTACTTTCTCAGGCTACTATTCCTGGGGTCAAATTGTTCTGCATTATAGACTTCTTTACGAAGGCGCTTTTGAACACCTTCGCTCCAAAATTTGCTGAGGAAACAATGCTCAAATTCCTCATATGTTCGACACTTATAAACCATTTCGGTTCCCCATATTGCCGATTCGCCACCTATATATCCGGCAACAAATTTGATACGCTGTCTATCAGTCGACGAATTTGGAAAAATGCCAGAGAATCCATGAAGAAAAACAATTGGGTGGATATTTCGTTTTTCCGGATAAAAGGTTTGAAAAACTCGATGATTTATCATGCTTTCTTCCTTCATCATTTTTGCTACTGAATCAGATTCTTGGTTTCGGTGACTAACCGGAATATGTGGTGGTGAAGTGTGTTCATTAGATACAACAAATATTCGGAATTGCGGAAATAATTCATCTTCTTCATCTGAGGCTAACGAGTTACGATAATTCGGTCTCTGTATTCGGGAACTACTACTCACTTGTGCCTTCAGGTTATATAGCTGTTCCGTTACCTCTTGCTTCCAATTTGGTAATTCTTGCTGAAGAGTACGCCTAATGCTACCGAGTTCAGACATTACGGTATCTCCGGAGCTTCCAGGATCTGACAAGATACCAAGAGTGGTTGCTTTCACAGTCTCTACTAGGTCTTTGATAATTTTATCTTCGACGAATTTGTCCTTTCCAGCAATCCAGTTCTCATACTTTTCTCTAAATTTTCTCTCATGACTGTCTAGCCTCTCCTTTACTTTCGTTTCAGTTTCCAGAGTCAAGTTTGACATTCCCTCGGTTAGTTTTTCTACCTGCGTAGTTACTCTGTCTAATCTGTGATTAACCGTGGTTACGGTGGAGTCAAGATTCTTAGTTGCGTTTCGGATGTCAGCTGTCTCGCTTTGCATGGTAGCTAAAGTGTCATTCAGTTCGAAAATTATTCCACTTCGCATTTGAGAAAGAGCATCCTTAACTTGCTTTGCTACTTCTTTGGCTACATTTTCTCTAACAGTTTTTATTTCTTCGCTTACTGTAGAAAGTTTATCTTCAATTACTGTAGAAAGGTTATCTTCAAGCGAGGCTAACATTTGTCTATTTTCGTCTTTCAAATCATTTTTAATCGAATTCACCATTTGGCGATTTTCCTCTTTCAATTGCCGATTTCCGTCCTGCATCATTTGACTTATTTGACTCAGTAGCTGTTTGAATACATCGTCTGTCACTACCCCTGAATTGCTTTCACGTGCCTCCCTTGTAACCGGTATATGGCTACGACTACAAGTGGCAGAAACTATGCTGGCAGTGTCTAGTTCAGTACCGGTAACATTATGGTGTGAGGCACCAAAGTCCGTAAGGTTTCCCACTTGGTGTCTCAGCCTTACTAATTACCCTGCGGGACCGTAAGCGCCGCGACAATTCACTCGTTTCCTTCTGTCCATTTGAATCTAGTGATAACATTTTATCGTCTGCCTTAGCTCACTTATTTACAAACAGTAAGTCAATGAAGTTCGTTTGAGCTACGTCCGTCAGCTGTTGACAGAGATGTAATTTATACGTTGCGAGTCGGTTGTCACTGCTACGTCACAAGATCGGAATGTCGGGAGTTGCACGTCATGAGAACAAGAGACTATTCGGGACCGAGAAGAAAGTAAGGCTGCACAATGGTCTAAATAAATGAAAACTCAGGCTGGTCAGCTCCGTGAACAGGCAGTGGACATTTAAAAACAAATTATATGCAATACACGACAATGGAAATTAAACAATACTTAAAGAAATTACCAATCTACTAAATGCAATCTACTGAATTCAAAGAAAATTTTTACTGCAACTACTAAAGATCGTCACAAATTGATTAATGTCGGATGAAATTAACGAAGCTTGGATACGGCTAACGAAATTTTAACTACGTTACTGATGACTGTCTTGGGCGTTGCAACTAGATTTTCGCACAAATTCGGTTCCAAAAAAAAGTATCGCTTCCGTAATTTACTCTGAATATCTCGTTTCTTTCGCTCAATGGAAATTTTATTGGATGGTGTTTGATGCCATGTAACAAATAAAAAGCACAAGATTAGCTACAATTCTTTATGAATATTCTCACAATGTGTATCTTATATAAATTTTTGATCCTTTGAGTCTTTTGGTTTTTTTTTTAATTCGCGTCCCTGTTCGGGCGACAATTAAACGATATGTTGACGTAATGTGTATACATAAACACGTTATAAACGTCCCCGTTCGTAGTCGCTAATTATAACAATACGTTTCTTTTGTGCTGCAACATATAGCTATAATCAGCGGTGGAAATATATTTGCGAACACCGACCGTGTGCGGCTGTCTCTTGTTGGATCGTCTGATCAGTCGGAAGTTGCATTGCAGAGGAGAGTAAATGCCTATTCAAAAAATAATTACTTTTGGATAGCTCAACGTGAATTTCCTAACGGACCGTAGTTTATCATGCATTTACCAGTACAATGTGGAGCGGAGAAAATATTTCGCCGCATACAACTTCCGTCCGATTTCGACGAAAGAATTCGTGACTGTGAACTCTATTTGGCAGAAACATAAAGAAATTTAAATAACTTCATGAAGGAGTGAGACATAGATTCTACACCAAATAAATAGTCCATACACCAATTCCATTTAAATCTGAATTTATGGCAATTAATAGATTAACTTACACTACAATGAAGAATTTTAACATGGATGCCGTTTTGAGTGGCACTTCTCTTCTCGTAATGACAATAATTCCTTTGACGTTTTCACATACACGTCGCACAATAAATTTACTGCTATGCAGTATTGCACTTTTACCTTACACTAAAATAACATTATTTTTAACGATAATAATACGGCGGCAAGACATGCGCTTCCGACACAAGTTACAAGAGACAAAAGAAGAATGATTAACTGTTCAACGAGAATATCCCGTACATAAAAAAAAGAAAACGTATAAAAGTGTTCTTCTTCTGTCCGTTTTTCGCGCCCTGGTTTTCAAAGTCAATAACTCACTGCATCTGTGACGGCGCTTCGACAATAAACAAGTTACGTTACAGGTCGTTCACCTTTTACATTCTCGCAACATTATTTGCTAAATGTAGCTGTTGCCGAGCGACTGCTCGATTAGTGAATGATTTAAAATGATAAGACAATCACATAATGTTACAGGGTGGGGGGGTCTATCACTGCCTTCGTTTGAGCTACATAGGTATAGAAATACATTCTGCTCCAGTTGTGTGTATCTCATACATCTAGATCAACATTTATACTCCGTAAGCCACTCAAAGGTGTGTGGTGGAGGGTACTTTACGTGTCACTGCCATTACCTCCCTTTCCTGTTCCAGTCGCGTATGTTTCACGAGAAGAACTACTGCCGCAAAGCCTCCGTGCGCGCTCGAATCTCTCTAATTTTACATTCGTGATCCCCTCTGGAGGTATAAGCAGGAGGAAGCAATATATTCGATACCTCATCCACAAACGCACCCTCCCGAAACCTGGACAGAAAGCTATATCGCGATGTATGGTACCTCTCTTGCAGAGTCTGCCACTTGAGTTTGCTAAACATCTCCGTAACGTTATCACGCTCACCAAATAACCCTGTGACGAAACGCGCAGCTCTTCTTTGGATCTTCTCTATCTCCTCCGTCAACCCGACCTGGTACGGATCCCACACTGATGAGCAATATTCATGAATCGGTCGAACGAGTTTTTTGTGAAGCCACCTCTTTGTTGACGGACTACATTTTCTAAGGACTCTCCCAATGACTTTCAACCTGGTACTCTCCTTACCAACAATTAATATTACATGATTATTCCACTTCAAATCGTTTCCCACACATACTCCCAGATATTTTACAAAAGTAACTGGTACCAGTGTTTGTTCCGCTTTTATATAATCATACAATAAATCTTTCTATGTATTCGCAATACATTACGTTTGTCTATGTTAAGGGTCAGTTGCCACTCCCTGCACCAAGTGCCTATCCACTGCAGATCTTCTTACATTTCGCTGCAATTTTCTAATGCTGCAACTTCTCTGTATACTACAGCATCATCCGCGAAAAGCCGCATGGAACTTCCGATACTATCTACTAGGTCATTTATATATATTGTGAAAAGCAATGGTCCCATAACACTCCCCTGTGGCACGCCAGAGGTTATTTTAACGTCTGTAGACGTCTCTCCATTGGGAACAACATGCTGTGTTTTGTTTGCTAAAAACTCTTCAATCCAGCCACACAGCTGGTCTGATATTCCGTAGGCTCTCACTTTGTTTATCAGGCGACAGTGCATAACTATATCGAACGCCTTCCGGAAGTCCAGGAAAATGTATCTAATTTTTTCTGGGTCTCCTGAACAAATAGAGAGAGCTGTGTCTTACACGATCGCTTTTTTCGGAATCCATGTTGGTTCCTACAGAGTAGATTCTGTGTTTCCAGAAATGAAATGATACGTGAGCAAAAAACATGTTCTAAAATTCTACAACAGATCGATGTCAGAGATGTAGGCCTATAGTTTTGCGCATCTGCTCGACGATCCTTCTTGAAAGCTGGAACTATCTGTGCTCTTATCCAATCATTTGGAACCTTCCGTTCCTCTAGACACTTGCGGTACTCGGCTGTTAGAAGGGAGGCAAGTTCTTTCGCGTACTCTGTGTAGAATCGAATTGGCATCCCGTCAGGTCCAGTGGACTTTCCTCTGTTGAATGATTTCAGTTGCTTTTCTATACCTTCGGCACTTATTTCGATGTCAGCCATTTTTTCGTTCGTGCGAAGATTTAGAGTTGGAACTGCAGTGCGGTCTACCCTGTGAAACACCTTTGGAAGAAGGTGTTTAGTAATTCAGCTTCACGCGTGACATCTTCTGTTTCAATGTCATTATCATCGTAGAGTGTCTGGATATGCTGTTTCTATACACTTACTGATTTAACGTAAGACCCGAACATCCTAGGATTTTCTATAAAGTCTGTACATAGAATTTTACTTTCTAATTCACTGAACGCCTCACTCATAGCCCTCCTTACGCTAACTTTGACGTCCTTTAGCTTCTGTTTGTCTGAGAGGTTTTGGCTGCGTTTACACTTGGAGTGATGCTCTCTTTGCTTTCGCGGTAGTTTCCTAATTTTGTTGTTGAACTACGGTGGGTTTTTCCCGTCCGTCACAGATTTACTCGGCTCTTACCTGTGTAACACGCATTTTACGATTGCCTTGAAAGTTTCCTACAAACACTCAACATAGCCAGTGTCGGAACAGATATTGTCGTTTTGATCTGTGAGGTAGTCTGAAATCTGCCTCCTACTACTCTTGCTAAACGCATAAACCTTCCTCCCTTTTTTATATTCCTACTTACTTTCATATTCAGGGATTCTGCAACGGCCTTATGATACATGTGGTGTGCTTTTTGGTTGGGTTGATTCTGCAAGAATTCGTGAGAGTTATTTTTCGTTTATGTGACACTTTTGGAGTGATGTTAGTCTTATTGTTGTATTTTTTGGTTTGCCCCGCCCAGAACTCCCTAACTCCCGTGGTTGTCCCATTAGTTTCATTTCATTAAGTGACTAAAATGATTAGCATCTTTCTACTGTTCGTTTGCGATAATAATGGTCTGTCTAGTGGTTGTAATCTTGAAGTATGCCAGAAGCCTGCTATTAAATCTGTGGTTGTCTTAATAAATAAACTGCGCTTTATATCCCCGATATAACGTCATAGGTCGAAGTAGACGTGTGGTATCGGAACATGCGGAAGCCCCAAATGTTGTTCTTGTTACCGCGTTGCGTCAGTTTCAGTGACTTTTGGCCGGTCAATGTTAATATATCGAACGTGCAAATCCCTTGTGATTAACGCTGATCCCATTATTCACTGAGCTTGCACAGATCGATTGCATATTCATTTCCCCACCTCATTTGATATTTGAAATTTTCCGTGAGACGTGCACCAACGCATAACATTCGGGGAAATGGAAAGAAAAAGTAAAAATGAGTCTCCTGCTACAGACGTTTCTTCTACTACTACAGGGCTCAGCCATGCGTTTTGAGCACAAATGCTTCGTTTACCTTTTTTGTAGTTTCATCACTGTGGTAACCAATTATTGTTGGTACTGTGGAATACAATGAAATGCAGCATCAGTTATATTACACTAAGAGTGTTTTATCTTTGTTTCCTAGTTGCAAATGGTACTTTTATGACACGTTGCTTACTGTGTCAATATGTACCTTCTATTTCGCACCCACATAATTATGCAGGAACTAGTATGGGGCCATCAATGAAAACAAACTAACCGAGTGCAGATGACAATGTGTACTTACGGTGTCAAATCTTGATTATGGTGTAGTTTCTGCATAGTTCCGGGTTATATTGCACATGTCGTACTGAGTTAATACGTAACCGTCGGGATGACAGGCACTAACTTGTTATCCTCAGATGCAGAGATCTTTTAGTCATATTACTCCTTTAAGTGTTATTAGTTCGAATGCATTTGCTGATGAACTTACTTAGAAAATTTTGAAAGGCAAGTTCTGGGGGTTCTAAATACTTGTTTTGGTGCATCAATATTACAATAGCTTTTTTAAAAAAGTATTGCTCAAATTAATCACTTACTCAATAAAGAAAAGATGTAGGAATTATTCGGACCTAACGTCCATCGAAGAAGAGGTTTTAACAAACGGAGCTCGCATTGTGGAGAAGATCGTAAGAGACGAATTACGAGGTAACCATCCTTGCGGTTTCCTCAATCTGCTTAAAGAAACCACTGAAACCGTAGAGCCGGCCGTTGTGGCAGAGTGGTTCGAGGCGCTTTAGTCTGGAACCACGCAACCACTACGGTCGCAGGTTCGAATCCTGCCTCGTGCTTGGATTTGTGTGATTTCCTTAGGTTAGTTAGGTTTAAGTAGATCTAAGTTCTAGGGGGACTGGTGACCTCAGAAGTCCCATAGCGCTCAGAACCATTTGAACCAATTTTGAAACCATAGAAGTTGATGGACGAATTATTGACTTGTACCACTGTCAGTCCAAATGCTAGGCCCGTGTGTTACCAGAATACCTCCTCACTTGAACTAAAATAAATAACTAGACTATATTATCGCATTAAGCCGAAGTTTTATTGAATCTGCAACTTCGGTTTCAGGTGGTTCTGGCCACTGTATCGTGGTCGAATAGTTTAGCAGCCAGACGGCGTTCTCCACGCACCGAGTTGACAACGGCGCCCCCAGCAGGCAGCATAAGATTCGGTGGCTATGAAGAGATGCATGGTGTGGAGTGCTGAGCCTCCATGGGTTGGTGGGGAGGCCACTGGAGAGACTCTTGTCCAGGCACCGAGTTGACAGCGGCGCCCCCAAAAGCCACCATAAGATTTGGTGACTATGAAGAGCTGCATGGTGTGGAGTGTTGAGCCTCTGTGGTTGGCGGAAAGGCTACTGGAGTGACCTGTTGACAAATATTCATTTCAGAACTAAAGACGTGATCACATTATGGTGAGTTGTTGTATGTAACGAAAACTGCACAATTATCATAGGACCAGGTGTTAATACGAGGTGCATTCTAGTTCTAAGGCCTCCGATTGTTTTTCTCCGGACTGGAAAGAGATAGAAAGATGCGCATTGTTTTAAAATGAGGTCGCGTTCATTGTCAATACGTCCCAGACATGGCCGCACCGTACGGCAGATGGAATTTTACCGCCAGTGGCGAGAATGAGAACTGTTTTAAATACTTAAAATGGCGACGTTTTCCTTACTTGAACAGCGTGAAATCATTCGTTTTCTGAATTTGCGTGGTGTGAAACCAATTGAAATTCATCGACAGTTGAAGATGACATGTGGTGATGGAGTTATGGATGTGTCGAAAGTGCGTTCGTGGGTGCGACAGTTTAATGAAGGCAGAACATCGTGTGACAACAAACCAAAACAACCTCGGGCTCCCACAAGCCGGTCTGACGACATGATTGAGGAAGTGGAGAGAATTGTTTTGGGGGATCGCCGAATGACTGTTGGACAAATCGCCTCCACAGTTGGCATTTCTGTGGGTTCTGTGCACACAGTCCTGCATGACGACCTGAAAATGCGAAAAGTGTCATCCAGGTGGGTGCCAGGAATGCTGACGGACGACCACATGCCCGTGTGGCATGTTGCCAAGCAATGGTGACACGCAACGACAGCATGAATGGGACTTTCTTTTTGTCGGTTGTGACAATGGATGAGACGTGGATGCCATTTTTCAGTCCAGAAACAAAGCGCCAGTCAGTTCAATGGAAGCACACAGTTTCACCGCCACCAAATAAATTTCGGGTAACCGCCAGTGCTGAAAAAATGATAGTGTCCATGTTCTGGGACAGCGAGGGCGTAATCCTTACGCATTGCGTTCCAAAGGGCGCTACGGTAGCAGGTGCATCCTACGAAAATGTTTTGAAGAACAAATTCCTTCCTGCACTGCAACAAAAACGTCCGGGAAGGGCTGCGCGTGTGAAGTTTCACCAAGACAACACACCCGCACATCGAGCTAACGTTACGCAACAGTTTCTTCGAGATAACAACTTTGAAGTGATTCCTCATGCTCCTTACTCACCTGACCTGGCTCCTAGTGACTTTTGGCTTTTTCTAACAATGAAAGACACTCTCCGTGGCCGCACATTCACCAGCCGTGCTACTATTGCCTCAACGATTTTCCAGTGGTCAAAACAGACTCCTAAAGAAGCCTTCGCCCTGCCATGGAATCATGGCGTCAGCGTTGTGAAAAATGTGTACGTCTGCAGGGTGATTACGTAGAGAAGTAACGCCACTTTCATCGATTTCGGGTGAGTCGTTAACTAGAAAAAAAATCGGAGGCCTTATAACGTGAATGCACCTCGTATTGGGTCGATTTCTGTATCGATATTGTTGAGACTGTAAAATAGGCACGAAATGGAGTTCCTAGTTTATAACTGTCGGCACAAGTATAATAAAAGAGTGCAATGACAGTATAATTTATAAATTGTTTTGCGTCCCAGATATGGGTATAGAGAAGGGATGTTTCTGTCTCCCTTACTGATCAACTCAAGGTTGCTAAGAATTATGAATAAGAATTTAAATGTGAGAACTGTCAGCAATGACTGTTTGCCTCTATCCTTCTTCCTGAGTACAGTTCTTTCTGATCATTGTGTCATGATGGCAGGTGGCTGTTACAGGTATGAGAATATTTCTACCTTTATACTGACCATTAGACTGAGCTACGTTCTATGCATAAAGCAACGGAGGCAATTGAGACTGTTGGTATATGCAATTATGCCATAGATTTTCTTAAAACACGTTCCAAAAATGTTAAATGGGAATTCCGTGGGTAACTTGATAACTCTTTCATGGAATGTTTTCGGAAACTCCCTCCATAATATGAAAGGGTAGGCAAGCATATTGTACCGTTCATTCTTAAGATTACGTATAACGTAGCAACATTAGGGCGAAATAATACACTGTCGAAAAACGCTGCGTATCCGCTCACAGTTCAAAACTGTTATAGAAGAACATTATTGCAAGCATCGTGACAACAACCCACAGTTCAGTACAACAGGATTTACGGTTCGACCATAGAATTTTGCATTTTGTTGGCTTGTCTATGTTCCTAAGCTGACAACATTTTAGTGACATTAAAAAAGGACAATCGTAGAGTCGGAATAATAACGCAAACGCAGGTTAGATTTCTGAAGGAAGTTACGAAGTGGCCATGAAACCAGAAACACACTTAGAAACTAAAGTCTACAGATCGAAGTTTCACCCACCGTAGCAGTGTGGCTTTCCTCGTCTCACTGCAGACGTCTCTGCAGTTGGTCCTCAAAAAACACGTCAAGCGTTAACTGACGCTCCTGTTGGAAAAGAACTTATTATTTTTTTGATATCCAACATGTGGAGTGATACAGAACATGTGCTAGATTCTAGTATGGCCGCCTACATTTATCAATAATTTTGCTACTTACATTTATTGATAATACTTATACAGAGATCGATATTAATATTCAAGTAACATCACTACTCACTCCATGTCTGACCAACTAATAATACTAAAGATATACAAATTTCCCATGATGTACAAGTTTTTTGTTTGCGCGATTGATTATTAAAGTACTTCTGGAAGTTATGCTGAGTGTGTTGTTGCTGTTGTATGCAGAATATTTCAACGACCAGCCGAGCTGTGTCCTTCAGGTCGTATAACATTCCCTGACCAGATGACGTCCAGGGATCGAGTACATATAACAGCAAAGCTCGCTGCACTCCAGTCACGGCCACCGAAGAATTTTCCACAAATCCAAACAACTCGGCAAAACATCAGAAGCAGAGCACTAACTACTACCACGTTCGTAAGAGAGTATTGATTTGAACATGAAAGGAATAGTACACGTTGAAACCATTCCGCCAAAGAATCTGGGAAAGTAAAGAAGACGTAAAACTAACTGGGAACATAACTCAAAGAGAAAACGGAAGAGCCAACTAAAAGGAGGAAATGAAACAAATGCCGTTGAAAGAATTGAAAAATATAGCAGATGGCGTGGGCTAGCTGATCGGATGAATAAAAAAGATTAGCCAGACATTCTGAAACACGCTCAAATCTCCAGCCTAAAACCACAAGGCTAGGGAATCACAGATAAAGAAGAGGCGAACATCAAAGAGTAAAAACAGCAAAGAAAGAGCGGGGAAGAGTTAAAATGGAGGGAGGATGAAGCTCTGGCACAGAAAGGCACAGGCGCACTCTTACGTTGATGGATACAGTGATTCACTTTCATAACCAAGTAACGTCACTCTTCCACACATCTCAGTAAATAGTATTTCTAACACATAACTATTATCCCGTGATATCAAAAGGTTTTCTAGGCGCGATTGATTAATGACATGCTTCCGGGATTTTTGCTGTGCTTTCATCCCTATTTTGTGCACAATATTTCAAAGATTGATGGGGCCGTCTTCTTCATGTCGTGTGGCGTTACTGGACTGGTTGGAGTACAGGCAGTGAGTGCACGTAAGAGCAAAACTCGCTGCATCCGAAAGAGACGCTTGGGACAATCATCGAAGAATTGTGCACAAAATATAAACAACATCTCGGCAAAATACCCGCAAGCAGAGGATTAACTAGTATCAAGTTCGTGAGTGAGTGACCATGTGAACAGGAAACGAAAAATACACTTTGAAACCAAACGCTATTATTCCATATACACATCTAATTTACACTCACCGGAGCAGCACGGATATCTTCTTCCTGGAGCCGTTTCTGCAGCAGCTCGATAAAGCACACGTCAAGTGTAAATTGACGCTCCTGTTGGAAAAAAAACTTATTAGTTTTAACATAAACAACACTTTTAAAATTCAGATACAGCGATACTTCTTAATATGTACAGATGTTACGAAGTGTAACACTTATGAAGAATGTATGGGCCTGTAGATAGCGATAGTGAGTATACATTGTTTGGCGGTAATAGCTACCATTATGGGCGAACTGTTAAGCTGGAGGGCTACAGAGGAATTATTCGAGGTACTGTGTCGCCATGACCTTTTTATTCTCAGTTCTGGTGTGTTCTTTCACTGGAAAGGAATGTAAGTGGAACTGCGACAATTTTTACTGACTGTTCCAGGTTCTCTATTCTCTGACTCCTCCGAAAACCGTAGTCTTCGAAGTCTGAAATTCAGGAATACATTTCCTCTGATCTTCAGGTATTAATCCCAGTTAACAGGTAACTCGTAGAGTAACCAGATGATTTGCAATGTTGTATTCAGCCAGTCACTTGTCTTGGACGCAAATTATGTTAAGTTCTGCTCTTACAAAAAAATGCAGCATAATTTTCTACAATTTATTAAGGTCTTTTCCATTCTCAAGCACCTCCGATTCTGCATCATAGTCCAGGCATTCTTAACTAATGCCAGACACAACTTCCCGCTTGGTCAGTGTTAATTTAAATGGCCGTCAATAGAGTTATTGCAACCATTTAACCGTCCTTCTGCTACACTGTTAACTTCGTCTTATCTAATGTCAGACGTGGGGACATAATATGCTAGTAACATGGAGGAGACAAGCAGGAGCCGGTGGGATGTTGGGAAAAGAGCAAGCATATCATGCATCCAAGGAGGCCTGTGAGCAACCAACCCATCGAGACAACGTGCCATTATCCTGCAGGTGAGAAAGACTTACTACTGTTGGAATAGGTGTGACTGGCCAATCATCAGACCAAGTCCAACCTTTTGTATATCGCACACTGAAGTTACCCTGACTCCTATCCGAATAGGCTACATTTCTAACTAGTGTCTTCATAGTCTGGTGAGAAGACAGTTAATTCCTTAACGGCCGGCCGGAGTGGCCGTGCGGTTCTAGGCGCTACAGTCTGGAACCAAGCGACCACTACGGTCGCCGGTTCGAATCCTGCCTCGGGCATAGTTGTGTCTGATGTCCTTAGGTTAGTCAGGTTTAATTAGTTCGAAGTTCTAGGCGACTGATGACCTCAGAATTTTAGTCGCATTGTGTTCGAAGCCATTTTTTAAATCTTTAATGGCTGTGGCGTAAATACTCTTATACGCCACATTTTCTGTGCAAGTTATCTGATGATCTGAAGGCCGAAGTGAATTTAAGAAGAGACCAGCCATTTATTTTACTTGAAGTACAGATATGGTAAATTTAAAAAAAAAAATGTGTATCTCTGGAGACGAGGTTGAAGGCTTTGGTGTGTTGCTGAGTGGCCAGCAAGTTCCATTTCCCTCCAGTGATGAAGAAATCCATCCATTTGCCAGTGACGTTCATCTGTAGCTGTATTTTAGATACGGTCACGGAAACTAACAATGGTCCCTCCATAAGTGCAGCCAGTTAAGCCTATCGGTGAGTGTGACGTGGCGGTCGGTGAGTACTGTTGGCCCTTCAGAGGCTCGTTCTGACGTAATAAGTTTCTTAGTTGGTACTTTAGATCATTCTACTAAACTAGTGAAACACCATCAGTCTTATTACCAGGTTTCGAAATGGTATTAAATATTATTTTTGTAATTATGTGTGTGTGTGGATGGGTGGGTGGGTGGGTGGGTGTGTGTGTGGGTGAGTGAGTGGGTGGTCGCGTGTGCTTGCGCATGTGTGCGTGTGTAAATAAGTTTTTCAGATTTTTTTTTTAAATTTTAATTCTTTGTTGAATATTTACTGCTTTAGCACATTGAACCTCACTCTTCCCGTAAACGTATTGCTTTCTTGCGCTGAAACCAACACACAATCGTCATAGTCAATAGTCCAGTAGAGGTGCCTGTCTTAGATGTATTATTCATAATAAATTGTTAAGAGGGATATTTATAGCGATTCGCAGATTCATTTACAGTAAATAGTGACAGTCTGTTATACCTGTTCACCAGCCTATAGACAATGAAGTGGCTCTAAACCTTTATTGCTTTACTTATTATGATTTCAGTAATGCAATGTGACGTGGCTCACCTCAAACGTACGTCGAGCAGCGACCAAGTTCTTGTCCAGTCGCAGACATTCGTCTTTCTCCCCGCCTACACACCGGGAGAAAAACGTCTTGATGCTTCGAAACATTGCTGCAATTAAACGGGCAACACGTTAGATACGACCATACCGTGTCCACGAGTAAATCTCATTGCGATGTCTCACAAGTCTATCGCAAGGAAGAACTTTAGACCTTGATGTCTTTAAATTTAAATTCTGTAATAATAAGAGCTGTCATTGTTACGAACGATATATTATATCAAGATCAATTAAATATCTTTCATTTACTTAAAAATTATTATCCATTTATGACTGGTGAGGAATTCGTTATTTTAATTCCCTTCTATTAATTCCACATAGATTAATTAAAATAACACTAGTTCTTTGATGACAGCCAAAGGTGTGTTCACTATGAGGTACATTTATTCTGCAATGAATAATTTTGTTTCGATAGCAGTTATTTAAAGCTATCACTATTAGACAGACAGACAGTACTATTAACAAGACAGTGCATCGCTACACTATTTCCAGATATACTCCAAGTACAGTTATTTAAACTTCGATTTCGGCCAGAAATTACGCCGGGATTTGGTTACTGCCCTACGTTGGTTCAATATATCACCCTGGGGCAGGATCGGTAATTTAATTAGTATGTACTTAAGGGAACACCTTGTTGGCGATATGAAGTTACTGGTTAACAAAATATGCAACACGTGGTGGTTTGAATCCCAAATCGCTTTTCAGTGTCTGACGAGATTACGATTTTTACAAATACCCGTTGTCTGAGTCAGTGTATTGTCACTGGGCTGCGCCTTTCCTTCTTTGTGGCAGAGTCATCAATAACCCAAGTTCAACACTAAACCTAGAATTACTCTTAGGCACCATGTGAACTATTCAACAACACGTACACAGTAACAACTATAGCTACGAATGAAACTAAACCAGCGACATTTGAATGAAGAAAACGCCAGTACAGCTTATAAACTCCCAACGTAATTAACATTTAACGATGCTCAAAGGTATTAATTTAATTTCTTTGAGTAACAGAGAGAGAAAATGCCTTTGACATGGTGCCATGTCAACTCATTATGACTTCACGCAGCTGTAACTCGTTTACGAATTGCCTTCTTTTTCACAGAAGGTAGAATACAACAGATTTGGCGACAGAGGTAGGTGACGCCGCTCTCTTTGTGAAACTAGATAATAAGTTAAAGAATAGACAATTCCAGCAACTAAAATTGTGAAAGCCTCAGGAACGAGATCTGTCCCTGTAAGTAACGCTCTCTCGTAACCTTTGTAGCTGCATAACATGTTGAAACAATATACTGGAATGTGAATGGAGCTGTTTTCATTTTTTTTTTTCCATTTTACATACCGCCTAATAACATTACATTACGTCGTAGCGTTTCAGTATTCCAGTACTTCGCGGCTTCAGATCCAGTCACTTATAAGCTTATACGATATTGAAACTGCATCTGATTTTACGCGGTAAGTAAACAGACGACGCTTAAGTCAGTAGCTCATGCCGCTCCCGGATACATTGCACCTCGCTTCTGAAGCTGGGCGTTCGCCTCGTTCAAAGCTTCCAGAAGCCCTCATGAACTTTAAAACGTTTCGTTATTTGAACTCGAAACACAAAGTGTAACAGTACAATATTTGAATCAAAATTGGAGCCTCATTAATTCAATAACTCACACGACGAATTCGTATCGTTATTTCAAGTGCTAGGGTGAATACGCACGTAATTGCTAGGCAACGGTGCTCTACTTTTTAGGTAACATAGCATCGGTGTTAGCATATCCTGTGAACAACATTTAACATCAACGCCATGAGCTGCAGAGTTCTACACTGTCTAGCAACGTCGATAGGAATGGGTAAACGAGCAGTGCTGAAAAAAATCAATGTATGTGCCACAAAATAATCGTATATTGCGACTGGGAGGTATCCAGCAGTATCTAATGAAAAAAACCTGAATAGCAAATCAACTCCCAATGGATTCAATAGCTAACTACAATCCAAGATATTGATTCAATTTCCTGAAGCAGCAGGAGACGAAAACTGTTTTGTTACAGAGCCAGCTCGACTAAATGTTACTCTGCACAACTGCCATCAGTTTGCAAAGCGTCTTCTTCCTCACAGACGGAAGGAAGTTCCAGCGGCAGGACCGTGGAGTGATCACAGCCAACATGTGTGTACAATTGCGAAGCAAGGAGGATGGGGACACCAATCATTGTGAAACTAAGCCATTAATCTGTGAAGTTATGACAAACGTAAACGAAGTTCATCAGAAACTCAGTAAAGTGGGTTGTCTCTACAAGTCAGGCACCTAACTTACGAACCTTAATGAAAAATTAAGAAAAAGAGATCTTTCACATGTTACATCGTACTAATTACGTGTTCCGAAATCATAACTCGGTCCGTCGTAAAACTTCAACTTGCTAGTACTTCTCCACTAAATTCACAATTATTTAAATGCTTGTACGATACTCTAATAGCATATGGCTCTTTATAGTAAATAAATAGGTTACTTTTAAGTGAATGGCACATACCTCTTGCGGGTACAATGCACCTCGCCTCCGAAGCTGGGCGTTAGCTTGCTTCAAAGCTTCTAAGGCTCCGCAAGAATTATTAATTATTTCCTTAGTTGTTCTTGAAACACAAACTTCGACGCTATAACACTTGAATCAAAGCTGAACCTTCTTTTACTGAATAACTCACAGAACGAATTCGTATATGCTCTTCTAGTACTCGAGAGAATACGGAAGTAATTGCTAGGCTACGGTCCTCGCCGGTTTAGGTGACATAGCATTGTTGTTAGCATACTCTCTGATCAACATTAAATAGCAACCCCACTAATAACAATCCCAGGAAATACAGAGCACATTATCTACATCTACAGCCATACTCCGCAAGCCACCTGACGGTGTGTGGCGGAGGGTACGCTGAGTACCTCTATCGGTTCTCCCTTCTATTCCAGTGTCGTATTGTTCGTGGAAAGAAGGATTGTCGGTATGCTTTTGTGTGGGCTCTAATCTCTCTGATTTTATCGTCATGGTCTCTTCGCGAGATATACGTAGGAGGGAGCAATATACTGCTTGACTCTTCGGTGAAGGTATGTTCTCGAAATTTTAACAGCAGTCCGTACCGAGATACTGAGCGTCTCTCCTGCACAGTCTTCCAATGGAGTTTATCTATCATCTCCGTAACGCTTTCGCGATTACTAAATGATCCTGTAACGAAGCGCGCTGCTCTCCGTTGGATCTTCTCTATCTCTTCTATCAATCCTATCTGGTACGGATCCCGCACTGTTGAGCAGTATTCAAGCAGTGGGCGAACAAGCGTACTGTAACCTACTTCCTTTGTTTTCGGATTGCATTTCCTTAGGATTCTTCCAATGAATCTCAGTCTGGCATCTGCTTTACCGACGATCAACTTGATATGATCATTCCATTTTAAATCACTCCGAATGCGTACTCCCAGATAATTTATGGAATTAACTGCTTCCAGTTGCTGACCTGCTATTTTGTAGCTAAATGATAAGGGACCTATCTTTCTATGTATTCGCAGCACATTACACTTGTCTACATTGAGATTCAATTGCCATTCCCTGCACCATGCGTCAATTCGCTGCAGATCCTCCTGCATTGCAGTACAATTTTTCCTTGTTGCAACCTTTGTTCCAACCTTGTTGTTTTATAGGAACGTCGATATAAATAATTAAACAGTGTCTAGAAGATGAAAACGCTCGAATAACTAATAAACTCACAAAGAATTTACCAATTAAAAATACTCAGAGCTCTTAATTCATTTTCTTTAACCGATAAGAGAGTTATACACCTTTGTTTCGGTGGAAGGTCAACTAAGTATGACACACAACACTTGGCGTCAGTTTCAAAAATGTGTTCGATTTAACAGACTGAAGAAACTTACAGCAACATGACCCTGTTATGACTACAGACACTATGTATGTGTAATCGACAAGTGAGAAATATCGTTAACATAGTTATCGTTGTGGATCTCAGCAACTGAAAGGAATAGAGCCTGCTGACCAGTTGCAGCTTTAGCGGTGCATCGAAAGCTAAGTACTAATTAATTGTTTGTGTATAGTGGTTTATTTAGGAACTTCAGTAGTCTTCAACCGCTGATCTTGGTGTTTTCTGGTGAAATAATTTCAGAGTAAATTTTTGGGAATTGTTTCCAGTTTCTTTACTGTGTCATTAGACGTTTGATTTTCTTTCTGTGTTAGTTTTTTTTTTATATTCTCATTTGCTGTTGATTAATACTATTAATAATAGTAGTTACTTCCCTTGTAGAGTAAGTTTGTGATTATTGTAGCCAGTTTTTTAACATATTCTTATTGTAGTAGCGGAACTTAGATAAAGTACTTCTCTTGTTTCAATAATTGTAAAATTTTACCATGAGTCAGAAGTGTGGGCTATGCCGTAGGTTCGTGAGTATTGAATTGCGGTGTGAGACTTGTTCGAAGTATTTTCACTGGAGGAAATGCAGTGGGGAAGCCAGTGGGCATCCTCTCCTGGAACTGCAGGTTATGTAGCAAAAGTACGTCGATAGAGGAGCAGGAGCGTAGGATCTGTGCCCTTCTGGTACAATTGAAAAACGCACAGGAGGAGCTAGTTAGGATGAGGAGGGAGAAGGGGGTTGGGGAATGGGAGCTGGCTGTTGGCAAGAGATCTGCTAGGAGAAGGAGATTTTCAGATAGTATTACTATTGGTGTTTGCAATAGATATGACCAACTGCCAGAGTCTAGTAGAGAAGAATATGTAGTAGCTGTAGATGTAGGAAGTATGCAGCAGAGCCGGCAGCGGTGGTCTCGCGGTTCTAGGCTATCAGTCCGGAGCCGCGTGACTGCTACTGTCGAAGGTTCGAATCCTGCCTCGGGCATGGATGTGTGTGATGTCCTTAGGTTAGTTAGGTTTAAGTAGTTCTAAGTTATAGCGGACTGATGACCACAGATGTTAAGTCCCATACTGCTCATAGCCATTTGAACCATTTTTATGCAGCAGACGTCAGCAGTTACAGTGGCTAGGACAGTTGAAAAGTCTAAGAGAAAGAAGGAAGAGTTCTGCTGTTAGGTGGTACTCATGGTAGAGGTGTAGACCAGCAGTTGCAGGAAGTTTTGGGGAGTGAGTACCAGGTCACCAGCATTGTGAAGCCTAATGCAGGATTGGCTCAGGTGACTGTTACCATGTTATGTAAGGATTTTACTAAAGAGGATCAGGTAGTGATTGCGGGTGGGGCTAGTAATAGTACTGATAGGGATGGGCAGTATGACATAGATGGTGACCTGGGAAAGATAGCCACTCAGACTGGCAACACGAATGTGCATTTCGTGGAACTGTTTCAGCGTCACGATCGGCCTCATCTTAACACAGCCGTCAAGCGTAATAACATGAGACTTGGGGGGTGCGCTGATGACAAAATGCATGAGTCATATTTTACTGGTGTCGGTGGAGTCTATCAGCAGGACGGGTTTCAATAGACATGGCCTGCACCTCAATAGGTATGGAAAGGGGAGGTTGGCAAAGCTTATAGATAACAGCATATGTGGTTGTGGTGGGATCACTCATGGGGAAATTCCTGTACTAGTGGGTGTTAGAGCTCCACTTTTTTAGACTGAAGTCAGCTGATAGGTATTCCTGATTAAGGGAAGCCTCTCTAACAAAGAAACCGCTTTCAACAAAGCTTAGGTATCAGAGTAATGAGGGAATTAATATATTTCATCAAAATATACAAGGTATTAGAGATAATGTTAGTGAACTGCTTATAGATGTTGACTCTGAAATTATTGGTGTATCTGAACACTTCTTAAATATGGAGATAATTCAGAGGCTTCCTTTAGCAGGATACAGGTTGGCTGGCAGCCTTTACAGGAGCTCTTTGCGGCGTGCGGGAGTAGCCATGTATGTGAAAAACGGTATCCCATTTGAGTCAATTGATGTTTCAAAGTACTGCACTGAAAAGGTGTTTGAATGTTGTGCAGGTGTGGTTAAATTTAGTGGAGTTAAACTTCTTATTTATAGATCCCCAGACTTCGATTTCACAAGCTAAAGCTAGAGGAGGTTCTTTGTTCACTTTATAAGAAACACAAAAAGTTAGTTATATGTGGTGACTTCAATATTAATTGTATACTAGGCAGAAATCAAATGTGCATGTGGAATGCACGCCCTTGACTCTTGTGCAGAAAGGTGTGCACTATTGTTCTGCATCCTTTTTTAATAAGCTACCACAAGAACTCAAAAATCTTAGCAGTAGCCCAAACACTTTCAAGTCTAAACTTAGAGTTTCCTCATGGTTCACTCCTTCTATTATGCCGAGGAGCTCCAGGAAGAGCTGAAAAATTAAACAAATTCCCGTATTATATTGTTGATTTTCTTTATTTAAACTTAGGAATTGTTTCTTATATTTCATTTTATCTGTTTCTACTATCGTGTTATAATTTCATGTATTGACTCGTTCCACAACCATGGAGACTTCTCCTTAATTTGGTCCCACGGAACAATAGATAAATAAATAGATAATAAATACAATTCTATCCGTCTGGTCTGACCCATGACGTCATATTTGGAGTAAAGTGGATAGTTTACACGAGATACTACGACAACCACAGATAACATGTCATAATAGTCCGATGACATTCTTCAAGACGGCGACAGCAATATAGACCATTACAATTAAAAACAAGCATAAAACCTATTGTGTAGGTGGTGGTGTAAAGCTTTAATGTATGTGAGAACTGCCATATGCAGAACGCAGCTGTAACAGCATAGTTTATTACAGACGATCATCCGGTCTAAAAACTATCTCTCCTATGTGTTTGTTTAAGTGGAACCAAATGTAGCAGATGTACAAAGCTCCATTATTGATATTATCTACATGTATCAAAACTGGGAAAAACATTGTCAAGTTTTAATGGACGTAATGTTAAGAATGTGCAGCCAGTATCACTGACTGAACAATGTACATCTGATAAATGGGATTCCATTTGCCAGACGGATAGCTGAGGCGATGATGGTCTGGTCCTAGACCGAAATCGATCGTTTCTGTTAAAATATACCGTTGTGTATTGTATAACGGACTTCTTAACAAACAACAAACCATGGGAACTATTTTAATCACCATATGAAATGAAATTATCGGGACAATCGCAGGAATGGGAGAGTTGTTGATGGGGACATACTAAAAAGGTTACTAAACCTAAGAACATTTAAGAACTTCATATAATAAACCGAACGAAAATATATAGTAAACATAAAATAGGATTAGAATAATTTTCTTGACCAATACAGATGAAATGAAGACAGTGGCACTAAACACCTCCACAAAACAACATAACTGGAAATTAGCACACACACACATTCTTCCGGAATGATGCAAACGAAAACATAAAAAACAAGCCTAATCGCAGCGTACGCTATACCTATATACCTTTAGCAGTCAGAGATAACAGATCCCCTACAAATTTCTTTAACATAAACAGAAGAAACTGCAAAAAATGGCAGAACTGGAATCGAATTCTTCGCTTGACCTGTTGCACAAAGAAGGACAGCGATATCACACACAGCTCCACAGAACGATATAATCGAAAATTATCGCATAGGAACTTTTCCATAATAAACTTAAAATTTTTAAAAAGTGACACACAAATGGTATCGCAGTATATACAAGACGTGTCCCCCCCCCTTTCCAACCCCACCAACAGAGACGCACGCACGTACATACACACGCACCGACACACACACATACGCACAGGCACAGGCATACACACACACGAATGTCATTATGCAAAGATAACGCACGTGAATTTCTCCACAATAAAGCGAACAAACGGAAACAAAAAGAAATACACATGGACAGTTGGTATCATATTTCGTGTGAACTCTATTCCTAAACCGAGGACACAAAACGTCACCCACATAACATCAACTTAATCGAAACATTATATACACAAATTCCTTTAGAATAAACCGAAAAAAGAAGTATAAAAAATGGGACTCACACTACAAGCGGAAATAAATAGCTCAAAAAGTCGAAAACAAATAATGCACCAATAAATACCAAAACCTCGATCCAATTCAGCTAAACAAATACTACAAACCACAAAAAAACAATTCAGCTAAACAAATACTACAAACCACAAAAAAAATGCTCCGCAAGAGTGAGCGAGCGGTAAAAACAAATTGAGCCTTTTAGGAACAGTGGATTTCATAAGCGCATCGTCTCAAAGAGTCTCTATCGAAAAACGCCCAAAATATTTGTAAATTAAAAAATTACTGATAACATTACTTCCAGCAATGCAAATTCGTTAGGGCTAACTTCAGTCTCGACGAACTACCCACATTAAAAAGACATCTAAATAACTATAACAATCAAACGATAATCATAATCACTAATCGTTTCACTCACAAAAATTTATCTTCTGCTCTGAAGGTCCTGCCTACCCTTACCCTGGGAAACCGTGCGATATGCAGAGAGAAACAGACAATTATTTGTCAGATAACCATAAATAGATAATCGTTACTGGTTTCTCCACGGCAGTTTAGTCTGTGGTCTCAGGTTCCACCCAAACCAAACCCTCGTACGTCGCGACGTATTTGGAATAACAGCGTAGTTTACAGGCATCACAGATTACACTGGTAACACAACCACAGCCCAACTTTTAATAACAGTCCACTTACATCAAATTCAACATAAAGTCATGTCGTCACATAGGATGTCATGGGTCAAAGCAAACGGGTGGAAAAGCACAATGCGCTTGACACGTTTGCTGTTGAGGAACTAAGGAATTAGTTTGAGAATACAAAATGAAAGTGCATGAACTACGCCATATAGAAAATATAGAAATCTGTCTGAAAAACAAGCACTTAATGTTTGAATATCCATGAAAAGTTGAAACAAAATGGTGTTTCACGTTATTTACCGTTAATAACATCAGGTTGTGTAATCACATCAAACTCTACCACATGCTCGACCGCTACGGTCGAATACTGCCTCGAGCATGGATGTGTGTGATGTCGTTAGGTTAGTTAGGTTTAAGTAGTTCTAAGTTCTATAGGACTGATGACGGATGTTAAGTCCCATAGTGCTCAGAGCCGTTTGAACCATCTTTTTCTACCACGTGCTTCAGCCTGCTAGTATTTCTCCACTAAGTACATAGACAGTTAAAAGCTTCTACGTTATTCTAACTACAGATTACACCGAAAGGTGAATAAATAAGTGACAGATACGCGAATAGCTCATACCTCTTGCAGGTACAATGCTCCTGGGTTCTGAAGCTGGGTGTTCGCTTCGTTCAAAGTTTCTAAAGCTCCCCAAGAACTTTAAAATGTTTCTATAGTTGTTCTCGAAACACAAAACTGACTCTAAAACACTAGAATCAAAGCTGAAGCTTCTTTCACTCAATAACTCAAACAGCGAATTCGGATAGGCACTTCTTGTACTCGAGAGAATACGGAAGTAATTGCTAGGCAACGGTCCTCGACGGTTTAGGTGGCATAGCATAGTTGTTAGCATAACCTATGAGCAACTTAGAGACAACAGAGGAAAACATTTAATAGGAACGGCGACAGAAATTGGTAAACGACCATTGAAATATAAATTTTAATACACTCCTGGAAATTGAAATAAGAACACCGTGAATTCATTGTCGCAGGAAGGGGAAACTTTATTGACACATTCCTGGGGTCAGATACATCACATGATCACACTGACAGAACCACAGGCACATCGACACAGGCAACAGAGCATGCACAATGTCGGCACTAGTACAGCGTATATCCACCTTTCGCAGCAATGCTGGCCGCTATTCTCCCATGGAGACGATCGTAGAGATGCTGGATTTAGTCCTGTGGAACGGCTTGCCATGCCATTTCCACCTGGCGCCTCAGTTGGACCAGCGTTCGTGCTGGACGTGCAGACCGCGTGAGACGACGCTTCATCCAGTCCCAAACATGCTCAATGGGGGACAGATCCGGAGATCTTGCTGGCCAGGGTAGTTGACTTACACCTTCTAGAGCATGTTGGCCGGCACGGGATACATGCGGACGTGCATTGTCCTGTTGGAATAGAAAGTTCCCTCGCCGGCTTAGGAAAGGTAGAACGATGGGTTCGATGACGGTTTGGATGTACCGTGCACTATTCAGTGTCCTCTCGACGATCACCAGAGGTGTACGGCCAGTGTAGGAGATCGCTCCCCACACCATGATGCTGGGTGTTGGCCCTGTGTGCCTCGGTCTTATGCAGTCCTGATTGTGGCGCTCACCTGCACGGCTCCAAACACGCATACGACCATCATTGGCACCAAGGCAGAAGCGACTCTCATCGCTGAAGACGACACGTCTCCATTCGTCCCTCCATTCACGCCTGTCGCGACACCACTGGAGACGGGCTGCACGATGTTGGGGCGTGAGCGGAAGACGGCCTAACGGTGTGAGGGACCGTAGTCCAGCTTCACAGAGGCGGTTGCGAATGGTCCTCGCCGTACCCCAGGAGCAACAGTGTCCCTAATTTGCTGGGAAGTGGCGGTGCGGTCCCCTACGGCACTGCGTAAGATCCTATGGTCTTGGCGTGCATCCGTGCGTCGCTGCGGTCCGGTCCCAGGTCGACGGGTACGTGCACCTTCCGCCGACCACTGGCGACAACATCGATGTACTGCGGAGACCTCACGCCCCACGTGTTGAGCAATTCGGCGGTACGTCCACCCGGCCTCCCGCATGCCCACTATACGCCCTCTCTCAAAGTCCGTCAACTGCACATACGGTTCACGTGCACGCTGTCGCGGCATGCTACCAGTGTTAAAGACTGCGATGGAGCTCCGTATGCGACGGCAAACTGGCTGACACTGACGGCGGCGGTGCACAAATGCTGCGCAGCTAGCGCCATTCGACGCCCAACACCGCGGTTCCTGGTGTGTCCGCTGTGCCGTGCGTGTGATCATTGCTTGTACAGCCCTCTCGCAGTGTCGGGAGCAAGTATGGTGGGTCTGACACACCGGTGTCAATGTGTTCTTTTGTCCATTTCCAGGAGTGTAAGTTAAATATATGTTGCAGCTTTTCAGATTGTTGCATCGCTTTTAAGCGACGTCGCACACTCGTGTCCTCGATCCCGTCTTCACGTAATATGTTAAAATGTTTTCACACGCTCAAAAATTAATTCTCTCACCGCAGCAAACATTCACCATTTTTCTATATCCGTTTGTGTAATACCACAAACATATTTTCTCGTTTATTAACTTCCTAATATCTTTCGGTGAATCTCTCCGTCGTGAAAATGGAAGATTCGTCACCGAGACGGATCACATGAGCCATGGGTAATTTTATTCCACATACACTGACGGAAAAAACCTGAAACAACCCAGTAGAGACAAGATGAGAATGCCATTCATGTTTGTTTTAAATATGCTTTGAAAATTTCGTGAGCGGTAGTTACCTTTAAGATTGAACGAGGTGAGCTGATGTTAGTCAAAAGACATTATCAGATTCACAACCAGTAAGAATGAGACAGTGTAGTAGGAGTACGGAAAGCTGGATGTTCCTTCTGTGACATTAAAGGCCTGAAGGTCTGGGGTGCGATTTCGTATGACAGCACGAGCGCTCTTTGGGTCATTCCATGAATCTTTACTGCCGTACTGCTCCCCAGTCATGAACATCATTCCACTATGCCACATACCGCTGTTGTAACCCAAAGAGCTCCACAAAGTGTCGACATGTTGCTTTGGCCTGCTCGACCAACAGATCTGTCTCCAGTCGAGCAATATGGGACATCATCGGGGGACAATTCCAGCCTCCCCAACCAGGATTAATCGTCTGTGTATTGGCCGACCAATAGCGACCAATACCAATAGCAACAGCAACCGCCAGAAACTGAGAGGTGCAATTAGTCACTTCAAATGGTGGGTCATGTTGTGACAGTTTTCCACTCTTTGTAGTAACTCATTTGACTAACTACTATGAACAAGGGGAACCAACTGCCAACGTAACCTTACGTTGGCGCCTGGCAAGGGGAAAAGAATAAGATGAGAGAGGTGTCAGCACGCTGTTCATATGGATCAAATGGCTCTATGGGACTTATCATCTGAGGTCATCACTCCCCTAGAACACAGAACTACTTGAACCTAACAAACCTAACACACACTCATGCCCGAGTCAGGATTCGAAGCTGCGACCGTAGCGACCGCGCGGTTCCAGACAGGAAGAGCCTAGAACCGCTCTGCCACACTGACCGGCGACACGCTGTTAAGAGAATTTAGCCATTTCTTCCAGCTTATGTAACGCAGCACCACTGCCACAGCAGTCCTAAACGCTTAGCAGGGATATGTGAACTAGTGAGGACATCACGCAAATATCTACTTCGACTGCTGTGGCCTATGCTATGCAACTGCTAAATGTAGACAATTTGTACAATAACTGGACATTAAAATTGATACACAACGAAGATGACGTGCTACAGACGCGAAATTTAACCGACAGGTAGAAAATGCTGTGATATGCATATGATAAGTTTTTCAGAGCATTCACACCTGGTTGGCGCCGGTGGCGATACCTAAAACGTGCTGACATAAGGAAGTTTCCAACCGATTTATCATTCACAAACAGCAGTTGACCGGAGTTTCCTGGTGAAACGATGCTGTGATGCCTCGTATAAGGAGGAGAAATATGTACCATCACGTTTCCGACTTTGATAAAGGTCTGATTGTAGCCTATAGCAATTGCGGTTTATCGTATCGCGACATCGCTGCTCACGTTGGTCGAGATCCAATGACTGTTAGCAGAATATGGAATCGGTGAATTCAGGAGTGTAATACGGAACCCCGTGATGGATCCTGACGGCCTCGTATCACTAGCAGTCGAGATGACAGGCATTTTATCCGCATTGCTGTAACGGATCGTGCAGCCACGTTTCGATCCCTGATTCAACAGTGGAGACGTTTGCAAGACAACAACAATCTGCAAGAACAGTTCGACGACGTTTGCAGCAGCGTGGGCTATCAGCACGGAGACCATTGCTGCGGTTACCCTTGACTCTGCGTCACAGACAGGAGCGCCTGCGATTGTGTACTCAGCGACGAACATGGGTGCACGAATGGCAAAACGTCATTTTTTCGGTTGAATCTAGGTTCTGTTTACAGCATCATGATGCTCGCATCCGTATTTGACGAAATCTCGGAGAACGCACATTAGAAGCTTGTATCGTCATGGCCGTACAGGTGTATCACCCAGGGTGATGGTATGGGCTGCCATTGGTTACACGTCTGGTGCACCTCTTTTTCGCAATTACGGCACTTTGAACTGTGGACGTTACATTTCAGATATATTACGACCCGTGGCTCTACCCTTCATTCGATCCATGCGAAACCCCACATTTCAGCAGGATAATGCACTACCATATGTTGCAGATCCTGCACGGGCCTTTCTGGATACAGAAAATGATCGACTGCTGCCCTCGCCAGCACATTCTCAGGATCTCTCACCAACTGAAAACGTGTGGTCAATGGCGGCCGACCAACTAGCTCGTCACAATACGCCAGTCACTACTCTTGATGAACTGTGGTATCGTGGTGAAGCTGCATGGACAGCTGTACCTGTAGACGCCATCCAAGCCCAGTTTGACTCAATGTCCAGGCGTATGAAGGCCGTTATTACGGGCAAACGTGGTTGTTCTCGGTACAGATGTCTCAGGATCTCTGCACCCAAACTGCGTGAAAACGTAATCACGAGTCAGTTCTAGTAAAGTTTATTTGTCCAATGAATACCCGTTTATCATCTGCATTTCTTCTTGGTGTAGCAATTTTCATGGCCAATTGTGTATATGGATGTGTAGAGCTTTCCAACTGCAATGAGACGCCGGGCAAGTACAAAGAAATTATCCTGAAAAGCCAAAGAAAAAATAGGAATGTGTTTTCATCTGAAACACTATGTAGGCAGATTATTAACTCCAAGGAAAATTCAGTTAAGTAAGGATAGGTGGAAATAACTTAATGTAAGTCCCCTTTCTAAATAACATCAAAAATGTGAATTGTCGATCATTAATAACATTCACCCAACCTCAGTACAATTACTGCTTCATCACGTGACTAAGAAATTTGTACCTTTCAGACTAAGATATTATTAAAAACAGTAGTTGCTTACACAGCTGTTGAAAGTCGTAACTGTAACTGGATAAGAACAGAAAAACCTACGTGCCTACCACTCTGGTGTATAGCAAAATTTTCCTGCTTGTCAAGCCGAAAGTCTCCTGCTCCCTCACCATTGCGACCCTAAGCTTATCGTCCTATCTCCATCTTAACCTTTCAAAGCAGACGTTCTACTCTCAATTGCCTGCTGTGAAGCGTTTCAGTATCATCATAAAATATCTTCAATATTTCATTTTGAAAAATTGACAAGAGTTTTTAACTCTATTAATGTGCGACGGTCTGTTTCACTAACTAATAAAAATGTAAATATTATGATTTCCAATTTGCTTGGCGGTATAGTTGGTAAGTGTCAGATTACAAATCACGACGGTACAAGTACTAATCCGGGATTGGTCCAAAGACTTTTTTTACACGTAACTGTTCTTTCACGTTCGACAGTGATTTGTTAATGTCAGTAACGCGAGGTCGAATTTTGACTCGCATTCCCAGTTAAACTGCAGGGACGCTTACAGCAGACTAGAAAAATGAGTTGAGAAGTCGCAGAAAGCAACGGGACCATGGCTAGGAAATTACTGTGGAGTTCGAACCACTTTTCAGGTTGATGACAGGTTTATCGTTATATGTGGACATAGCATAGATTTCCATTGTATCCTTGGGTGATATTATTAATTGAGTGATAAACGAATTATATACTCCAACCAACCAAACAAATGAATAAAATTACACCAATAAATATCCATATTTTTTGAGAATACGGACAAAATGATTGAATTAATAGCCCGGAAATATATGATAACTTAACTGCGTGCCCTGAGGTTTATTCAAAACTCACGCACTTTTCCAGTTGTTAAATTCTTAATAATATAACAGACAGTTTAACGTTAACAAATGATAAAAATAATCTCTTCACTGGTCTAAAATAGACAATTATTTGTAACAATACATTTACAATGAGGGGGAAAGGTGACGAGGAAAGTGACAAGTGAAGGATGTCAGTACAACCCGAATTTTAATTTGGCAAATATGGTCGTTTTTCACTATAGTCCGTTACATTTTACCTGGTATCATTTTTATGATGTTACATTTTAATACCAGATAACGTATTCCATATAATACCATTTTCAAACAGAAATAAATTTCATTTAATGAAGAACGTAAACAAAAATACTGTTGTGCTTCCATAGGTACCAGACTACACATGAATATATTATTGAAAGGGGGATTTTTATCCGTAAAGACAGAGCAGTCACTGTAAGATTGAAAGTTTATTGGTTGAAATGGATCTAAGCACTATGGGACTTAATATCTGAGGTCATCAGTACCCTAGAACTAAGAACTACTTAAACCTAACTAACCTAAGGACATCACACACAACCATGCCCGAGGCAGGATTCGAACCTGCGACAGTAGCAGTAGCGCAGTTCCGGACTGAAGGGCCTAGAACTGCTCGCCTAACGCGGCCGGCTCAAATTTTATTATCATGAAGCATCAGCATATGTTTGACTGAGATAAACAAGTGAACATTTGATGAAATAACGAAGGATTGTATTCATGGAATCGAACTTTGTGTCAGTGAGTGAGCACAGTAAAAGTATAATCATGAGAATAAGTCGTGGATACTGCAAGAATGGAATGTGGTTAAAAGCAAGAAACCGGAAAAATAAGAATGAACACCAGCAGAATAATTAAAGTGCAAGACACAAGCAACTATATGGCTGAGAATGTTAAAATTGTGCAGCTAGGCTCTAATGGAAGTTAACTACAATCGACTTGGTGATTCTATTGAAAGCTCATTCTTACCACTCTCAATAGCATGACAGCAGTAGGCAGCGGTGATAACAGTTGAGTCTGGCTTGGCTTCTGCACTCGGAACTACAATGGAAACATCTATATTGGTGCAAGTGTAATCTGGGATCAAGTATTTTCTTCTCAGTCGCCTGTTCAAAACTATTTATTTTTCATTCAGATAGCAATAAGTGTGATCAATTTAACCACATGTAACTTGAATGTTTGTACAAGTATAGGAAAACGGGTGGCAAATTGCAGCGGACACTGCGAGTTCCGTTCAGTAGTGGTTTTGTACATAATTTAAACAATCTCGTACGCACCGCAGGATTTTCCGAGCGGTCTAAGGCGCTACAGTAATGGACTGTACGGCTTGTCCCGGCGGAGGTTCGAGTCCTCCATCGGGCATGGGTGTGTGTGTTTGTCCTTAGGATAATTAAGGTTAAGTAGTGTGTAAGCTTAGGGACTGATGACCTTACCAGTTAAGTCCCATAAGATTTCACACACGTCTGAACATTTGAACAATCTCGTATCCTGCGGATTTTGTTGTCATTAATCAATAATTCCAAGGTGTGGGGAGAAAGACAGAAAACTTCCCATAGTCCTTGATAGGATTCTGAAGCTGACGAATTGAAAGACTTACATGTTGGTACACACAAGAAAGAACGTGCTCTCCAGTCACATAATTAGTTACAAGTGCTATAACCTAACATTCCTACATAGCACGTCAGTTGAGACAAACGGTTGTACTAACGGTCTACCTTCTCTGAAAGCAGAAGTTGGCTTAAGTTTCAATCTTTCCTGAAAGTAATCCTCCCAGTGCCTCAAGCAAAATTGTTTTTTACGCAGATAGCCACTCATCAGTCGCCGGTCGAGGGGAGTTAGGACCAAGCGAATTCTGCACTCTTTACCTGCTTTCAAGGGTAGTTTTCACCACTGAACGAATTTGTTACTCTGTTTGATAATTCACGTAATCTCCCTTATTGGGAGCCACCTACAAAATGCTCGCCATGACTGCAGTAAATGACTGCCTTTACTGTTATAAAAGAAATGTAAGAGAAGAGTTAAATTAGCAGTGCAATCACTGGCAATACTAAATATCATCTGCAGCTATTAGGCAGCTTTTGAGGGTCGACTACATTGACAATGAGGATGGGCATATGACATTCAACGCTTCGTAAGAGTTTAGGGGTAAACGGCTGTGTAAAATCACCTTCTCATTGTGAATACAATGGATGCTGATGAAACTACGCTTATGATTTTGATGTTTGGTTGGGAGGGCGCTGAGCTGCTCGGTCATCAGCTCCCTTACAAAGTCCCATTTTTTTCACAGCCCGATTTCTACAAAATCCAAGCCAACTGTTGTCACGAATGATGATGGTGACGACGGAATGATGAGGACAACACAAACACGCAGTCCCCAGGCAGAGCAGAGAAAATCCCCAATCAGGCCGGGAATCGAATCTGGGAGCCGTGATCCAGAGGCCGCAACGCTAACAACCGCACCACGAGCTGCGAACAAATTGTGCTGAGCTTCACCTGTAGCACAAGTTCGTCGATGACATTTTAACCGGGACATGGGTATCATTTTTGCTTTTCATTTCACGTACTCATCGTCTGATGAATATCATGCCTTGGATTGTAAGGGTAAATCTGGTTGCAAAGTAAACAAGGGCACTTGTTTACAAGCCTCCTCACAATCGCTTTTATGTACTGGTGTACCGATAAATTTATTACTGGATACATATAATAATAAGAAGAGCATCAAGGACACAATATTACACAGAATCTGAACGTTCTGAGAATACTCATGAATAAAGGCAGGGCGTTGGTGGCCTCACCCACATGGGTGGCTTGTTGTCACAATCCACAGATACTCAAATCCATGTACAATTAATTACTCCATTCACAGTCATCATATTGCAATAGCAAATCATTCACTCAGTTATAACCACAGCCATAGGTTGGACGACATTTGAAGCACAACCTCTTTGCCTCACAGATGGTTGGCACGAGGCTGTCGTGAACTGGTAAAGCAAGCCATAAACATCTGCGGTGCAGTGGGGTCTAAAGTCGAGTTGATTGAACTGCCACTCGCGGCAAGGAACCAGTCACAAAGGGGTGAGCTGCTACCTCAAGTAGGAGCAGTTATGAGCCGACAGACACGTGGCTCTCTCCAGGCAGCTGAGGTGAGAACGGCTGTGTTTACTGGACACAAGTCGCTCTGCGGGTTGCAGTCTCCATGGTATGTCAGTCGGTCAGGCTCGCATCATTTTCACTGGTCTCGAGCGTGTGCGTTGCGTGAGCGTGCGCGCGCACGCGCACACACACACACACACACACACACACACACACACACACACACACACACATACACGCGCACGCACACTCACTCATATATAAGTATGTGTGTGTGCGTGTGCGCGCGCGCGTGTGTGTGTGTGTGTGTGTGTTTCTGTTCAGAGCATCTGCCTCATGTTTGTGTGCAGGTCTTGTGCCTCATGTTACTTGTAAAACCTTGGAGCAGCAGTACTTGAGAACATTTCACAAACAAAATTTACGTAAAACCATAACATACAATTATCTTGTTTAATGCGACTACCAAACTCGGTCCTTTGGCCTCATATTCAAAAATAACAGAAATGAAGTGTCCATTACATTACAAATGTGACGTATCCAGGGCCTTTAAAATTGAAACACCTTGCCTTAGTCTTCTGGACATCTTAAAAAGTGAAAGAAAAGATTTAACGAGCAAAATTTTATACTGGCTCAATATTAATTAAGGTATTATGACTCTTACCGATGAGGTTCACTGGAAGAAAAATGACAAATTTGGGGAGCTTTCACAGGTATCCACGAATGCTAAACGGAATTTCGTGCACGTATTTTATGCATTCACGATATATAAATTACTGGCGCGCCATACAGCTAATCACTCAGGTAGTACTTTGCATTTACATACTACCTGTTTATCATAATAAGTCTTCCTCTTTCTATCCCTCCCTCTTCCTCTCTCGCCCTCTCTCTCTCTCTCTCTCTCTCTCTTCTGATGCTTTCTTTTTTTTATTGTCTTTAAGTAGAAGTTTTCTCTTTAATCGGCATCTCGTACCAATTTTCTGAAACACAAAAGGGTACATGTGCAGAAGGTTGATACTATGAAAATTCATAAGGCTTTATCATGATATTCATTACAAATGCAAAATAGTTCCTTATGGTAGTTACGGTACCTGTATTTGTGAGCTCAAATTACCTCCATTTGTCACATTATAGTGTTCCTCACCAAACCGTTGCATACAGGGATGGCATTCGTATTCCTGTAAAACTCTTTTAACATGACGAAGGTGGGCTTCCACGGGATGACAGTTGCAACCCCTGTGAACAGTAGATAGAAAATAGTGAAACAAGTTCTGCATCTTCATTGTCTTGATCTGACGTACCTGACGTCGGAAGTTACTACACAGCAGCTTGGTGCCTCATTATATCGATGAATTTTCCACTAACAATCCACATTTGCTTGGCCTTCAGTGCATCTTACTACTGGCGTCAGATATTAACTACAACACGTAAATCGTCCTTGCAAGGAAAACTCATCGTACGTCTCAAACAATACACTCATTGTCTTTCAATACTGCCTCAACTGTTGAAAATCACTCGCAGGTACCCCACATACATTCGTCTCTTTCTTCTTCCTTCTGCACCAGCCCAGGGTTACGAAAGTGGTTAACATCCACTAAATGAATCTATTGAGGTGTTAGATGTGTAGTCAAACTTTCGATCTGCAACTCCCGAGGGTCGCACTCTCACAATATTATTATGAAAAATTTCCCAGGCTCTGCATGCACTACAGTGTACGTAAAGAATTTTTCTCTTGCAAATCAGCATCAGGTATGTCATTTTAATTTATTATGTCTTTAGTATCGGCTATTTGCAACACATTTATCAGTGAGTAACAATATATACCACTGAATGTACAGTAGATGTACTATACCTGCACAGGAATATTAGTCTTGTTAGCTTGTGGATATTGAGTACAGTGGCATGGTACTCTAACGACGCTCGGTGGGGTGCACACCTGCTTGAACTGTGACTACAGAAAAGAGTATTTGACTAATGTACATGAGCAGCTCTATTGTTATGTTGAAAAGGCGATCAATGATGTTAAATTACGCATCAAGATAATTACAAAGAGACTTCCAGAATATACTGAGCAATATAATATTCATAACGTACGAATGGTAAGGCAATCTATGTCTATTCATTTGTACTAACTAGTTTCATAACTAGTTTCATGATCACTGTAGGGCTTAATGATTATTGAAGTGGGTAATGAGTACCAATGCAAATGGTGATATTACTTAAATGTCTCACAGTGTAGGTGAGATTAATTGTAAGAATTTGACGTGAAACCTAAGTTTACCTGTAAAGTGAGTAGCTCCATTTCTTAAATATACCATCAGACTCTATAGATATCTGGAAATCGGGTGTAATAAGCGATGCTAAGTAGCAGTATACCTTATTTTTTACCCTTAAAGCGCCACATGTTGTCTACAGTGATTTATGGGACTTACATAATTTACTCTGAGGCCTAGTCACATTTGACGATCCGACAAACTGAACGTAGCGCTATATGTTCTCAAAATCTATTTAACTGCAAAGAGTGCGGTAAGCTCTCTGTGTCACGAAACTGGTTCAATGGTTCTGGACTCCCTAAAAAACATTGTTATGCATTGCCACATCGACATTATAAGGAAAATTCTTTCTTGCTGAATGTCGAAACAGGACTGTGACTGTTTCGAAAATTTCCTCGTATGCATAATGCAGAAAATTTTCGTGTATGAAGTTATAAGAAATATCGACATTGAAGAAATGTCGAGTGTTCGCCAGGGTACTGTAATAAGGCCGTTGCTGTTGATATTACACACTATTAGCGTAGCGGATAGTATTACTTAGGTTCTCAAGATTTTCGAAGTTGATGCAGTTACTTGTGAGCAAAATTTACCTAGCAAAAATTGCGCTAATATAGTGCAGTAATTCGACAAAATATTAGCCTCGAACAGAACCTTACAACTAACTATTACTGAAGCCAGATTGTAATTTATCCGCTTCACTAAACGTAAAAGCGTGATATCTTTTGGCTACATTTTTAGTAAGTCACCGATGGTGTAGGAAACACGTTGGCTGTGAAAACAGATTTCGGTCGTCCTGGACTGGAAAAATGCATGTTCTAAATGGGTTTCAGTTGAGTCTTATACCATTCTTCCTGCAAAATAATGGCAGATCACGTAACGATGATAGAGGAGGCTAGGTATCACGTCATTTTCTCTACAAAGTAGACCACCAAAGATCAATAATATTGACTTCTGATGACTATGACGACCAGTGGAGAAGCTCATAAAAATAGTGCTGGCCGGTGCGAGTGCTGTGCATAGGAGCCCTGTCGCCTTGGATCACAGCGCCGGTATTGGGGAACGAAATCAGACAAAATGGTCACATGTGACTTCTGAAATTTTCCCGGCGTATTTGTTTCTCTAATAATTTCCGGACGTCTCTGGGCCGAAATATCGTGGCAGACTCACACAGATCTGTATCTCCAGGCGTCAAGCTGCCACCACCCAGCACAAACAGCCGGTGTTCTCAGTACCTTAATACATCGAGCGCATGTAATATAGGACGATGAAAACCTCCACGCAGAATAAGAACACTTGGAGAAGGTTTTTAAAGAGAATGGCTACACTTCACGCCAAATAAGAAAGGCCATGCGCAACTGTCATAACAAGAAGCAGCGCACTGAGGACGCTGATGACGACTTTAAATCAACTGCGTTTCTTCCATACGCCGGGAATGTGTCGTAAAAAATAGGCCGATTACTGAAGAAGAATAAAATCAAGGTTATCTTCCGTCCACCAGCAAAGAACCGGGCCCTGGTTGGATCCGTTAAAGACGATTTACAACTGAAGTAAGCAGGCGTCTACAAAATCCCTGTGAATGTGGCTCTGCATATATTGGCCAGACGACAAGAACTGTCCATGAACGATGTACAGAACATGAAAGATACACCCGTCTGCGGCAACCGTCAACATCGGCAGTAGCAGAGCACTGTATTTCATTGGGACATTCAATGGAATACAACGGAAAAAAATTTTAGCTCCGGTTTCCGGAATTTGGGATTCCGTAATCAAGGAATCAGTGGAAATACGTCTTGCCGACAATCTTATAAATCGTGACAACGGCTTTTAACTGGATAAAAATTGGAATCCTGTTATTAAAATTATACATTCACAGCGGAATAGACAGCGTCATTCGATACTCAATGACTAGATGATCTTTTACTTTCACCACCGAGGGCAGCACGTACAACTCGGCTATGCCGCGCATGTCAACACGTGCGCGAGAATCGGCATAAATACCGCGACTGCACCTGGGCTCTTTAGTAGTTGTGTACTCACCTGATGATGGCCGGACGTCTCTGGGCCGAAATATCGTGACAGAATGTCGACGGGATCCGGCTGCATACCCGGAAATTATTAGAAGAAAATGGTCACATAACTCTAGGGAGTCATGCTATCATGGCGAGTAAAACATGGCCCAAGATATACACAATGATGCTCCCCAAATCGTCACCGAAGCCTCAGCGTGATTTATTCTTGAGAGGTAAGCTCAGCCCGAGAGAATAATGTGAAATGATATTTATCCGACCAAATACCTATCACTATTTTCCCCATAGTCTTAGGTTTCGCGTTACGGACATTTGCATCGCTAATGAGTTGTTTAATAACTCCAGTACGCCCAACATTTCATTTTTTTAGAGTTCCTTTCGGTTTGTTTTGTTTCTGACAGGTTTCGCATTTGCTACATTCAGATCTGCGGAAACTTTTGCAACTCCGAACTCTTATTTTCGCCACAATCGTCGTCAATGACCGAGTGTCATGATCACGCAAGACGCAACACGGCACTTTCACCTGCGTTGTGACTTAGCGGATGATGTTTTTTCGCTTTCACTGTACGGAGTATAAGTCTTCGATTCGGTGCCTCTTGGAACACCAAACACTTCGAGTATCTTGGTTACCGTACGATCACCAACAATTTGTCTTCGTTCTAATTGACTTAGCTCAGACGTAATGTACTCTATAAAACACAGACTTCCGTTATGACACGACTGCCACAACGTTGGAGGACACTGCACAGGTGCCATCGCGTGCAAATACAACAGCACAACTTGCTAACTTGACTAGCATTTATTTTCAAACGAGCATTACTGGTTAGTTACTGGAGTACGTCGAACGTTAGGTGATTGCTGCAAGACACACGTCGTACATAAAATCTCTTTATCGTTCCAAGAAGCTACAGCATCTGCATGGACACACCACCTTCTGGTAGCACGATCAGGTTTCGACGCACTGCACCCGTGCTCCATGGGAATGGTCTGGTGTCGGTCTCTGGTGACTTTCCCCTGCGGAATTTTGTCTGGGGGTGCTGTTGGCGGATCGAGTGCTGAGTTGGCAGCTGGAACTCAAAGATCCTGCGACGCCGACGGTGACTGGTGCTGCCCCTGTGTGCGGGGTTGTGTAGATTGTGCAGTACTGCACCCCCTAACCCAGAACCTCCTCGTAGAGGTGGCAAAATTAAGACGACATCACTGCACGGAATATGCTGAAGTAGTCAGTCAGGAAGGTGGCTGCTGCCAGCTGGTCGTTACGAGAGCGTTGCCACACTTTGACACAAAATTTTGTGCATTTAGCACGTCGGTTGCACTGTCAGCAGTATGTTAATGGCAACATCGTGTCTCAAAAATTCTAGGCTTCGTGATATTGAGTCAATGTATATGGCTGGATCAAATCATTCCTCCTTTAGAATACATTCCAGTAGATAATTTCTGAGAAAGCTAATGTTAACTTGCGTTCATTTGCTAAGAGTAATACACATTCTGTTCATAACGTTCTGAGACAGATTTTATTTCTGGCGTACGAGCAACTTCAGCGCACTAGCTACAGTAGCAGCTTGAACTAGCCACTACAAACATCAGATGTGCTTCGACCAATCAGTTGTAGGCAGGCAGTAGTATGTAGTGCATGTGTGAGGGTAGAGTGTCACCGTTAACGTGTCACAAATGGCAATGGCGGAACATCTCTGGATCAAATGTTTAAGACGCTCACGGGAATGTTTCGAAGAAGAAAAAAAGTATGTGAAACGTTTGTCGTGCTGACCTCGACTTCCTAACATAAACAGGGACACACGGAGACGTGTCGCGACTTAAGTGAAATAAGAATGTTGATTTTTGTGGAAAAAGAAACTCATTACGAGTGACGAAACTTGGTGTTATCAATACGAACTCACCACGAGTCGCGAACATGCAGAAATTCACATTGACGACCGAACCGACATTCAAGCCAATGTGACGAGCAAGTGAAACAATACCGCAAGGAAGGATTTTTCTGGCATTTTGAAGTTGTTGTATTAACGTTTCGTCTGTTATACACAATTTCGGGAAGACTGTACAGTCTCGAAGCATTAAGAGCACAATATTACTATTTCTCTTAATCTAGTCTCCGAATTGTCTGGACTGACGGGTAGGTACTAACAAATGTTAGCGTTTTGAAACATGCTATGAAGCTTTTATACCACATCCCATACACTATGTGATCAAAAGTATCCGAACACCCCCAAAAACATACGTTTTTCATATTAGGTGCGTTGTGCTGCCACCTACTACCACGTACTCCATATCAGCAACCTCAGTACTCATTAGACATCGTGAGAGAGCAAAATGGGGCGCTCCGCGGAACTCACGGACTTCGAATGTGGTTAGGTGATTGGGTGTCACTTGTGTCATACGTCTGTAACCGGTATTTCCACAGTCCTAAACATCCCTAGGTCTACTGTTTCCGACGTAAGAGTGAAGTGGAAACGTGAAGGGACACGTACAGCACAAAAGCGTACAGGTTAACCTCTTCTGTTGACTGACAGAGACCGCCGACAATTGAATAGGCTCGTAATGTGTAACAGGCAGACATCTACACAGACCATCACACAGAGATTCCAAACTACATCTGGATCCACTGCAAGTACTATGTCCGTTAGGCGGAAGGTGAGAAAATTTGGATTACGGGGGCGAAGGACTGCTCATAAGACACATATCACCCCGGTAAACGCAAAACGACGCCTCGCTTGGTGTAAGGAACGTAAACATTGGACGACTGAACAGCAGAAAAACGTTTTGTGGAGTGACGAATCAGGGTACACAATGTGGCGCTCTGACGGCAGGGTGTGGGTGTTTTGAATGCCCAGTGAACGTCATCTGCCAGCTTTTGTAGTCCTAACGGTGAAATTCGGAGGTGGTGGTGTTATGGTGTGGTCGTGTTTTTCATGAAGGGGACTTGCACTCCTTGTTGTTTTGCGTGGCACTATCACAACAGGGCCTACATGGATGTTTTAAGCACCTTTTTGCCTTCCACTGTTGAAGAGAAATTCGGGGATGCCCACTGCATCTTTCAACACAGTCGAGGATCTGTTCATAATGCATGATATGTGGCGGAGTGGTTACACGACAGTAACATCCCCGTATTGGATTGCCCTGCACAGAGACATTTGCGATGTTTTGTTTCAGTGAACCACTTTCAAACATAGAAGTATTTTCTTTGTATCATTTGTTTAGTTTCCTTTAGTGAGACCTGTTTGAATTTTGTTGTAACAATGCATATTAAGCAGATAATAAGAGATTAATGAGATATAAATATTATTATTTTGTTTCCCTAATGTTAAGTTTGTTGATAAAGTTCTAGTAGTAAAGGCTAATTCTACCACTGGAATTTCTTCTCCTCCTCCTCTTTTTCCATTAGTATTAGCAGACTAGGATTCAGTCGATAGATTTCAATGCCAAGAAACAGTGAAATAGGATAAAAAGTTATCGATTAACTTGCTGCGCCAAAGTTGGATAAAATCCCAAGCTTTCGATAACTGCCTCCTTCATAGTCGTTAGAGGTTACGTCTGACTCAGACTCAGTGGTGAAGCACTTGGTAACTATAACAGTTAAATATGTTTGTTAGCTTCTTTGCAAAGAACGGCTTCGTGCTGCACACCCATTTATGTGTTTTTCTTTATACCTGGTTGTACCTTGTTGTAAAGGTTGAATGTTTTATTCCAACCTACCTCGTTGAACGTTGTATTCGTCCTTATTCTACACAGCTTTTAGAAAGCTCGAAGTTTTCAAGTTATGAATCCCACTATGTTAATGTTCATTTTATAATTTGTATTAATCCTAAGTTAAAATTTTAATTACCGGTCTCTGAGGATAAACAGCCATAGCCACATCATAGACAACAATGCTGCAGCATGTAACACATCTCAAACAATGTTGTGAGATAGGATAACTTGAATGTGTTACAAGTTGCAGCTAAGTTTTTGACGTGAAAGTGATTGTTTGACAAGCAATATCAGTACGTAGTGTGATAAAGGAAAGTATAATGTACATATTAACACTTCTGCAGAACGTCTGTAATGTTCTTCTTGGTGTTACGTAAAGGTCTCACTAACGGAAACTAAACAAATGGTATAAAGAAAGTACTTCTATGTTTAAAAGTGGTGCTATTTATCTCATTCCTTCCTGTCCAAATATAACTTACCGTTTCTCAGTATGTTTGGAATGGTTTTAAATGTAAAAATGGGTCTGGCAATGTCATAAAAGCTTCGTGGCAAATTTAGCACAGCACTAGTCTTCACTCTGTTGGCTTAACGAATACCTTTAATAACTTCCTCTGAAACACTGACACCATACATTACAGAATATCCCGATTCTTCTGAATTTATAAGGCTTTAAACACAGCTGGATAAAATTCTTGATTTTTCCTTGCTGAAAAGAAAAGCAGCAAATTTTATTGTACAGTTTCTGAAAAATTCTACAACTTTCAGAGGAGGTATGAATAACCAACGGTATTATTAAAAAACTCTGTATGCTGTGCAGATATCTGTACTCTTCGTAAAGCTAATAATTTTACTGCAGGTTATCTGAAGGTGATCTATACCCATGATTGAAACTAGTCTTCAGTAACAGTTTTGATCTCGACAGTTTATTATTTACTGTTTACTTATTATTTTGCTTCTTTTATCGATGGCCGTAGAAGCGCCACGAACATCTCTCCCACGTCATTACGTTTTATCATAAGAGCAGAAATGACGACAGATTTGAATAAAAATTAGCCCACGCCTCAACCTGAAGTCATGGTGCCCGGTAGCCCAGTGACGTGAGCAGTTTCAGCGTCGCCATCGTTCTCCTACTAGATCTCCAAACTCGGTGAGCCAGTTACTTTGCCGCAAACTCTGCACTCGCCGAAACTGTATAATGAGATGCGACTTGAAGCTGTAGCTGCTCAATAGAACGCAGCAGACATGCAAGTTCTGACTGGACGTGACATTGGCGATAGTGCCTTCATTCCACACGCTCAACCTATCTCCGACTAATTGTTGTTCCGTTTTATGCGTTTAGTTTTGGTACAAGCTTCTCCGACAGTTAATAAATTTGAAACGATGCAGCAAACATAAGTTTTCATTCAAACCGTTCTCAAAGGTAATTCAGTTCTGTTTCAGTATTGTACTTTCGTTAACTTTCTGTTTTTGTTAGCAAAGAATGACAAAAGTCACAGGGAATATTTTATACTCTGTAAGGAGTTAGGTATTCATTTGCGGTTTATGCCAGTTGGAAGCCAAATATCACATCGGGAAAATCAGCATAATGATACCCAAGAAGAAAAATAATGTCTCTCGCCGACGACACACTTGAAGAGCTCGGCTGATTGTAATGGTTGCGTCATTGTTTAAGCTATTACAGAGATAAAGGCTGGTAAAAACCATGTCATAATTACCTCCGTCACAGTAAGAAAACCTTGAAAGGGCGAAACAGAATAAAGCACTATAACAGTTTCAGTGTTGTTGTATCGTTCTGAATACTGCGAAGTCCGAATAAGCCATAAGAAACTAATTCTAGCAACGGAAATGAATTTCCAAGTTGCAGTCAAGAGCTGTATTCGATTAGAGCCTTAAGGGAAGATAATTCATTTTCGTTACGCGATGTACAAAGGACGAGGGAGGGAGAACTGAGTAACATTATGACAACATATCACCGCCTTGGGGGAAGAGATACCGGCAGACAACTACAGAGGTGCAGTGACTCATTAGCTCATATTAAGGCAAATTGTAGATACAGGACAATTATTATGATTCATGGATAGCAAAAAGTTGTGATTAGATAAGTGCATGATGTAATTAGAATACCTAAAACTCTTTATTAATACAAGGGGAAGCACACTCATAATACAAAGTCCTCTTCAAAAGGTGGATTGCCTTACCTTACGTGTAACAAGACTGAGTCTATCATTGCTGCCTACAAAGAGCCCAGCGCCTCTTTTCGACAGTTAGTCACAAACATCGCTGTTAAGAGATATTGGTCTAAAAGTGGCTTGTACTCTCATGTAGCCGTTGGCAAAGCACGCACGTACAAAGTAACCTAGAAGAAGGCAAATGATGGGGAAGGGCAAAGAATATGAGTGGAACATCGAGCGATCCTGTAGCATGCGGACTCGTTGTGAGCTGTACATTCAGTGACCGTTTCTGGGTACTACTTCAGTCATTCACGACTTGTGGAGCCAATAAAGTCCCACATTTAAACATTTCCATGAGTCACTTTTGTTCGAGCAACTAGTAAGGGAATATACTCATATTAGTTCATGTAAAGTGTTTGACTATTCCTAAGGAACACAGACGTTGTGGGACACGGCTCGTAACAGACAATGATGGATGGCATGAAACACAGTACACACGTGAAGCAGTATGCTTATAACGTTATATTGCACAGATTTAACCATTTGACAACACTTAAAAAACAGGAAAAGGAAATTGTATACTATTCATGTTTGACAAAGGTCAGCCTCCCGAAATGAAAGTTAATATCAGACTCTCAGTAAGGTACATGACATCCTCAGGCACTAATGGGCATTTTGCATCTATTGTTCATGCTGGAGGAGTCCATTCGAGGGTCTTTTCCCATACCTCTCTCAAGGCGTTTTTCGTTTGTTGCACGGTCCGCGGAGGGCTGCCAAGACCATTCTAGGCATGCTCTATAGGATTTACGTCCAGCGAATATGCAAGCCGTGCCATACGTCCAGTATCTTAACTGTCCAGTGTGTCCGAAACCTCAGAGGTCTAGCATGGCTGGGCATCGTCTCCCATAAATAAAAATCCGCTGTCTGCCTGATCCCTAGACACACTGGCATGATCCAGAATAATGTCGTTGCAGTGCTGCAGCACTGTAATGGTACCTATCGCAAAGGTATGCAGCTGTGTTCGGCCATTGTGAATAATGCCTGCCCACGCCGTAACTCCTAGGCAAGGCTATTAATAGAAGAGGCCATACCTGCGCAGTTTGAAACAACTGTAATTCCACCAACCTCTCCCTCTGAAATCAGTAAAATAATAAACTCACTGAAAAGTAAAAGCTCTTACGGAATTGATGGCATTTCCAGCAAAGTACTTAAAGCTTGTTCCCCACAGATAAGTAGGATTCTCAGCCACGTATGTAATAGCTCTTTGGAGCAGGGTGTTTTCCCTGATAGACTGAAATATGCCATTGTAAAACCATTGCATAAAAAGGGGGATACGTCGGATGTCAACAACTACCGCCCAATGTCTCTTCTGACAGCTCTATCAAAAATTTTTGAGAAAGTAATGTATTCAAGAGTAGCATCCCATATTTGTAAAAATAAAGTACTAACAAAATGTCAGTTTAGTTTTCAGAAAGGCTTTTCAACAGAAAATGCTATATATGCTTTCACTGATCAAATATTAAATGCTCTGAATAACCGGACATCACCCATTGGTATTTTTTGTGATCTCTCAAATGCCTTTGATTGTGTAAATCATGGAATTCTTTTAGATAAGCTTAATCATTATGGTTTGAGTGGGGCAGTGCACAAATGGTTTAATTCATACTTAACTGGAAGAATGCAGAAAGTTGAAATAAGTGGTTCGTGTAATGTTAAAACAACAGCTGATTCCTCAAACTGGGGTGCTATCAAGCACGGGGTCCCACAGGGTTCGGTCTTAGGTTCTTTACTGTTCTTGATATACATTAATGACTTACCATTCCACATTGATGAAGATGCAAAGTTAGTTCTTTTTGCTGATGATACAAGTATAGTAATAACATCCAAAAACCAAGAACTAAGTGATGTAATTCTAAATGATGTTTTTCACAAAATTATTAAGTGGTTCTCAGCAAACGGACTCTCTTTAAATTTTGATAAAACACAGTATATACAGTTCCGTACAGTAAATGGCACAACTCCAGTAATAAATATAGAATTTGAACAGAAGCCTGTAGCTAAGGTAGAATTTTCAAAATTTTTAGGTGTGTCCATTGATGAGAGGTTAAACTGGAAGCAACACATTGATGGTCTGCTGAAACGTCTGAGTTCAGCTACGTATGCTATTAGGGTTATTGCAAATTTTGTTGTTAAGAATCTCAGTAAATTAGCTTACTATGCCTACTTTCATTCACTGCTTTCGTATGGCATCATATTCTGGGGTAATTCATCGTTGAGTAGAAAAGTATTCATTGCACAAAAACGTGTAATCAGAATAATTGCTGGAGCCCACCCACGGTCATCCTGCAGACATCTATTTAAGGATCTAGGGATCCTCACAGTAACCTCACAGTATATTTATTCCCTTATGAAATTTGTTGATAATAATCCAACCCAATTCAAAAGTAATAGCAGTGTGCATACCTATAACACCAGGAGAAAGGATGATCTTCACTATGCAGGGTTAAATCTGACTTTGGCACAGAAAGGGGTAAATTATGCTGCCACAAAAGTCTCTGGGCACCTACCAAACAGCATCAAAAGCCTGACAGATAGCCAACTAACATTTAAAAATAAATTAAAAGAATTTCTAGATGACAACTCCTTCTACTCATTGGCTGAATTTTTAGATATAAACTAAGTATAAAAACAAAACTTAATCATTAGTGTCATGCAATATTTTGTGTAATGTAATTTCTTGTACAGACATCTTTTATTAACCAGACACATTCGACATCATTACGAAGTGTCGTATTCATGATCTATGGAACAAGTATTAATCTAATCTAATCTAGGCCATACACGACGATCATGAATTGCCCATGGTTTGCAACGTGTTCCCTTCCCTTTTCACACTAACGGGTGGCCAGAATCATTTGCCACGGTAAAGCGCGATTCGCCCAAGAACAGCACTCTGGACGGCTGTTTCCCACCCCAACTAACATGCTCGCTACACCAACGAACTCTTTCCCAACGATGGTGCTGTTGATGTGAGATACTCTTAACGTCCTTTCGCACATACCAATCAGCCTTACTGAATCGTCGAGAAATGGTTCTGGCAGAGACACGAGTACCGGTAGCGGTTGCAACGTCTGAAGCATCTGCCTAGGAGTGAGATGTCAGTTTCTTTTCGTCACTAGAGCTACTTATCGAATCTCTTGCGGTTTAGCGGTCCATCTAACGCCAAGAGCGCTCTTTCGTATAGCATTTCCACTTTCAGCCGAGATTTTTAGTCGTGAGATGAAACATCTGGACACACCCATTACTGTGGCCACAACTGCGACTGACCACCTTCAAGTCGACCGAGTGGTCTTCCGCGATTGTAAGCACTCAAATGATGTCTTGCAGCATGTTGCCGTACCACATCGAATGTAGCGCTAATCGTTCCTACGACAATCTTCTTCAAATGCGGAACTGCTTGAACAGTAAAAAGCGTAGAGAGTGTCCGTGTACAGGCAACGCTACACTTAATACGTCCCGCCCCCTACGTTTTCCTTTAGTACCATTCGTAGGATATTGCGTCGCAGTTGTCTGTTGTTCCCTAGCAGTTTGCAGTTGTTTCTTTGCAAGTGTCAATTGTTCCTTAAGAATGCCAAGCACTGGTCATGCGTGCCTATTGCAACAATACGTTCAACATTTGTTAATTTGTAAATGAAACAATTCTGTTACAAATGAGGCAGATGTAAACTGAAGAGTTCTGGATAGCCCCGTTGCTGTTTCTTATGAGCTACAGTTTTAGTATAGAACAACAGTTAAGTATTTCTAACACAATTGCTATCTTTATTTGCAATAAGAAATCTGTGGTAGCTTTTCCCAAGTATTTGTATGCTATCTCAAGAAGTATCTTAATCCCTCAGGTACCGATATTATCACTACGTCCATTAACACACATCATTTAAGTATCAGTCAAAAAGCATATTCAAAAAGCACCAATAGCCACCAATCATGGAACTAGTAGTAGTAGTAGATGTTGTTATTGTTGTATTCATCCGTAGATCTCTTTTTACAAGGATATGGGACATCTCAAAGTATTTACATATTTCTAATTCGTATACACGTATACTTCGTATACAAGCAGACTTCTATTTAGAGACAATCATTAGATTTACTCCTTGTATACAATACTCTTTTTATTAATAACTTGTTGAATAATGTAATGACACGCTGTTCACTCTTATCTCACTATCAGTCACTGCACGCACTATACACACGTTGATTCATAACACTTCACTAACTACACACACACACACACACACACACACACACACACACACACACACACACACACACACTGGTGATCTCTGGGTCATTTTCTGTACCGCAACTTCCCATTTGCTATCCTGAAAAACTGAGTCAGCATCCCTCCATAATTAGTGAGTTTTGATCTCAAAAATAGGAAGAAGAGTTAGTATTGTGTCATGCATAGCTTAAGTGTAAGTATTTCTAGAAAGGAAAAAAATGAAAAAACATAAAGTAAAGGTGTTACGTGGAATGTTGGATATTTTATAAATATTCTTATTATTATTTGTTTGTATTACATTTTTTTATCACACTCCTACTCTGTTTTAGCTAAGTAATCCTTCAATGTATAAAATGCATTGCATAACAGGTATTTTTTTGCTGCCTCTTTAAATAAGTGTTTTTTGGCAATTTCTTTCAGTGATTTATTGTACAGTTTTATTCGTTGGCAGAAAATTCTGTTTTGAGTTTTATGCTTATTTTTTCTTGGTAAATGTAAGCTGAGTCTATCTCTTGTTGCATGGTCAACGGACAGAGCTGTTTGTGCAGTAATTACCAACGTTATTTTTGATGTGTACAACTGAGTGGTAAATGTATTCACATGGAGCAATTAAAATGGAACACAACTTTAAAATGAGCTCGACTAGTATTTTTGGTTATTATGCTTCTGGCTCTTTTCTGGACTTTGAAAATTTTGTTTACATTTTGTGAATTTGTTCCCCAAAGAAGACTGCCACACCTAATAAATGAGTGTGCATATGAATAATATGTAACTAAATGATAATGCTTGTTACACACTGATGATTGGGTTCTATGGGCATAACATGCTGATGATATTCTGCCTTTAAGTACCTTCAACTGAGAATCAATATTCATTCCTAGAAATTTTACATTTGTTACACAGTCTATAGAGGGCAATCTACATTTAATTTAACATTATCATTTTTCCTCTTCAAACTGAAATCGATTCCATTAGTTTTCTTTAGGTTCAATGTCACTTTACTGCTTATTGACAAATCATAAACTTCTTTGAGAGTTTCATTTGCTTTCTCGGCAAGGAGTTATCTTGTTTTCTCAATGACTATAACATTGCTGTCAACAGTGAAGCGAATTTTTTCACCATGAGTAACACTACTGGGAGAGTCATTAATGTATATCAGGAACGGTATTGGTCCTAAGATGCTACCTTGCGGAATACCTATATTACTGTTTTATGGTTCTGATAAGTGTTCTACTAAACGTTTAGATGTATTTGAAGTATGTGTTATATCTACTCTTTGTACCCTATTTGTTAGGTCTAATCGAAACCAGTCATTAGCCACACCCCTTATTCCCAATGTTTCTAATTTATTTAATAGAATCTTTTGGTCAGCTGTATAAAACGCCTTAGAAATATCCAAAAAAAAGGTGTGACACAATCATCTTTATCAAGAGCATCAAGCACAACTTTTGTGAATTCTACTATGGCTGCCTCCGTATTTTTGCCACTTCTGAAACCAAACTGTGATTCGCTTAAAAGATTATATTTCTCCAGGTAATTCATTAATCGTCTTTCATAGTTTATTCTATTATTTTTGAGAATGGTGATAGCAGGGAATGGGCCATTAATTTTATACATCTTCTGCATTACCTCATAAGGAAAGGTACAGCTCTTGCCTGTTTTAATTGTTCCTGTGCAGTGTTTCAGTACACACATTAGTACTTCATCTAAACCTACTGACGTTTTTGTTTTTGTTTTGAACAGTTTTATTGACTTCATTCTCTGTAGTTGGCAGTAACATCATTTTATTCAGTGCAAGATTATTTACAGGTGTTGTATTTGTTTGAGGGGATATTTGCTGTAATTTCTCTGCAATACTTGAAACTTGCTCATGTACATAGTTTCTTAAGTGTTATGGATCATTTATTACCTTATCCTTCTCCCTTAGCAGTAAGTATGTTATTCTGCATTTGTTTGCCTCTCCCCATTTCCTTTTTATAACATCAGAGAATGCTTTGTTTTTATTCTCTGCATTATATATTATTTTGTGATTAAATGACTTTTCTCCAGCCATCAGCACATTCCTATAGATAGTAGTGAATCTATGATAGCAATTTATGAATTCATTGTGAATCTTTTTCATTAAACTGAGGTGTTTAAGTGTTTCAGAGGACTTCTAAATATCTGCTGTTATCCATCCGTTTTCGTGAGGTGTTGATACAGACATGCATACTTTGGGAAATGCTTTTTCAAAGTTCAAATTAAACTATCTGGAGGACTTAGAGAATTTCATATTCACATTGGTTTCCTTATACACTTCATCACAGCTTTGTTTTTCTAGTTCTTTTGAAAGTCTTTTATTTTGATTTCTGATAGATGTCGTTTGTAGCCTTGTAGTTTAGCGAATGTTTCTATGCCTGACTTTACTGTTGTTATTTAACAGAGATGGTATGATAGTCCGAGATCTTTTAAGTTAAATCAAATTTTTCCCTGTCCATATTTGTGGCCACATGGTCGATTAATGATGAAGTCGTTGTAGTAAACCTTACTGCACTATTGGCCAATAGGGATATGCCAAAACTTTGAAGGATTTTTATGAAGTTGCTGCTGGATTCATTTATGATATTAGTGTTGATGTTAATGTCCCCACATATAATTATATTGACCTTTGTACTTGAGACTTTATCAAAACTTCTTTTAACTTACTGAAAAAAGTTGCCACACTACCACTGTGAGATCTATACACACAGAAAACGATTAACATCAGATTATTTTCGTGTTAGATCCTCTTTTCAGCGGATTTAGTGACAGAAATCTCTTGAGAATTTTTAAACGAGTGTAATTCCGAGTAAGCCAATGCCCGTGCCCTAAACACAACAACAGCACATAGTGACATCATTATCAGAGGAGTAGATTCCATTCGATAATCAATAGTTTCCTTATCAGTAAGTGCTTCCATATTCTACCTATACCATTGATAGAAAAATTAATGTCTGTCTGGTTCCTTCACCATCCTGATCGATTTTAATAACCGCCCACGTCATTTATGTTTTTCTCTCACAACAGCAAAATCCGCCAAAAAGTTTGAAAACAACGCAAACTCTGCTGTAGTATGAAACATTCGTTCTCTAATAGCAAAGCAGTTAAGGAAGATTGGATATTTATTACCGGACAATACTGACGCTCTGTATCTGAAACTGAAGTACTGAAGCACTTTGGCTCCTTTCACCAGATCACGTTTTCGAGTTTCCGAGTAGACGCTTCATATGTAGGGCGTGAACATCCACATCAGCTAATTCTCACACTATAAGCTTTATGGAACTCTAGATTATCTCAACGATTTAGCAAATACAATTATATAACATCAATAATTGTACCAATACCAACGTGGTCCGTTAACTGTTGGATGGATCAGTAGCCCATACCATTTTTTTACCATCAATATTGCTACATATGCTTCTGTTTTCGTCAGAAACCTTCTGCTTCTCTCAATTAAAAAGCACATCCATGTTTAATTTACGAATTTAACCTATGCGGGAAATAATAATAAGTGTATAAGTTGTAATTTCATTAAGAAGAAATGTAACATCGGATGAAAAAACAGAGTTTTTATTAAATAATCATTGGAATTCATTTAAAGGACGTGAGACTGTTCATCGGGAGACTGTCGCCATTTTAAACGAAGCGCTCATTTCCTGTTATGGAAATACATTATTTCGTTAATTCCGTTAGTGATTCAATCACAGCGTGGGAAGAGTAGTAGTGTTAATGAGAAAATAGCCAATCATATGTCCTGCAAATACGTTATTCCGAGAAACACAGACCGTATCGTACTTCAACAGGCAGTTCCTGTTGAAAAGGAGCGATGGCCTTACTTCAGATAAATCGGGTATTTTCTGTTTCAACATGTCATATTGCTGCACTGTTTAAAAATTAGCCACCTTCGAACAGCTGATATATATATTTGATGCCAATGATGAAAATTGTTGAGTGAACCATACCCTAGCCCTTAGTGCTCTTACGAACATATTCGAGCACTGCACTGCTAAAAGAAATCCATAAAAGTCGTCATATGAGCTGAAAAAATCCAGTTCCGTAACAATCTAGATTACAGCTCTCTCTCTCTCTCTCTCTCTCTCTCTCTCTCTCTCCCGGTACAAGTTACAATAACTTTTGATACAAGGTACTGAATCGCCGTCAGAAGCTAATAGGAGAGACTGTGGTAGGGTGGAACGGGCATCGGCATATATCCTATTCGCCTCGAACAGTACAAAGGGAGTCCAAGCTTAAGGTTCTCTTACCTACAGCGTCACGTGCCTTCATTCCCTAACATACTGCGGAAACATGTGAAACTTAATGCAAGACTTAGGTGCAAAATTTGATTATCAGATCCCTAATGCCATCACCTCTGCTTTCCCTGTCTTCGAAATACTGGTGGCGCAAATTCCAATCAGCACCACGATTCGAAGATATGCATGAGTTAGTGATGTCGACGGCGGCTACGGGTTTAAGTCAGATTCTATGAATGTATTTTTTAAAATTCAGCTATAGAATTGCTTAAGAGATAAAGATAGTATCGGTTGTAATATGTATCTTATTTCACAGTTGTACTACCACGGGCCTCGAGTGACTACAGAATAACAGTAAATAGGACCAATAATTTGTACTACGTTGTATACTACTATACTGTTCTGTTACAAGGAGTATCAGGATATTCCGTTTTTGTAACTGAAGATGGGACAAATGTTGTAACATTACAACAAAATAAGTCACACTTGGCCGATTATTTGTTTTACAGTCTTGTTCTCAAATGGGGAATGCATATACAGGGTGTTTCAAAATGAACATACGGTTTATAAGGCTTCCTACCGTTTACTACGCTCAACTTACGGTTCTAAATAACACATCAAATGAGAAAGCAACTCAAATACTTTTTCTTACAATTGTTCATTTTGACAACTATTCGTCACATCTAGTCGATTGGTGAGTTCTACCCAAACACTAAACACTGTAAAAAAGTTTTTGTTTATTTATAGACCGAATTACATTGTAATGACAAAGTCATATCAGGTTTCGGCCATACAGTGACCATCTTCACATTCTAAAGGCGGCCTACACTGAACACAGGTTTGACAACGAATGAACCTGTGTTCAGTGTATGCCGCATTTAGAATATGTAGATGGTCACTGTATGGCCGAAGCCGTTTATGTCTGTGTCATAAGAATGTGATGGCTCCACTGACAAAATGTCGTTTTTTCCAAAACTGATCACTGTGTCTGGAACAACGTTTCCATCAAAGCTGTTTCCAAAGTCCGGTAAGTCAGCTGACAATGGAGGCACGTACACATGATCCTTTTATGAACTTCCAAAAAGTAAGAGTTGCATGGCGTCACGTCGTGTGTCAACGTGGAGGTCACTCAATACAAGGTCTTTCATCCTGCACCTTGTGGCCAATCCAGGTACAACGTAGCTGAGCTAGACGTGTGCTGAGTTATGCCAGTGAGGCGGCCCACCGTTTTGCTGCCATACAAACTTTTGAGCCGTATTTCTAGCGCGCAAAGATGTGAAACATGAGTTTTAGTTGCACCACCAAAACTGAAAGACCCGTAAACTTTCCTGCCACCTATGGAAAAAAAAATCAGAGTATGGGATTTAGTTTGTACCTCTATCATCTCATGGGGACTTTCTGACCCACAGGAGCGTACATTATGTTGTTCAATTTTTCGCTTAGGTGAATTTTCGATCCAGTACTCAAGACGACACGATCCAGAGAGTCCTTATCGTCATGCACCAACATCTCGTTTGCAAAGTTGGCTCTTTAATCGTTGCCCGTAGGTCTTAAAGCTTGTAACAACTGCGAACGATAAGAATTTAGTTGTGGCTCCTTAAAAGCTTACACACAGACGTCACTGGAATTGCCACTTCACGGCTAGCCTACCGAATGGTGTCTTGAGGTTAAGTGTGGATCGAAGGTAATGTATGCTGCAAAATCTTAAAACCTGTATATTCATTTTGAAACACCTTGTATTTTCATGGTTTTCTTGTCAGTGTTAACCAAGTGTAGTATTATGTACCACCTTTCGTATTACTATCCTTTGAAAACAATTATATAAACATTGCATGCAGAGACGTTGGCAGTTTCTCGGAACCTTACATTGTATGAAATCAGAGATATGCTATTAGTCTGAATGACAGCATCTGTTACAGGCAAAAGAATGAGAGAGAGAATCTGATGTTAACTGTGAAAGACACTGTACGCTATGTGACTGCGAGAAAAACGAGAGAAAACGACTATACGTCAACCAATTGGTCGCAATATACAAAGTGTCCTAGGAAAAATGATTATTATTCAGAGACATGACGGGAACATACATTTCAAGAAAAAATATCTGGTAAACATGGACTCTAAAATGCGTACAGTAAGAGGCATCAGCACTTTATCTTCGATACTGCGAAATAAATCTCTTCTGCTGCAAGCTTGCTGTGAAATAAATGTATTCTGCTGCAAGGACTTTGCTTTCCATGTTTTGAGAGGAGATGTTATGGTTTAAAACAAGAAAAAATGAGCTCTGAAGTGCATACTGTAAGAACTGTGAGTTCTTGATTAGTAGGAGAAATGTGCTTCACAGTAGCGTAAACATGTGACATACAGGGTGTCTCAGGAAGTATCGTCAATATCGGGGAATGTGACAGTAACAATCACTCGAAGCAAAACTGTGTAGTAAACAACGAGTGTAAAATGAATACTTTAAGAGATATGAGCATTTGTTCAGTGAGAGAAAATCGTTTCACTGTTCGAAGATGAAGAAGTGCTCGTAGTTCTTAAGGTACGAATTTTAGAGCTCGCGCTTGCTACAGAGTTTTGGTTCGAACGACCTTTCCTGTCATATCTGTCGATATTGAACATTTTTCCCGATGGACCGTACACGTTGCAAGAATTTCAGAATGTGATGACAGGTAGTTTGTAGGTCAGAGTACCATTCACAATAAAGAAGACACTTCAAGGAAGATATTAAAAGCCTGTGTATATAAAAAAGCATCATATTGGAATGTTCCGTTCAGTTCTCGCGCTTGCAGAAAAATAATAATGATTTAAGGATGGGTCCATCGTTTTCCAAGTACACAAATTATTAAGCACTATGATGCTCGCCATATCTAAACTTTACAAAACATTTATCGATGTCCACAAGTTCAAGTCATCTTCACAAAACACTTTAGGCAGACAAAAACAAACTTCTTAAAGTTAAGAACTAGCAAAATACTACAATCGTAAAGACAAAAATGGGCATATGCTGCGAATATTATCAGCAGACACATTTTAAAGATTGGGTAATAAACAGCAAATTCTATGTATACGATTTTTAACATACCTCATGATTGCAGATGACATGGTGTTCTGCTTTCTACCTGTGGCTGATTCTGGCTGGCAGCCAAAGGACACACACAATGTAAAATGAAAGCGTCAGTGCACATACAATTTAAATGACAACTAAATTTGCTTTATCATATTCCTTATTCCTAAAATAATCGTTATGTACGTATCTCAGGAAAATAATAATAATAAAGACACTGAAGAAGTCACAACTGTGCTGAAACATGTATGAGTGATAAAACAAGACAGAAATTTATGTAGTTGCAGAAAGGTGGAACCCTCCTCAATTCATTATGATATTAAAAGTTATCCAGAAATGGAAGAATACCCTTAGCTAAATAATTATGTCATGACAGCAGTTTCATTTCAGCTAATACTGAAGTATTTAAGACAATTTGAGTGTACATGACATAGCAACGTCGTAGAATAATTTACCAAGATATATACACATATTTCGTGTGTGACATTTTAGCCAAAAACCAATTTTAATTACTTACCCAATTTATCATTACCATCAGCAGAATTCTTTTCCTACTTCTATAATAACGGAGTGCTACATATGTGACAGGAGACTTTAAAAAATACTAGACAATAACGTAAAACTTTTTCTCTTAAAGTCACTCTTGATAGTTAATCAAATCTATTAATGAAACTTGTGGTAAGATAGCCTCAATGACATTTTCGAAACAGAAGTTAATTATTATACGTAGGGAGGTGACCAAAATATAGTAAATTTTATTTTCTGATTCATATCTATTAAAATTTGTGTATTTAGAGACTTCCGTTTTATATTGGCTTGCGTATTTTCGATGTTTTCTTATTACATTGCCGTTAACTGTGACATTATTTGAATTTAACTATTATGTTTTTTGATAATTTAATTTGTCTATTTGAAAAGAGATGGTTAGTTAAAAGTTAGCGACACAGAAAATGGTTACGCTCCTTAATCACTGAAGTAGCACATAAGGAAATAAGTCATATTTTACACTCCTGGAAATTGAAATAAGAACACCGTGAATTCATTGTCCCAGGAAGGGGAAACTTTATTGACACATTCCTGGGGTCAGATACATCACATGATCACACTGACAGAACCACAGGCACATAGACACAGGCAACAGAGCATGCACAATGTCGGCACTAGTACAGTGCATATCCACCTCTCGCAACAATGCAGGCTGCTATTCTCCCATGGAGACGATCGTAGAGATGCTGGATGTAGTCCTGTGGAACGGCTTGCCATGCCATTTCCACCAGTCGCCTCAGTTGGACCAGCGTTCGTGCTGGACGTGCAGACCGCGTGAAACGACGCTTCATCCAGTCCCAAACATGCTCAATGGGGGACAGATCCGGAGATCTTGCTGGCCAGGGTAGTTGACTTACACCTTCTAGAGCACGTTGGTTGGCACGGGATACATGCGAACGTGCATTGTCCTGTTGGAACGGCAAGTTCCCTTGCCGGTCTAGGAATGGTAGAACGATGGGTTCGATGACGGTTTGGATGTACCGTGCACTATTCAGTGTCCCCTCGACGATTACCAGAGGTGTACGGCCAGTGTAGGAGATCGCTCCCCACACCATGATGCCGGGTGTTGGCCCTGTGTGCGTCGGTCATATGCAGTCCTGATTGTGGCGCTCACCTGCACGGCGCCAAACACGCATACGACCATCATTGGCACCAAGGCAGAAGCGACTCTCATCGCTGAAGACGACACGTCTCCATTCGTCCCTCCATTCACGCCTGTCGCGACACCACTGGAGGCGGGCTGCACGATGTTGGGGCGTGAGCAGAAGACGGCCTAACGTTGCGCGGGACCGTAGCCCAGCTTCATGGAGACGGTTGCGAATGGTCCTCGCCGATACCCCAGGAGCAACAGTGTCCCTAATTTGCTGGGAAGTGGCGGTGCGGTCCCCTATGGCACTGCGTAGGATCCTACTGTCTTGGCGTCGCGACACCACTGGAGGCGGGCTGCACGATGTTGGGGCGTGAGCAGAAGACGGCCTAACGTTGTGCGGGACCGTAGCCCAGCTTCATGGAGACGGTTGCGAATGGTCCTCGCCGATACCCCAGGAGCAACAGTGTCCCTAATTTGCTGGGAAGTGGTGGTGCGGTCCCCTATGGCACTGCGTAGGATCCTACGGTCTTGGCGTTCATCCGTGCGTCGCTGCGGTCCGGTCCCAGGTCGACGGGCACGTGCACCTTCCGCCGACCACTGGCGACAACATCGATGTACTGTGGAGACCTCACGACCCACGTGTTGAGCAATTTGGCGGTACGTCCACCCGGCCTCCCGCATGCCCACAATACGCTCTCGCTCAAAGTCCGTCAACTGCACATACGGTTCACGTCCACGCTGCTGCGACATGCTACCAGTGTTAAAGACTGCGATGGAGCTCCGTATGCCACGGCAAACTGGCTGACACTGACGGCGGCGGTGCACAAATGCTGCGCAGCTAGCGCCATTCGACGGCCAACACCGCGGTTCCTGGTGTGTCTGCTGTGCCGTGCGTGTGATCATTGCCTGTACAGCCGTCTCGCAGTGTCCGGAGCAAGTATGGTGGGTCTGACACACCGGTGTCAATGTGTTCTTTTTTCCATTTCCAGGAGTGTATTTTAATTAGTTATAAAGTGTTAAATATAACTGTAATTTAATATGTAAAGTCTGTGATAGCATGCATACTAAATTGAGCTTCCGCGTGTGTAATGATCGTTGTCGCGCACACATATATCACTAGTTGTTGCGTAAGTTCAAATTGAATCTGACACAAAGAGCTGCAAAACTATTGTCCAATTTAGGGCTGACGAACGTATTACTTCATATCATAACTAGATTTAGACTGAAGTATAGTTTCATACTTCATATAAAAATGGTAAAATAATCCAAATTAATCTTCATCCATACAGAAGTGTGTATCTGATTGTTATAATGGAAAACTGCCTAGGTGTAATAATTATGGCTTAGCTGTGAAGCGGAATTGTAGCCGCTCGAGCGGGGTGCTGGTCTTTTACTAAGTGACAAGGCTGAATTAAATATCATTTATTGAAATATTTATTTGTGGTAGGTTCAATAATGCTGCAGGGTACAGTGGAGAATCCGTTGTGGCTGCAGGGCCACCAGCTTGGAGGGCGATGTCGGGCATTACCGTTACTCCTGTAAAGACCGCAGAACTGTAACAGATCGGTGTAAGAACCACGGCCCAATCACGTCAGTAACGTCTTACATACGTCAAGCTACACAGTATGTGGGACTAACAAGGAGTGACAGGAAAATTTAATATTAAGAACATTCAAAGAAGATGTTGCGTTTAAAGTATCGTAAATGCAATATTAATGAATTTGTATAGCCTTAAAAGCTTAAAAAATCTATAGTTTCGTTTACTAAAAAGCTCAATACAGACACCAAATACTACCACACGCTAAAGGTTAAAATTTAATCACTAAATCTTACCAGAATTGAAGAGCCTTGAAAAGATAAAATAATTTGAAACTTTCTCTATAATCCATAGATTCTCATTTTAAAATAAGAAATTTAGAAATTAAGTAGTTGTTATTATTCAAATGAATGGACTTTAATAAAGTGACAGTACACACTCTGATAATTAATGGCAGTGTTTAACTTTCCCTTTACAAAGGCTTGCGCCATACAATAATCAAGCCAAATCAGTCCATCGTTTTTTAGTTCATCTTTGTCACACCATAACCCGTGGAACAGCTAAGGAACCCTGTCTTCCAGTCACCACTTGACACAATACACATAACGCGAACTACTAGCGGCCGAGCACACCATGTTAATTGTACAGCGTTACGCCCTACTACCGCTACACGTTAAAGCATCAGCAGCCCAACCAATTCATTTCTCATGCATCGCAGTTTGATAGCTCAGTGCATCTAATGCTAGATTTATTGTAAACCAGCCCAACGTAACAGCTCTTGTTCTAGGTAACAGCCTAAGGGACTGTAGTACACCATACCTAACCTTGATTGTAATTAAATAAAATATAATATTGATTAGCAGCATAAAAATGACCAGGCAGACTGCGCTTTAGAACGACTTATAAAATCATCAGTTTTCCGCTCACACTTAATGCTGCACCGCAAATACACTCATTGGTATCTGTCAACATAATGCATAAGGCGTATAATACTTTCATAGGTACTACTGTTAAGAGGCACTTGTGTCGCCAGAAAAATCTCAGCTATAATTCGAAATACAATAAAATCTTGCACGATAAGCGCACGTGGATAAATTCTGGAATCACGTTCCTACGCAAGGTTGTGAAACGACAGTACAGAACACTGTTATAGCAATGAGCACCGAGAGGAAGAATGAAAAACCTTGAGCTTCTATAGGCCCAAGAGAGGCAAACAGAACAGCAGAAATGCCGTACTACAACGCTGGAACATCTGACGTGGACCGCACTTGTTCCAAACATTTCGCATCTACTCTCACAGATCATGTTCCGTGCCCATAGATGGCACACATAAACCACCACATTAAGTCCACAATTAGTTTGTAGTGTCTTCGAATGTTTCCACAAAATTCAAGTCGTGGTCGCAGCACATGCAAAAGCACCTGCCTTCTCTACGAGAGTCTCTCTCTCTGAGCAAACTCTGAACACTCGACAAAATAGCGAAAAAAAGAGCTTGCTTTAACAGCAACAACGGAGCAAAATCCAACTACACGCCAGTCACAATTTCAAACACGGGCTGCACATGACGACCACCAACTAGGCAACGACTTTCACTAAAATGATTAATAGCTGACCTAAGATACAACGCAAACCAATCAAACTCAACATACATGACCAGTGTACATTCAACAACAGGGTATATGTATTTGGGATAAACGATCCCGCCCATTATTGTAATATACTGTAGGAAGAAGTAATAGAAAGAGGCACACGCATGAATTGTCTTAATGGGACGGAGATCGGTAGAGGTGATGTACATGTACTGAAAAACAAATGATGGCAATTTCAAATAAACTGAAATATTTATTCCATAGAAAGGGATTCACGAATAGAGCGAGTCAATAACGCGTTGCTCCACCTCTGACCCTTATGCGAGCAGTTATTCGGTTGACCTTGATTGATGGACTTCTTTGATATCTTATCGAGGAAAGTACTCTCTAATTCTGTCCGATCGTTCGATCGTCCAAATCCAGGCTGGTTGGAGGTCCTTGCCCATGACGCTCCGAACGTCCTCACTTGGGCAACGATTCGGCCACCTTGCTGGCCAAGGGAGGGCTTAGTAAGTACGATGACAAGTAGTACAAACTCTCTCCGTGTGCAGGCGGGTGTTATCTTGCTGAAATGTAAGTCCGGGGTTGCTTGGCATGACAAGCGACAGACGGAGCGTACAATATCGCCGACGTACTGCTGTGCTGTGTAGGTGCGACAGATGTTCCTATTATTCAAAATTTCTCTAAAGATTTCCACCACACCAACCCAGTAAATGTGATAAATATACCAACCAGTGTTTCGCTAGTGTCTCATTTCCAGTGATACCTTGTCACTTTTTTCTGCTACTAGGTCATTTCACATAAGGACAGGGTTTTCATTGAAGGTTTGTGGCTGAAGCGCACTTAACGAATAGCACACCAAAGGGTTGTTTCAGCCATACCGGGAAAGTTTTCTACTTCAGTCTTCAACCTTTCCAGTACGACTGGTACTGTAGGCAATTGATTTTCCGCATAGAATTCCTGAATTTTCCTTATAATGGCTCCTTCCGTGAACTCGTCCTATCTCAATATTCGCTTCGCTGTACTCCCATTAAAAGTCCTCCTTGCCTTTTCCGGCCTCAAAGTAAGCATGCACATTCATCACCATATACTTTTCCAAAACTTCATAAATGAAATATGTTCTCAAACAAGTACAATGCAACGAAATATATAAGCTGTGACTGTGGCACACTAACATACGAAAGCAAATGACAACACGCTTGTCTTTTTAGGCCAGATGTAAACACTGCACTGATAAGGAAATAAACGAGTGTAGTATCAAGAGGCACGGCTCAACAGCATACCCGAACACGTGACTCATAACGGCACAAGAAAAATAAATTAAACTATTTATATTGGCGTTTTATGTAGATTTATGTCCATAAAAACATCACAATTGCAAAAGGTAACAACATTTACACTTCACGTCTTGTTCATATGCGTCACCATTAGGCGATTTACAGCAATTTTCATAAGCCATTATTGGGACAAAACGATTAATTGCAATAAAGTAATCGACCTGTAAGTGTACCCCACAAGAAAATTTTGCAAATGAAAGATTATCCTAATTATTGTCTCGCTTCTATGAATCTTCAAATTTGGCATTCGTCAAAAAATGCTAAGAAAAGCTCTCATTCTTTTAAATATTATTGCGCTTTCACCTCCTTTTCAACTAAAATATAATATTCGGATGCAGACCTAAAGTCGACGTTTCCACTGTTCCGGTAATGCACAACACATTGCAATTTGTCCTGCAATGTATTCAGAACATGAGATGAAATTCAGGGGTCAATCATTATGGAAGGGAATAGGGCTGTTTAGTGATACGGGTTAAGTTAAATAACACTCTCAGTGATTTTAGTATTAAACATTTATTTCTTTTACTTGATTCTATAGGTAATAGGGAATTTGGTTAATTTTAGCCTCTTCTTATACTCGGGATCAGTAAAGTTAAAATTCTCGACTAGCCATCCAGACCTACAATTTCTGTACTTTCCTTGTAGTAGTATCATAAGGTGTGGCCGGCCGCTGTGGCCGAGCGATTCTGGGAGCTTCAGCCCTGAACCACGCTGCTGCTATGGTCGCTGGTTCGAATCTTGCCTCGGGCATGGATGTGTGTGATGTCCTTAGGTTAGTTAGGTTTAAGTAGTTCTAAGTATAGGGGACTGATGATCTCAGACGTTATGTTCCATAATGCTTAGAGCCATTTGAACCACAAGTTGTGGATACCAAAAGTGTTTCTTCAAGAAACCGCGACATACACTTGGTCCCACCCTCATGCTATGTGAAACTGCTCTCTGACTAATGAGAGATCGTAGACAGTTCGTATACCGAGTTGTGGAAACAAAAACCGTCGTGCTATGTAAAACCGCGCTCCGGTTATTGAGACATCTCGTAGACAGTAGAATATCTGACTTTAAAGTCCTTATACCTGTATCTGAATTTAAGTCAAATATTCATAACTTACTCGTTACGCAAAACTGCATTTTTAGGACATACTGTTACTATCAACAGTCGTAGTCCGATTCACGTGAAAACGGCTGGCATAATTTTCCGTGGCGTCTCATTTAATGCGCAGTACGTATACATCTGTACGCTAACGATCAGGTGGAACAGGGTTAACTGCCACGTTGGGGAAGCAGGGCTTCAGTCTAACTGATAAAATGAATAGTTCAACGTCACATGCAACCCACATTACCACAAACGCCACGAACTTCGTACCGGGCGCATACGTGACAACCGCACGTGAAACGGCCCAAGCGTGAGATAAACGCAGTGCCAGAAACACACGAAATCCCTGAGGTTATTAGCACCATTGAGAACAAAAGAAATTTTTCTGTACCAATAGTAAAACAGTCAAGATTGTTTGTAGATTCCGTGACCTTGTAGAAGTCCTCAAGATTTTTAGACTGAATGAGGCGTCAGAAATCTGAAAATAAAAACGATGTCTGATGTCTTCATAACTGATAATCCTACATCGTCATTCGTAACATAAACTGGAAGTCCTACTTTATACGTCCTTATCACACTCTTCCAGAGTAGAAACGCACCACTTTACATCTATTTGACTTTCAATTTCATCGTCATTTGACTTTGCTTCACCACAGCACAACGTAAGTTACAGTATATTATTTGGCCCATTTTCTGTACTTATAGTGTACATGTATAACTGAAAGTTTTTCATGCTAAAAGTGCAACATTTCTGTTACGCAAACAACTGAAATATTCATTACACCAATACGTACAATATTGAACTGCATTTAGAATGTCAGATTCAAATTACACTAGAAAATGTGTTCAGTATAAAACCTGAAGAACGTTTTGTCAGATACAGTAGTTATCCATCAAATAAAAAAAAATACATCTCAGACCTCATTCTCGGATATGGCAAATGACGTGAGCCCATTGGATGCCATAAAATAAACCATTCCGTAAAGAAGGAGATTCCGCCTGATGTAGACTGTTGTTTTTTTTGTGTTTAAGTTATCGGTTTTCTGACTGGTTTGATGGGGCCCGCAGCTAATTCCTCTCCAATGCGAACCTTTTCATCTCAGAGTACCACTCGCAACATACGTCCCCAATTATTTGATGGATGTATCCCAGTCTCTGTCTTCTTCTACAGATTTTACCTTCTGTAGCTCCCTCTAATACCCTGTAAGTTATTCCCTTGTGTCTTAACAGATATACTATTATTCTGTCTCTTCTTGTTGTCAGTATTCCTTTCCTTGTCTATTCTACAAAGAATCTCCTTATTATTCACCTGATCTGTTCAACTAATTTTGTAAATTTTCCTTCCATAAATAGAAGTCTTGTCCTAACTTGATAGATCTTAATCCTGAAAATCTTCTTCCGTAGCATTATTACGGCTCCTGCACCCCAAGTGGATAAATAATTTTCTTAACAGTTCTTTGTTATGTAGTTAGACGTCAAAGAAAATAGCAGGTCTCATTTTTCCGAGTTTGTACCATGGTAGAGTTTTTAGTTATAGCCAATTATGATCTTAATAAACTGCGTGTCGTTAGAGAGATAACAAACTTTTGCATACAAACGGCCGTCATGTAAAACTTCAAAATAGATTCCACTTTGAAGTGGCTCTTTATATACCATGCACTCTCCGTTATACAGGGATTACCTTAACCAAACTCTTGCTGCAAAGCCAAACCGTATTAATACAAGTGTAACTAACACCTAAAAATATTTAACTATAATTTTTCAACAGATATAAGTTTTTCATGTGATACAGTATTTTTCTAAGTTTAAACAGGTTATCAAACCAGAAATAATTTCTTTATATGTCATCAGAACTGTCATAAAAGCACTGGAGTTGTCGTACCACATATCGCAGAAACTTGTACTCGTAACACAGGCCCGTAAATGAAGCGTGCTGTGTGTTTTACACAGAGTATGCTAAGAGTGGATGCTGCCTACTTGGACGCCTATCTACTGCTGGGTGACTGTACTCCTGGCTGCTGCCGTCCTGTTGAACGCACATTTGAGCCAATGTCAGCTACCTGCCCAGCTGTCACCGCCCGATCAGGCAAATACTCCCACTGTTTATCGTCTTATGTGGGCCCAAAATACCTTCATCATGCAGGCAGGGGCCTTGGATTGATCCCGCCCATCCCATGTACACTTCGTGTGAGTGACGGGAGCAGGCCAGCTGCAGCAGGTTCTGTGCGCTCTCTGACGCACACCACTCCACTCCGTTCCGGTATCAGGGCAACAGCCGCTGTTCTGATGGAATCACCTAGACGGCTGCTGCCTTCGTCGGATGGAGAATTCCACGCCATGTCCGTCCGCCACATCTTTGCCGATTTCAGTACGTTTCGCTGGCTGAGGCCAACCTACGTCACGGAGGACGCTGGCAGCCATATCTGTACCGCCTTCGTTGGTTTAGTGGTTTTTCCTATCAGCACTGTTTCCCTGCCAGCTGCCACAGCACTGCAGCCAAGCCGAGCGTGGTGAAATGCAGATATACACTCGTCACTGCGGTCACTCGCCCCGGCTGCCACAGTTGCTATATATTTTGCATTTTATTTTCCTGTCGCTGGACGTAAATTAGATATCCCTGGTGCAAGTAGGGTAGTAAGTTGCTCGCGGATGTCTTCAGTAATAGAGGTAGAGCCTGTTATGATTTTATTCATTGCTGTTCTTAGATGAACATTGTAATCTCCTATCAGTGGAGAGTGTGAATTCTGTAGTTCGAGTGCATCTTCTTATTTTCGACGCACAAAGACTGATCCATAAAATTTCGGGTGTGCAGCCACCTGAATTCGACTTCTTCTTCCAATATTTTGGCTGAATACCATCCAGCTAACTTCAGAGTGAGCCGAGGTGACTGACGCTCCAGCACTTGCTCCGTCCTTTTAAATCCGTGGGCCGCATCACTGCGCATGCGGCCACAGATACACAGGGCGCCAGAGACGTTGATCGGAGCTAAGAGGTAAGACATACGCATGGAATTAAATCTAAGGCTACGCTGTCGATCCAAACTGTGATATCGGTTTATCATTGCGAGCTGCGCCGTCGCTATGTCTTTGAGAATTTAATACAGAAATTTCCGTATTCCATGATTTATCCAAGCTGAAAGCGCTATCTCTAATAATTAAAATCGTCACCAAACAAATTTCAGTTGCTTCCTTCACTACTGAGACCCAGAAAGATGAAGCCGAGGCTAAAATTTCGACGTTATCGTACAGTATAGAGTGCCCAGTGTCTGTACAATGCTCTGCCACCGCAGATTTATTAGGTTGTAAGAGACGGGTGTACCTGCGGTGCTCTGTGCATCTCTGATGGACAGTACGTGTCGTCTGCCCGATACATGAACGATCGCAATCACAGGGGATCTTGTAAACCCCAGGCTTCCGAAGCACCAAACCATCTTTAACGGAACCGGGGAGCGCTGCTGTCTTCGGAGGAGGGCGAAAAACCATTTCCACTTTGTGGTTACTGAGGCTCCGTCCTATTTTTGACGATAGGCTTCCCACGTATAGCAGGAAAGACAACGATTTAAAAGATTCCGTGTCTTCTTCTGCTTTTCTTCTTCCCACGTTGGTTTTATTTGTAGCGCCTTACGTACCTGCTGTGGAGAGTACCGGTCGGCTTCAAAATGTCTTCTCAGGTGTAAAAGCTCGTGCTGCAGACTGCTCTCGTCAGCAATGACTTCTGCTCTATCTACAAGCGTTCTCAGTACACTCATTGTCTGCGAAGGATGATGGCAGCTATTTGCCCGCAAATATTAATCCATATGGGTCGGCTTTCGATGTACTGCAATGTCTTGGAACTTTGGGATAAGTTCCTATGGGACCAAAATGCTGACGTCGTCGGTCCCTAGGCTTAGAAGCTACTTAATGTAATTTAAACTAACTTACGCTATGGACAATACACACACACCCATGCCTGATGGAGCAATTCTGATATGGTAGTCAGTTTCGATGTAGTGTCTTTACTCACAAATGTTCCTGTTTCGGAAACTCCGACGGGGTAAGCCGAGTGAACCGTAGCAGGGCGCCCAAGACCACGCGGCTACCCAGGGTGGTTTCCATGTACTGCGTGTCCCGAAGTGCCATCACCTTTGCGTCGTACAAACAAAACAAAAAATGGAAGACATCCATGTTTTTCGTTTTCCATCATGAACTGAATTTGTCTGTGCATGGAATTCAGATGATTTAAAAATTCTTTTAACTTGTCTTCACCATGGGGTCACACTACAAATGAATCATCAACATACCCCCAAAACACTGTGGGCTTCAAGCTAGCAGATTCCGGCTCCTTCTCCTCTAAGCTCCCCGTAAAGAAGTTGGAGAGCAAAAGCGATAAAGGACTACCCATGGCGACACCGTCAACCAGTTCATAAAATTCGCTACTGAATAAAAAATATGTCGAGGTCTAAACATGTTCAGACAAAGCCGAAATCTCTTTATCGAAAGTTTTTCCAATGAGAAACAATGATTCCGAAACAGGAACATTTGTGAATAAAGACACTACATCGAAACTGACTACCATATCAGAATTGCTCTGTCTGAGTGATTTCAGTTTATCAGGGAAGTCCCCAGAGTGAAGTATGTGACGAGCGCATTTACCTAACAGAGGTCTTAATAACGATGCTAAGTGTTTGGTACAATCATAGGTTGGAGAGCCGCTGTTACTATCGCACATAGAGGAGCACCATTCTTGTATATCTTTGGAAATCCTTAAAGCCTTGGAGACTCCGCACCACTTGTTGTCAATCTTCGCACAATTGAAGGGGTCAGGTGTTAAGAAGCAAAGCAATCTTCCTTATCACCTGGTTGGTGCGATCATTACTGACCTTCCGTTATGTGCTCTCACTCAGTAAACTGTTCATTTTATCATGATAGTCGTCACGAGACATTAAAACAATGACATAATCTTTATCAGCTGGAAGAACCACCGTCTCGTTATCCTGGCAAAGTTTACGTAGTGTAGCCCTCTCTGCCACAGATATGTTACTCCTTTGTGGGCGAGCTTTCATAACTGCTCGACAAGTTTCGCGGCTTATTTGTTCTGCTGATTCCGTAGGAAGAGGACAATCAGATTCTTCAACGGCAGTGATGAAAACTGCTATTGGTAAAACCTTCGGCGTGGGTGCGAAGTTAAGTCTTTTACTTAAATGCATCTTACAAATCATTATCCGTGATATTAATGATGGAGCGTGGAATAACAGTTCCCTTCTACGAAGACGTCTCTAGGGTAACTCCACAGATATCTTCTGATGCAGACGACAAAGTTGTACAGAAACCAGGTCCAATTTTCGGCGGGTAAAACGGATCCTCTCTTTAAAAATAGCAGCACAAGCTTTCCTTAAAATCTTATTCATAGAAGTCAACTTTACAAAATGTACTAACCAGGCCATGGTCACGGCATCTTAACACAATATCAAAGAGCTCAGTAACCTCACTCTCAAGTGTCTTAGCTTATTCAGTCGGCGGACCCTTAAGACCATCTCTTTCCAGAAGAGATATTTGATGAGCATATTCATAATTTCGAGGCGTAAAGACAAATTTCGGCTCAGTGTGAAGATGGCTGGACGGTATTCGGCCGAAATATTAGAAGAAGTCGAATTTATGCGGCTGCCAGCTCCTAACTTTGTGGTTCACTGTATTTCGTATTTGTTGTCTTGGTTAGGGTCCATGTGTGTTCCAGGGGCGGAAAGATATTTGAGCTATATATACATACACTACAGGACATTAAAATTGCTACACCAAGAAGAAATGCAGATGATAAACAGGTATTCATTGGAAAAATATATTATACTAGAACTGACATGTGATTACATTTTCACGCCATTTGGGTGCATAGATCCTGGGGAATCAGTACCCAGAGTACCATGTGTGGCCGCAATAACGGCCTTGATACGCCTGGTTATTGTGTCAAACAGAGCTTGGATGGCGTGTACAGATACAGCTGCCTTTGCAGCTTCAACACGATACCACAGTTCATCATGAGTAGTGTCTGGCGTATTGTGACGAGCCAGTTGATCGGCCACCATTGACCAGACGTTTTCAATTGGTGACAAGTCTTGAAAATGTGCTGGCCAAGGCAGAAGTCGATCATTTTCTGTATCCAGAAAGGCCCGTATAGGACCTGCAATATGTGGTCGTGCATTATCCTTCTGAAATGTAGTGTTTCGGAGGGATCGAATGAAGGTTAGAACCACGGGTCGTAACACATCAGAAATGTAATTTTCACTGTTCAAAGTGCCGTCAATGCGAACAAGAGGTGACCGAGACGTGTAACCAATGGCACCCCATACCATCACGCCGGGTAATGCGCCAGTTTGGCGATTACGAATACACGCTTTCAATGAGCGTTCACTGCGATGTCGCCAAACACAGATGCGACCATCATGATGCTGTAAACAGAACCTGGATTCTTCCAAAAAAAATAACGTTTTGCCCTCGTGCATCTAGGTTCGTCGTTGAGTACACCATCACAGGCGCTCCTGTCTGTGATGCAGCGTCAAGGGTAACCGCAGCCATGGTCTCCGAGCTGATAGTCCATGCTGCTGCAAACGTCGTCAAACTGTTCGTGCAGATAGTTGTTGTCTTGCAAACGTCCCCATCTGTTGGCTCAGGATTCGACACTTGGCTGCACAATCCGTTACAGTCATGCGGATAAGATGCCTGTCATCTCGACTGCTAGTGATACGAGACCGTTGGGATCCAGCACGGCGTTCCGTGTTACCTTCCTGAACTTACCGATTCCATATTCTGCTAACAGTCATTGGACCTCGACCGACGGGAGCAGCAGTGTTGTGATACGATAAACCGCAATAGCGATAGGCTACAATTCCACCTTTATCAAAGTCGGAAACGTGATGGTACGCACTTCTCCTCCTTACACGAGGAATCACAACAACGTTTCACCAGGCAACGCTGGTCAACTGCTGTTGTGTATGAGAAATCGGTTGGAAACTTTCCTCATGTCATCACGTTGTAGGTGTCGCCACCGGCGCCAAACTTGTGTGAATGTTCCCAAAAGGTAATCATTTGCATGTCACAGCATCTTCTTCTTTTCGGTTAAATTTCGCGTCTGTAACACATCATCCTCGTGGTGTAGCAATTTTAATGGCCAGTAGTTTATATTGTATTACCTGGGAGTTTTATATACCAAATTCTTTAATGATGCCCATTTTTCATAAGCAATAGATCTGGACAGAATCAAGTTCATTTTTATTGCGTAACATCGTTGCTGTCATTGCAATTCTGTAAAGTTCTTATATTATTCATAAATTCTTTTTATAAAATAAGCAAACGCCTGTGAAAACCTTAGTCCAAACGGCACTCCACCGAATCTCATCTATACACTACATACAGGAATATCACGAGCTCGTCGTCATCGCACCAAAACTACGATTTTTGGCTCGTCGGGAAGAAATGGTTGTCTTTACTTGGTTCAAATGGCTCTGATCACTATGGGATTCAACGTCTGAGGTCATCAGTCCCCTAGAACTTAGACGTACCTGACTAACCTAAGGACACCACTGACATCCATGTCCGAGGCAGGATTCGAACCTTCGACCGCAGAGGTCGCGCGGTTCCAGACTGTAGCTCCTAGAAACGCTCCGCCACTCAGGCCGGCTGGTTGCCTTTACTCCACCGAGATTCCGACATCTCATTACGACGACGTCTAACCACATTTCACCAAAGGGGATACCAGCATAGTCGAAATAAATGCGCTGCCATTGTAGATGCGGCGTCAGCGTTAGTAAGAACTTCAGGAGCGGTTGTTCCCCCTATCGTAGGTGACGATAAAGGTAGCGTACCCAAGGTTAGAGTACTCTATGGCCTGGGACTCGCCTGGTGGTCTGTAGACTAACTGCAAGGAAAATACATTGGTGCATCACGCCTCGTCGGCTGCATCTAGAAGCTGCTTGATGCGGGGCTCCAGTCGCGTATTAATGACAGCCCAACACATAACCTTACCCACGGAAGGGGCAACATCCTGACGGCTTGTAGCTGATGTCGTGGCGAGTGCTGTAGTCGAAGCTCTGCGGTGGCGTTTTTGTGTAGGTGCTCGGGCCAGCCCTTGATAACAAAGCGGACAACCTGCTTAGTTTTACGTGAATTAAGAAGAAATCGAAATGATCAGATGTTTTGATTGTTACAATTTCTTTGATAGCAGGTAAAAGAATTTTTACTTGAAAATTCTCTGTTCACTTACCATGTAGACATTAGACTACTTTTCGTGTAAAAATATTTCTAGACTGCACAACTGTTGCGGCTTCTTCACGTGCGTTATACATAGCAGAAAAGTCGCAGGCTTAAATCTAACCAAACCCCGACATATGACTCAATACCCTGATGCATTTTCATAACACTTTTTATGATTATTAACACAATATCTTTTTGTAATTCCTTAATTCGTCCTTATTCGTCAAAAGTGTTGTGTTGCAGAGCACTTCGTGGATGGAGATAAAGAGAGCTCTGAGAGCCAAAGCATTATACTAGAAACTAACTTTAGCAAATTAAGATACTGGTACTGCATTTATTTACACAACGTGGATCAGAACTGCACATAAAAAATATCAGAGACTGTTCAGGGATATATTCAAATATTTTCGTATGAGGGATCCTAGCTGTACAGTGCGTTATTACAAAGTTTGTTCGGTTTGTCACACAGTTACCTTTCCCTCTGTGAAATTGTCACTCCAGTAACAATCTTGAGATACGGAGTCACTGAAAGGTAGACTAATGCAACGAGATACATAATTCAGCAACTCACATACGCAAAAGTACGGTGATATGTTCACAGTAGCTACGGGAACACTTAAGCATGGTGCCACTATGTTGGTCTTCTTTTCTATACAGTGTACGCATAAACGACAGCCACATCAGACGACTTATCATCAACAACGATGTTGATGCTGCTGTGCGTCACTGTCAACGAATAACGAACACTTCCGGAAAAGCAAGTACGTCGGGTCCGAGGTATGCAATACAGATCACAGGCTTGAGAGAGGAGAGAGCTGGCATCACTGTTATCAACAGCAAGTAGCTTGAGAGAACGATATAAGTCTTTTTTCCCAAGGATAGCGAATACCGTAGATATTTGTGCACATATTATCATTTAGTACTAATTCAAAGAGAAACTGTGAAAGAAATAAAATCAAATGCTATTAAGCTGTAACGAACCACCAGAGACGAGCTGTCCCTGATACTGAAATGCTAAGAAAAAATGGGTGCTTGTAAAGTCTCTCCCCTCTTCATCATCATCAACATCTTCTTTTGATTAAGGTTTCGCCCGATTGTCGGCCTCATTCCATGAATGTCGTGGACCAACTTTTTTTGTCCTCTTCTAAGGTGTAGACATCATGATTTTGTCCGTCCTTTTCTGAAGCCTATTGTTATTTCTATGTGCAACCTTATCATACGAGTGTGAGTCAAATGAAAACCTTAAATATTATTTATTGTGCAGAAGTGGTACAAAGCTGTATCACTTTTCAACATAATCCCCCTACGCTCAATTCAAGTCCTCCAGCGATTACAAAGTGCATAATATCCCTTAGAAATAAATTCTGATGGTAGTCCGCGCAACCGCTCATGAACCGTGTGGCTTACCTTTTTATCAGAACGGAACTTCTTTCCTCCCATTGCGTCTTTGAGTGGTCCAAACATATGAAAATCACTTGGGGCAAGGTGTGGTGAGTATGGTGGATGAGGAAGACACTCAAAATGCAGGTCTGTGATTGTTGCAACTGTTGTACGGTGAAGGTGGGGCCTTGCATTGTCATGTTGCAGAAGGACACCTGCTGACAGCAATTCACGTCGCTTTGATTTGATTGCTGGCCGCATATGATTTCTTAGGAATTCTCTGTCTAATGTACTGGTGACAGTGGTCCCTCTAGGCAGGTTATGGTCTAAAATTACTCCTTTTTCATCCCAAAAGAGAGTCAGCATAACCTTCCCTGCTGATGGTTCTGTTCGAAACTTATTTGGTTTTGGTGATGAGGAATGGCGCCATTTCTTGCTCGCTCTCTTCGTTTCCGGTTGGTGGGAGTGAACCCAGGTATCGTCCCCAGTAACGATTCTTGCAAAGAGGCAATAACCTTCTCGTTCAAATCCCCGAAGAAGTTCTTCACAAGCATCAACACGTCGTTCTCTCATTCCAGGAGTCAGCTGCGTGGCACCTATCTTGCGGACACTTTGTGTGAAACTTTAGCACATCATGCACAATGTAGTGTGCTGGTCCATGACTAATCTGTAAATATGCTGCAGTGTCATTCAGTGTCACTCTGCGCTTTTCCTTCGCTAAGGCTTCAGTTGCGGCAATTTTCTGTGGAGTCACCACTCGTTGTGCCTGACCTCGACGAGGAGCATCTTCCAGTGAAGTCACACCATTTGCGAACTTCGTAATCCATTCGTAAACTTTCTGCTGCGAAAAACGGCATCGCCTTACTGAACCTTCATTCGTCGATGAATTTCAATTGGTTTCACACCTTCACCACGCTAAAACCGAATAACAGAACGATGTTCTTCCCTGGTGCAAGTCGCAAAGGAGGCGGCCATTTTTACACTGATACTCCGACGGTATCTGTGCACCTGCACTACGCTGCCACCTACAGGCCATTCTGCACGCTGTTTGTAGCACGCTTACCAACTTATAGGATAGCGGCGCGAAATTTCGATTTGTTATTACTAATTTAAGGTTTCCATTTGACTCACCCTCGTAGATATTTTTTCCAAAGTGAGGTTGGTAACCTCACACTGGAAACCTCGAATGAGGAGGATAAGGGTTTGTACTTCGGTGTCTCATTCCACTGTCTTCACTAAGCCTGTTTAAAAATATAAAAAAGATCACACAAAACCGATATCTAAACTTTATTACAGAATGGGAAATAAATAATTAAGTTTATTTTGCTGTCGTAAATACACTTTAATTACGAGAAGCACTTCAAATCAGTGATCTTGTTTTTCTCATGTTCGCTGCTAGAAAGTTTTTATCAATGGTGTCAGTGCCAACAGTAATCCTATTTTAACATAACCCCATAAAAAGAAATCGAGGGAAATGATTTTTAGTGAATGAGACGGCCCGAAATTTGGGTCACCCTTTCGTACGCAGCGCACTAGATACCTTTCATTTAACATGTACCGAATATGTAGTCCCCACTGTGTTGGTACACCACATTCGTCGAAAGCGATGGTTGCCTGAAGATCAGGTCATTGCAGTGGCACTTATTCCGTCAAAAAGAAACAGGTAAACATTTGCCGTTATTAACGTCTCGCCCAAGCAAAACGAGTCAATGATAAGACTACGTATGGCAGTGCATCACACATTACCTTCAGACTATCTCCGTTTAGTTTAATAGTGACGAAGAAATCTTCTTGACCACATGCTCTCACTTTATTTGTAATCAGTTTCTGTGAAAGATGTATGACTGACTTATCACTGTCGCAAAGTCAGTTAATGAATGTTTTATCTTAATAATTTCGTTCGAAACTGTTAACTGCAAACATTTTTCATCCCCGTTTATAATATGTCCCGAAAGCCTGTAACAACTGCAGTTTCTATGCATGCAGCCGTGTACAACTCAACTGTCAGAAAAAAAGATGACTCCTGCAGATTATAATATTTTCTTATCTTTGCATGTCACGTTTAGTTTACTTTTCGTAACCAGTCGTGCTAAAGATATACTCGTGACACTTCCTGAGTGATGAGACGATGAACAAGTGTCCAAGGGAAGCGAAAACACTTAAGAAGGAACAGCATGGCCCAGCATTTACATAACCAGAAGGGAGACGTGATGAGTAGCCGAGTGAATGCCTCCCATGTCTGAATGCAGAGAAAAGCTCGTGAATCTTGCTCACCTGTGCGTAGGGTTCCGTTTTGCAATAAATTTCACACATGTGTCTTACAATTTGCCTCTCAGCTTTCACCTCTGCTCCGGGATGTATGCCTTTCGACCACCTGCTGCTGCGACTTACGAGACTCACATGGTACAACTCGATCCTGTTTAGAGGGTACCACTGTAATTTAGGAAACATGGGCACACTTTTCATTGTGTTTATGACTTACAGTCGCGTCTGACAACCTATTCTTCCAAGCTGCCGAAAACCTGTTCCATGTGCTGCACAAGAGCAACTTCAGGTGTAGGACTTCGTGCACATTTGAATGTGGTGCCTGTATCTGTGTGACAGACGTACAGTCACATTTTCTGGAAGTTCTATCGAAGGCTTGTCTTAAGCCGTCGATACTTACCTGAGATATTCGCGACCATACACTCTTTTCTTCAAAGAATACTATCTGCGTCCATAAGTTTCTTTTCCCATTCACAAATTGAAACATTCCTTTCTTTAGCGAACACTACCGGTCTCCATAAATTCTTTTATCAGCCACGTATTGACAAATGCCATGGTGGGTCTGGTCCATACCTTGATTTGAAATGTGGATGAAGTTACAGATATCTCCTCTCAGAGAAAAATTATTTGTGTGTGCCTCTTTTCGCGTATTCATCACTAAGGCCGGAACTCCTCACGTTTCGACACATAGACAATGTTCAGTCCATCTCTGACCATCTTGTTGTCGGTTCAGAACAATCTACACTCCTGGAAATGGAAAAAAGAACACATTGACACCGGTGTGTCAGACCCACCATACTTGCTCCGGACACTGCGAGAGGGCTGTACAAGCAATGGTCACACGCACGGCACAGCGGACACACCAGGAACCGCGGTGTTGGCCGTCGAATGGCGCTAGCTGCGCAGCATTTGTGCACCGCCGCCGTCGGTGGCAGCCACTTTGCTGTGGCATACGGAGCTTCATCGCAGTCTTTAACACTGATAGCATGCCGCGACAGCGCGGACGTGAACCGTATGTACAGTTGACGGACTTTGAGCGAGGGCGTATAGTGGGCATGCGGGAGATCGGGTGGAAGTATCGCCGAATTGCTCAACACGTGGGGCGTGAGGTCTCCACAGTACATCGATGTTGTCGCCAATGGTCGGCGGAAGGTGCACGTGCCCGTCGACCTGGGACCGGACCGCAGCGACGCACGGATACACTCCAAGACCGTAGGATCCTACGCAGTGCCGTAGGGGACCGCACCGCCACTTCCCAGCAAATTAGGGCCACTGTTGCTCCTGGGGTATCGGCGAGGACCATTCGCAACCGTCTCCATGAAGCTGGGCTACGGTCCCGCACACCGTTAGGCCGTCTTCCGCTCACACCCAACATCGTCCAGCCCGCCTCCAGTTGTGTCGCGACAGGCGTGAATGGAGGGACGAATGGAGACGTGTCGTCTTCAGCGATGAGAGTCGCTTCTGCCTTGGTGCCAATGATGGTCATATGCGTGTTTGGCGCCGTGCAGGTGAGCGCCACAATCAGGACTGCATACGACCGAGGCACACAGGGCCAACATCCGGCATCATGGTGTGGGGAGCGATCTCCTACACTGGCCGTACACCTCTGGTGATCGTCGAGGGGACACTGAATAGTGCACGGTACATCCAAACCGTCATCGAACCCATCGTTCTACCATTCCTAGACCTGCAAGGGAACTTGCTGTTCCAACAGGGCAATGCACGTCCGAATGTATCCCGTGCCACCATTGCTGCGAAAGGTGGATATACACTGTACTAGTGCCGACATTGTGCATGCTCTGTTGCCTGTATCTATGTGCCTGTGGTTCTGTCAGTGTGATCATGTGATGTATCTGACCCCAGGAATGTGTCAATAAAGTTTCCCCTTCCTGGGACTATGAATTCACGGTGTTCTTATTTCAATATCCAGGAATGTATGTAACGCAGATTTAACGGTCTTCGGGCTAGTAAGCCATTTTCTGTCCGTGCGACTGAATTTCTTGTGGAAGTTGGTATAGAAGACATATTAATATTTAAACAAGGATTAAGAAAATCCCCTTCCTCTATGATCGGCAGATCAGTTCTTAACATGGACAAGACGGAGCACAACAAGCTCACCACTTCGTCTTTAGTTTTAAAACGGGGTTTTAATGACACTTGGTTGGAGTACCGATGTATCATAGTAAGGGGACGATGTTGGGTGTTCTGTTATCTTGACACTTTCTGTCATTAAACGGTGCCTGCCAAGCCACTGCTCAGTATGCAGTAACGAGCTATGAGGGATGAAGAAGGCCGTGGAGCACATGAAACTTCTTCGTGGAAGTAAGTTTCTTGTCTGCACTGACCCCTTAGTGCTCTGCTGGCTATTCAGCAAATTTATCCAGCAGATGTGGTGATTCAGATAGTCCTGGATACTATCCACTTTCAGCGCAGGCAGAAGAAAGAAACACCTTCTGCTGGGTCCCTGGAAACGTGGAAATCTTGGGCAATGAGGAAGCTGTCAGAGCAGCGAAAGTAGTCTACTTGGAAAATACCACATTCAGACTTCACGTCCCTGTAGAGAGGATGTCCTGTCTCGGGTCACAACGCGAGTGTTGACTGAACGGGCGAGGCAGTGGCCGGAAAGGAGTAACAACAAACTGCGGTGGGTCTAACGTACCGTTGTGAGCAATAAAGCCACGTGACTGAAAACATTGGTAACCACTGAACGCATAGTTCACATCAGATGGAGTTTACGTTTGTAATACATTTCTAAAGTTGTAAAGAGAATTTATGGACACTCTGCATCAACGAAAACCTTATATATTCTGTTGTTGGAGCTTCAGGTCATGATGTAATTCCTTAGTTAAAGCTGATTAAAATGTTTGTGAAAGTGAGATCCATGGGGTGATCAGGATACAGCGGGTGGGCAAGAATATGGACACGCCAAAAACAGAACGCATTGCTATAACTAATACCGTGTACTAAAATCCTTGGCATTCGTAACAGCTTTCAGTCCTCTCTCAGTGGAAAAATAAACACATGTGCTGTATAGTTTTTCGTCGAGTACTCTTCCTGCAAAATAGAGGCAAGTTCAGATAACGATGATGGAGAGGGAAAACGATAGCTCATTCTTTTCTCCAAAGGCTCAATAATATTTAGATCTGGTACTGCGGTGGCCAGTTGTGATGTGACACCTCATCTTCGTAGTCAGAAAACCAGTAGTGGACGTTGTGAGCTGAGTGACCTGGACTCCTGTCTTCTTGGAATGCAGTATCATCGTTAGGAAAGAAACATGATACCATGAGGAGAACCTGATTAGCCGAAATGGTCACACAGTCCTAGGCAGGTATGCGACCTTGCAGAGTAAGCGTGACACACATGGACTACCACGATATCGATATAGCTATCCAAATCAGTAACGAAGACCCACCATGCTACACTCTTAGGACGTAAACTCGGGATAGAGTTCGAACCAGCATGAAACAGTGATTCATCCGACCAAATTACTATATTCCATTGCTTCAAATTCGATGTTTTATGGTTCTGACTCTAGTTTGTTTTATGTTATACTCATTTGAAACACTGATCTGTTGTTTTAGAATTCCAGGTCGCGCTGCAATTACCCGCTTGTGGAGCTCCCTTCTTGTTGCTCTGACGCTGACAGGGTCCGCCAGTCCGACAATCAGTACTGAAGTTTCATTGGTACTGTCCTCCTCTTATTTTTAGTCTGAATTTTCGTTAGTGACCGTCTGTCACGATTACTCCACACACACTTTCATCCATGTTGTGTCTCAGCAGGTTATGTGTTTCCGTATTCGCAGCATGAGGTGTAAATCTTAAAGCACCAAACATTTCGGCTACCTTGGTTACGGAACCCCCCACCACACGAGCACCACCTATTTGCCAACGTTCGAATTCACTTTGCTCTGAAACAACCCAGTCACGACTACACAGAACAGTTTCCTACCACAACTAACCCTTGAAACTTATTGGGGACACTGAACAGTTGACATTCACAGTCAAATACAATAGCGTAACCGGTAAGCTTGGCTAGCATCTGAATTTATTTTAAACCATGCATTTCTCGCGGTGTTTCCATATTTTTGTCCAATCCCAGTATATACAAAAGGTGCTTCGATTCACCAGCGTCTACACTTGCTTTCCTTAGCAAGTTGCTGCTCATTCCAAACTAGTGGGCGAATCAAAGGAAGGAGTCGCTCTCTGTGTTAGCTACGTCAGTGGGCAGCAACCGATCCAATCAGATATGTATCGTCTATAGAGACACACAGCTACCCCGAGCAGCTGCGTGAGGCTCAAAGGGAAACGACCGTTCTGTCCCCTACTGCAGCCACCGTAACAGGCATCTCTGGTTACCTGCACTCGGCTGTATGGCGTTACACCACAACTGCCGTATATGCAGATGCCTTCAGTTGCCCTACGTGCATTAACTACGTTGATGTCATCCTTTAATTCTGGGCAAGTGACTGTGATGTTTTTATTAGTTGTGCGTTACTGTTGTGATTTTATTTGTACTCAAATAAGTAAGTAAAGAACTCCACAACAGCCGGTCGCAAGTTCTTCTGAGGAAGAAAGAGCGAAGTGATAACACATCTTTAAAAAATCGTGACTCACCTATTGAAGGTGATAGTACCTTGCGGGGATGCCTGGGTGAATGGACGGATGTAATCCACTGATACCAGTATTGCTGGCCTCTGTTTTGATCAGAACCGAGGTGGAATCTTCCTACACGTCTGTCAGGGGCCTGAAGACGGCGCAGTCATGTCGCCGAAACTAACAGCCAAATAAAATAAGTTTGGAAACTAGGCTGCTGGAAGGTGTTTCAATCTACATCCAGAATATCAGTTGTCTTCCCATTCTTTCGTCATCGCCTAAAACGAAGAGCAAATCCCTCTGTGCGAAAACGGCTTTCCTTTTATCAGCATACAACACATAAAACGTTAAAACATGTTGCACCGTGAGTGTAACGCCGCAAAAACTGAGTTCCGGTGGATCGTCTTGACTCAGGAGACAATCTTACGTCGTTGGTCTGTTGCCGATACGAAGGCGAGTGAGGACCACATTGTACAATCGTGGAAATCGGGACGATTTCCGTTATGGACACACGGTACGGTTGACCCACCGCAGTTTGTTGTTACTCCTTTCCAGCCACTGCCTCGCCCATTCAGTCAACACTCGCTTTGTGGCCCGTGACAGGATTTTCTGTATAGGGACGTGAAGTTTGAATGTGGTATTTTCCTAATAGATTGCTTTCACTGCTGCTCTGTCAGCTTCCTCGTTGCCCACGATTTCCACGTTTCAAGGGACCCAGCATAAGGCATCTCTTTCTTCTACCTGCGCTGAAAGTGGATAGCATCCAGGACCATCTGAATCACCACATCTGCTGGTTAAATTTGCTGAATAGCCTGCAGAGCACTAAGGGGGTCAGTGCTGACAAGAAACTTCCTTCCACCAAGACGTTTCATGTGATCCACGGCCTTCTTCACTGCTCATAGCTCGTTACTGTACACTGAGCAGTGGCTTGGCAGGAGGCGTTTAATGACAGAAAGTGTCAAGATAACAGAACACCCACCATCGTCCCCTTACTATGATACATAGGTACTCCAACCAAGTGTCATTAAAACCGCACTTTAAAACTAAAGATGAAGTGGTGAGCTTGTTGTGCTCCGTCTTGTCCATGTTAAGAACCGGTCTCCCAATCATAAAGGAAGAGGATTTTCTCCGAGTAAAAATTGGTATGTCTTCTATACCTAAGTTCCTCAAGAAATTCCATCTCAAGGATAGAAAAATTATTAGTAGCCCGACGACCGGTAAATCTGCGCTACATAGATTGTTCAGCTCCAGCACCTACAACAAGATGATCAGAGATCGACTGAAATCTGTGTACATGTCGCACCATGAGGAGTTCCGGCCCCAGTCTGTGCACAGGGGACAGGCACGGGATTGGTTCCGTAAGTACCTGTGGTCAGTCTCATGCCTGCATGATGGACAGCGTCCAACACCGATAAATAAAAATGCCTACCAGATCCATACACAATGTTGTCATAGTCAAGCACTGCCAGGTTTACAATGAAGTCTGCAACGATGGACGAGGTAACTTGGAACCAGGAGCTTTCTACAAAAGCTTGAAAAGTGGATACACCAACGCTCTCTACTGGAATTTAACAAAGAAGATCTTTTTACTTCTGTCTATTGACCCACGACATAGCTCTGTCAAAGGCCAGGGGAAGAAAACTTCGATACTAGATTACAGACTCCTGGAAGTCAATTGTTGTGGAAATAGGCTTGCGCCCATTCGATGAACAACAGTTTCATGCTTCTAAAACTGACGGATGTATGTTATGAGAATGTAAAAAGAGACAGAAGAAAAAGCAAACATGGGAAAGAGACTAATAGAAAGCCTTAAAACAACCAGAGTCCTGAGGGAAGTTTGCTGTCTATACCCACTACGTTTTAACTAATATTTAGACAAAGTGCTGGAGGCCTGGTACAAAAACAGGATCTGTTTGGCACGACAGATGGAATGTATTTACTGCTTTTTGCAGACGACCAATTTATTTTCGGTAATAGTTCAAGCGGGGTATAATAAGTGGTGGATAAATTTCAGAAGGAACAGATAAGACGAGGGTCTACAAAATTTATTTTCGAAATACAGAAAAGGTGTGTATTGATAAACAAGGAACAGGTTTAGTTCTCGTATGTGAAAAATATTTAAAAAGTGAAAAAATTTAAAATACTGTGGTTGTAACATATCGACTGACGCCACCTGTGACAACAACATTAAGTTCAAGGTAGCTACTGGTAAACGACAGACGTGGAATAATGGTATTGGTCAACAGACCAAAGTAACGATATTCCGCAGTACTATTGAGAAAATACACTATAAGACAAAAAAAAATAAAACTGTTATTGAACAAAGTAAGTATATTCCATAGTACTACTGAGTACCATCCCTCTAAAAAATCTACGTAACTGTAAGAAATTATCCTAATGGGACAGGATTGGGGAGATGTGATATACATCTGCAGACAAACGAATGATTACAATTTCAGAAATAGTGGATGATTTCTTCAAGAGAAAGAGCTTTAAAAATTGAGCAACTTTATCCAGCTCCGGTACTTGTTCCAGCAGTTATTCGGCCTGGCATGATTTACAGACTTGTTGCTTGTTCTCCTGGGGAAAAGTATGTCCAAATGGCCGTTATAATCTCAAAATTCCTAGGTGCCTGGAAGTTCCTGCCTGTAATGCTCCAAAGGTTCTCAATTGGGGAGAGATCAGGCGATCTTACTAGCCAAGGTGCGCTTTGAGAGGCACGAAGACAAGCAGCAGTAATTCTCGCCATGTGCAGTCGGGCACTGCCCTCCTGTAGTGTAGGCCCAGGATGGCTCGCAATCAAGGGCAACAAAACTGGACCCAGGATATAGTCCACGTACCACTATGCTGTAAGGGACCCAGCTACAAAAAGAGACGCCGTCCCAAAACATCACTATTGGTTGTCGGCTCTTACGGCGGCTGACAGTCAGGTCGATATTCCGTCCCTGTCGAGGATGTCTCCAGACGTCGTAACTTCTTCGATATGTTCATCCTTTTAAAGTAGGAGGAGATGACCAGAGCCGATAGGAATATTACAATTTTCAGCCCGGCTCGTTGGTGTACAGAGATCAATGGTAGTCGGTGCAAGAGGCGCCATCATCTCAGCCCAGTTTCTATGAGCTGTCTTTTAATAGTCCATGTGGTCACTAAAACGGCACTTGCATATCTGATCCATGATAATGGGGAATCTGTGCCTCTGGCTAACTCTCTGGCGTTTGCTTAGTAATTACATTGTTCTCGTGTCTCTTGATCGAACTTTTCGTTCTTGACGCCGTATTCATCCATGTTTAGCCCATTCCTACCAACAATGCCGCATAGTGGCATCGTTCCTGTTCGAATATCTAGTGATTCGCCGTTTACTCCAACAGGCTTCATCAAGCCCAACTGCACGTCCTCTATCAAATGCTGACATACATATATATTGTTCACGCGCACGTCTGCGGGGCATAGTTACTATACGACAGAGCATACGAAATGAAATTCACCGACAATATATGCTAGTACCGACGTGTCGATTATTGACTATCCTTACCATCTGAAAGGTGAAACTGTGCTGCACATTCATCCATCGGCCACCAAAGCTAACAATTTTGCATTTTTCGTCGATAACAGTACGAATATCGATTTGTTAACAGTTTGCGCAACTCCTTCGTAGGGCGTCGTTGTTTTGGTATTAAATTGTAATTAATTATGATACAGAAATGTGACCTCTCACGAGTAAAATTACGGTCGTGATCAGAACAATAATAACTGATTTTATGAGGAAATCCCTGCTGATCATCTGTGAATGTAGGATCAAAACATTAAAAATTTGAAAAAAATGAAAGTGACACAATCGATAAGGAGCCGCTTGAAAAATAGAAGTCTGCGGTGGTTAGGGCACGATAAAGGAACGAGCAGAGGGAGGCGGCCTAAGAAGATTTTAAGTGGGCCCCGAGGAGGACTAAAAAGCCATGGCCTCCTCTGGCACGGAGGTTATATACTGTAAAGCCAAAGAAACTGATGCACCTGCCTAACATCGTGTAGGGCCCCAGCGAGCTCGCAGAAACACCGCAACACGACGTTACATGGACTCGAAGTCGTGCTGCAGGGAGATAATAACATGAACCCTGCAGTGCTGTCCAGAACTCCGTAAGAGCATGAGGGGGTGGAGATTTCTGGACAGCACGTTGCAAGGCATCCCAAATCTGCTCAATAACGAGAGGGTACACGAGAGGACTTTCGGTTCCCAAAGCCCATATCGATGATGTTTCATTGAATGGTTCGTACTCTAAGACTCGTTGATGGCCCAGCACTGAAATCTGCAGCAATTTGCGGAAGGCTGCACTTCTGTCAAGTTGAACGATTCCCTTCAGTCGTCGTTGGTCCCGTTCTTGCAGGGTTTTTTACCGGCCGCAGCGATGTCAGAGATTTAAAGTTTTACCGGATTTCTGATATTCACTAGAGTCGAGTCCATGTCAAATCGTGTTTCTACGCCCTCGTGGGGGCCCTACACGATGGTAGGCAGGTACATCAGTTTCTTTTGCTTTGCAGTATATAACTTCCGTGCCAGAGGTGGACATGGCTTTTTAGTTCTTCTCGGGGCCCACTTAAAACCTTCTTAGGCCGCCTTCCACTGCTCTTTCCTTTATTATGCCCAAACCACTGCAGACTTTTATTTTTAAATCGACTCTTTATCGATTGTGTCACTTTCATTTTTTCTCAGATTTTAAATGTTTTGATCCTACATTCACAGATGATCAGCAGGGATCGCCTCATAAAATCAGTTCTTATTGTTCTGATCACGACCGTTATTTTACTGACAAACTGCCTATTGGCTTCTGTCTCGGGTTCTCCGGCCGACGTTCATCTAATGATTTTATTGACGTTTCGCCAGCACGATTGGCTGGCATTGTCAAAACTTCACCCTCCATTGCCGGTGGTGGACTGGAGCCGAGCTCGCGGCCGCAGACTATATGTACCTGGCGCGGCAACGTCCTAGGGCTTCTCCGCGGTCATTTGCGGTGCGGTTCTCCTTTTGATACCTCCGACGGTCGTTCGCTGCAGTATGGGTAGCCAGGATCCGTTTACCTTAAGGCTTTCCTCTTTCTTGTTGAAACTGTTCGCGTGGTTTTCTACTTCTACAGTTTCTCTGAACAAGTAAGTGTGATAGTGCTTCTGTACAGCCAAAACTTCCGTTTTGGCGAATTTTGTTAAGTGGTCGGTCTCACTCAGTGCTTGCTCTGCCATGACCGATTTCCCCACCTGCCGACCTGGGATGTCGCTTATGCTCTCTGATTCTGGTCTTAATTGATTGTCTAGTCACTCCGACGTAAACTTTTCCGCATGTGCATGGAATACGGTATATTCCCGACACTGCAACTGGGTCCCTTTTCTCCTTCGCCGATCTAAGACACTCTTTGATCTACCTTGTCGGTTTGAAAATCGTCTTTACGCCAGGTTTGCGCAATATAAGGCCGATTCTGTCCGTCACCCTGCGAACGTATGGCAGAAATGCCGTACCGGACATTTCTCTTTCTGATTCCTTGCTTCACAGAGTGTTTGGATCTGTTACACTTCTAATATAATTTGTGGAGTACCCATAGCTCCTCAGAACACTTTCCAGGTGTTGCATTTCTCGTGTGAGGTGTTGCGGCAAGAAGAATATTTGAGCGCGCCAGGTACGTATAGTCTGCGGCCGCGAACTCGGCTCCAGTTCACCACCGGCAAAGGAGGGTGAAGCCTTGACAATACCAGCCAATCGTGCTGACAAAACGTCAGTAAAAAACATCGACGCACTACGAAGGAGTTATGCAAACTGTTAACAAATCGATATTCACACACTAGTGAAATGGTATTACGGGAAAATCCCTCATCGCTACTTCGGAGATGCTGTGTCCCACCGGTCTTGCGCCGGGTGTAACACCACGTTAAAGCTTACTTAAATCTTGATAACCTGCCATTGTAGCAGCAGTAACCGATCTAAAAACTGAACCAAACACTTGTCTTATACAGGCACTGCCGACAGCAGCGCCGTATTCTTCCTGCTTACATACCTTTTTATTTGAATATGCTCTCCTATACCAGTTCCTTTAGCGCCTCAGTGTATAACTAAGGCAATTTTTTAGATACGGCTTCTAGGTAAATTAAAGAGTTATTTGGAGAAAGGAAAAGCAACCCTCTGAATATGTGCGATCAGATGGAAAAGTGGTGCCAAGCATCTATCTCGCGATGTCGACTTACGGAATAGAATTTAATTACTATTTCAACCATTTATCCTACATCTCACTGTCTGTTCCTTGTATCGATTGGTATGGCAGCCAGCTTACACATGGTTAGAAGCGCGATACTCATCATTCACTTGTATTAAATAACTACTATTACTAGTTTTTAGTTTAATGTGGAGAAACGATATCTCTTTTTTTACTAACGTGGGAGTATTGGATAACATATGCAATCATTTGTCAGTTTCCCGAGTTTATTGTGTAAATTATCCATTACGTTGTAAATGTATGTCCTGTGACAGAATTTATAACCTCGTGGGTTTGCTGCAGGTGTAGAACATTGTTTTTGCATTGTAATTACATAGCCTGAAAATGTCATTGGGTGTGAAATGTAATGTAATGGCTCTCGTTAGGGATATACCTTTTATAAGTAAAGGAATGAGTGACGAGCCGAATCACACCAGTCCGATAACGACTCGAAAAAAGTCAAGATCTAGGAAATTCTGTTATTGAAATAAGAAAGCGTGAGTCGCGGGATTCGAGGTGAGTGCGCGCGTGTGAGAGTTGGAGACAGATTTGAGCAATTTCGGAAGTTTTTCCGCAGAGACCTTCTTGGTTCTCCTTGACTAAATAAGGGCAACGTTGAGACTGTGGAACACCAGTTCTCTACGGCATATTATCATGCAAATAGAGGTTACTGCTGTGTTAAATCCGAAGATCATTAACATATTGCGCTCGTGGATTTGATTTGTGTGGAAGGTGGAAGTTTAATAAGTCGGATCTCATAATAAGAACTGTGAACCGTGTTTAGCAGATATTGAATCGTATCTGTCTGTTATTTGTTCTTCACGGCAGTGTCTTCGTGGCTGTATTACGAAGAAACTAACATTTCACGCAACCGACTGTGTTGGCACAGCAAAGGTTAAACAGACAGGAGCTACCTACTGTATCCACATTTCGCACATTTTACGTATTGCTTGAGTGGACTAAAGTAAATGTGCATGCTCTTACAAAATGAACTTGGAGACGGCATTTATTTTTTAACCTTGCCTTTTACTAGTTCCTCATCCGTGATCGTTGCCACTTCCACCTCATAACTAAAACGGTGAACTCCCAGCGCAAAACTCTTTCATGCAAAATTATAATGTGTCATTGACGGAAATTAAACATTGACGATAAACCGTTACCAAGGTTTTCCATTCTCTAATGTTGTAACAGAAGCCGCAGATTTTATTGCAGCAACTGCCGGGCTACAGTGCGCGGAGGTATGTCCTCCCTGAGATCTCCTTTGTCCTTGACGAAACTAAGCAGTGTCAAGAAAAAGTTATTTTGTGAACTTGGTACGTCAATATTTATTTATGAGAATGAGTTTAACAATATCTACGGTAGTTTCAAAATTAAAGACAGTAAAGGATAAAAAGATTACCGCCATCGGGAAAGAATTCATTTGAAGCTGAAAGTAAAAATACAACTTACCCCACAGTAGAAGATCTTGGGATGTAAACAATCAACTTTTACAGAGAACGATGTATTTGACTGAAACTTGGCTACAGCAATAGGAAACCATTCGAACTGAATATATTTAGAATGTAACTTTTTCAACTAGATAGTTTAAACGGAGCAAAAAAACAATTAGTGTTAATAAGTAATTAGAAATGCCAGATATTCCATGTATCTGAAGTGCCTGACATTGCATACATTCCTAATTACATCTCACAGTCACCCGCTATCACCAGGTCGTTAGGTAAGTAAATGTCACCGTTACATTTATTTATTTAATAGCTTACATTAGTAATATTCATCTATCTGTTACTTCAAAACGGTATCACGCCATTCGAATGTTTTACTTGGTAGTAAGTTTGAGAGAGAGAGCACGCATGTTCCCAGTGAATCCAGAATTTTGGTAGAAATATACAACAACTAGTTGGAGTAGGCTTTCCTTCAACTATCATAACGAAGTAAATAGTAAAGTAGGTACTTTCATACAGGGAATAACATCGTAAAGGTTATATCTGGCGACCGAGACAGGACACAAGTATTATTATAAAAGCAGCATCAGCTATACTAGACCAGTTCAGAAATTCTTGGATTAAAAATAGACACTGAGCAATAAGTTACGGTTGCTTGGTATCAAGCTATTGAAAGTAATGGAAATTTCATCAGTGGGGGAAAGACTAGAACAAGCTGATAAGGAAGAAATTGTGAGTGGGGGGGGGGGGGGGGGGTGAGGGAGAGAGATACAGGAACATCCCACAGTGAAACTCAGGTGTCCATATTAAATACCGTGCTAGAAGCTGGTCCAGTGGCAGAAATGAATAAGAGTCTCATGTTGAGTTAGCTGTTTAATATCATGAAAGAGGTGAAAGCATGTCAAAGTAAGCTGGAAGCTGAAGTGACATCATGTCAGTGTGAACTGAAAGGTAAAACAGAAACGGGTAAAACTAAACTCGAATCTAAAACAGAAACCGGACAGACTTGATTGGAAGGAGAGATTACAGAAGCATCAGTATCAGCTGTGAAAATCAGTCAAAGCAGCGTAGAAATTGCACAAGATGCAATAAAACGTGAGCTCAAAAATCTGTGGCGTGAGCCAAAAGAGAAAATTAAAGCGGTAAAAATACAGACACAAAGTACGTCACAACTGACTGATTAAGTGAAGCTGGTAAAAGGTAGAGTGAAAGAAAGTGGCAAAAAAATAACAGCTAAAACAGATCTACAGGAAGAAACTGCAGTTGTTACAGTTATAAAAGAGATATATCAGATGGGCTAGCAATTACAAGAAAGCTCAAGGTGTGTTGACATGTGCTGAGTGACACACGAAATATTTGGTTGGCATTGTGAGAAAGTAAAATTTAGAAGTTGAGAATTTAAAACACGAGAATGGATGTACAGCAAGGTCCGAGAAGGAATATACTGCTCTTTGAAGGGAAGAAGAAAGAATCAAAAGAAAGGTGGGGAGAGAATTTACAGTGTGGCTACGTTATTGACAGAGGCGTATTAACACACTTTACCATACAGATATGATTTTGAATGACGAATGTTCTGGAGGAAACTTCATAATGTGGTGCAAATATCGGTTAGAGGAAAACCTGGGAGTAACTTATATAGCTTTATGATGTAAGTGGAATGCTCGTAAAGTAATTTTAGCAATCTTAGGGTGTGAAGGCCACATATTAATTATATAAATGATTCCCCAAGATACAACAGCAACAGTGGCCGTGGAGGTTGCACCAGAGAGGCCATTACAGATAAAATACTGGAGGGAGGAGCAGAAATGGGAGAAAGAGATAGAATGAGTTACCGAGGAAAACGAAGTTACACACGTGTGAAGGCCAGCACAAACATGAGACGGAATCAACAGCCACAATATGATCATAAACGTCGTGGTGGTGGTTGTTTAAAAATATTTGGAGGGACAGCGCTAAATCAAGACAAGAGCAAGAATCACATAGGCATTTTACGCAACAGTGGCACCTCGTACAGTAACAGTGAGGGAGAGCCAAAGTATTCCAACTTAGATATCACTGACTATCGTCGCCACCAAGGTCCATTGAAGGACGAGTCACTGAATATCGTAACTCAGAGAATACGATGTTTGAGTCACACAGGGACGTAAAAGAAAGTAAGCAAGAAGCAGAAATAGATTATCTGATCGAAAGTATCCAATCACCAATTAGTGAATATCAATATGAGATTTTCCAGTACTTGGCGGCGTGAGCTCCGTTGGGGACATTTTTAGTCGGGTGCCTATTTCCAAGTGGCGGAATGGCAGCTCATTCTTCATCAACTACCCAAACCAGAGAAAGTATAAATAGTGCACGCTGGGATGCGCAGAGAAGTCAACGTTGTTAGTCATCCCAAAGGTTTTACATTGGGTCCAAGTCGGGATTTTGGGCAGGCCAGTCCTTTTCAGTAAATTTATTATCCGCTAACCACAATTTCACAGAGTCTGCTGTATGACAATATGATTTGACATGTTGATACAAACCATCATCGTCTTTGAATTGTCCCTCTTCTGTAAATAGTACACACTGCTAAAACTTCACAGATTCCGCTTTATGACAAGATGAGTTGTCATGCTGATGAAATCATCGTCTTTTAATTGTCCCTCTACTGTACACAGTACACATTGCTGCAAAATATGCTCATATCCTTCCGCGTTTAGATATTTCTTAAGTTCAATAAAGAGACGACAGCCGAAACACGAAAAACACCCTCACATCATGATACCGTATCTTTCGTAAGTCACTACTGGCAGTACATATGAGGCAGGTAACTCTATCCAGGCACTCCCCATACCCAAATCCCTCCTTCAGATTGGCACAGAGTACAGAATGCATCCACTTTTCAATGGTATCGTTCATTATACCACTTCGAATGTCAGTTGGCAGCAATAAGTTTAAATTATGGAGCCAGTCGACCTCTCTACCCTATCCCTTTTAACTCCATACACACAGAAATAGTGCTAGCGGGATTGCTAGTAGAATTTTGGAACTCCCATCAAGTGATTCCTTTCCCTAATATCATGTCATTGTTTGAACAGCCCTCCACAATGGTGGACGTCCTCAGATCATCAGTACATGAAGTCCGCCTGGTCTCGGTTTACCTGTAGTTGATGCTTGATGCTTCCACTGCACAATCACACCACTAACAGTCGACTTGGGCAGTTTTAGAAGGGTTGAAATGCGCCTGATGGACTTGTTACTCAGGTGGTTTCCGGTGATTAGTCTACGTTCTAAGTCACCGAGCTCCCTTGAGCTATCCATTTCGATGTTACTTCTTCTCTACTGACAACACAATATTCCCCGTCTCTTTTTGTACTGGTGGTTCCGTCTCTCATTACACATAGTGGCTAGTTTCCCATTACGTAGGGTATCTGGATACCTTTGACCAGATAGTGTAGCAGTTTCCGAAATTATATTAAATGAAGAGATCAGAACGGTATTGACTTGCTCCTAAGCAACGTGAGAAGAAACTCTAGGATTGGATTTAATGATAAAGAAAGTGAAGCGAGATGAAATAGAGATGCCATTAAGCAGGAAAGAAATAAGAGGAAGCAGAAGGTCTGTGAGCAAAGGATAAAGTGATCTGAGTGTGATAAAGAAGATGGTAGTAGACAGGAAGAGAGGGTGAAAGTAAAATAAGCTAATGAAGTAGACGATACGACTGCAAAAATCCAAATTAGGAAAGGTAGTGATGATGTTGTTACTGGGTGTTACGAGAGCATAATGACTGATATGGAACAGAAGGAAATTCAAGATAAGATGTGGAAGATGAAGACATATTTGAAGGATAAAGAATAGATGAAAGAAAGAGGAAGGAAGAAGGATGACAAAATAATTGTAGGAAGAAGATGATAAGTTACCCGAGGAAGAACAGAAAGAAAACGTAGAAGAAGATAAGGTTTAAGATGAGGGGGGAGAGAAGCGATGGGCAAATAGTAAGTTTTAGGATGAAGATGCAAGACATCGTTGAAATTCAGCAGACTCAATCACAAGGAACTGGCAGAATGATAATGTAAGTACTACAAAGAACCGCAAAAAACATTTTGCTACTCGATGGAGAAGACAGTGAAAGTATAATCACCGTAGAAGGTACCCACTGGGAATAAAGAACCAGAATCAGTGCAAAGAATCAAGAAGCCGTGAGGTTAAACTGGAGAAGCTAGTAGGTGGGAGGTGTCCGCTGTGTGTGTCTGTAGAGAAGCGGAGGAACAGATTTCTGTTGAATGTCAACTTTTAACTCTTTGGTGCTAATTCCTCTTTATACTCCCATCCTGCCTTCCGTTCTTGTCGCAAACTGGCAAACGCTTGACTCTCAGAGCAAAAATCCACCATGCTGTTTAGAGGCAATAATTATTGGCGATGCATTGATACCATGCTCGTCCATTTCGTGAGAAAATGTGTAGCGAAAAATATCCTCGTGTGGCAAAAGGCAGGGTCTGCCTGTTTGTGTAGGTGAATGTATTAGTAAGCAGCAAAAGTTTTCGTTTGAGACCATAATGTAATATTTTAGAAATGTTCCAGTCAATTTGGAAAATACTGAAAATGATGACAGTGTCAGTAAAAGGTCTTTAGAACAACCACTGAAACTTACACTTTTATGCCGGAAAGTCGGGTTACCAGTTTAGTGATAGGACACGATTCTATACCGGGAAAACTTATAAATCAACCGATTTCTGATCGCCATTGCAGTCAGTGTTAGGACAGTCTGGCTATGGAGAGTACGGTTTTAGTGTTATAAGAGTTGCTGCCCTAACCTTCACAAAAAATAAAAGGGGACTTGATATCAAAGTCTAAATCCAACAGAGTACTAATTACTTTTATTATATTTCTCCATCAAAGAGGCAGCAATAGCTGCTTGTTTGCAGGTTAAACGAAGCACGCTAAAAGAAACAAAGAGGAGAGTTGCTGCTGTTTTAAACATCTTAAATACCGTCATAATGTAAATTAATCACAACAGACTTACACAAAGCTGACAAAAGATCGCAGAGAAGAATTGCTCGTAGAAGTATTTGTGATTTTCTAATTACAATATACTAAGCGAACATGTCGGAAGCAGCAGTAACTAATTAAATTGTCCATGTTAGCATATACTGACTAGTAGGCACAGCACTCACTGTTTATACCGATGTGCATATATACTCCTTCACTAGATTATTCTGTTACGAATCGAAAGTTCTTTGTGGTAGCTTATGTGTAAATAAATAAATCAGAACTGTGTATTTCCTCTCCTCACCAACCGTGATGCTTGATTTTGTGTTGTGTGAATTTCTTTGCTCCGAAGAGTTTCTTTTATTTTTCATGCTTTTACTCTATGAAGTCTTTTGTTGTTGCTATGAGTACTCTTTTAAAGTTTAAAGGAAGAAGATTACTATTCCTTAAGATGTTATGTTCTTGCTATAAAATTGTACCCTGAGTTCGCATGTAAGCTTATGTACAGAATTTGTTGATGCGAATATTGAAGCGAATTCGTCACTACATTATAAAGGCATAGTGAGGTGTTCTCGTGAAGAAGAATGAGCTAACGCATGTGACGTCAGTTGTTTTTACATAATAGACACAAATGTAGGGATAAGAAGTTAAAGATAAGAGAATATAGACAATGAACTGTTACCAAACAATAAAAAAGTACAATAACACAACGTGTTTCAGATTCTGAAAGTACAGTCTTCCGTTATTCCGGTTTCATTTTAGTGTCAGGTTTTAGAGTTGTTTTCAAAATATTTCCACGAGTATAGCTCAACTCACATAAGAAATTTAGCGTACAAAACATGAAATACTTATTTTATAATAATACTGTTGGTATGCTATTTTCTGAATTTCAATTTTTTCTCGTATTTTGCATCTATTGCGCAACCTCTGAATGAAGACGAATTACGTAATTGTTGTTGTGGTCGTGTGGCAATGATCATTCAGTAACCTACGGTACAGTGAGGTTTCAACTGCATTTGATTTACACATAAAACCGATTCTGTCCACTGCAATCCTTAGTGTTCCCTGTAGGTAGTCGCTATATATGCTGATTCGTTAAAATTACCATGGAATCAAAACTAAAATAAATTTCAGCAGCAGTTAGTAATCCTTTCATTCTGCTCTGATCGGTTAAGAGAGGTTTTTGTGTGTGCTTACTCAAGTTTCCAACTGTGCAACAAGTAATTTATTTATACAGTACACACACACTCAGCAATAAACGCATTTCTTACAGAGAGGTAAGGTGGTATTAATTTCATGTGGAGATGCTCTTCAGTTGACATAAGTGTGATTTAGTAAGTGAAAGAGAGTCATCATCTACTTTGATTTACATCGTGATATGAAGCAACAGACACTTGTCAAATAAGTATAAAAAGAACTAGACATATGAAAACAAGTCGAAGAAGTACATACCTGTATAAGGATTGAATATTATTGTAGTTGCTTTATGGTTCAAGTGTCTCTGAGCCCTTCGGGACCTAACATCTAAGGTCATCAGTCCCCTAGAACTTAGAACTACTTAAACCTAACTAACCCAAGGACATCAAACATATTCATGCCCGAGGCAGGATTCAAACCTGGGACCACAGCAGTCGCGCAGTTCCAGTCTGTAGCGCCTAGAACCGCTCGGCCACCACAACCGGCGTAGTTCCTTTGCACTTCAAGGATTTGTCAGGCATTTTGAAATTAAACAATCTAGGGCTTTCGTCTTTGAATACTAAGGAAAACCTATTTGGTACCGGTTATGAAACGAGCCACTGCAGGCAATGACGTGTGTCTACTGCCTTGGCAAAGAGGACGGAGGAGCAGAGAGAGAGTCAGGACAACTCCTTTCAAATGGGCTGCGAAACTGTCCCTGAAGACGATGGAAAATACTCCATTAACGACACATAATGTGCACTCATACGATAGATGGGGTATAACTGCCGCATGGGCAACAGTACTGCTAAGAGGCAGGTACAAAGTCGCGCGCGTTAACACGCCAGAGCAGTTAAAGCGTTAATGGACACAGTTCTAGCATTTTATTTATTTATTTATTTTTTGCATCGAAAAGTAAGCGGATTTTGTGACACATTACAGGTTCGTAATCGAGACAGAATTATTTACTTTCTCCTCAGTGCTTTGGTAGTTCAGCCTTTGAGTCTCTGCGTATTTATCATATTTACAGGAGCCAGTTCTTGTGTCTTCCTTCGTGTCTACAGCAGAGTTCCGCAGCGCGTGTCTATTGTCCTTGTTTATCTGTGTAGTGTTGTTTTCCATGGTATTTAGTATGAATAGCGGCTATTTTTGCTGTATACGAATGTGAGCCGAGTTGGTGGCACTTCGTTCTCATCTCAAGGCTGTGATGGCTTCGGTTGCACAGCTTGAAGCTGCAGTGAATGGGCATCACTATTGTGGGCCGGCCGTGGGAATGCAATGGACTTCCAGCACGGCCGAGTCCGCACTGGTGACCTGGACTTCCCAGGGGCCACTCGTAAGGCCTCCCCATTTAGTCTGACAAACAGGTTCCAGGTGCTGTCTGTGACTGCCACAGTCGCTCAGCAGTCGCCTGTCCTGTTTCAAAGGAAACTTCTCAGCCTGCAAGATCCGTGCAATCACAGAGGGTGTGATTATTGATGGTTGGGAGCTCCAACGTTAGGTTGCGTTATGGGGCCCCTTCGTGAGATGGCTTCTAAAAAGAGGAAGAAATCCGATGTGCACTCCGTGTGAATACCGGTGCGAGTCATTCCAGAAGAGGAACGTGTCCTTCTGGACGCCACGACCAGCAGGGGGTGGAGTCAACTGCAGGTGTTGGCTCAAGGCGATACCAATGACTTGTGTCGATTTGGATCAGAAGAGATTCTGTCTAGTTTCGAGCGGCTAACAGAAGTGGTGGCGCGTGCCAATCTTGTTTGTGAGACGAAAGAAGAGCTCAGCACTTGGAGCTTAGTCGACAGGACCGATTGCGGACCTTTGGTACAGGACTGAATGGGGAGTTTGAACCAGAAGTTCAGGCAGTCCGGACCGTGTAGGCTGCCGATTCCTCGACTTGCGCCATAGGGTAATTGGGTTTCGGGATCCCCTGAATAGGTTAACAGTCCACTACAGGCAGGAGGCGGCTACACGTGAAGCAGGGGCTGTGTGGAGTAGACTGGGCTATTTTTAGATTATACTGTCTCAGGCAAGCACAAAAAGCGCCTCAGGCCGACCAAAGTAAGAGCGTAAATACTGGAACCGTAACAGTTGTAAATTGACGTAGCTGTGTTGAGAAAGTATCAGAGCTCCAAGCACTATTAGAAACCACTGATGCTCAAATTTTTATACGTACTGAAAAGTAGTAAGTTTAGCAGAAATTTTTTATGAAGAACCTAATGGTATTCCGAAAGTAAAGGCAAAACACAGTTGACGGTGGCGTGTTTATGGCTGTTAAAATTAGTTCACTTGTTACGAAATTGAAGCGGATGGTCCCTGTCAGTTACTATGGGCTGAGGACTTTCTTGGCAACCTGAATGAAATATAAAATAATAAGTGGATCGTTTTACCTACTGCCCACTTCAGATGATACAGTTGCTGCAAGGTTCAAAGAAAACTTGAGTTCGATATCAAACATGTACCCGACTCATATGACTATAGTTGGTGGTGGCTTTCCTTTACCCTCGATATGTTGGTGAAAACAGATGTTTAATTCCGGAGTTAGGCATAAAACATCATCCGAAATTGCGCTAAAAGCATTCTTTGAAAATAATTCCGAGCAGTTTGTTCATAAGCCCACAAGAATAATAAACGGTTGTGAAATCATACTTGCCCTCTTCTAACATTGTGCCTTGTGTCTGTTTGTTCTAAGTCGTGTCTCCCCACCACTTTCGCGCAACGACGCTCTGAGCCTGTTTTTTACGGAATTGACTAGTTTGAACCTGGGAACTGTTGCTGGTAAGGAGACGTCAGACCACACATGACATGTAGAGTTCAGAAGAGTTCAGTGAGACTAGCGATTATATAATCAAATACTGAATGATTTCAGCGTCAGCTCAGCGGCATTCCCTGTAAAAGAATCTTAATACTAACTAAATTAAGTGGAAGGGGTTCTAGGTTTTCATATTTTTAGTTAACTGATAAAATAACGTCGAAAAAGCAGTTAAGTTTACCACTGGCATTTTTATTCTACTCACAAAACATTGTTTATAAATTGTAGCCTTCATAAAAGTAAATATTTTAATACAGGATGATAAAAACCAACTGCATTCAACCAAAATGTGAACGAATATTCCCTGAATGGGTTTCCAAGTTCTATGATGGACAGAATGATGACCTATACCTTACCACATCTATAATCTAGGTTTATATTAAGTTTAATGAAAGAGAAGACTATCAAAAATGGCTTACAGTGACCCTCAATTATCTTTAATTACTTATTCAACTTGTAAATTACAGTGGCTGAAGTGGATTCTCGATAATTATATAACAGAAAAATCATCTGTTTCAAATTTTAACTTCAAGTAGCAAATGTGAATATCACGAAGTTTAATTGACGATCGACACTAGTATTACATAAAAAGGGGTTGTAACAGATGAGACTTCTGCAGTTCTGAGTGAAGCCTTATGCGCTCTTATGAGGCATCGCGTGTGTTCATTACGTTGTCGGTGGTTAGGCAGCGTCAGGGGGCGGCGGGCTGCACAGCTCCAAGCACCTCGCCGTCTCAGTAGCAACTCTCTCAAGCTTACCCTTACTACTGTTTACCGAAGTTTGTTTAAGAAAAAGGTATCTGGCTGTATTTTCAATTGACCAGAGAGCGTCTCAATGTTAACCTTAAGCTCCTCCTACTTAAATTCTGTGGCTATCCAGCGAGAAATGTTATACTTTTCGTGGTGGGGCAATGTTTTTATGTTTGCTACGTAACAGAGACGTGTATAATCTCATGGTAGAACTTGTAGCTGGTGCGGCCCTTTTAGTGTTATCGTAAGATCTATACTGTTATTCTAGAGCGCTCTATCTTTTAACATGGGCTGGGAGATAGACCTGTCGGCGGTCGGCCAGCGAAGTGGGTGTGCCACTGTCCCGCTCTTATAGTAGGACCTTCTAGCCTACACGGCTCTGCTCTCGGCTTGTGTTCTCGTTTCTTCCGTCGGAACTGCATCTGTTTTACGGTGGGAAGGTATGACAAGCGTTTAGACGTTCTTGTGTTAGTCTGTGGTATTCCATTCGTCACTCGTTGATCGTATTACTTCGGTTAATAAAATGTCAGGATTTATTATGAGTTATGTGACATATTGCCAGATTTGCTATCATGTCAGGGTTTCCATGGAAGGTGTTGGATTTGCCTGACACCTTACACTCTTAGCAACAAATACCCCTAAGTTAAGAACGAGCATCAAACCGGATACAAGGATTAGTGAATACAGGGTTTTCATGACGATACTGAATATTGTAACCCTCAAATCCTCCAAAAGAAACGAAAATTAAACCAATTCAAAAAAGCAGATAAAAATGTAGTTGACGCCTTCCTGATAGACAATCTCCACTCCTTCCAAATTAACAAGTGTGGACCAGATATGGCTTGAATTCTAAGAAATAATATCGGCAGATATTGAGAGATTTGTACCAAATAAATTAAAAACGATGAAGCTGATCCACCTTCGTACACAAAACTGGTCAGAGCACTGTTGCAGAAACAGAGAAATTCAAACAGACGCAAAATCTCCAAGATCTGCGAACTTCCACAGAAGCTCGAAATTTTGAACGGACTTAAATGCGATATCTCTATAATAGTTTCTACTACGAAACTTCGTCTCGAAACCTGGCAGAAAATCGAAAACGCTTCAGGTCGTATGTGAAGTATGCTAGCGGCAAGACACAATCAGTGCCTTCCCTGAGCGATGGCAATGGATATACTGTCGAAGAGAGTGCTGCCACAGAAGGGTTACCACCCACAGCAATCCAAAATGCCTTCACAAAAGAGCACGAAATAAATATACCAGAACTAGAATCATGAACATCTGCCAACATGAGTAACGCAGAAGCAAGTATCCTCGGAGTTGTGAAACAACTTAAATCATTCAATAAAAGCAAGTATTCTTGTCCAGATTGTATATCAGTTAGGTTCCTTTCTGAGTATATGATACAATAGCTCCATACTTAATAACCATATCCAATGGTTCACTTGATGAAAGGTTCGTACCCGAAGACTGGTTAGTTTCACAGGTCACACCAATATTCAAGAAACGTAGTAGGATTAATCCATTGAAGTATAGGCCCATATCATTAACGTTGATACGCTGCAGGAATTCGAGAGAACTGTCTATTGACACACAATAAACGTGGATTTAGAAAACATCGTTCTTGTGAAATACAACTAGCTGTTTGTACACGCGATGTGTCGGGTGCCATTGACAAGGAGTTTCAAACTGATTCCGTATTTCTTGATTTCTCAAATAATTTTTACACTCTACCTCAAAAGCGGATTGTAGTGAAATTGCTTGCTTATGAAATATCATCTCAGTTATGTGACTGTATTCGTGATTTCCTGTCAGAGAGGCCACAGTTCGTAGTAATGGAAGAAAAGTCATCGAGTAAAAAGAAAGTGATTTCTGGGGTTCCCCAAGGTAATGTTACAGTCCCTCTGCTGTTCCTTATCTGTATAAATGATTTAGAAGACAATCTGAGAAGTCGTCTTAGGCTGTTCGCAAATGACGCTGTCGTTTATCGTCTAGTAAACTCATCAGAAAACCCAAACAAATTGCCAAACGATTTAGAAAAGATACCTGAATGATGCGTTAATTGGCAGTTGACCCTAAATAATGAAAAGTGTGAAGTTAAACTTCAGTTACTCGATAAACCAGTTACACGTGAAGTCTGCAAATTCATCGAAGTACCTAAGAACCACAATTCCGAAAATTTTAAATTTGAAACCACACAGAAAATATTATGGGGAAGGCAAACCAAAGAATGCATTTTATTGGCAGGACACTCAGAAAATATAATAGATCTACCAAAAAGACACCAGCTCAGTCGAAGAAGGATGGACATGTCTGTAAAATGCAATGACACAATTAGGAGCGGCAAAGGAACCATAAAGGCAACAGCGAAGGAATCTTGGGCAACAGAATAAATCAAAACGGTCAAAAAATTTCAGCAAGTAAGGGAATGCAGCAATATAAACTTAGAAATGACGTAATAGTAAGAGAAAGGCAACTAAAGTGACATGGCTCGAGGAAAAATGTGAAGAAAATCAAAGAAGGAGAAATTATAACTTCGTCTGGCTCACTGGCATAGTGCAAGTAATTCAGTTGGAATCCATTTAGGCTCCTTTCATGTCCCTAACATACCACATTAAGCGGAATCCGAACCACATGTCCTTTCTATTTACTCCTAACATGGTTGAAAGGCGAAGACGAGGTCAAACTACAGATTGAAAAATCCACGTTCCTGGCGGGATTCGATGCCTTGATCTCTTGGTTTCCAATCAAGCACTTCAATCCCTTTCTTACAGTTACTATTGTAATTGTTCTCGTTATTTAGTTCGGGCGGATGTCGCATAACATCTCTTCAACTTGATCGTTGAATATTTCGCTCAGTTTCTGTATTAAAGGGCAACTAGCCCTCTGACAGAACACGCTGAGTTACCACGCCGGCAAGCACAAGAGCACCAGGCCCGATGGTGAAATCAAAATCCTGTTCGCCATTATTCAAAGGGAAATTCCATTGTTAAACGACAGAGCTGGCAGTATCTCCATTAGATAGTTCCTTCCACACACAGAGGCTTTTAACATATTCTTGCAAGTCATATACGAGGGAAGAAAACTGTCTAATGAAGTGACTGAGAAAGGTATATGAGTATTTATAGATGTTATACGGGGTTCAGTATTACAGATAAAATTTAACGTAATTTTTTACGACCTACAATCAAACAAGGTAGAAGACATACAAAATATTCTTTCCGAATCTTTAAAACAATGAGAGAAGCAGCAAAGAAACTTTCATTCAAAAGGGTTTGCACAATCTTTGAGTCTGGAGAGATAACACCAGTCTTTCGGAAAAATGTTATCTACACGAACATGCATCTCGAAAGGGTAGATATGTGCGACAAGTACGCATAACCAGCTTAACGTATAATGTATCCAGATAACTGAAAATAATTATATACAGAGGAAAGGTATATGCAACTGAATATCCGGATATCAGTTTTAAAAGGAACCAAAGAGGCTACTCTGACGCTACGACTAATAATAGACTTACAAAAAATCAGGACACTGTCATCGAATATGTCCACCGAGTTATGGCTTATGAGAATGTAGAGGAAAACAAGATGTTCGAAATTATGAGAATAATAAGTGTAAGTTAGAAGGAATGACAGGTAACGTATCTTGTGTAGAACGACCAAGGGGGTACAATCAGAATGGAAGATCGAGAACGACGTATCTGGAAAAAAACGGCTATAGGATATGGATGCAGCTTTCCGCAGCAAGTGTTCAATCTATAAATCCAAAACGCAATGACTGAAATAAATGAAAGAATCCGAAGCGGTATTAAAATTGAGGTGAAAGGCTATCACTGATAAAACTGAATGACGTCATTGCTATCTTCAGTGGAAGTTAGGAATAATTACAGGACCTGTTGAATCGAATAAACAGTAAGACCACAGAACATAGATTGAAAATAAAGAGAGAAAAAGCGGAAAGTAATGAACAGGAGCAGAAATTATATTAGTGATAGATTTGGCATCAGAGTCGGAGAACACGCCGCAGACGAGGTGAAGGAATTCTACCTTCGAAGACGGACAAAACAAGGAGGACTAAAGAGGTATAATAGCACGGCAAATGGGCATTACTCTCCAAAAGAAGTCTACTAGCATCAAACAATAACTTTCAGGAAGAAATTTATAAAAATGTACATCAGGATAACAGATTTGTATGGAAGCGAAACATGGGGAAAGCCAAAAAGCAAGGTATAGGAGGGCTTGGGAGGTACTGCTATTGGAGGCTGGTGAAAATGCGGTAGTTAGATTTAAAAAAAAAAAAAAAAAGAGGGAAAGTGCGAGTAGAACTCACGCTCTGAAGGTTCCATGCAAACTTAATTATGAATGTAGCCAGTTCAGCCATAGGTTTCCATGAGTGAGTGTTTGAGTATCAAAATATGTGACATAAGTGGTCGTATCTTTTGACTGTAATGACTTACAAATTTCAATGTTTTACAACGCCAAGAGAAAGTACACCATAGTATTTACATAAATTTCAACTTGATACCTCTAGGGTCTTAACACACGGGCAGACAAATGGCACCAAAGTGATCCCACAAAGGCTGTTTTTTTTAACGATTGAGGTACGGAATCCAAAAAATGAGACGTTCTCCGCAGAATCGATCGTGAAAAAAATCTGTGAGGAAAACTGACTGGAGGATTGAACAGCATGATAGAATATCTTTTAAGACACACCTGTTATGACATTAGCATGAGCTGTAGAGGATGAATACTGTAGGGACACGGTGTGACTCGTATACGGCCAAAAAATAATGTCGTTTGTTGGGTTTAAGTGCTACTGTAGGAGGAAAACTTTCTCACAGGAGAGCAAGCCATTGTTGGCTGCCTCAAACCAGTTACGACACAATGACAAAAAATTGATCATCCGTGTTTCCAATTTTTATAAATTACCCCTACCTAATGTTTTACAACCTAGCCAGAAATCTGGTTCATCCTATCATTACCCTTCGTTAGCCCCCTTCCTACCTGCTTTCAAGCTATCCACATCTCCATCCAAATTTCCTAACTATCTGATATTGTCATATTAACCTGTAGAACACAGAACGGATGATATAATATTTTCATTTGATGGCGCCCCTGCCAGAATATACGAAGACTGAACTATTTTATTGTTCTAAAGTTTGCCCAAGGACATGTCACCGTTAGATCCTCATCTCCAAGTGGGATATAATTTCCTCTAGAATTCACGCTTGCCGACATTTCACATCAAAGTACATTAATATTAAAAAGCCATGTCAATCATTGCAGTACCTTTGCAACAATTTAAAAGGCTATTGGACGTTTTAGTGAATCAAATATTATTATGCTTTCTCTGAAGATACACCTCCGATGTGGTTGTTGCTATTGGAAGGCTATCTCTATCGTTATGGTGCGCAGATTACCTTTCCGCAACAAGATCCATGTTTCGTAGGCGGATTTCACACAAGATAGTAATACTATTAACTTGAATTCTATACGGTACGTGGCCACATTAAGTCATTGCGCCAGCGAAAACAGTTGGTTACAATCACTGGTTACATCATTTGTACTCTGTACATACATGTTCAAAAGTCGTCAACACAAACATCTATTGCTTTATTTTCCAATGTGATAACACTGACAGGACACTGAACTACATACACGCACAAGGTTAGAAAGAATTATCAGGCAGAATGAACCCCAACATTTACAACGTGAGGTCGTACTGACTTCTATGTCGTTTCTTCTCACTATGTTGACACATTTTCCCCTTACTTTCCAGCCCATATATATACAAGTGTCAGGAAGTTCACAGATCGTTGTAATTGACGGGAATTCATCGAGTGTGTGTGCGCGCGCACGCGCGAGCGTGTGTGTGTGTGTGTGTGTGTGTGTGTGTGTGTGTGTGTGTGTGTGTGTGTTTGTGTGTGTGTGTGTGTGCTTTTGGGAGGTTATCAGCGCCCTGACATTTATTAAAACAAACGAATGTGGAGAGAAACTAAAACTGTCATACACGCTCGCACATGGATTGACAACACAATCACTCTGTCTCACATGCATGAAAACCAACGAGGAGGGAAGATAGCTAACCAAGAAATGAAAACAGAGGAAAAACAGAAAACAGAAGAGCTAAAAGAACAGGACAGGAAAATTTGGCTGGCTGACCGCTTACAAAAGTCTTGAGTGAGCCAGTCACCCTGTTGACACATTAGAAACATCTACCCAAAATCTTGTTAGAAACGTTGGACAAATCACAAAACATTAAAACGCGAACCCCATTCGTTTGATCATTACATGAAATAGACTGCAGATCCGCCGGCAAATGAAATGCAGTCCAATAAAATATGGCGCACCGTGATCGGCACACCATAAGCACCACACATTGGAGGTTCATCTCGTCAGATTAAAACTCCTTGTGTCATAGGGCTGTGGCAGATGCGAAGACCAGTTAGAAGGACCTCGTCCCGTCGACGCAGGTGGGAGGAAGTACTCCACGGCTCAGTTGTGGGCTCGACAACAAGGAACTTGTTGTCGGTCACTTCTAGCTACTCGTCTTCGCATCGACACAGGACCTTATGCCGCAACAGCGAGGTAAGAGCAAGCACGGGTGGTAAAACACCGAAAGACCTTACGATCACGACACGCGTCCGTGGCACCTCGATCCGCCCTTTCGTTCCCCGCAATTCACACGTGCCTGATACCCAGCAGGAAGACACCTCCTTCCCCATACGCTGTAGTTAAGAGGAGGGCGTCCTGGATATCCTGGATTACTTTACCTGCTGCGTAAAAACATTGGACAAAGTAAAGGGAGCTCAAAGATTCTGAACAGACGAGAAATCTAGCACTGGGAGAATGTCTCATCTGCTACAGTGCCAGTACGATAGCATAAAACACTGCGTCGAAGATGGTAAATCGACCTGAGAACACGATCAGGGAGGATGACACTGCAACCAACGGAGTCACCCTGCCTAGACATATCCGTAAGAACTGTTACATGGTTGTGGCGCTCAGATAAAACGGAGAAAATACAGCATTGGGAACGGAAGCAGAGGCTATCTTTCCTGTACCGCACCATATCTATAATCACGATGGACCTCTTTAGTAACAAGGGAGGCAGACGATTAAAACCTTGGATTTGGTGTCGGACTGGCGCCACACCGAGTGACTCCAGCACACGCTGCACGTAGATCCCAAATGGCATCGTGGCTCGTGGACGGCTGGACAAAAAGATGCTCCAGATGGTGTGCAGGTGAAGTTGGAGCTGTGAGGAGCTTACATGCTTGGCTCATCACAAGCAGCTGGCGCCGGATGGCTACAGGCGGTTCGCCCGCCACAGCACAGAGGCTATGTATGGGACTGGTCAGATATCCACCCGTGGCCAGCTGAATCCTTCCTTAGTGGACAGTTCAAGGATCCACAAATAGCGGACCTTGTTGACCCATACACTCTGCACCTGTAGTCCAGCTGCCAACGCACAAAAGCCAAATAAAACTGGAGTAGACGCGTCCGCTCTGCTCCTCAAGACCTGTGGCTGAGGCACTTGAGGATGTTCAGTGCCTTTAAGATTCTGGCTTTCAAGTCTCGCAGGTGCGCAGCCATGACAATCTGAAGTCATAAATGACGCCCAGAAACCACACTGTGTCTCTTAAAATGTAGGATAGTGTCCCGCATATTCAAGCAGGCAAATTAAAAAGACAACGAGAATGATTAAAACGAACACACACACACTTATCTGCAGAAAACTGAAAAACTGTTTTTGCTGACCACTCCTTTAACCGCCGCACTGTAAGTTCCAACTGACAACTGGCTGTTGCAACACAGGAGGAGGAACAGAGAATAAGAAAATCTTCCACAAATAACGAGCACTGTACAGGACTCCTTGCCGTAGCTGTGACACTGTTTATGCATCTGGCACACAGGATAACACTTAAAACACTCCCCTGGGGGACACCATTCTCCTGCTCCAATCGACCAGACAGCGTGTGACCAACTCGAGTCTTGAAAAATAGAATATGCCAATAAAGTGATGCTGATGGAGGGAAGCCTTCTGAATAGCAGCCTCTAGGAGGGTCAGGTTGTCGACCATGGACAAATTTTCGGAAGCCACACTGAGAGCGGCTAAGGAGTTGCCTGGTCTCCAACAGCCAGACCAGATGACGGTTAACGGTCAGTTCTAGGATCTTTCCTACACAGCTCATTAAGGTAATACTCCGGTAACTACAGGGACATGTGCGGTCCTTTCCTGGTTGGAGGAGAGGGATTAGAATTGGCACCCTCCACGAATTGGGGAAGATACCTATCTGCCATATTAGACTGAAACATCCGAGGAGGATTTGCTTTGACGCCTCGGGCCAACGTCGAATCATGGAGTACTGGGTGTGGATGTGACCGGGAGCAGTGTCATAAGTCTGAGTCAGTGCCGATTCAAGGTCCCACATGGAGAAAGAGGAGTTGTAGGCCTCAGAACTGTTGAAAATAAGTCCCGTCTTCACAGTCGCACAGTAGAGTCAAAAAACGCTGCATCCATGTTAGCATTGGCAGTAGTTTATGCAAAATGCTCGGCCAGCATCTAAGCAATGTTTGTAGGTGTTGTTTGGAAGCACCCCCGGTTCAACTCTACAGCTGTCGGTAAACGGCTGTGTTTACTGGAAATCCTCTGGATGGCTTCCCACACTCTTGAGGAACAAGTGGAACGATTGATGGGGTTCAGGAACTCATGCCATGACAGCTTTTTGCTGTTTTTAATGAGATGGCGAGCTTTGGCTCTCGCAATTCGAAAGGCTGCGGGATTGTCCGCCGTCGGGCAGGATTTAAAACCTCAAAGAACTGCATGCATGTACCAGAACACTAAATGGAACTCTTCTTTCCACCAAGGGACAGGTCACCGCAGAAGAGGACCGGAAGACTTCTGTATGGATAGATCAGCAGCATGATGGATCACATGCGTGGTGAGAGCCACCCATTTTTGGACCCTGTTACAGTGTTCAGAGCCAGCTGGCCAAACAGCACCCATTTAGCCCTTCCAACCATTCCAACCATCTATGTTGCTGACTTCTGTTCCAGCAACACACCATCGAGTAGCTGAAGGCGGAGTGGGAAGTGGTCGCTGGGATGAAGGTCGTCAATAACTTCCCAGTGAATAGAATAGGCAAGGGCTGTAGAGCAGAGGGATAGGTCGACGGCAGAGAATGACACAGTAGCAGCACATGAATGAGTTGGAGAAGTAGTGTTGAGGATGCACAACACTTGGGCTGTCAGGAGGCTCTCCAAAACTCGACTCCAAGAGCAAATGGAGGTTGAGCCCCACAGGACATGAGGGGCATTGAAGTCTCCCAGGAGGAGAAATGGTCAGGGGAGTTATGCGATAAGATATGTGAGAGCCTCAAAGTCTACTGCATCAAGTGGAGATAAATAAAGAGAACAAACTGTAAGCCTCAGACGTGCAGAAATTTCAACTGCAACTGTTTGCAGGTCGGTATCTAGGGGAAGAGCAAAGGACTGGTGCCCATTATTGACAAACGTTGCAACTCCTGCTAGTCAGGTCATCCTTGCGATATAGCGTATAGCCCCATATTGCAGCGGCATCAGATGCTTTGATATATGTCTCCTGCAAGCAAAATCACAGAGGGCGTTACTGCTCTAGGTGTTTCAGTTCCTCCATGTGAATCCTGAATCGATTCATGTTTCACTGTATAATTGGAGACACCTATCAGGGGAGTAGTACTTTGAACCTGACTTTCTGAAGGGGAGGAGAGCCTCTAATGGGTGGCGACTCAGGTTTGCAGCAAGATCGTGGCCCCAATCCGACATCAGAATCCCTAGCCTCTAAAGAAGAATCCTCAGAGAGGTCGATGTCGACATTTTCAGGCTGTTTTCTGCCAGAGTCCACCGATATTAGACGTTTTGCCTTGGATTTTTTCTCTGGATAAACTTTTCACCCACAACTGCTGTTACTGGTGTGGCAGCATTGGGCAGCGTACCAGATGGAACCATTGGAGGGGCAAGAAGCTCCACAACGTCAGCCATCACAGCTATGCATGAAGTTCTTGGGGGAGGCAGGCTTAGGAACGACTGCAGCAGCACAAGTGCAGGGACACAAGCAGGTACTAGTGCTGACACTAGCAGCCTCCGTTTGTGTAGCAGTGTCAGCTTCCCACAGGGGCTGTTTAACAACTGAAGTGAAGCAGGTCGCAGAACACGGGGGCAGCACGGCTTTGTACAGTTTCTTTGTTGCAGTATAGGCGATGCGCTTCGTAGTTTTAAGCTCCTGTACCTTCTGTTATTCCAGATACGCGCTGCAGTCCCGACTCCAGAATGGGGGGAGGTCCCGAGCAATTCACACTCTTGAATGGAGGCGAACAATGGTCACCTTCAAAGCTGCCCTCTTTCATTTTAACGATTGCAAACACAGTCTGACCGCCAGCATGTGTTTTGTTACTAGACATGATACACCTAGATTTCGCTCGTGATTCAGGAGGACTGGCTACACGAGCCCTCTTGTTGGATTTGGTGTTGGAACCTACCAACGGCCCATCCTTTCCGCTAGGAGAAGACAAAGAAATTTCCTAGGTTTCACGTCGGTCCCAGAAGTGTTTAGGGAAATTTATGTCCACTCACAGTCCCTAGTGCCTGAGTAAGCCTTATACAATTGAGGTTCGGTACGTTACCCAGAGGTTGCCCACTAACGACTGTTCCACCTCAACAGCCATGCATCCCATCAGTGCTCAGCAAACCTTGATATTGAGGTGCTATTTATAGAGGTTCAATCCATCCTTGCGTTCTGGTCCGTCAAGCCAAGATCCCCATTCCGTGAGAGACACAACGTTCCACCGCCAAGGCGCACGGTGGTCGCTCAAGCATAACCAGAGCTTATGGTGACAGGGCACTGGCGGCGCTTACCAGACCCCAGTTCAGGAAACCTGGGGTCGTCAAGCCCGTACCTGGAAAATGGACATCAAGCGTCTGGTAGTGGAGAAGTCATGGAGTAAAACGGAGGTGATGTGTTCACCAATATATTGTTATAGGGCCTCTGCAGAACCTAGTCCACACTGAAGCACCAAGGAAACTTGTATAGGCATGCGTATTCAAATACAGAGATATATAAACAGGCAGAATACAGCACGACGGTCGGCAACTCCTGTATCACACAAGTGTCTGTTGCAGTTGTTAGATCGGACACAGCATCTCCGAGGTAGCGATGAAGTGGGGATTTTCGCATAGGACCATTTCACGAATGTACCCTGAATATCAAGAATATGGTGAAACACCAAATCTGCGATGTCGTTGAGGACGGAAAAAGATTCTGCAAGAACAGAACCGACCACGACTGAAGAGAATTGTTCAGTCTGACAGAAGTGCAACGCCTCCGAATATTCCTGCAGATTTCAGTGCTGGGCCTCAACAAGAGTAAGCGTGCGAACGATTCATCGAAACACAATCGATAGGGGCTTTCGCAGCCGCAGGCCCACTGGTGTCCCTGTGATGACTGCACGACACAAAGCTTTACGCTTCGCTTGAGCCCGTCGACACAGACATTGGACTGCTGTTGACTGGAAACATGTCGCCTGATCGGACGAGTCTCGTTTCAAATTGTATCGAGCCGCTGGATGTGTACGGGTCTGGAGAAGACCTCATGAATCCATGGATCCTGCATTTAAGCTGCTGGAAGCTGTGTAATTGTTTGGGGCGTGGGCAGTTGGAGTGATATGATACCCAGATACGTATAGATACGACACTGACAAGTGACACGTACGTAAGCATCCTGTCTGGTGGCCTACGTCCATTCATGTCCATTGTGCGTTGGCCGGACTTGGGCAATTCCAGCAGGACAATGCGACACCCCACACATCCAGAATTGCTACAGAGTAGCTCTAGAAAAAATCTTCTGTGTTTAAACACTTCAGCTGGTCACCAAACTCCCCAGACGAAACAATGTTGTGCATGTCTGGGATGCCTTGCAACGTGCTATCCAGAAGAGATCCCCACCTCCTCGTAATCTACCGAATTTATGGACAGCCCTGTAGGATTTATGGTGTCAGTTCCCTCCAGCATTATTTCGGAACTAAGACGAGTCCATGCCACATCGTGTTGCTGAACGTCTGCGTGCTCGCGGGACCCTACACGACATTAGGTATGTGTACCAGTTTCTGTGGCTCTTCAGTATAAATAAACGATTTAGGGGATCATATGAGCAGCCTTGTTAGATTGTTTGCAGATGATACTGTCGTTTACCATCTAGTAAAATTATCAGCGGATCAAAGTGATTTAGACAGGATCTCTGTGTCGTGGCGAAAGTGGGAACTGACTCTAAAAGCCGGCCTTTGGTGGCCGAGCGGTTCTAGGCGCTACGGTTTGGAACCTCGCGACGGCTACGGTCGCAGGTTCGAATCCTGCCTCGGGCATGGATGTGTGTGATGTCCTTAGGTTAGTTAGGTTTAAGTAGTTCTAAGTTCTAGGGGACTGATGACCTTAGAAGTTAAGTCTCATAGTTTTCACAGCCATTTGAACTTTAAATAATAAATGTGTGAGGAGAGCCATAATACTAAATGTAATTTGCTAGATGTCTACTACATGATAAATTTCACAAAACTGTAGACTGCCAACTCAGTTGAGTATCTAGGGATAACAGCTACGACAATTTAAAGGGGAACGATCACGTAGACAACGTTGTGGGGAAGGCGAATCCAAGATTGCTTTTTATTGGAAGAACACTTCCAAAAAGCAAGAAACAAAACTGCTAAAAGGACTACGTACACTACTCTTGTCCGTCGTCTGACACAGTACTGCTGTACGGTATGGGACTGAGGGAGAATAATCATTAGTCAATGACATGCAGCTTGTTTTGTACTATCGAGAAGAAGAAAAGAGAGTGTCCCAGACGCGACACATAAGTTGGGATGGTAGTAATAATTGAAGCAAAGACGTTTTTCATTGCGATGAGATCTTTTCAAGAAATTTCAATCAGAGAGTTTCTCCGCCGAATTCTAAATTATTATGTTGACGCTCATTTAAGTAGGGAGAAATGAGTATCGTAAAAAATAAGAGAGATTTAAGTGTTCGTTTCCCCCACGCGTTGTTAGAGTGTGGAACGGAAAAGAAATGTTGTGGAAATGGTTCAATGAGACCTCTGCCAGGTACTTGAGAGTGAACTGTGGAGTGGTCATGTGGATATAGATACTATTTAACTTCCTCAGTAGTATTCCATTCAGAGAATTTAATTATTTCACTCAACAGAAGTAATTCTCATAAGCCACTTGACATCTGCCAAAGCTCCAAGTATGTAAATCTTACAGAGTACTCAGATTACCACGAGAAAAAAAACATTATAAAATTATGTGAACCAGCAGGACGTTACGGTCAAACAAATTTTTGGTGTACTTACAAACAATGTAGCATACAAAGTTCATCAGAGTTGACAGCATTTCGCTTCGGCCCTAATCAATTTCTTCATTACTATCGGTGGCCACGTCCTCTTTTCTTTTTCTTCATTGGGATTTTATAGAGTTTCTGGCGGTTTGAGCGTTCGTGTATAGGGCAGCAGACTTCTGGTCTGATGGTATTCACGTGTCAGTGGCTTTAAAATCTTTCAGCGATATTTTCTTAACGGGTGATCAGAGAGCGCCAGAATTTCTTTTGCTACGAAGACGGACGATTTAGGTTCGGCGTTGAGAGCCATTTGGGCTGCAGAGAAGCGGAGCTGGCGGCCTATTGGCGCGGAAGACGGATGGCTGCTAACGACTGCTAGCTGCCGGCAGCTCATGACGTCACGTGCTCAGTTCGCGCGCAGCCTGCGCGCTGACGGCAAGTGGAAGAGCGGCCGACAGTCTGGTGTAACCGTCCTTCAGACAGTCGCATACTTACATGTCAGATAGACAATGTGCGGCAAGGCAGGGCAATATCGTGTTTTATTTTCTTTTTGTTTTTTTAAGAGGAAAATCCACATACTTTCAACAATATACGATTATATATACGCACGAGTTTAATCGATTTTCTTTTCTATTCCATCCACTGACTGAGGGAGGAAGGAAGTGAGTACACGTCTTCGCTTGTGCCCGAATCTCTCGAATCTAATGATCCCAAAGCTAGATATGCGGTGGAGGCTTCATAGCTGCCACACTGTTTTATTCAAATACAGGTTATCCAATTTGAACCAACGGGTGTTCGAGAGAATTACATAGTCTTTCTTCATAGGTTTCCCATTTAAGTTCACAGATAATGTCTGCCCCATTTTCATACGGGGTATATCGAGCTCTTAAATCATATCAGTGCTTCTCCTCTGTCATTCCAACCTGATAACTGGAACAGCTAAACTTTTGGTTTAAAACAATATTAGTATTGATTGATTTTCCAGTTCCAGTGCAACATTCTGTTAATACCCGACTAGTTTAGATCACTCTGGATTAACATGTCTGTATCAGAACCACGCATTAGAATACTGTAATTTTTTTTAAGATCGGCAGCAGTGTTGTAAGTAGTTACAGGGGCGTGGATCCGGACGGCCGACTCATATGACTTCGTAATGTTTGTCTATGCTCGAACTGCGAACGGCTGAAAGCTACAGGAAAGTACAGATGTTATACTTCTAGAAGTCATTTTACTTTGCTACATGCTTTAATGGTATTGGCACACTCCTGAGTAAAATATTTCGCAGGTCCAAGCAGGGAACATCTCAGGAAGATGTTGTCATAAGGGGAAACAAATGTGGAGGTCTACTTGTACGTCTACATCGGTATCTACAGCTATATATGTGCTTCACAAGAAACCATAAAGTGCATGGCGGAGGAAACCCTGCAGTTTGTTCCTATACTACTTCCAAATGGAGTGGGGGAAAGAGACTCTGTTCGCTTCCATGTTGTTGTTGTTGTGGTCTTCAGTCCTGAGACTAGTTTGATGCAGCTCTCCATGCTACTCAATCCTGTGCAAGCTTCTTCATCTGCCAGTACCTACTGCAACCTACATTCTTCTGAATCTGCTTAGTGTAGTCATCTCTTGGTCTCCCTCTACGATTTTTTCCCTCCACGCTGCCCTCCAATACTAAATTGGTGATCCCTTGATGCCTCAGAACATGTCCTACCAACCGATCCCTTCTTCTGGTCAAGTTGTGCCACAAACTTCTCTTCTCCCCAATCCGATCCAATACTTCCTCATTAGTTATGTGATCTACACATCTAATCTTCAGCATTCTTCTGGTGCACCACATTTCGAAAGATTCTATTCTCTTCTTGTCCAAACTATTTATCGTCCATGATTCACTTCCATACAAGGCTACACTCCATACAAATACTTTCAAAAATGACTTCATGACACTTAAATCTATACTCGATGTTAACAAACTTCTCTTCTTCAGAAACGCTTTCCTTGCCATTGCCAGTCTACATTTTATATTCTCCCTACTTCGACCATCATCAGTTATTTTGCTCCCCAAATAGCAAAACTCCTTTACTACTTTAAGTGTCTCACTTCCTAATCTAATTCCCTCAGCATCACCCGACTTAATTCGACTACATTCCATTATCCTCGTTTTGCTTTTGTTGATGGTCATCTTATATCCTTCTTTCAAGACACTATCCATTCCGTTCAACTGCTCTTCCAAGTCCTTTGCTGTCTCTGACAGAATTACGATGTCATCGGCGAACCTCAAAGTTTTTATTTCTTCTCCATGGACTTTAATACCTACTCCGAATTTTACTTTTGTTTCCTTCACTACTTGCTCAGTATACAGATTGAATAACATCGGGGATAGACTACAGCCCTGTCTCACTCCCTTCCCAACCACTGCTTCCCTTTCATGTCCCTCGACTCTTATAACTGCCATCTGGTTTCTGTACAAATTGTAAATAGCCTTTCGCTCCCTGTATTTTACCCCTGCCACCTTCAGAATTTGAAAGAGAGTATTCCAGTCAACATTGTCAAAAGCTTTCTCTAAGTCTACAAATGCTAGAAACGTAGGTTTGCCCTTCCTTAATCTAGCTTCTAAGATAAGTCGTAGGGTCAATATTGCCTCACGTGTTCCAACATTTCTACGGAATCCAAACTGATCTTCCCCGAGGTCGGCTTCTACTAGTTTTTCCATTCGTCTGTAAAGAACTCGCGTTAGTATTTTGCAGCTGTCACTTATTAAACTGATAGTTCGGTAATTTTCGCATCTGTCAACACCTGCTTTCTTTGGGATTGGAATTATTATATTCTTCTTGAAGTCTGAGGGTATTTCGCCTTGTTTCGACTCAGGTTCCATAGGAGCCCAAATTTCTCTTCCCTGGACTTCGCGACCTTTATGTGAGATGTACGTTTGTAGGATTGGAATCGATCGTTCTGCAGTGAGTCGCAATTGCCGATTCTAAAGATTGTTTCGTGAAACGAAAGTCGTCTTCCAACAGGAAATTCTACTTTTTGTTGACATAGCATTTCCGTAATACTCGCTTTCTGATCGAATCTGCCGGTAACAAATTTAGTATGCCTCTGAATTGGTTCGATGCCTTCTTTTTAGTCGAAGTGGTGGGGTCCGAAACAGTCGACCAGTCTTCTAGAGCGTGTCGCAAACCGCATGTAGACTTCTGCGACACACTGTCTTAATAGTCCCAACAAATCGAAGTCGAAAAAATCTACTTCTCTTCTATACAATCGACGTTACGTACTTGTTTCATTTCATCTCGCTTTGCAGCGTTACCACTACATATCTAATCGACGTTACAGTGTCAAGCAGCAAACTACCAATAGTGTGTTCGACCATTATAGGATGATGTTAAAGTTATCAACAATATCCTACTGTCACTTAACGACAACACTTTCTCATAGACAATCCCCTTCACGTCGGATCTTCTACGCGCATGCTATAGAGAACAAGTGCCGCTAACCCACTACCGCCGGCCGCGGTGGTCTCGCGGTTCTAGGCGCGCAGTTCGGAATCGTGCGACTACTACGGTCGCGGGTTCGAATCCTGCCTTGGGCATGGATGTGTGTGATGTCCTTAGGTTAGTTACGTTTAATTAGTTCTAAGTTCTAGGGGACTGATGACCACAGCAGTTGAGTCCCATAGTGCTCAGAGCCATTTGAACATTTTAACCCACTACCGTGCATAGTCTATGTGCAACACTCGTTCTCCAGGACAATGTTTATTTAGTTTGGTTTTGTTTTAGGACGTAAAAACAATTAAGGTCATACACACCCATGTCAGAATCGTAGAACACGAAGACAAAAAAAGTTAAGCGACAACACATTAAGCCCAATCGAAGGAAGTAAGGAAATCTATAAAAGGGACGTGGAGCAAGATCCACAAAATACGTCTTAGAGACAACGGATGTGATGAACTAAAGATAAAATGTCCTTCGAGATACTGCCACAACGGACTAAAAGTAAAACACGGTCGACAGCCCACACGTCGTTCGCTAATACGGCCGATAACTGAGACGGCATACATAAATCAGAATGTAAGTGGTTAAAAAAAAGGGCGTTCCCTCAGGAACTGGCGAACAATCAAGGGTTAAGGACAATGAGCACAAAGTGCTGGGGAATAACCACTCAACAAATGGCGATGGCTAAAAAGACAGTCCCCAGTACGCAACCTAGAGAAAATAATCTCTTCGCGGCGAGACGAGGTCAACCAAGCCAGTGAGAGACGTTTCATTCTCCGTAGCTTGTTCTTACGAAGGGAATGCCAGTGGCGATGCCAGTGTGATACTACCTGCTGACAGAAGGCAGCACAGAGATCATTGGAGGGAATGGAAAAACTAGAGGGCCCAGCTAGGAGGACTGCAGTCTTGGCAGCAGCGTCAGTGCCCTCATTTCCCGTCAGACTGACGTGACCATCTAAACATTCATGGTGGTGTCTGATTGTTCTATATCGTGTCTCCCTACCACTTTCGCGCAACAACGCTCTGAGCGTGTTTTTTTGGGAATTAAGTAGTTTGAACCTGGGACATGTTGCTGGTAAGGAGACGCCAGACCACACATGACATGTAGAATTCAGAAGAGTTCAGTGAGACTAACGATTATATAACCAAATACTTAATGATCTCAGCGTCAGCTCCACTGCACTCCCTGTAAAACAATCATAATACTAACTAAATTTAGTGGAAGGGGTTCAAGGCTTTCCTATTTTTAGTTAGCTGGTAAAATAACGTCGAATAAGCAGTTCAGTTTACCATGGGAAATTTTATTCTACTCACAAAACATTGTTTATAAATTGCACTATTGATAAAAGGAGATGTTTTAATACAGGATGGTAAAAACCAACTGCGTTCAACAAAAATGTAAACGAATATTCCCTTAATGGGTTTCCAAGTCCTACAATCGATCGAAGGATGACCTATGCCATATCACATCTATAATCTAGGTTTAATTTAAGTTTCACAAAAGAGAAAATTATCAAAATGGTCTACAGTGACCCTCAATTATCTTTAATTACTTATCTAACTTGTCGTAAATTACAGTGACTGATGTGGCTTCTCAATAACTACATAAAAGAAAAATCATCGCGTTTCAGATCTGTTCTTCAAGTGGCAAATGTGAACACCATAAGTTTTAATTAACGATCAACACTAGTATTACGCAAAAAAGGGGGTGTAACAGATGAGACTTCTGCAGTTCTGAGTGAAGCCTGATGCGCTCAAAAATGCGGCATCACGTGCGTTCATTACCTTGTCGGTGTTCAGGCGGCGTCAGGGCGACAGCGGCCGGCGCAGCAGCCATCCAGCTCTCCGTCTCGGAACTAACTCTTTCTAACTTCTCGTTACTACAATTTACCGAAGTTGGTTTAAAAAAACTATCTGGCTGTGTTTTCATCTGACCAATCAGGGTCTCAATGTTAACCTTAAGCTCCCCCTACAAAAATTCTTTCCATCCAATGAGAAACGTTATACTTTTCGTGGTGGGGCAATGTTTTTAAAGTTTGCAACGTAACAGAGACGCTAAAAAGTCTCACGCTAAAACCTGCAGCTGGTGTGGTCCTTTTAGCGTTATCGTAAGATCTGTACTGTTCTTCTGGAGGGCTCTATCTTTTAACATGGGCTGGGGGGTGGTCCTTGACGTACCTGAGATGCAAAAAAGTCTCACGCAAAAACTTGCGGGTGGTAGTGGCCCTTTTTTGTGTTATCGTAAGATCTATACTGTTTTTCTGGAGGGCTCTAGATTTCAACATTGGCTGGGGGGTGGTCCTTGACGTAACAGAGACGCAAAAAAGTTTCACGCTAAAACGTGCGGGTGGAAGTCTTAGAGGTAGGCTGCCGACGTGGGTGTCCAGTCCGTCCCTTATCGGAGGGCCCTCTAGCTTAACACGGTTCTGCTCTCGGCTTCTGTTCTCGTTTCTCCCCTCGGGACTGCGTCGGTTTCACGGTGGGAAGGTACGACATGTATTTAGGCATTCTTGTGTTAGTCTGTGGTATTCCATTTGCTCACTCGTTACTCGTATTACTTTGGTTAATTTAATGTCACGACTTATTAGGAGATACGTGACATACTACTGGATTTGCTTATCATGTCAGGGTTTTCATGGAAGGTGTTGGATTTGCCTGACACCTTACAACCAGTAACCAACATAAACATCGCTGTGGCTCCATAAAGAGTGAGCAAGTGAAAGCTATTTTAACCCATATCCCTAAGAGATGGATGGTTTACAGCACATAGAGGCTCTGAAGGGCACTGAGAGTCAGAGCAAATGACACATTAGGAAATCTATTTCGCCAGATGTACTGCATGGCATGATACAGGTTGAAGAGTTCTGCTGTAAATTCTGAGCCGTGTTCCAGAAGCCAATACCGAAAATTTTCGGTGGCAATAACGACGGCATCATGGTCAGTCTGAGAGACATCAGTGTATTCAGAGGTACGACCGCGAAATTATGTGCGAAGATAGAGAAACTTACGGCGATAGAGCGAGTCTGGAGTAGTGTCCTTCGAAAGCGAATGAGGTCCAAGCCAAACACGGGCCGCCGCAATAAGCCAAGATGGTGAAGGGTCCAAACCATCGAGAAAATGACAGGTAGCGTGAATTTAGACTACCGGAGCAGTAGACGAAAGTGAACTCCAGGAGGTGTCGGAGAAGAGGGACGCGCCCCATACTGGCCGTCAGAGGAGTCATAGGAGACATAGGATAGATGGCCACGCATGGCAGGCAGGTTACATGCGTATCCGCTAAGGAGAACATCACTTGGGTATGACAGCTTCTGCATAAGGAATATCAACCGGGCTAGTGTAAAAGGCGCCAGTGGCCAAACTGGTGACACGATGGTGAATTGTATTGAGGATGCGTAAGATGGACGGACGTGCAGATGCATAAACTAAACACTCAAAGTCTACTTTCGAATGGACAAGAGATCGGTACAAATGGATGGAGGGTGATCCGATCTACACCCCACGAAAGCTTCGAACCACTCATGACATCTGAGAACATATCTGATATGCTCGGACTTTCGTCAACAGTCTGCAGAGAATCTGCCTGCTACATTGCATCTCTGGCTCACAGGATATCGTTTTGGATAAGGATAAGCTGAGATTCACAAGAGCGATGCTTTCTAAATCCGTGCAGATTTGTGGACAGGAGATTTGCTGTCAGAACAAGTAAATTTATTTTTTTCGAACTTTGATTATGCTCAAGCAGCAAACTGTCTTTAAGGATATGATCAGTAATTTTGTGGTCAGTTCAATTACTCTTCTTATGTACATGGGTCACAAGCATCTTTTATTTGCAGTCAACTGGGAGTTTGCTGTTGGCGAGAGGTTAGTGATAAATGCAAGCCAGAAGGGGGCAGAACCGAAGATTGCTGTCTTTAAAACCAAACAGGGATTCCATTCCGACCTGTCGACTTATCTGATTCCCTCTTTCACCTGCTTCTCAATGCCAGAGATGTCTTTCTCTGTGTCCGTACCAGAGTCTGTGCAAAATGTCGAACGATGGTGTATTCATTCGATCCTCCCGCATAAATCATAATGTAGACTGGAAATTAAAAACGTCAGCCTTGCTTACGCTCTTTTCTGTTGTCAAGCCATGCTGGGCAAAGATTGATTAGCAGAAGCTTTCAACCTGCTTAGTGATTTTACGTGGAACCAGAATATTCTCCGGCTCTCGGCAAGATATTTCACTGACATAAGATGATGAAAATCGATGTATGCGAAGTGCATCGATCATTTTATTGACCCACCAATTTTTTACTAAGTTTTACTTGTCAAAATTTCTGTTCGTTTTCAGAAGGAAGTGCAACAGTCTCTGTTTCTTCCGCATTTTCCGAAATTTCTTTTAATAAACCGCGATGGGTCTTTCCTATTCATCGCAAACTTCTCCAGAGCCCGATTTACAACCGGTTTGGCCAAAATTGATCCACTCAATCTTACTCGATCCAAAGCGTGTGCGTTCATTGTATGACTCGGATGCTGTAGTCTCCATATTTACTGTTTGCAGTATAATAACTCGCATTGGCTTCTTGATGTACTAGTTAATTTTAGTAACAATCGTAGGTATGTTGACTTCATGATCACTTCTACACTGACGCTGCCGATGAAGCCAAACGCGTTTGTAACTACGTCAAAAATATTCCACTGCGTGCAGATTGTCGGAAAATGTAAAACTACTTCACTAGACTGTCAGTCTGTACAACACGCAATGCGTCCATTGACGTCCAAGTGTACTGTTAGTAGGTTTTTGTCGCCTCCAGCTAATAATGATTATTGGGAGTACTTTCCCACTACTGAGGGTAGACTTTCATCGAATGATCTTGTAACCCTATCAGGGGAATCGGGTGACCCCTGAAAACCTCTGAAGATTATTAGAGTCCACCTAGGCAGGTTACTCGAGTCCAAATAACTTCGCAGTCCGACTCAGTTTCGGCCTAGTGAAACGTATTATTTCTGTCGATTGCCGTGCGTCCTCCTCCTCCTACGGCATCTTTCCTCTCTTTTCAATATACGTTCTATTCTCCGTTAGATATTCCAGAGCATTCTACTTCGGGGTTAATGCTGCTATCGGTTCCGAATACAATTTGAACGCGGCAGCTTTCCTGGAAGGCTGTAAATTCAACGGGAACGTGGAGTGTTACATGCTTTACTCTGGAATTTAGGTTAGAGAATTTAAAAGGGAAATATAAAAAAACAAGTAAGATATAGTAGAAGTTAGCGAAGTGTGATGGAAGGAAGAAATGAACTTATAGTCGCGGCAGTACAAGGTTGTCACTATAATACTAATTAGGGCTATGGTGTCTTTTTCTTTCCTACAGATAAACTGATAGTCACAGGTCACCAGTTTTCTTTTATGTTCATCTGAGGATTATTCCTTTCAGGAGCTTGGATGCATGAGATGATAAGCATATTGCACTGTAGTTGTCGCACTATATGTAGAACTGTGCGGAAAACATTTTTCCGAAAATCTGATTGTACCTCGGCAGTGTCACAGATTCTACACATCATCGTGAATAGTAGCGTAGTTGTCATTTCCAACGATGATTTTAGAAATCTGGAATTTTGTCTGTCCCTCCGGCTTTGTTTGCTCACAAGTCTTCCAGACTTCTTTTAAATTCGGGCCGGCCGAAGTGTCCGAGCGGTCCTAGGCGCTACAGCCTGGAACCGTGCAACCGCTACTATCGCAGGTTAGAATTCTGCCTCGGGCATGGATGTGTGTGATATACTCAGGTTAGTTAGGTTTAAGTAGTTCTAATTCTACGGGACTGATGACCTTAGAAGTTAAGTCCCAAAGTGTTCAGAGCCATTTAAACTATTTTAAATTCGAAATCTAATACTGGATCGAATCCAGTTTCTTCTTCTAACAACAAATCGCACAAGTCCTCACCCCCATATAGGCTTTCAATACACTCCTTCCATCTCACCACTCTTCCCTCTGAGTTTAACAGTGGATTTCCCGGTGCTCTGTTACTTACTTTATTGCTAGCGCCTCAAATGCATTCCAAGCCATAACGAATATTCATTTCTCGTCACCATTTACGTACTGAATTATCCATCTTCTACTTGACACGTGGGCTTTATTCACCTACTATCGTTGTCGGCGTTGTGTTGCTGTCAGATCCGATGCAGACAACCCTATAACTGAGCTGTTCGCAGTAGCTGACCCTCTTTCCTGTTTTCCTGTTAATAACGAATCTTACTCCGTCACACCATTTTTTGCCCCTGTTAAGATTCTCGTACTTCGTCCGACCAGAGATCCTTGTCTTCTTTCCATTACAGTTCACTCACTCCACTACAACCAGACTGAGTATTTCTATTTCCCTCTCCTGATTTTCTAGCTGTCCAATGAAGTTCAAACTTCTGGCATTCCACACCTCGTCACGTCCAATGTTAACCTTCGTTGGTTGTTCCCTGTTTTTCTCGTGTTCACGCCCTCATTAGCAGTCCCCTCCAGAAGTTCCAAATGGGGGACTAACCAGGAATCTTTTGACAATGAGTGGATCAACATGACAATTTTTTTTCATTATAGCCCCAATGTCTAGTGGTTACGCATTGTTCTGCTTTCATGAAGTGTAAAATTTCCTTCTGCATCCTCATGCAGCTGATCATTGCTGATTCCCCCGCCTTTTTAGAACAGTTTCTTACCCCAAGGGGAAAAGAGTGCCCTGCACCTCTGTGCGCCCCTCCGCTCTCTTTGATAATGCCGTTGGCAGAACTAGGATGACTTCTTCTTACGACGCATATCTTCGACGCCATTTCTGATGATTCATATTCAAAGTTTTGTGGCTGGGTTGGAACGCGGGACCCGCAAACTTTGGGTTTATAGTCGAATAGTTGCCCCTAGACCACAGGTTCATTTGAAAGAATTCATTGAAATAGTTGAGAGTCGAACTGTGATGAGGGACTGGAAACCGACAATAGGAAAAGAATGATAAGGGATTGTAGTTGGGGAAATCGCGTGGTAGAATTTGCGCAGAGCACAAATTAATCATAGTTTTCACTTATTGTAAGTGAGCTGGACATACTGGAAGATTTTGGATACGATACATGACGGTAAAGCAGAGATTTAAGATCTAATTCTAAGATGCAGAACATTTTCAGTGGCATAATTTATTAGCTGTGAGCTGCAGACTAAACTGAAGAAATAGCAGAACTATAGGACATGAAGTAAACGGAACCTGGATAAACTGAAAGACACAGAGGTTGTCGAGAGTATCAACGCCAGCGTTAGTCAAGGAGTGACTGAAAAACATGGCTAAGAAACACGCTATAAGACGAATAAGTAGGCTTGAGAGATCAAGTAGAGTAGGCATCAGGGGATCAAAGAGGCAAAATGACAAGGCTAGGCGACTACGTTAGATAATGCACGGCACTTGTTTTCTACAGTTCCCGCCAATACCATGGAAATTATTCCGTGATGTTGAAACACATGCTCTGTTGTCCTGTCCCTTCTTCTTGTCAGTGTTCTCCGTATGGCTGCCCGCAGTCCACGATTCATTACCATACAATGCTGAACTCCCCAAACACATTGTAAGAAATTCCTTCGTCTAATTAAGGCTCGTTTTTGATACTAATAAACACGGTTTGGTCAAGAAAGTGCCCTTTATCTGTGCTGTACTACTTTTTAAGTCCTCTTTGTTACGTCCAGCATGGATTACTGTGTTTCCAAGGAAGTAGAACTCCTTAACATCGAATACATCGTGATCACCGTTTTTTATGTTAAGCTTCTCGTTATTCTGATTGTTGCTGCTCCTCAATCTTTCTTCATTTCACTCTCAGTGAAAATTCTGCACTCATTCGACTGCACATTCTGTTTAACACATCTCGTAATTCTTCTTCACTTCCGTTTCGTACTGCCGAGGCGGCCGCCGTGGTTGCTGATGCTGTGCGTTTGTTTGACGTGGGTGTGATGCCCCATGACTGATTGGCCCGACAACCACACATTCATATTGTCTACAATTATTTTGGTGACAGCTCAAGATGAAGCTTTAAGCTCCGAAACTAGTCTTGGAATAAAGTAATAAAATTGTTGTCAAGTGAAGCGTATTTTTATTCTAGCAATATGTTCCTCAACTGCGGATGTTCACCTGATGAATACCTCTTCCCTTACACTGGGGACAGCCATGTCATCGGCGAAGTTTACTGATAACGTATCTAGCTGAATTTTAATCCCACCTTTCAACATCCTTTTAATTTTCGTCATTGTATCTTCCATTTATATTTTGAACAGTAGGGGCGAAAGGCTGCATCCCACTTTAAACCCACTTTGATCCTAGCACTTCGTTCTTGGCCATCCAGTCTTATTTCCTCCTCTCGTTTTCGCAGGTATTGTACAGGGTGGCTGTAATTAATTTGCTTCTTGAGAGGGCCCTCCTGAAGAACTAGTGACCTTAGGATATCGGAACATTGTCGGACTTCCAGGGATTCATAGAGATATGCAGAAGCATTTGCAGGAATGTGTGATAAAAGAAACACATTTCAGTTTCCATTGTAAGGGTACCATTTGTTTATTCCGTACCAAGTTTTCATCCCAGGTTACGATCTGATGATCACCTGTATACACGACGGCCTGGAAGTTTGTGCGGATAGCATTTCACAATTGTTCACAGCACTGGAAGGACTGGATCCTGGAATGTTCAACTATTGTGACACAGCCGTGCACTGTCTGAAGAACACTCATTGCATCCAGGATTATCAGCCGTGGCTACAGTAACTACTTCAACCATTGTTTGCCCAGTTGGCAGTTGACCTCTCCCAGGAGCAGTTCCAAAATCATCAGTTCATTCGAAATTCTGAATCATTTTCAACACCGGTGGAAAAAAAGAGGACCTCTCCATATTACTTTTACGCGTCGATACTCGCGAGCTGCAGCAGCACTATTACTGCTGTTGTTTTGATAAAACAGCTTTATAAGTAAAGCACTGCGCATCTTATGCAGACTCATGGTGACTGTCTGCAACTGTAATGTAAGCTGATACTTTGCAAATCTACGTCACCGTACCAGAATCGACGGCAAACCCAAGTCATGACTAACACTAAAAACAAAGCAATTCCTTTCATGTTGGTATGCACAGGGTAAATAGCTTTCCGTCTACACTGGATCAAGTAACGAAAGTGTTACCCGTTGTCTCCTATAGCTTATTCTTATTTCTATCAGGATTTGGAACATCTTGCACCGTTTTACATTGTCGAACGCTTTCCCTAGATCCAAAAATGCTATTAACCTGCTTTGAGTTTTGTTCAGAGCGCCACGTTAGGACTGCCTCTCTCGTGTCGTTTAACTTCCCAAGGCCAAACTGATCGTCATCTAACAACCCCTAAATTTCCTTTTCCCTTCCTCTGTAAACAATTCTTCTGAGCAACTTGGATGGAAAAGATGTTGACATGTTGTACTAAGTTCTAGCATTTATTTGCTCTTAATGTCTTCCGAATTGTATGAATTATGTATTTTCGAAAGTCTGATGGTATATCACCTGTCTCATTGATACGACACTCCAACTTGAATGGTCGTGTGGTTGCCACTTCCCCAAGAAATTACGGTGGGATGTTATTTATCCGTTTCGGTACTATTTGATTTTAAGTACTTCACAGCTCTCTTTTAAGTTTAGATTCTAATACTGGATCTGCTATGTATATATCAGTTCCAATTTCTTTTTATGTAATGTCATCACCATTTCCTCAGCGTCATGTAAGGCCTTCAGAGTAGATACTATTTCCACCTATCCGCTCCCCCCTCTGCGTTTAACAATGGGATTCCGAATGGTCTTTCAGTGTTACCGAATTTGATTTTAGACTGTTTGACTTATCTAGATACTGAATCAATCGTTCCGGCGATCAATTATTTTTTTGAATTCTTTACACTTTTCATGTAACCATTTCTCCTTGTCTTCCTTGCGCTTCCTGTTTACATAATTCCTAAGTGATTTACAATTCTGTATTTTTTTCTCACATTTAATATTGTTGTACTTCCTTCTTTCTTCAATCAGTTTAATTATTTCTCCTGATAAGAAAGGTTTCTTCGCAGTTACCTTACCGCAGTTTCTACAGACTTAGCGAGCTTCAAACGCGTTTCACCATTCCTTTGTAGGTCAGTATCCTACATCCTTCCACAGTGTTTCTTCTGGACCATTCTCTTGAACATCAGTTTGTTCTTTGTCTTTTCTGGATTGTGATTTGAATCTGTATCTGCACCTGGGTACGCCTTACAATCCAATGTCTTATTTCGGATGCTCTATCTGACCATGATGTAACCGTGCTGGAATCTTCCAGTGTCTTCCGGGCCTTTTCACAGTAAACCACCTCCTCTTATGATTATCGACCAGAACTAAGCTGGTACTAACTGAAATTTATACTGGAAGTCAATCTTTCTCCCCTACCTCTTAATATAAAGTCCATATTCTCTTATAGCTCTTTCTCCTACAGCTTCACGTAAAGCCGTTTTTAAGTCCCCCTCGACTTAGCTAATCATCACCCTTTACATTCTGAGTTACCCGTTAAATTTCTTCTTATACTCTCTATATCTTTTTTTCTTCTGCTTGGGCGTCGGTACGTACTGTGTATAAGTGAACCATTGTTGTCGATTATGTTTTGCAGAATGACTAAAATTACCAGTGTGTGAGAATTCTGTTATGAATGAAAACACTGTACTCCAGGGGGGAGACAAGTGCCCCCTCTTGGTTCCTTCCGTCTTCAGTCACCTACTCTACTAATTTTCAGTTTTTCATAAGAACTTTATACCATGCACAAAAGAACGGTGAACGAGTAAAAATGAACAGTTCCCAAAAAAGAGCGATCACCAGTGAACTAGTTGCCAAGGATAAACGAGTTTACCCATCTCTAGTAGTTACTACTGCACCTATGGAGTTGAATAGGTCCGACAGGCCGCGAAGACATACTGTCGACAGTGACTGCAGTTGATGCTGCTGATGATGTAGTTCGTGCGGAATCTCTGTGTGCCCTCGTGTGTAACAATAATATCAAAGCCCAACATTTATCTTAAGATTGTTTGGTTGGTTTAAAAGGGAGGAGGGTGGGAGGGGAGGGAAGGAACCAAACTGCTGGGTCATCGGTCCCTTGTTCCTGGTAAAAGAATCCCATAGGAGAATGAATAAAGCAAACGGAACGTATAGCACAATACCGAAAGCAAGGAAAAACCACAAGAACGACAGAAAGGCAACAAACAGTACAATGAACAAAAGAGGGCAAGAAAACCAGAGAGAGCCGTAAGAAACAGATAGAAGAGATTTAAAAAAAAAGCAGATTACCATGGCTGGCTAACCAAGAGAATAAAAAGGAGAAGCCAGTCACTCTGCAAGCTAAATCCTACAGCCTAAGAGCACTAGGGTGCAGGACACAGAGTGACAAAGGACATGCGCTAAAACTTAGAAAAAATGTAAAAACCCATCCTCACGGATAAAACGTAAAACTAAATCAGCCTATGAGGAGCTGTCAGCTAAAATTAACTGCAACGAGTCTGGTAACCGAAGATTTTGTCGTAGGGCAGCCAAAGTACGTAAGCGCAACTGTTAATCGGGCGCCGCACCGAAACTGAAGGGAGTCTTTACGGTGCAGGATATAGACATGGGTGACCCAAACGTGGCCAACACAGAACCGGCAGAGAACCGTAGAGTCCCTGCGAGAGGCGCGCATGGAAGACTTCCACACATTTGTTATCTCCTTAACGACACGCGGTTCGTTGTGCGCACTGCCACGCCATTTCATCTCCCAAAGCGGAAAAACTTGGAGGCGTAATAAGCAACGCAGGTCAGTTACAGGAACGCCGATCTCTATTAAGTGGTTTCCGTGTAGCCCGTTGGGCCAGCCTGTCAGCAAGTTCACTGCCTGGGATACCGACGTGTCCCACGGTCCAGACAAACACCACTGAACGACTGGACTTCTGGATGGTCGCTACCAAAGGATGGCGAGGGTAGCATTGGTCGGTAGCTTGGAGGTTGCTCTAGGAGTCCGTACAGAGAAGAAACGACTCGCTAGAGCATAAGCGGACGTACTGAAGAGCACGAGATATGGTCACCAGCTGTGAAGTGAAAACACTGCGGCCACCTGGCAAGTAATGCTGTTGAAGATGCCCTCTGTGAACATAGGCGAAGCCAACGTGACCATCAGTCGTCGAGCCATCGGTGTAAACCACTTTAGAGTCCCAGGAAACTTCAAGACTCGAAATGACAGCGGTGAGCCACGCGGTTAACAGAGTCCTTCGGGCAATACGAAAGGTCCAGACGAAGCCGCGGCCTAGGTATACACCATGGAGGTGTGTGCAGATGGACCCAGAGGGGAGGTGGTAAAGGAAAGGACTCTAGTTCAGACAGGAGAGATCGGGTGAGAACTGTGTCAGTAAGCCCTCAGCTGGACTGCCGATGCGGAAGATAAACTGTCGTGCGTGGGAAAAGGAGAAGGTAAATCAGATTCTTGGGAGATCTACGATTGTGTGCAGCGTAACTGGCGAGCAGTTGTGCACACGTAACCTTCAATTGAGGGTCTCTGGCCTCCACCAGGACGCTGGTGACCAGACTCGTCCTAAAAGCTCCCACCGCTAGTCGAACGCCCCAGTTGTGCACAGGGGCGAGTAAACGCAACGCTGGGGGCGTCGCCGAACTATTAGGCTGAATTGAACAAGGGATCTTTAGGGCTGCAGCAGCATAGAGCGATTCTGCACCACAGTTGGTGTTTCTCAGGCAGCGGAGGGCATTGAGGTGGTGCTAGGACTTCCTCTTAAGCTGACAAAGGTGAGGAAGCCAAGTCAATTGGGCATCGAAAACCAGTCCTAAGAACCGACATGTTTCCACTACAGTGAGTGGATCGTCAGTAAGGTGAAGTTCCGATTCCGGGTGAACGGTACGACACCGACAGAAGAGCATGACATACGACTTCACGGTTAAAACTGGAGGTTGTGGGCTAGGGCCCATGACTGCGCCTTATCGGTTGCTCTATGAAGGCACCGCTCAGCAACACCAGTACTGGAAGAGCAGTATGAAATACAGAAGTCGTCTGCATACAGAGGAGGTGAGACGGATAGCCGTGCAGCTGCTACTAGAGCGTTAATGGCGGGCCCTGGAGACACCACTCATATAATGTGTCAAGGATATGATGTCGCCAGGTCGTGTTGTAAGCTTTTAGTAAATCAGAAAAAGACGGAAACCAGTTGCTGGAGCCTGGAAAAGGCTGTTCGGATGGCAGACTCGAGGGACACAAGATCATCAGTGGTAGAGCGTCGCTGGCGACCATCCTGGCATCGAGCCAGTAGGCTACGTGACTCCAGGACCCAACACCACCGCCAGCTCAACATACAATCTAGCACCTTACAAAGAATGTTGGTGAGGCTGATGGTCTGATACCTATTGACGTCAAGCGGGTTTTTTTACCGGGTTTGAGCACTGGAACGATGGTGCTCTCTCTCCATTGCGATGGAAAGATGTCATCGCACCAGATCTGGTTGAAGATCACGAGGTGTTATAGGTTCACTGTGGCGTGTAGTGAACTGGAGGACCTTCCTTTCCATCCGCCGTTTGCCGTTTGAGGGTGCGAAACATTGGGGTGGGGGTGGGGGTGGGGGGTTGAATTCCCAGAGGCTCGAGTAGAATACTCAGCAATGTGCTCTGAAATCGCGTTTGCGTCGGCAGATCACATGCCATCGATGGTAACGCCATTGACACCTGTTGTGGTCTGGTACCCAGAGACACGTCTGATATTCGTCCAGACGTGGGAAGGTAATGAATGGCACCGACTGATTGAGACGTATGTCTCCCAATACTCTCCGTCCTATTATAAGCTGACGAATGTGGGCATGGAGCCGTTTGAAAGCTCTTAGATGCTTCAGGGACGGGTGACGCTTATGTCGCTGCAGAGCACGCCTACGCTCTTTAATGGCCTTAGCAGTTTCCGGAGACTACCAAGGTACTGTCTTTCGCTGGCGCACCCTAAGGAAAAAGGGATCGCGTTTTACGCCGCAGAAACCATCGTCCTGATGACTCGCTCAACCACCACATCATTGTTACCGTGTGGAAGAGATTCAACAGTGACGGCAGAGGTGAAAGCTCTCCAGTCTGCCTCGCTTAAACCCCATCTTGGTAGGCGTCTGTGGGCATCACGGCTAGGGAGTGACAAGAAGATAGGGAAGTGGTCACTACCACACAAGTCATCGTGGGCTCTCCAATGGACAGATGGGGGAAGTCCTGAGCTGTAAAGTGATAGATCAATAGCCAAGTAAGTACCATGAGCCACATTGAGGTGTGTGACGGCCCCAGTATTTAGAAGTCGAGTTGGGACAGTAAAGTTTAGACAACTCTACATCGTCTAGTAAGTATGGTGCCACCACACAAGGTGTTAAAATCTCCTGGAAGTTGGAAAGGTTTACAGAGTTGATGAATGGTGAAGTCAATACGTTCAGGGGTACTGCACTATCTGGAAGAAGATATGTGTTGTAGAAGGTTACTTCGTGTTTCGTTCTTCTCCTGCCAACCCTAGCTTCCAGAGGAGTTAGAAGGGGCGCAGGTTCACTACATACTGAGGTCAGGACATGAACGCAAACTTCACCTAACACTCTCTTATATTTGCTAGGGTTCTTGTAATAACCCCAATAGCCACATTGCCACATTGCCAGAAACCAGGTTTATTGGAGGGCAATGCAGAAAGCAGGTCTAAGGCTTAACAGATGTAGTAGCTCAGCCAGGTGATGGAAAAAAACCGCCGCAGTTCCACTGGAGGATGACGTCATCGTGGGGCTGTGAAGGCACGAAATGATAAAGGAGACAGTATATGCCTCAGCATCACTCGCTGCCATCGACATAGTACCTGATTAGTCTATGCTCATTGTGTCTGAGGGTCCAGTGAAATTCGGGTCCTCAGTGGACACCAGAATCTCCACCTCATTCTCTGACACACAGCTTGTAGGTAGCAGGTGCCACCGCAAAGTCCTGGTTCTTGGGGGTCTTCTTTTTAGATTTTTATAGCTGTTCCTAGGTTTTCTCTGACTGGGAGGGCTTCTATGAGTCAGTCTCTGGAACTGCGGAGGATCTTGAAGCCCTATGACCAGCCGCTGTTCGGAGCTTCAGCAACTGGTGGCTTCTTTCCCACTGGTAGAAACCAGGGAAAGGGGGCCCCTTCCTAGCGGAGCATGAGGAATAGGAGTGCCCCCCATCAACAAGGGTCCAATGTAATTTTGCAGCCCTGAGGGCCAACTGACAATTGTGGAACGGATTGGGCTGCAATAGTAGTTGTTGCAGTGAGATAAGATGATGCCATGTGCATGGGATGGAGACTTTCAAATTTCCTCTTAGCCTCAGAGTAGGTCAGTCAGTCCAGGGCCATGTATTCCATAATTTTCCATTCTTTCTGGAGAATCTTGCAGCCCAGTGAGCAAGGGGAATGTTGTTCACAGCAGTTGACACAGATGGGAGGCAGGGCACGTGAAATATTGAGACGTGATAGATGTCCACAATCGCAACAAATGACGCTGGAAATACAGTGGGAAGACATATGCCCAAACTCCCAGCACGTAAAGCACTGCATTGGGGGAGGGATGTATGGCTTGATACCATACTAGTTACTGTATCACCCTCAAACTCCAAGATTAAGGCACAGATGGACACCTGAATATCCTTTGGACCAATATGTATAAGGTGGAAGAAATGAAAACCTCATCTCTCTAAGTTGGTGCACTTCTTGTCATCAGACTGCAAAAGAAGATCCCTGTGAAATATAGTATCCTGGACCATATGTAAGCTCTTACAGGGCATGATGGAAACAGAAACATCCCTCAGCTTCTCACAAAGGAGTAGTGCCCATGACTGGGCAGAGAATGCTGTTTTCATCAAGACTGACCCAGATCACATTTTGGACGATCCCTCCCCTCACTGAACTTGTCCTCTGAATGCTCCGCAAAAAACTGAGGCTTCATTGACATGAAAGATTTCCCATCAGCTCTCGTATCAGTACATACGTGGTACCAGGTCGAATAAGATCCGCTGCCATCCTTAGCCTGGCGCTCCACCCATGGTGTGGTCAGCGAGGGGAACGATTTGCGGTTATACTTCTTTGCATTAAAATGAGCCCTTGAGCGCTTAGAGACTGCTGGTATTTGACCACCAGCATGTGATGACGTAGTAAGCTTCAAGGCGTGCCACCTGACAGGATGGACATTGCTGGAAGTCCCGATGCCCCAGGTCCCCTGGGCATACGTGGAGAGTTAAGGGCACAGGCATCAGAAGAACGATACCTGTGTAGTCAGGGGGCTACAACCAACACGTACATGGCGACCCTCCCACAACAGACTGGCTACCGGGCTAGATATGAGGTGTAAGTCCATTGTCATCGTCGGCGCAGAAAACCACACTGCATAGTAGATTGAGAAAAACGCAACTAGGAAGGTTTCCTCGCGAAAGAGATGGAGAATGAGCAGAACTGCAAAGCCTTGATGAGAAAGAATGGTGAAGGAGTCAGTGCACGATGGACACGATGCACCATGTAAGGCGCCCTTCCCCATATGGCTAGCTCTTCGGTAAAATTTGGAAAAATAGAGGTCAAACGCTACAGGGGACCATCACCTAAAGCCCAAAAGGTGTGAAACTCCTTTTAGTTGGCTCTTACGACTGGCAGCAATACCTCGTGCCTATTCTAACCCCCGGATCGAAAAAGGGACTTTATCATAAGAACTAGAGATATATGGACAAAATACTTACTGATAGACATCTTCATCAGTTCAGATCGGTGTTGCTGGCAGTGTTTCACACAGGAAAAAGTACAATCGACAAATAGCCGCGCTCACGCAATGGAAACCTAAAACTTACATGAGGGATAAAGGTGTTCGAGTGCCCCTACACAGAACATGATGATGTGGCATAGCTCCACTGGTCTGTTTCTATTAAGCACCGCAATCCTCAGTTAATTGTTTAGTGTGTATGCAAATTAGAATGTCCCAGCGCAGCCGGAGCAGAGAAGATTTGGGGTGGAAGGGGCGTGGAGGGGGGGGCGGGGGAGGGCAACGGGTGGGGAGTGACATGATGATTTCACGACCTTGTTGCATTTCTCCAGAGACGAAGAGGTCAGAATTAAAGGAATGATGATACTGGTGTCACCGATTCCAGGAATGCTGATATTTCTGTCAGCAAAGTAGTACCAGCAGAATTGCCAGCACACTGAATGATGGAGTCACCATTTCCTCTAACGCTGACGCCTAAAAGTGCTTGCATTAGTGATTTGGAGCAGAAGATACACTGTTCCCCTACTTGCTAGGAAATACCCCTTAAAATGCTGAAGGGGGCAGGGGTAAAACACAGAGAACGAAAATTTCTGTACAACTAGTGGAGAAACTAGACTGTAGTAGTAAAAGGGCAGGGATTAAAAGATGAGAGAAAATTCAAGTAGGGTTGATGCCTCTCCCTGGAGTTAGTTAACACATAGAGAAGGCAGCAAAGGAAAGCAAAAATAAACCTGCAAAAGGAATTAAACATCAGGAAGAAGAAATAAAACTTTTATGTTTTCCAATGTACTTGAGCTTTGCGCACGCTCATAGCATACCGATAACTTTGCTTACACGCCGCCGCTCACATTGCGGCCTGTATGCTGTATGGCTGCTATAAAATATCGATATATTGCTTTTTCCTTAAAAATTATCGATACATATAGGTCATTCCTTCATCGATATGTCGATATCATCATGGCAATACCAGGGACTGATACTTCTATTTTATATTATTTTTTCGCAATTTTTGGCAAACATTTGCAATTGTTCTTTTGAAGTTGTAGTGAAACGTAACTTTAGTTTCAATGTCTGAAGGGGTTGCTACTCTTTTAGCTTTCGTCACAATCACTCCTTCTCTTTCAATGTTTGAAACAAGTATAGATGGCACAAAGGAGTCGATTGCACTGCGGGGATGGCGATGTGAATCGAATAACAAGATATCCGATGTGAAGAAATAGACATAGCACACCAGTTCCGATAAAATACTACACTGTTGGCCATTAAAGTTGCTACAACACGAAGATGACGTGCTACAAATGCGAAATTTAACCGACAGGAAGAAGATGCTGTGTTATTCAAATAATCAGCTTTTCAGAGCATTCACACAAGGTTGGCGCCGGTGGCGACACCTAGAACGTACTGACATAAGGAATGTTTCCAACCGATTTCTCATATCCAAACAGCAGGTGACCGGGGTTGCCTGGTGAAACGTTGTTGTGATGCCTCGTGTAAGGAGGAGAAGTGCGTACCATCACGTTTCCGACTTTGATAAAGGTCAGATTGTAGCCTATCGCTATTGCGGTTTATCGTATCGCAACACTGCTGCTCCCGTTGGTCGAGATCCAATGACTGTTAGCAGAATATGGAATCGGTGGGTTCAGGAGGGTAATACGGAATGCCGTGCTGGATCACAACGGCCTCGTATCATTAGCAGTCGAGATAACAGGCATCTTATCCGCATGGCTGTAATGGATCGCGCAGCCACGTCTGCATCCCTGAATCAACAGATGGGGACGTTTACCACACGACAACCATCTGAATGAACAGTTCGACGACATTTGCAGCAACATGAACTATCAGCTCGGAAACAGGACTGCCGTTACCCTTGACGCTGCATCACGAACAAGAGGGACTGCGATGGTGTACTGAACGACTAACCTGGCTGCACGAATGGTAAACGTCATTTTTTCGGATAAATCCAGGTTCAGTTTACAGCATCATGATGGTCGAATCCGTCTTTGGCGACATCGCGGTGAAAGATCATTGGAATCGTGTGTTAGTCATCGCCATACTGGCGTATCACCCGGCATGATGGTATGTGGTGCCATTGGTTTCACGTCTCCGTCACCTCTTGTTCGCATTGACGGCACTTTGAACAGTGGACGTTACATTTCAGGTGTGTCACGACCCGTGGCACTACCTTTCATTCGATCCCTGCGAAACCCTACATTTCAGCAGGATAATGCACGGCCGCATGTTGCAGGTCCTGAATGGGCCTTTCTGGATACAGAAAATGTCTGACTGCTGCCCTGGCCAGCACATTCTCCAGATCTCTGACCAATTGCAAACGTCTGATCAATGGTGGCCGAGCAACTGGCTCGTTACAATACGCCAGTCACTGCTCTTGATGAACTGTGGTATCGTGTGTAAGCTGCATGGTCAGCTGTAACTCTAGACGCCACCCATGCTCCGTTTGACTAAATGCCCAGGTGTATCAAGGCCGTTATTGCGGCCAGTGGTGGTTGTTCTAGGTACAGATTTCTCAGGATCTATGCACGAAAATTGCGTGAAAATTTAATCACAGGTCAGTCCTAGTATAATATATTTGTCCAATGAATACCCGTTTATCATCTGCATTTCTTCTTGGTGCAGCATTTTTAATGTTCAGTAGTGTATTTGTGGCGCATCTAGTGTGCTATTTCTTCATATCGGCGTTCTTCAAGTACAGCTGCTGAAACTGATGAACAAATATCTAAATGACAAGACTGGTCTTCGAGGGGGCGGAGAGGTGCGAGTTGAAATGCTGCCGTCATCGGCGCTCGGCGCTACCAACAGGATCTGCAACGTCTAACTTCACCACGCAGTTTTAAAACTACAACTATTAGTTCGTTGTCGTTTGCAGTAATGAAAAAACAGGAAAGTCGACATGAAGTATTCCAGACAAATCCCACATGTGACGAAAACGACTGACGGACCCATGGGACGCCTTTTATTGTGCCACCTACATGTAGTTACAACTGTTAGGAAAGTTGTTATCACCAAGCACGAACGTGCATGGTTTTCTTTTCAGTTCTTGTTTAAAGGGGGATACCTAGGTTGATAGATTGTTGATGTACAGAATAAATATATACTTGAATATACAGCTTTAAAACTGGCAGTATAATTGCAACGTGCAACCGACTAATTTTTGTGTACGTCAATATCTGTTCCGTCTATATATCGATATGTGCTTTCGATAATTCTAGGCCCGAAATTATACCTTTCCTAAACATCGATACATCGGATTCCCGATATTTTTAAAAATATCAACAGTCCCAGAATGCAGGAAATTGCTTGTCTCGGAAGGCGTCACTCTTGATTCCTGCATGAGCTCGCTAACCGTGGAGCCTTACTCCCTGCGCTTGTTTGGCGGATGTTTCTTTCGAAGATCGTGCCTGCGCCTGCTGGAGAGTCGCCGATTCACTCTGCTTGTGCGATACCTGACAATACTATACAGTTCGACCGTAAATCTTCCCTAGAGCGCTGATTGGTGGACGTTGCCACATAAAGCGACCTTAGTTCTCTAGTGCCTGACGCAGGAATAACAGTGTACACAATTTGTTCTGTGCGGTAAAATTTCCGTCGCGGTTTCTGTGCTTTGCTGCTCAATTTTGTTTGATGTTCTCACAACAAGATGATCTGGCTTATACTGCTGCCCGTTGGCCGAAGTCCTTAACGTAAATCAGCATCGCGACAATAAGGACGTCCACGAGTTAATTTTTTTTTCATTTATTATAGAGCTTCCGTTTTAATACGTTCTGTTTACGAGGACCTGCTCTAGAAAGATTTGCTTTTATCTGCACTATTGGTGTGTTTTTTCTAGGTTTACATTCATTTCAACTTTAAACTTTTTGCTTTTAATTAATGTTTTTTCTTGGATATCTTTTGGTATTTATTGTTATTTCTTAGTTATTAATTTTTATTTACTGTTATTTTCTTAGTTATTGTGTCTTTATCTTGATCTAGAAAGGTCTATATTTACCTGCACTTGTGGTGCCTCTATTTTCTCTGTTTAGGGCCTTTTTTTATCCTCAGTTAACCTTCACCTACAAAGGTTTGTCGTTACCTGCAACACTGAAACGTGTAGTTTCTAGGTACAGGTAAGCTCTAAATTGTTTTCATAGCGAGAAAATGTTGAAATGCCCATGTATGCGTTGGACGTCATATTGTAACATAAATCGTACTCTGGTAACCTCGTGGGTCACACTTTTTTGCCAGTAATGATTGGTGGCCCGTGTGCCATTTGGCATTTACATGTCATGTCAGGTGATGTATTAATGGAGATCACTTACCGAAAAGCAGAAGCGTTGAGTTGTCTAGAGGCACACACACAAGAAAGAAAACTTGCTACCTTTCGAAGTTATTCTTTGATGAGCTAGACTAAGGTACCACAAACCTTTATCACTTCATGGATCCAGCCCACCTGGCACCATGTAGAAGCGTAGGGGAGTGGCCGTTTGTGTATGTATGTATGTGTGTGTGTGTGTGTGTGTGTGTGTGTGTGTGTATGTGTGTATTTTACCCCAGTTCACAAAATTATGGCGCAATTGTCGGTCGGCCTCTTCAAGGAGCGATTTCCAAATCACCGTTTCATTCAAACTTCCAAATCATGTTCTTCAATCCCGGTGCGAGATGAGGACGTCTTCGTGCCTTTTAATTTATCCATGCTCGCGAAATGCAACAGCGCTATTCGTGTTGTTTTCATCAAACAACTATACAAGTGATATTCTACTCGTCTAGACCAACCCATATTGACTGCCTCCAGCTGTAAAGATCACTGTCGCTTTTGTTTCAAAATTACATAACCGTTCCAGTATTGGCCCCTAACGGTATGTTATGACGCTTACACTACTAACAAAGCAAATCCAACGGCGCATAGTCTGAAGATCTTTGCCACAATTTTGAATACCCACACCGGAAATAGTACGTACACTGAGGTGTCATTCAGTAGCAATATGTAAATATACAGATGGCGGTATTATCACGTACACGAGCTATCAAAACGCTGTGCATTAACGGAGTAGTCATTAGCACTCTTAACTTCCAAGTGAAAAAGTTTCCGAAGTGATTATGGCCGCACGGCGGGAATTAACAGACTTTGAATGCGGAATGACAGTTGTAGCTGAACGCGTGAAACGTTCTGTTTCGCAAATCGCTAGGGAATTCAGTATTCCGAGACCCACAGTGTCAGGAGTGTGTCGAGGATAGCAAATTTCAGGTATTGCCAGTCACCACGGACAACGCAATGGCCGACAGACATCACTTAACGACGTTTGCGTAGAATTTTCAATGCTAACATAGAAGCATCAATTGGTGAAATACCTACAGAAATTAACGTGGGACGCAGGACGAACGTATCTGTTAGGACAGTGCAGCGAAATTTTGCGTTAATCGGCTGTGACAGCAGACAACCGACGCGCATCGGTCACGACCCAAAAACTAGTGGTCTGATCAGATGAGTCCGCATTTCAGCCACTAAGAGCTGATGGCAGGGTTTGCATTTTGCGCAAACCATACGAAGCCATGGACTAAAGTTTTAAATAAGGAATTGTGCATAGTGGTGGTGGCTGCATAATGGTATGGGCTGTGTTTACACGGAGTTGACTGGGGCGTCTGGTCCAACTCAGCCGATCATTGACTGAAAATCCAGTTACTTGATCATTTGCACCCAAACATGGACTACATGTTGCCAAACAACGATGGAATTTTTGTAAATGACGATGGGCCATGTTGCCGGGGCACAATTTTTCGAGATGGGTTTGAAGAATATTCTGGGAAAATCGAGCACATGATTAGGTCATCGAAATCTCGCGACAAGACCACCATCGAACATTTATGGGACACAATCGAGATGCCGGTTGGTGCTCAAAATCCTACACTTGGAGCAATTATGGACGGCTATAAACGTATTATTGCACATCTATGCAGGGGACTTCCAACGACTTGATTTCACGCTAGATCGGGCTGCTGTACTATGCCAGGGAAAAGGTGGTCCGACCCTATATTGGGAAGTACCCCATGGCATTTGCCACCCGATTCTATTGGTTCAGAAATTTTTTTGCGCAGTGAGGCTTCTGTACTTTATAAACTAATGGGCCTTATGCAGCTTGGCGTAAGTTATTAATCATGGACGTACGATTTATGGCAAATTAAGGGCAGGCTTTAAGTATCTTTTATGGTCGTTGCGGTACTTTAAAATTCATTCGTGGTTTTTTAGTTCTGGAAACTAAGTGAAGTAATTAGAAATTTTCCAGGAATCGCATTTGAATCTATAAGGGCGATCGAAACGTTTCCGGTTGAAATGCAAAGCAGAGTGACTCCGATGCGGGTGTGTTCATGAATTTTTAGACAGGGGATGAGTGTGGAATTCGCGTCTTTATGACGTGCGTGCTGTAAATATGGAAGCGTAAACTATTTCCACATTATTACCAAATGCGTACAAGCATGACCTACATGCTGTTATTCTGCTTCTTGCTGCCGAAAGACGTACACCGATAGACGTCCATTGGAGAAAGAAGAACGTGTATGGGGCAGCATATGTGTCGAAGGCCACTGTTATGGAATTGTGTGCCAAGTACCCTGCCGGCCGCGATTCGGCACAAGACGCTTGTCGGTCTAGGAGGCCAGCCTGGTGTATTACGGACAACAACAATCGAGCGATTAATAGCGCTATTAAGGCGGACCGACGCATGACCACTCGCGCGTAAGGAAAGAATCTAGACGTCAGCTTTGATAACGTGGAATACATTATCTGGCAGGATTTACGAATCCGTGAGGTCTGCGGCCACTGGATATGTCTAGCGTTGAATGCCGAACATCAAGCAAACCGGATGGCTGTTTGTTCGACACGTTTCAGTGTTGAAGGGAACGGGTTCCTTGAGCGCATTGTTGCGGGCGACGAAAGATGAGGCCGCCACTGGGATCAATTCCGAATGAGTCGACAATGCAATGGTGGCATCAATCGTTCCCTCCTCTCGAGAAGTTCAAGAATAGCAATCTGCAGGAAAAACGATGCTTACCCTTGATTAATTACTTATTGATTTCTAGGTACCTGCTGTCTCCATCGTTGGGGAATTCTGGAGAAATTAGATGGTCATCAATCTTCTGACTGGTTTGAGCGGTCCCCGACACGAATTCCTCTAGTGTGCCAAACTCTTCATCTCAGAGTACCACTTGCAACCAACATCCTCAGTTACGCTCCAGGAAATGGAAAAAAGAACACATTGACACCGGTGTGTCAGACCCACCATAATTGCTCCGGACACTGCGAGAGGGCTGTACAAGCAATGATCACACGCACGGCACAGCGGACACACCAGGAACCGCGGTGTTTGCTGTCGAATGGCGCTAGCTGCGCAGCATTTGTGCACCGCCGCCGTCAGTGTCAGCCAGTTTGCCGTGGCATACGGAGCTCCATCGCAGTCTTTACACGGGTAGCATGCCGCGACAGCGTGGACGTGAACCGTATGTGCAGTTGACGGACTTTGAGCGAGGGCGGGTGACCGTACCGCCGAATTGCTCAACACGTGGGGCGTGAGGTCTCCACAGTCTATCGAGGTTGTCGCCAGTGGTCGGCGGAAGGTGCACGTGCCCGTCGACCTGGGACCGGACCGCAGCGACGCACGGATGCACGCCAAGACCGTAGGATCCTACGCACTGCCGTAGGAGACCGCACCGCCACTTCCCAGCAAATTAGGGACACTGTTGCTCCTGGGGTATCGGCGAGGACCATTCGCAACCGTCTCCATGAGGCTGGGCTACGGTCCCGCACACCGTTAGGCCGTCTTCCGCTCACGCCCCAACATCGTGCAGCCCGCCTCTAGTGGTGTCGCGACAGGCGTGAATGGAGGGACGAATGGAGACGTGTCGTCTTCAGCGATGAGAGTCGCTTCTGCCTTGGTGCCAATGATTGTCGTATGCGTGTTTGGCGCCGTGCAGGTGAGCGCCACAATCAGGACTGCATACGACCGAGGCACAGAGGGCCAACACCCGGCATCATGGTGTGGGGAGCGATCTCCTACACTGGCCGTACACCTCTGGTGATCGTCGAGGGGACACTGAATAGTGCACGGTACATCCAAACCGTCATCGAACCCATCGTTCTACCATTCCTAGACCGGCAAGGGAACTTGCTGTTCCAACAGGACAATGCACGTCCGCATGTATCCCGTGCCACCCAACGTGCTCTAGAAGGTGTAAGTCAACTACCCTGGCCAGCAAGATCTCCGGATCTGTCCCCCATTGAGCATGTTTGGGACTGGATGAAGCGTCGTCTCACGCGGTCTGCACGTCCAGCACGAACGCTGGTGCAACTGAGGCGCCAGGTGGAAATGGCATGGGAAGCCGTTCCACAGGACTACCAGGACTACATCCAGCATCTCTACGATCGTCTCCATGGGAGAATAGCGGCCTGTATTGCTGCGAAAGGTGGTTATACACTGTAATAGTGCCGACATTCTGCATGCTCTGTTGCCTGTGTCTATGTGCCTGTGGTTCTGTCAGTGTGATCATGTGATGTATCTGACCCCAGTAATGTGTCAATAAAGTTTCCCCTTCCTGGGACAATGAATTCACGGTGTTCTTATTTCAATTTCCAGGAGTGTATATGCTGGTAGTTTTCCAATGTCTGGCTTTCTGTACAACATATATCCACACCCTGTAGTACCATCGAAGTTATTCTCTGATCTTCTACCATCTGGTCAGTCCTTCTAGTGAATTTTTTCCATATATTCCTTTCATCGCCCATTCTGCTGAGAAACACTACATTTCTTACCTTACAACCCTACCTAATTCCCAACTTTCTTTTGCAGCACCACATCTCAAATGCTTCGAGGCTATTCTTTTTTTTTGTATTTCCAACGTCCAAGTTCCACTACCATACAATGCTGAGCTGCAAACGTACATTTTCAGAAATTTCTGCCATGTTTCATACTAGTCCACTTCTCTTGGTCGGGAATGCCCTTTTTGCCAGTGCAAGTACTTCTCTTTATGTCCTTCTTGTTCCGTCAGTGATGGATTATTTTGTTTCTGAGGTAGCAGAATTCATAACTTCATCTACTTTGTCGTCACCACGTCTGGTATTTAGTTTCTCACTGTCCTCATTTCTGCTACTTCTATTTACTTTCGCCTTTCTTCCATTTGCTCTCGTATTTTGTTCTTATTACAGTGTACATGGTGACAATATTGAACTATATGAAAAAAAAGTAAATTAGATACAAACTACGGCAAGCGCTCACTTTATTCAACATGTCACTACAGATATTCGGATGTAGGTCATGACATGTTCGATATGCCTGCCATCATTGGCGATGGTGTGGCGCAGACGAACAGCGATATTCTACATGACCTGCTGAAGTGCCGGAGCATCGATGTTGTCGGCCGAGACGCGCACCGAGCCTGTGCGGCCCGCCCTGGACCGCAACCTCCATCACCGGGAGAGTCTCGACTCGCGCTGCCCGGTCAGCCGGTCGAGCTGCACTGATGTCAGCCAAAATCTGAGTCCGGCTCGCGCAGATCGGCTCCTAGTCAAATCGCGCCTGCCAGGCACTACACTGCTGCGGACTCGAAACTAAAACTCTAAGGCCCATTTTGAAGCAGTTCTTTATTTCGCACACTATTTACCTACGGTACTTCCCCTCCAGTCCTGTATTAAAGTAACAGATCGTTGTAACATCAGTGACAAGTTACTTACCTATAGATCCATCGTTGCCTCTGATTGCTAAATCAACTAATTGTTACGTCCATGTGAGAAACCTCTGTACCTTACCATGCACTCAACAACAGTTAATTTTATTAATGATTATTCTACTAACTAGCGAATTTTCGTAATACTGACCAAGGTATTTAAAAGTTTTTATTTACTGATAACGATATAAGATGGTTGTATCACGGTAGAACTGTTCTCATATTGTATGACGTTTTCTCACCAGGTACACCCTTCCCTAGGTTAAGTCTGGCATCCGATTCTGGCCGATTTGACAGACATTTTGTTAAAAGTCAACAGTTTAAATTTATTACTTCAGGGACGATCCACAATCCTCTGTTATGTGCAAGACTGTACAGAATCGTTCATTAAAAGTCTTATAGTTTGGGAACTCTGTCTAAATTCCAATCAAATTGAGTTCTTAAATACCCTTCACGATCTCCTAGTAGAAATTCATCTTACTTCGGACGAAAATGTCAAGAATACAACTCAAGAACGCTTGAAGGGGTTTGGAAAAATTTGAAAGACTATTTACTCGCACTACCCAGTAATAACAACTGGATTCGCAATCATTTGGAAAAGACCATAATTTTTGAATATACATGTTTAAATTCAATCGAGCAGCTACTGGAAACTTAGAGTGACTAAACTACAGAAAATAAGTCTGTCACCTTTAAGTTTCTGGTTGAGCTTAGAGACAGAGTTTCCATTGCTATCAAATAAACTGTAACAAGTTTATTACCGGTCTCGTTCACATATATGTGCGAAAAGGCCTTTCTCCCTTACACGTACAAAGAAAATAAATCCAGAAGAAAAACATCACAGCGAAAGTAATTTGAGACTGTCCTTACCTTCTGTGGTTCCTGACTTCAAAGCTATGTCACATGCAAAGCAGGCGGATTCTTCTCAATGAATTCCGACAAAGGGATGAGCCAGTTAATTCCACAATGAAAACTTTTAGATTAACAGAAAAAATTAAATACTTCAATATTGCATACTAGAACTACACATTGTGCGAAACCTTCACCAGCTCTTTCGATGTGGTACAGCTGAAATATAATGCATTATAAAAGAATTAAGGCCATTGAACCATGCCTTGAATTCAATTACTTCCATGTTACAGTGCATATTTTTTGTCTTGCATCAATTTTTTACATAACGCATTATTTTTCTTTATAAAGATCTAGAACGCCCTTTTCTAGCATATCAAACATTCACGACTCTCAAAGGAGAATAGACTATTCGGAAAGCACTTGCGCACGTGCGTGGCCAGTCATTCATACCTCCTCAGTGCTGCCAGTTTCCCTGTTGCATCGAGCCCTGTTGACACCCGGGCTCCTCCGGGAACCAGAACGAGCCGCGGGCCTCGACGGCGCATGGCGGCTCGCTCACTCCACTGTCGGTACAGTTGAGCTCGGCTAACCGCGGTGCTGGGAACAGAACGGATCGGTCGGCCGCAACCAAGCTCAGGCGCGTAAATAGGGCGCTATGCACGGCTCTGGCTGTCGATGCCCTCTTGAACGGCTGTTTTCAGCTTGAGAGAGGAGAAGCTAGTCTCATACCTCTTTTTCGCACGCGGAAAATGATTAAACAATGTATTACAGTCTGACGCACCTTGAGCGAGACTCCAGAACGTTGATGACCTGAGCAGATGTTGATGGAGCCTGGCAGGGTGCTAAAAGCGTAAGGTATTTTTATGATTCTTAACTCTTAGAAATGGCTTGTTGGGAGTTGAAAGCAATTGGTGGTGAGCCCATCGCTTAGTAAATCTTGCCAGACAGGTTCACAGCCATAAAGGGCAGAAAGAGCAGCCCCTCATCATGCCAGGGTTCCAGCAGAACAATGTTGCGATACCTGCCACAGCGCCAGCAGAAGCCTGTGCAGAGGCGACAGTCCAAAGGAACGTGACTGCACAGCAGAGCCTTAAGCTGGGCATTGTGTGCAGAGCCAAGTGTGATAAAAATTCACATGTTTTTGTATTCACTGATGTTGCAAGAAGGGCAGTGATCACTACATCCGGCTGCCCCTGTTATATAAGGAAACTCTGGTATCTGAGTGTGCTCCCTGCCGCCGTTGGATAAGCAGTTGCCAGCAGCAAGTCGTATGCTCCTAGCTGACTTATTTTATTACACAGATTAATTCTTAATTTCCTTGCCTGTTGTTGGGTACTTGCATTGTTTAATTCTTACCTAAATTGCGTGTGAGTTTCGTATAGGAGGTGTAATTTCGAGTTTTAGTTACTGTAATCGTAAAATCAGGCAGATTGCAGCGCAGTGATTAGGTATTTGTAGAGGTTAGTTCATACATTCTTTGTGTGTTTCGATTGTGTTATCTAGGCACGGACTCGTGTTTCAGTAACATTTGTTCAACATCGATTAGAATGGACAGGGACTGTGACTGCTGTGTTCTGATGAGGGCTGAGTTGGCATCCCTTTGCTCACAGCTGCAGGCGGCGCTGACTTCGGTTGCGCAATTTGAGGCTGTTGGCAATGGGCACCACTGTGGGGAGCCAGACTTGGGTATCACGGGGATGTCAACCTCGTCCTGTCTGTCCTCACTTCAGCCGGCCGCTGTGGCATGGGGATGTTAACCTCGTCCCGTATGTCCGCAGATCAGTCTGCTGCTGTGGTTGCCCCAGTTGCTGCCCGCAGTGGGGCTGAGCCCTCGCCAATGGTTGATTGGGAGGTCGTTTCAAGGCATGACAGGCAGCGAAAGACGCTCCTGGAGGCTGATCAGAAAGCCTCCCCAGTGTGTCTGACAAACAGGTTTCAGGTACTGTCTCTGGCTGAGACAGATGCAGCTGCCTGCCTTATTTCAGAGGATGATTCTCAGCATTCAAGGTCCAGGCAATCACAGAGGGTGGGCTTATTGGTAGTTAGGAGCTCCAATGTTACGTGCATGATGGGGCCCCTTAGGGATATGGCGGCTAAGGAGGGGAAGAAATCCAGTGTGCACTCCGTGTGCATTCCGGGTGGATTCATTCCTGATATGGAAAGGGTCCTTCCGGATGCCATGAAGAGCACAGGGTGCAGCCAGCTGCAGGTGGTGGCACATGTCACAACTAATGACGTGTGTCGCTTTGGAACTGAGGAAATTCTCTCTCGATTCCAGCTGCTATCTGATTTCGTGAAGGCTGCCGAAGTTCCTTACGAGATGAAGGCAGAGCTCACCATCTGCAGCATCGTTGACAGAACCGACTGCGGACCTTTGGCGCAGAGCCGGGTGGAGGGTCTGAATCAGAGGCTCAGACGATTTTGCGACCGTGTTGGCTGCAGATTCCTTGACTTGCGCCATAGGGTGGTGGGGTCTCGGGTTCTGCTGAATAGGTCAGGAGTTCACTAAACTCAGCTGGCGGCTACACGGGTAGCGGAGGCTGTGTGATGTGCATTGGGCGGTTTTTTAGATTAGAAGACCTCGGGAAAGTACAGGGTGGGCTGCAATCTCAAAGGGTGTAATGCTAATACAGGACGTGCTTGGTCAAGGAACAGTCGGAATTGTAGTTGCCAATTGTTGTAGTTGTGCTGGGAAGGTCCCAGAGCATCAAGCGCTAATAGAAATCTCAGAACCGGAAATCGTTATATGTATGGAAAGCTGGATAAAGCCTGAAATAAGTTCTGCAGAAATGTTTACGAAGTCTCAGACGGTGTTGAGGAAAGATAGATTAGGAAGAATTGGTGGTGGAGTGTTTGTGTCTGTCAGTAGTGGTTTATCTTGTAGTGAAGTCAAGTAGATACTCTGTGCGAATTGACATGGGTGGAGGTTATACTTAACAGCAGAACTAAGTTAATAATTGGCTCCTTCTACCGACCCCCAGACTGCTGAACAGTTCAGAGAAAAGTCGAGACTCGTAACGAATAAATACCCCACTTATTCAGTTATAGTTGGTGGGGACTTGAGCCTTCCCTCGATATGTTTGCAAAAATACTTGTTCAAAACCGGTGGTAGGCAGAAAACATCTTCCAAGATTGTCCTAAATGCTTTTTCCGAAAATTATTTCGAGCAGTTAGTCCACGAACCCACGCGAATTGGCAATCGTTTCGAAAACACACTTGACCTCTTAGCCACAAACAATCCAGAGCTAATAGAGAGCATCATGACATACAGAGATTAGTGATCACAAGGTCGTTGTAGCTATGCTCTATACCGTTTCTTGTAAAACCACCAGAAATAAACGCAGAATAATTTTATTTAAAAAAGCGGATAAAGTGCCACTAGAAGCCTTCCTAAGATACAATCTCCATTCCTTCCGAACTCACTATGCAAATGTAGATGAGATGTGGCTCAAATTCAAAGATGTAGTAGCAACAGCAACTGAGAGATTCACACCTCATAAATCGGTAAGAGATGGAACTGATCCCACATGGTAAACAAAACAGGTCCGAACGCTGTTGCAGAGGAATCGGAAAAAGCATGCGAAGTTAAGAAGAACGCGAAATCCCGACGATTTGCTAAAATTTGCAGACGCGCGAAATTTGGCACGGCCTTTAATGAAAGAGGCCTTTAATAGGTTCCACAACGAAACATTATCTCGTAATTTGGTAGAAAATCCGAAGAAATTCTGGTCGTATGTGAAGTGAACAAGCGGCAAGACGCAGTCAATACCTTCGCTGCGCAGTGCCGATGATACTGTTACCGACGACTGTGCCGCTAAAGTGGAGTTATTGAACGCAGTTTTCCGAAATTACTTTACCAGGGAAGACGAATGGAATATTCCAGAATTTGAAACACGAAAAGCTACTAGCATGAGTTTCTTAGAATTAGTTACCTCAGGGGTTGCGAAGCAACTCAGATCGCGTGATACGGGCAAGTCTTCTGGTCCAGATTGTATACCGATTAAGTTCTGTTCAGATTACGCTGATACAAAAGCTCCCTACTTAGCAATAATATACAACCACTCGCTCACCGGTAGATCTGTACCTACAGATTGGAAAATTGCGCAAGTCGCACCAGTGTTTAAGAAGGGTAATAGGAGTAATCCTTTTAACTACAGACCTATATCATTGACGTCGGTTTCCAGTGGGGTTTTGGAGCATATACTGTATTCAAACATTATGAATCACCTCGAAGGGAACGATCTATTGATACGTTATCAGCATGGTTTCAGGAAACATCGCTCTTGTGCAACGCAGCTAGCTCTTTATTCGCACAAAGTAATGGCCGCTATCGACAGGGGATCTCAAGTTGAATCCGTATTTCTAGATTTCCGGAAAGCTTTTGACACCGTTCCTCACAAGCGACTTCTAATCAAGCTGCGGGCGTATGGGGTATCGTCTCAGTTGTGCGACTGAATTCGTGAATTCCTGTCAGGAAGGTAGCAGATCGTAGTAATAGACAGCAAATCATCGAGTAAAACTGAAGTGATATCAGGTGTTCCCCAGGGAAGCGTCCTGTGACCTCTGCAGTTCCTGATCTACATAAATGACCTGGGTGACAATCTGAGCCGCTCTCTTGGGTTGTTCGCAGATGATGCTGTAATTTACCGTCTAGTAAGGTCATCCGAAGACCAGTATCAGTTGCAAAGCGATTTAGAAAAGATTGCTGTATGTTGTGGCAGGTGGCAGTTGACGCTAAATAACGAAAAGTGTGAGGTGATCCACATGAGTTCCAAAAGAAATCAGTTGGAATTCGATTATTCGATAAATAGTACAGTTCTCAAGGCTATCAATTCAATTAAGTATCTGGGTGTTAAAATTACGAGCAACTTCAGTTGGAAGACCACATAGACAATATTGTGGAGAAGGCGAGCCGAAGGTTGTGTTTCATTGGCTGGACACTTAGAAGATGCAACAACTCTTACTAAAGAGACAGCTTACACTACATTCGTTCGTCCTCTGTTAGAATATTGCTGCGCGGTGTGGGATCCTTACCAGGCGGGATTGACGGAGGACATCGAGAGGGTGCAAAGAAGGGCAGCTCGTTTTGTATTGTCACGTAATAGGGGAGAGAGTGTGGCAGATATGATATGCGAGTTGGGATGGAAGTCATTAAAGCAAAGACGTTTTTCATCGCGGCGAGATTTATTTACGAAATTTCGGTCACCAACTTTCTCTTCCGAATGCGAAAATATTTTGTTGAGCCCAACCTACATAGGTAGGAATGATCATCAAAATAAAGTAAGGGAAATCAGAGCTCGAATAGAAAGGTTTAGGTGTTCGTTTTTCCCGAGCGCTGTACGGGAGTGGAATGGTAGAGAGAGAGTATGATTGTGGTTCGATGAACCCTCTGTCAAGCACTTAAATGTGAATTGCAGAGTAATCATGTAGATGTAGATGTAGATGTAGATGAGAAACGTTTAGAGATGAAATTTTTGTTACACCTCATAGCTACGATTGTTGCTTGTTACTGTGGGAAGAGACACAACTTTGGAGAATATCATCTTTTCGACTGCGCGAAAACATGAAATTACCAGTAATTGGTGGTTCCTTTTCTTTTTGAGAGATGGAGGTTTCTTAACTCTTGCCCTGGTTCGAGATGAGTTTGTGCTGTCGTGTGGGAAGGGAGATATGGCACTTCTAGAGCCTTTGATTGGCTGAAAATGATGTGAAGATGGTATCGATCGTGCACTTTGCAGGAAAACGGAATTTTTTTCTTGGTAGGTGTGAAGCAATCGGATGCAAGACTTTGGTCTGGTAGCACCTCTATAAGTGAGCCAGACTGGTCCTTGGTACGACCAGCGAACGGGCGTGCACACACTGACATCTACCGTGATTTCAGGGATCTGGTAGACAGTAAATTGCGATTCGTCTGCCTGATAGCTAGACCATGAGATTTTTGCATTTCTTTCGTTGCCGCCTCCACGTCTCAACTCTTCCGCCGCCCACATCTCGCCAGCTGCAAGTCACGTCACCGCATGAAGTAAACAGGGTAACGTACTGCCGCTCTGGCATTTCAGGGCGTACAGATCTCAATACGTACTTCCTCTTAGCAGCATCTATGTAGAGAAACTTCAGTAGATTAGATCAATCCAATCTTCTTGCGTTATCCACATTTTTAGGGCCAGAGTACATGACTCACTGATCACCTAGCTAAACTGTCTTTACCAAAAAGACGCCACCCAGTGGAATGTTTAATCATCTGTTGGTTGTTTACGGAATTCAATCTATAACTTGTTTAGTATTATTTATGTCTTGTTTGGTAAAATAAATGTTGTTAGTACACTAAATTCTGCCAACTTTCTCAATCATACATAGTCCTAACAAGTTATCTTTCACGCTTAGCGATGGTTTTGGAGTTATTGCTGTACATCTTGTCTTTAATATAGCCCCACAAAAAGGAGTCGCATGTGTTCATTTCCGGAGAATAGGGTGACCAATCAAGGCTCATGGCAGTGGCATCTGGGTACTCCAGATCCAGATTGCGGTACCCCAGGTGCTCTTCCAAGACATCAAAGACTTTCCTGCTCCATCTTGTGTGAACCACATCTTGTCGAACTCAAGATCGGTTTGGATAATGAGGATGAAATCAACTTCTATAACCTTCACGAACCTCTCGGTAGTCACCGTACCACCAAGGAATGTTGCACCGAGAGACTTCGCGATCGCGAAATGCCGATTCTCAGTCCCCCAAATGCGCCTGTTTTGCTTATTGACGAACCTATCCAAACGATAGTGGGCTTCGTCGCTAAACCAAACCAGACAACGCATATTAATTTCCAAACATGCCTCACGGACTAGCGTTGAACATACTAATGCAAGCCGTTCAGAAGTTACAAAGATTTTATTTCAAACAGATCAATAATTGTCGCCTTGTACATTCCGTGCACCAGATCCTGTAATTCTTCTTCACTTTCGCTGAGGATAGCAATCTCATCATTGAATTCTACCATTGATATCCTTTCATCTTGAATTTTAACTTGAATATTGAACCTTTCTTTTATTTCCATCCCTTCTTTTATTTCTTCGACATACAGATTGAACAGTAGGGACAGAAGGGTTCATCCCTGTTTTACACGCTTTTTAAGCCGAGCACTTCGTACTTGGTCATCCACTCCTATTAAACCCTCTTCTTTCTTGTAGATGATGTATATTACACTTTTCCCCTACACCGTAAACCCTGTTTTTACTAGAATTTCGAACATCTAGCACCATGTATCCATTACGTAAAAATAAAGATTAATTAATATTTTATCACCTAAAGGCAATTCAGGAACACCAACCGTTCTTTAATTTCCTTTGGTGCACACAGTCGTCCTAATCAACTTTATTATTTTATAAGCACGTCATTGGTTTCTATTTCTCGTCTTCTATACAGTTAATGATCTTGCTATCCAGCCATTCTGTCTGTCTAAGATCAGAATTTTTGCCTTTACGTTCCAGTTTGCTCTGCGAGTTGACAACTCGAATCGCTTTGAAATTCATTTGTGATGAAAGGGGTGGAGTGGCAGATTCACCTTTGTTATCCCCACCTACCCAATACGAACTTGAGCGCCTGCTCTAGTGAAGTTATTTGACATCTTTTGACACTGAAAGAGTCGCAGTGAACAACAGTGACCGTAAATTGTTCCACCGACATCTTGTAATTGTGTAAGATAGATGATATTACCGGAGCTGTTTGGAGAGGAAGCTCCAATCCATCGCAAAATGCAAACCCATATGAAAATCAAAAATGTTTTATTTGTAACAGTTACCTACACATTCCATCTACTTCTCTACATACTCGCTCCTCCAACTTAGATATTCGCCGTAGCTTTGTACCAGCTTTCCTACACCTTCATCATAGAAGATAGCCGCCTGTGCTTTCCGCCAATTCTCTACTATCGTCTACAGCTCGTGCCTGTGCGTCTGTTCCAAAATGTTATCTTCATAGCCAGCGGTTCATGTGAGCAGGGGAGTCAGTTATGGGCTATATGGCTGTTGACCAAACACTTCCCATCGAAAACGCTGCAGGAGCTTCATTATTGCCCCTGTAAAGGGCAACTGAGAACTGTCATGAGGAAGGACAGTTCTGTTATGTGGGCTGCATGACATCAGGCGAAATCCCTAACCAGGCCCTCAAATTAGGGGGGAGACACTATTTTCTAGGAGTCCATACACGCCCAGAGTGCGCTCAGAACTGAAAAGAGCGATGTGACACGATCGACGGGCATACTAGAGACACTGCCCTACACATCAGTGCAAGGCTTCGTGGGATTTCCACTGTGGTTTCAATTTCGTGTCCTACCAGACATCACTTTCCGAATAGCCCTCATATTACCGAGTGTAATTATTTCAACCATATGCTGGCACACCACATGTGGCATTAGTCGTTTTATCCGGAGCATAAACAATGAGGAGACAGAAACTATGAGATAGCGATATGCACATACACAAATGGCGGTATTGTCGCTTGGACAAGGTATAAAAGGGCAGTGTGTTGGTGGAGCAGTCCTTTGAACTCAGGTGATTGACGTGAAAAGGTTTCCGAGATATATATGGCCGCATGGCGTTAAAAACAGATTCTGAACGTGTAATGGTAGTTGTAGCTAGACGTATGGGACATCACATTTTGGAAGTCGCTAAGGAATACAATATTCCGAAATCCGTACCGAGAATACCAAATTTCAGATATTACCTCTCATTACAGACAACGCAGTGGCCGACAGCCGTCACAGAATGACCGAGAGCAGTCAGCGTCAGTGCTAACTGACAAGCAACTCTGCGTGAAATGACCGCAGAAATGAATGTGGGATGTACGACTAACGTATCCGTTAGGACAGCGTGGCGAAACTCGGCGTTAATCGGCTGAGCAGCGGAAGACTGCCGCGAGTAAATTTGCTAACAGCACGATATCACTCGCATCGCCTTCCCGGGCTCATGAATGCATTGTTTGGACCCTAGATGAATGGAAAACTATGGCCTGGTCATATGAGCCCAGATTTCAGTTAGTAAGAGATGATGGTAGGGTTAGAGAGTGACGCAGACTCCACGAAGCCATGGACCCAAGTTGTTAACCAGGTTTTAAACATGGCTGCGTGGTCAGCGACCGTGTACAAAGTAAAATTAAACCTATAATAGCCCTCGGTGGCCAAAAATAAGTGTTTCTACATAGGTTTCAGCACTACTATGAGTGCCTTCATCAGAAGTATAACACTCAGATTGGCCTATAACATAAGTACAAAAATTATAGGAAAATATTTTTAAATATAAGTGTAACTGTTGACTAACAGTTCAGAAAAGATACAGTACTTACATGTCACCTATAAAAAAATATCAAGTGGTAATGCGCTGGTCACAAAATTTTAAAAACGAATACCTGGAAGGCAAGCCACTATGGGCTGCTGACACATGTCGAGCTACCAGTAGCAACGGACTAAGGCGCTCAATTGCGGAGAGGTGAACATTACACCAAGAGTGCCACCTAGTATCGGCCAATACAAACGGGCTACGTAACATTCAAAGGCACTGTGGAAGCTGGTGTTTGCTTCATAATGGTGTAGGTTATGTTTACATGGAATGGACTGAATTGATCAATGGCGGGAAGTGGTCCTGTTCTTCTACTTGGAGACAATCTGCAGCCATTCGTCAACTATATGTTTGCAAACAATCATGTCATGTAATCGCTCGTCAGCTATTCGCTGTTGGTTTTGTCGTTAAGCTCAATATGATTAATTGATTAACTTACACTCGAGTTGGTTAGTTACAAATATTGTGAAGTCTCAATTGAGCATCAGCAGACAACCGGGATACGCAGTCATATTGTGTAAATGATAGTAACCTCGGGCTGACTCCTCGGTGCCGAGTAACAAACACGAGGAAGATCGCGGTAGTCATCCGCGGGGCAACATGCCAGGGGAAGCGCCATATAAATAGGAGGGAGCTAGAGCACTCTCTGTCAGTTAGTACTCAGTTATTCTGTTATCAGCACCGGCGCCGCCTTCTCTGAAGAACTGCCAGCCAGCACCTACCCGCTGGTCTGCGTGTCACTAGGCCTTGAAAATGGTTCAAATGGCTCTGAGCACTATGGGACTTAACTTGTGAGGTCATCAGTCCCATAGAACGTACAACTACTTAAACCTAACCAACCTAAGAACATCACACACATCCATGCCCGAGGCAGGATTCCAACCTGCGACCGTAGAGGTCGCGCGGTTACAGACTGCACGCCTAGAACCGCTCGGTCACTTCGGCCTACCAAGTGACAAGTAAATAGGGAGACAGAGATGTGCAATGTACTGAGAGACGTAAGCAGTATCCCCATAGAATAGCTGCAATGCCATTGTTAGCTTTAAGTTTTTCTTGCAAGCACACAGGCGGTTCCAAACTGAAGCGCCCAGAACCGTCGCTAGGCGTCGTGCGTCGCATTTAGGATGAGGCCACAGCCGCAGTAGCGAGCTACGGAGATAGAACCAGGGACAGTCATATGGGGCTAGACTTGCTAGTGCCGGAGGAAACATCCTATTCTTAAATGTACACTCCTGGAAATTGAAATAAGAACACCAAGAATTCATTGTCCCAGGAAGGGGAAACTTTATTGACACATTCCTGGGGTCAGATACATCACATGATCACACTGACATAACCACAGGCACATAGACACAGGCAACAGAGCATGTACAATGTCGGCACTAGTACAGTGTATATCCACCTTTCGCAGCAATGCAGGCTGCTATTCTCCCATGGAGACGATCGTACAGATGCTGGATGTAGTCCTGTGGAACGGCTTACCATGCCATTTCCACCTGGCGCCTCAGTTGGACCAGCGTTCGTGCTGGACGTGCAGACCGCGTGAGACGACGCTTCATCCAGTCCCAAACATGCTCAATGGGGGGCGAATCCGGAGATCTTGCTGGCCAGGGTAGTTGACTTACACCTGCTAGAGCACGTTGGGCGGCACGGGATACATGCGGACGTGCATTGTCCTGTTGGAACAGCAAGTTCCCTTGCCGGTCTAGGAATGGTAGAACGATGGGTTCGATGACGGTTTGGATGTACCGTGCACTATTCAGTGCCCCCTCGACGATCACCAGAGGTGTACGGCCAGTGTAGGAGATCGCTCCCCACACCATGATGCCGGGTGTTGGCCCTGTGTGCCTCGGTCGTATGCAGTCCTGATTATGGCGCTCACCTGCACGGCGCCAAACATGCATACGAGCATCATTCGCACCAAGGCAGAAGCGACTCTCATCGCTGAAGACGACACGTCTCCATTCGTCCCTCCATTCACGCCTGTCGCTACACCACTGGAGGCGGGGTGCACGATGTTGGGGCGTGAGCGGAAGACGGCCTAACGGTGTGCGGGACCGTAGCCCAGCTTCATGGACACGGTTGTGAATGGTCCTCGGCGATACCCCAGGAGCAACAGTGTCCCTAATTTGCTGGGAAGTGGCGGTGCGGTCCCCTACGGCACTGCGTAGGATTCTACGGTCTTGGCGTGCATCCGTGCGTCGCTGCGGTCCGGTCCCAGGTCGACGGGCACGTGCACCTTCCGCCGACCACTGGCGACAACATCCATGTACTGTGGAGACCTCACGCCCCACGTGTTGATCAATTCGGCGGTACGTCCACCCGGCCTCCCGCATGCCCACTATACGCCCTCGCTCAAAGTCCGGCAACTGCACATACGGTTCACGTCCATGCTGTCGCGGCATGCTACCAGTGGTTAAGAGTACGATGGAGCTCCGTATGCCACGGCAAACTGGCTGACACTGACGGCGGCAGTGCACAAATGCTGCGCAGCTAGCGCCATTCGACGGCCAACACCGTGGTTCCTGGTGTGTCCGCTGTGCCGTGCGTGTGATCATTGCTTGTACAGCCCTCTCGCAGTGTCCGGAGCAAGTATGGTGGGTCTGACACACCGGTGTCAATGTGTTCTTTTTTCCATTTCCAGGAGTGTACATAAAGCTTATTTCCTTCAACGTGTCCTGTATCTTTGAAACATTGCTTCTTTAGTTGGTCGCCGGTGCCGGAGGTCTTCAAGCAGCTGCCCACGAATAGCAACTCAGCAGCAGATAAAACTGAGATAAGCTGCCCTGTAACATTGCAACGTGTCCCACTCCGCTCGGGACGCGACAGTTTGAAGAACATTCTTCACAGTTGGAGGGAATTATCTGGCCACGCAGATCGCGCGGCTTGAATCCCATCGAACATAATCGAAAGGTGAGTCGCCACAAAATCCTGTACGGACAAGTCGTTCACAATTATGGACGTCTATATAGGCAGCATGGCTCACTATTTCTTGCATGGGACTTGCAACAAGTTGTTTAGTCCATGCCACGTCGAGCTGCTGCACTGCTCGAGGAAAGAGGAGGTCTCAGACGATATTAGGTGGTATCGCATGACTTTTCTCATGTGTCGGCATATCGCATGTGGCAGTGATTGTTTCATCCAGCAAATATGGTGCATATTGTGGGGAAATGAACTTTATGCAATGGACTCATGATACATTAAATTGAAACTCAGTTTTTTCTCATTATTCTTTTTGAATTATTTTTAACGTCTTGAACTGAGACACATGTTACCTCTTGATGACATCATGAGCCCTGTAGGTTATCTCTGTCTCTCTTTCTCTTTCTTGTGCCTTCGTCGAGCATCGACCTATGGTCGACTTCATTATTGACATATGTGACAAGGTTAGTTTAAGGTGTGGCCTTATGCCCTTCCTGTTTCTACTCCGTAACACCGAGCGAGGTGGGGCAGTGGTTAGCACACTGGATGGCGACGGTTTAAACCCGCGTCCAGCTAACACTTAGGTTTCGTGTGATTTCACTAAATAGCTTCAGGCAAATGCCGGGATAGTTCCCTTAAAATGCACGGCTGATTTCCTTCCCCATATTTCCTTAACCCGTTTCTAATGTCCTTGTTGTCGATGGGGCATTAAATACTAATATCGTCCTCCTCCTACCCCATAACCCTATGGGACAGGACATATGTACGCCAACTGCCTTCGTTTGCAAGTGAGTGAAACTTTTCTAAATGTGTATCTGAGACGTAACTTGATTGCCAACCCGTTCTCTTCAAGTGGAATGTATGGCACGGCGTAAAAACCACATCCAGGATAGAGAGCACAACGACTGCCATGGATTCAACCTGGGCCTGTGCACCTTCTCGTCTCGGAAGTGGCGGTTTAATAAGCACGGCTATCCAAGGGCTGCTGTTGCCCATTTCTGTGTATGTGGATACAACGACTCTTTTACTTAAAGGAGGACTTCATTGTGCCAGAATTCACTGTAAATGCTGAGTTTATGTTTCCTTGTTTATATTTATTTATTTATTGACTTTCATTGCTTTGTCAATTCCTAGTTTGTTTCTTCCAATATGTTTTCTACCGATCGTTTCCGTCTTTTGCTGGCTGTCTACTGATGGCGATGTAGATCAGTTAACAGCGTTTGGGCAGTGCCCTCTGTTCCATATTTGCAGTTCCGGCCTCGGTACATGTGTAGCTGCTCGCAGGATTGTTGCCTACTGTGCGTCTCCAGCGGCCAGCTTACTCGCAGCCGTCCGCGCGTATGCACGGCGCAGCACAGCCGTCGGGCGATGACGCCGCTGGTATTTGGCGCTGCGTCGCCGGCGCGCCTGTGGGGTCGGTAATTACTTTCACGGCAGCGACGCGTAATTACGAGAAGGGGCTCGGCCTTAATGAGCGAAGAAGCGGCCGCCCCGCCGCTGCAAGGCGGAGGCGGAGGCGCGGGCGACAGCCGTCCGCAGCGGCAATCTCTGCCACGCAGCCAGCGGCTCACACTCCCAGGCTCCGCAGCGAGCAGGGTCTGCCTTCCCAGGTGCGAGGCGCACTGCGGGCCACTGGAGGAGGTAAACATACCGTAGTCACTTGTACACACAAGCTAACGTTACATTTCTTGAGAACAGTTCAACATACTACGGAAAAATGTGCTCTCACCGAACCAAGACCAGCACAAACGCCGATAAATGAATAACTACACGGCCCAGCCAAAGCAGTATGACCACCGCCTAGGTTCGACGTCAGATTTCAGTAACCATTTACAGACAGCAGATGGCTGTACTAGCAGTGGAGCGTATATAAAACTTGTCGTGGGTCACGGAAATCTGTGCAATCGTTGTTGTGACACGGAAACAGAGCGCTTTATCTGAAGTTCAAATAGTTCTCTGGCCAACGGTTAAATCATTTCCCAAACGGCTAAGTGTGTAAATTGTTCGTGTGCCGCTGTGGTTAAAGTATACCATGGATGGAAAATTGGTGCAATCCGAAATCGGCACAGACGCGACTGTGTTGATTGAGCCGTGCGAGGCTCGTGTTCATGCCATTTATTGTTTCTCATCTTCTCTTTACGATATTACCACCTCATTTTCTTATTCGAGTTACCGGCTTCACTAAGTTCCAGTCTTACCTGCCCGTGAGTGGCTACAACAGTGTTTATCGATAAAAGCACTGTAGTACCATCTTTGAAGCAACCTCTAATATTTCCGCTTCGTGGTGTGTTGGAAGCTCAGTCGGGCAGAGAGCAGCAGTCGGGGACGGAGCAGCGGTCGCGGACGAAGGAGTGCCGGGTACGGAGCCCCAGTGAGGTGCGGGCAGGCAGTACTTGCCGAACGCTGGCGACACACATGCAGTGTCCAACTGAAGAAGAGGGGAGCGGCAACGACCGTTGGTTGGTCGCTCGGTTGGTCGTCTCATCAGCCGACGTGTATTTCATCTTTTCACCGTTTCCGGGTATGGGGAGTTGGTCGGTTGCGGCGGAGCAGCGGGGAAGTCTCTGCGGCGTGTTATCAGGCCCGGGGCGCTGACGGCGTGCAGGCGCCGTCGGAGTTATGTGGCTCTAGCTGTGAGAACTGCGAAGTTCGTCGCGCTCCCGACCTGCACACTGCATTTGAGTAATCAGTTAACCCGTCATCAAAGCTCAACCATTGTGACACCTCTTCGTTGATTGCTGGTTATTGCATCCTGGGCTGTCCCGCAATCAGCAACATAATGGTGAGTTGGAGTCTTCAGTCTATAACCGCGCGACTGCTACGGTCGCAGGTTCGAATCCTGCCTCGGGCATGGATGTGTGTGATGTCCTTAAGTTAGTTAGGTTTAAGTAGTTCTAACTCTAGGGGACTGTTGACCTGAGGTGTTAAGTCCCACAGTGCTCAAAGCTATTTGAACCATTTGAATTTTTGAGTTGGGGGTCGGCAAAATTTTGCATCCGTCTCCATGCATGGTGTTCAACCTTTGAAAAGATTATAATTTATTAGTGAAGTGCACCAGTGGTATCTTCTGCCTTGTGGCCGTTGTCTTTTCGGTTACCTGCCCTGGTCGTTAGTGTAGTTTGGTGGCAGGGTGTTCTCTTCGCCGTGTTGATGCTGTCCGGCACGGCATGTAGTTCGAAAGCTTGATGTTGTTCTCCTTTTCTCTTTGAGTGTTTATTGTGCCTTGACTGTGTTTTATAGGCCAATTATTAAGACGAAATCCTGCAGCGATCTTTGTTTTCTCTGGTACTTTGGTTGTCATGCTGTTGGTCCGGTGGAAGGGAATTGATTAGGAGGTTGGTTGGTTGGTCAGCCGTCTGTAGGTCGTGCTGCAACCCGACTGTTTACTGTTACGCTTGGTTGTCTGTCTCACCTAAACTGTTGTTAGAATTTCCTCTCCCGGCCAACCATTGGAACCCTTCTGAGCACCATTGTTTCTTGTTTGTGATTGTCATTTTATTTGGTCGCAGGTACTGTGCCAGGCCTTCATCCATGTATTTATTTTGTCTGTTTTATGTTCAGTATGTGGCCTTCAGCCGAACTTCATAACAACTTTAAGATAAGGCCTTCAGCCGTGTTTCGCATAAAATTCTTGTTGATCTGTATTTAGGAGTTCAGTCGCGTTTGTTTGACAATATGTGGTTTTAATATGTAAACCCTTGTCTGTTAATTATTTTCAATTCTTGAAACAGCCGTAAGTCGTGTTCTGTAAATGTTTATCATAAGGTTGTCGTTAATGATTCTTGAATAATTGCTTGGGCCTTCAGATGACAAGATACTTCAAGTTTTCTTAAGATGTTTTCCTGTTGTACCGTGTAAAGGTTTATTTTTAAAGTCTCTCTTTTATTACTTAAGGAAAAATTTTTAATTGGGCTTTCAGCCGAAGAATTACCTTGAATTTTTCTTAATATGGCCTTTAGCCTGAAGATATTGTTATTTTACTTAAGTAAGGGCTTCAGCCGTTACTCTAAATCCTGGTGTTTTAAAGCAGTCATTTTAAACTTATTCTCGAGAAGTTACTTTGGCTATCAGCCATGAATTGCTTTTTGTTGTTTTAAAGAGAAAATTATGCATTAGTTACAGCAATAAAGTTGTGTGTTCTTGTACAACTAACCGCAACTAATCTAGGCCCGTTTCCACGGCATGATCCGCTCTGTCCTCCGAAAGCACGTATCAGTGATAACGGTCCATTGAAGACAGGGGTGAACGACGGGCCAATGAACATGCAACGGCTGAGCAACTCATCGCCCGTAAGAACAATAGTGTCACCTCTACAATAGGTTCAACGAATACTGCACCGTATGGGCCTCCTCAGCTGGCACCCGGGTCATGCATCGATTCTGACTGCTGTTTATAGGCGACGGAAGATGGAATTGGCACGCCAAAACTTTTCAGATATCAGATGGCCGTTGCCATGCACTGTGTGGAACGTCTGAAAGCAAGCACCATTCAACAATCATCAGAAAGGTCCAGGCCTCAGAAATTAACTTTATGGTCTGGGAATGTTTTCGTCATATTCCCTCGGTGTTTTCGTTATTCAAGAAGGCCCAATGAATCAGTACAAGCATACATCTTTTCTTGGAGACCATGGCCAGACCTACATACATTTTGTTTTTCTTCGACACAACGTTATGTATCAACAGGACAAACAACTTGACTGCCACACAGGTTGCAGTGTACGTGTATGTTTCGAAGAGTACCAGTATGAATTAACCGAACCCTTCGGGCCACCGGATTTAAGCGCAGTCTGGATTCCGTAGGACCAGGTCGGTCGGGGTGGTTGCACCATGGATAGTCAACTGAGAAACCTGTCGCAGCGGGCCGCGTCACTGGACTCGTCAAGGGTCCAAAATTCTGTCGGCACCTTCCAGAACCTCACTGACTCCCCTCCCACCGGACTCGCAGTGGTTTGCGCTGCAAAAGGTTGCAATTTTGGATTTTGATAGGCGACCACATTAATGTGCCTGGACAATGTAAAATTTGTGGTACTGTAACTTTGGCAAGGCGTGAGAATTTTGTAATAAAAGTATTGAACTGTTTAGGAGTAACGACCTTCAATATATTGATTTTTATGTGCCGCACTGTGAGCTTCAGGTTTGTTCACAGCAATTAGAAGATTCCTCTCCCCGGGATCCTGTCCATTACATTTCGCTACATATCTTCCATTAATGTACAGCCTACCGCGCACTCTTTTAAAGGAATCTGTTGCACCTTTTGCACCTTTCTTCATACAAGACACAATATGTCAGTGGCCACTGCAATTGTAACGGAAAAAGACACCGTCATGTTCACTTATAATTTTTCATTTCGATAACCAGTTTGGACCCATAATAGCGGTCACCTTCAGATTAGCTAACCTACTTCTTTAACTACAGTTTGTCATTAGGGTGGGGATTCACAGCAACACGTTGCATTCAGTAGCATACAACATCTTATCGGTTTGCTACTTCATTCTATGCCTTTGCACCAGAGGAGTTCAGAACCGCTGATGTCAATGTTCGATGGCCTGCTGAAAAGTAATGCCTCCGAATTGTTTGTGTGAAATCTCTGAAGACTTTTTAAATAAAGCAGACTCTATTAAAATTCTACACATTTATTTCTCAACATATTCACTCTGGCGATGAACATATTTCTCCCGACAAGAAATCTGTTTGTTGACACCGTCACTGTAGAATGTTTAACTTTGTTGACGGAGCCACAACCTCAATCCTGCTTGCGTCGCTTCGATCTCACTGTCCCATTGTTCATACTTTTGTTAAGGTTCTACGAAAACTAGCGCTCCAGCTTTGTATATAGGCTTCATAAATGCTCTTCAGGTCATCTGACGGCTGTCTGACTTTCGTCCCGTATCTCATGTACGATCTGAAATTTGGTAATGGATCGTCGCGTGTATTATGTATTCATTTTCTTGTGACCTTACTTATTGATTCTGTAAGAAAAGTGGTTCTCAAGCGTAACTGTTTTGTATTTAACGGAGCTGTTATCTGTCTGCTATTACATCTCTGTACATCTATTTCTAACGTACTTACTTATACACGGATTTTGGGTCTATTCTTTGTCAGACAGCATCGTCCAAATCTTATTTTGACATCAGTATTTCAATGATTCGAGACTTTTACTTCTAAACGTTACAGTTAAACGCTTGAAACCGATAAAGTGAACAAAATTAAAAATTTTGTGCAGCTGGAGACAGATTTTTTTAAATCTTTGTTGAATATATCCATTTAGATTACTGAACTGCAACTGCGAAGAAAATTAAGAAGTATTTCTTCTGTTATCCATGTTCTTTGCAGTTTCCTTCATTGTTCCTATGTCTGTCTGTCCAATAACTGTGAGTGTTCTTTCTAAGAGATGTCCGTTCCTCTTCGACTTAATTGCATACTTTGGTGGGCCTTCTCGCAAAACAACCGCGTTAATGAACTTCAAACGTATCTAATCTTTCCTCAGTATCTTAGAGTCTTATTTCCTTCCACATGAATTCGTCCGGATAGGTCTCTATTTCCTTTCTATTCTTCATAATTAGTAAATTGTGATCTGGGTCTACATTTGCAGCTGGGTAAGCCAGCCAATATGTGATTTTTGAATCTCTGCCTGGCCACGATGTAATTCAGCCAGAATCTTTCCATTTCCCAAAGTATTTTCCAAGAATAACGCCACCTCTTGCGATTCCGGAAAAGAGTATTTGATATAGCTGAAATTTATTGCAGAGATCAATTCGTTTTTCTCATTTCTCAATCTTGCTACTAAGCCCATATTCTCCCCAATAAACTTTCTTCTGTTTCTTCCCCGTACAACCATATTCCAATCTCCCATGACTAATAGATTTTTATCGCCCTCTACGTACTGAATTACTTATTCAGCAATTTCATATGATTTCTCTCTCTCTTCACCTCCTGCTTGCGACGTCGGAATACGTAATTAGAACTATCTTGCTCGGCGTTCTTTTGATGTCGAATCCGATGAGAATGATTTTATCACTGAACTTTTCACTGTAGTTCACTCCCTCACCTACTTTCCTGTTTGTATTGAATAGTTTCGCGTTATACCAATTTCTGCTGCAGTTCATTTTACCCTATATTCGTCTGACCAGGAATGGCTTTCTTCCTACCATTTGACTCCACTGGTCTGCTTGATTCTAACTTTTCAGATTTTGTATCTTTCGTACTCTTTTCGAATTTTTGGTATTCCAAGTGCCGAATCGTTGAACGCTGTCTCGTCGTTGGTTATTCTGTCCTTTCCTCGTGGTCATCTCTCTGAGTTCCCAACAGAGATTAATCGTTCACAAATGGAAAGTTCTTATTTTCACATGCACACTATGTCTTTAATACAATGGTTTCCAGAGACTTCTGCATCTTCATATAATAAATCATTTAAGACCCTTTCGCCTTTTAGCGGCAGTTTCTCACCGCAAGTGTAAGACAGTGGTCAGAACCTCCGTGCGCCTCTTCAAACTACACTCCTGGAAATGGAAAAAAGAACACTTTGACACCGGTGTGTCAGACCCACCATACTTGCTCCGGATCACACGCACGGCACAGCGGACACACCAGGAACCGCGGTGTTGGCCGTCGAATGGCGCTAGCTGCGCAGCATTTGTGCACCGCCGCCGTCAGTGTCAGCCAGTTTGCCGTGGCATACGGAGCTCCATCGCAGTCTTTAACACTGGTAGCATGCCGCGACAGCGTGGACGTGAACCGTATGTGCAGTTGACGGACTTTGAGCGAGGGCGTATAGTGGGCATGCGGGTGGCCGGGTGGACGTACCGCCGAATTGCTCAAGACGTGGGGCGTGAGGTCTCCACAGTACATGGATGTTGTCGCCAGTGGTCGGCGGAAGATGCACGTGCCCGTCGACCTGGGACCGGACCGCAGCGACGCACGGATGCACGCCAAACCGTGGGATCCTACGCAGTGCCGTAGGGGACCGCACCGCCACTTCCCAGCAAATTAGGGACACTGTTGTTCCTGGGGTATCGGCGAGGACCATTCGCAACCGTCTCCATGAAGCTGGGCTACGGTCCCGCACACCGTTAGGCCGTCTTCCGGTCACGCCCCAACATCGTGCAGCCCGCCTCCAGTGGTGTCGCGACAGGCGTGAATGGAGGGACGAATGGAGACGTTTCGTCTTCAGCGATGAGAGTCGCTTCTGCCTTGGTGCCAATGATGGTCGTATGGCGTGTTTGGCGCCGTGCAGGTGAGCGCCACAATCAGGACTGCATACGACCGAGGCACACAGGGCCAACACCCGGAATCATGGTGTGGGGAGCGATCTTCTGCACTGGCCGTACACCTCTGGTGATCGTCGAGGGGACACTGAATAGTGCACGGTACATCGAAACCGTCATCGAACCCATCGTTCTACCATTCCTAGACCGGCAAGGGAACTTGCTGTTCCAACAGGACAATGCATGTCCGCATGTATCCCGTGCCACCGAACGTGCTCTAGAAGGTGTAAGTCAACTACCCTTGCCAGCAAGATCTCCGGATCTGTCCCCCATTGAGCATGTTTGGGACTGGATGAAGCGTCGTCTCACGCGGTCTGCACGTCCAGCACGAACGCTGGTTCTACTAAGGCGCCAGGTGGAAATGGCATGGCAAGCCGTTCCACAGGACTACATCCAGCATCTCTACGATCGTCTCCATGGGAGAATAGCAACCTGCATTGCTGGCAAAGGTGGATATACACTGTACTAGTGCCTACATTGTGCATGCTCTGTTGCCTGTGCCTATGTGCCTGTGGTTCTGTCAGTGTGATCATGTGATGTATCTGACCCCAGGAATGTGTCAATAAAGTTTCCCCTTTCTGGGACAATGAATTCACGGTGTTCTTATTTCAATTTCCAGGAGTGTATTTGCTTAGGCCGTTCGTAGCACGAGTGTGACTTCTTTCGCGTATTAGGGGCAGTTTTCTATCATCAGGGGAAGTGCGTTTTCGGCCGACATTTCTGCAAAATTTGTGCAGTGGCTGGGTTCAAAGCCCAAACACAAGACGATTGTATTGCTATTCAAAGAAGCCACTCTTTAAATCGCTCCAAACATTTAAGAGTTACTGCAGATTAATCACATGTTTTAATCGGTCCTATTAACGGACTTTAGCAATTGCTTCACGTAGTTCGACCGGGTGCCTCCCATTACTGTGTTAGACGTTAAACAAACCTATCACCATGTACCTTAGTGGAAGAAAATAAGGCACTGACAACATTTTTTACCGAGTGGAATATTTCAATATCATTTTAAGTCAATCTTGCCTGACAGGATATCTCCTTTTTATGCGATCAGTTTAGACAACTGGACTGAGAATTGATCCAGAGCGAACCATGCAAGTTCAGAATTTTGTTCCACCTAAAAAATAACAGATTTATAGCTTGATTTACTATTGTTGTTGTTGTCTTCAGTCCTGAGACTGGTTTGATGCAGCTCTCCATGCTACTCTATCCTGTGCAAGTTTCTTCATCTCCCAGTACCTACTGCAACCTACATTCTTCTGAGTCTGCTTAGTGTATTCATCTCCTGTTCTCCCTCTACGGTTTTTACCCTCCACGATACCCTCCAGTACTAAATTGGTGATCCCTTGATGCCTCAGAACATGTCCTACAACCGATCCTTACTTCTGGTCAAGTTGTGTCACAAACTCCTCTTCTCCCCAATCCTATTCAGTACTGCCTGATCAGTTATGTGATCTACCCATATAATCTTCAGTATTCTTCTGTAGCACCACATTTCGAAAGCTTCTATTCTGTTCTTGTCCAAACTGTTTATCGTCCATGTTTCACTTCCATACATGTTTACACTCCATATAAATACTCTCAGAAACGACTTCCTAACACTTAAATCCTATACGTTGATGTTCATCTTACATCCTCCTTTCACGACACTGTCCATTCCGTTCAACTGCACTTCCAAGTCCTTTGCTGTCTCTGATAGAATTACAATGTCATCGCTGAACCTCTAAGTTTTTATTTCTTCTCCATGGATTTTAATACCTACTCCGAACTTTTGTTTTGTTTCCTTTACTGCTTGCTCAATATACAGATTGAATAGCATCGAGGAGAGGCTACAACCTTGTCTCACTCCCTTCTCAACCACTGCTTCCCTTTCAAACTCCTTTTATAACTGCCAGCTGGTTTCTGTACAAATTGTAAATAGCCTTTCGCTCCTTCTATTTGACCCCTGCCATCTTCGTAATGTGAAAGAGTGTATTCCAGTCAACATTGTCAAAAGCTTTCTCTAAGTCTACAATTGCTAGAAACGTAGATTTGCCTTTCCTTAATCTTTCTTCTAAGATAAGTCGTAAGGTCAGTATTGCCTCACGTGTTCCAGTATTTCTACGGAATCCAAACTGATCTTCCCTGAGGTCGGCTTCTTCTAGTTTTTCCATTCGTCTGTAAAGAATTCGTGTTAGTATTTTGCAGCTGTGGCTTATTAAACTAATTGTTCGGTAATTTTCACGTCTGTCAACACCTACTTTCTTTGGGATGGGAATTATTATATTCTTATTGAAGTCTGAGGTTATTTCGCCTGTTTCGTACATCTTGATCACCAGATGGTAGAGTTTTATCAGGACTGGCTCTCCCAAGGCCGTCAGTAGTTCCAATGGAATGTTGTCTACTCCAGGGGCCTTGTTTCGACTCAGGTCTTTCAGTGCTCTGTCAAATTCTTCACTCAGTATCGTATCTCCCATTTCATCTTTATCTACATCCTCTTCCATTTCCATAATATTGTCCTCAAGTACATCTCCCTTGTATAGACACTCTATATACTCCTTCCACCTTTCTGCTTTTCCTTACTTGCTTAGAACTGGGTTTCCATCTGAGCTCTTAATGTTCATACAAGTGGTTCTCTTTTCTCCAATGGTCTCTTTAATTTTCCTGTAGGCAGTATCTATCTTACCACTAGTGAGACAAGCCTCTACATCCTTACATTTGTCCTCTAGCCATCCCTGCTTAGCCATTTTGCACTTCCTGTCGATCTCATTTTTGAGACGTTTGTATTCCTTTTTGCCTGCTTCATTTACTGCATTTTTATATTTTCTCCTTTTATCAGTTTAATTCAATATTTCTTGTGTTACCCAAGGATTTCTACCAGCCCTCGTCTTTTTACGTACTTGATCCTCTGCTGCCTTCACTACTTAATCCCCCAAAGCTATCCATTCTTCTTCTACTGTATTTCTTTCCTACAGTCCTTTCAATTGCTACCTTATGCTCTCCCTGAAACTCTGTACAACCTCTGTTTCTTTCAGTTTATCCAGGTCCCATCTCCTTAAATTCCCACCTTTTTGCAGTTTCTTCAGTTTTAATCTACATGTCATAACCAATAGATTGTTGTCAAAGTCCACATCTGCCCCTGGAAATGTCTTACAATTTAAAACCTGGTTCCTAAATCTCTGTCTTACCATTATATAATCTATCTGATACCTTTTAGTATCTCAAGGATTCTTCCCTGTATACAACCTTTTTTCATCATTCTTAAACCAAGTGTTAGCTATGATTAAGTAGTGCTTTGTGCGAAATTCTACGAGACGGCTTCCTCTTTTATTTCTTTGCCCCAATCCATATTCACCTACTACTTTTCCTTCCCTCCCTTTTCCTACTGACGAATTCCAGTCACCCATGACTATTAAATTTTCGTCTCCCTTCACTACCTGAATAATTTGTTTTATCTCATCATACGTTTCATCAATTTCTTCGTCATCTGCAGAGCTAGTTGGCATACAAACTTTTACTACTGTGGTAGTTGTGGGCTTCGTATCTATCTTGGCCACAATAATGCGTTCACTATGCTGTTTGTAGTAGCTTACCCGCATTCCTATTTTCCTATTAATTATTAAACCTACTCCCGCCTTACCCCTATTTGATTTTGTATTGACAACCCTGTATTTGCCTGACCAAAAGCCTTGTTCCTCCTGCCACTGAACTTCACTAATTTCCACTGTATCTAACGTTAACCTATCTATATCCCTTTTTAAATTTTCTGACCCACCTGCCCGATTAAGGGATCTGACATTCCACGCTCCGATCCGTAAAACGCCAGTTTTCTTTCTCCTGATAACGACATCTTCTTGAGTAGTCCCCACCCGGAGATCCGAATGGGGGACTATTTTACCTCCGGAATATTTTACCTAAGAGGACGCCATCATCATTTAGTCGTACAGTAAAGCTGCACACCCTCCGCAAAAATGACGGCCGTAGTTTCCCCTTGCTTTCAGCCGTTCGCAGTACCAGCACAGCAAGGCCGTTTTGGTTATTGTTACAAGGCCAGATGAGTCAATCATCCAGACTGTTGCCCCTGCAACTACTGAAAAGGCTGCTGCCCTCTTCAGGAACCACACGTTTGTCTGGCCTCTCAACAGATACCCCTCCATTGTGGTTGTACCTATAGTAGGGCTATCTGTATCGCTGAGGCACGCAAGCATCCCCACCAACGGCAAGGTCTACGGTTCGGGGGGGCTTGATTTACTGGTATGATAAATTTCTTTAGAAAATTTATAATTATTTTTGGCATATGGCAGAAGTCTTCCATGTACTGATGGTCAGAAAACTGCTTTTGATACACACAAAGAAGCATTAAGTAGTACTCCAATTTTTGCTCTACCATATCTCGAAAGCCACTTTATAGAGCAAATTGATTACTACAGTTCTTGAATTGAATCTTTACTCCTTCAGGGGCATGACAGCTCCAGTTCATCAGCTGCGTATGCCTGTAGAGCTTGGTCTGTGGCTGATCTGAAATACTCCACGTATAAGATACAAGCACTGGCCTTCGGTTTCATCTCGAAAAAATGTAAATATAATCTTGAATCTCAGAAATTCTTGTTACTAACGAATAACCAGTCTACAAGCTTCCCAGATCTGTTAAAACGGGTTGAATCTCATGTTGGGCTGTCCGCACAACCTAGTTTCGCTTTGGACGAGAGGAATGTAACTTAATTCCAGCATATTTATGTCTCGGGCCACCTCAGCATGTCTGTGGCATTTGACGTACTTCATTCTTACTTCAAACCACACATATAATGAGACTCTGTCGTTTTAATTTTCAGACCAACACAATGCAACCACAGCCTACATCTACCGGAATAGTCGTCATATTAAGCAAAAGTTAAGCACAAAATATGCTTCAACTCTCACACTGACACCAGAAACATGATGTTAGGTTGCATGTAATTTTAGTGTGCCTTGCAGTTTCCAACACAGATAGGAGGTTTTAAACAGCGCAGAAATCAACATCAAACTGTGGTTTGGAATAAATGACAGCCATCTATTTAAAATGCGGTTGAGTGTGTAACAATTCTAATTAGACAGTCATCAATGTGTCTCCGTGAATTCAGTATCTGTGCATGTAACATTGAGGCATCAAAGACGGTTACCAAATAGGTTCCCGTCAAAATTGTCACTGATATGAAAGGTCACACTTAGAGCCTATCCATTTTTGTATTACATGACACTCGTATCCCCATATGTTTGGAAGTATAAATGAGAACTGCACAGAAAACTTGCATACCTCAATTGTTGCTGAGGTTGCCGAGGAGGATGATGTATTCCAAATAAATCAGGGGAACTGAGGCCGATAAAATGTTGCTGGTGTAGTATTCTTCGGACTCTTGATTATTAGGAAGTCTGGATGAGTCACAGCGACCACCGCTGGAATCAAGTAGATAAAGGAGTGTTAAATCATGTAATGCTGGAAAATTATAATTTCTACTGCGAATGATCTATTCTGACGATTCGGTCACCAGATGCACTAGTAATAAAGTTCCAAACCGTTATCGTCAAGCAGATACGTTTGTTGACTGAAGACCGTGTCTGTATTAAACGAGATGGAACAAATAATTTCACATCACGTGGAATAGTATAAGTCGGACTTCGTGAAGTAAATTCAGATTACAACGGTTCGATTTTTCTGAGATGTGCATATCTGCACGTAATGGCGTGTGGTTGGCAAACAAATCGACACGTCACCAAACTTACTTACTTCCTACTTCCGTTGCACTGAAGAAGATAAGTCTAATCATTATTGACACGGATGTTCGCCCCTGGTAGCTGAGTGGTCAGCGCGACGGAATGTCATGCCTAACGGCCCGCGTTTGATTCCAGGCTGGGTCGGAGATTTTTTCCGCTCAGGGACTCGGTTTTGTGTTGTCCTTATCATCCTCGTTTCATCCCCATCGACAAGCAAGTCGCCGAAGTGGCGTTCACTCGAGAGACTTGCTCCAGGCGAACGGTCTACCCGACGGGAGGCCCTAGCCAAACGGAATTTCTATTTCCATTAATACGAGTTATCACAGTGCTTTGGAAGTGAAACATAGACAAAGGTACAGATTGAAATTATTATTAAATTCCTTAAATACTAGAACCAAGGTGCTGCTAACAAGAAAGCCAACAAAGATGAGGCGATGACAAAAGATAGTAGGCGAATCGTGCCCCATTTATTTACAAAATAATGTCGTAATTATAGCGATTACTGTGCAAATATATAGAAATCTCTTTACTTCACATCGAAATAGTTACTTAGTGTCCGTTGTGAAATGAGATTTTTGGTTTTTATACACCAAGTGACATGATAGTAAATGACCCAAATGTATAGTTAAATGTCCTTAAGGGAATAAAGGTATGCAATATCAGTTTGTTTCAAAGGATTGCGTGTAACTGCCAGAGCTTACACTGATCTAATGGTAACACCCCCAGTGACTCAGTGATGCTGAATGGGAAGCACACTGACTACATCTACACATTCTACTAAAGTAATAGCTACTGAATAATAGTAGTTTCGCCATTTGGGTGTAATTTTACATATTTCCAACAATGTTGGTGCCAATTTCAAGTACAATACAGCATCCTTTAGCATCAGGAACGCAGCGATAAATAATGCGTTAAACTGTAAGGCAATACACCAAGAAGGAATGTAAGACAACAGGAAAAAGAAGGTTACAGAGTGAGAGTAGTGTTGGTCAATCCAAGGACCGAGAACTGAGAGGCTGGCGATTACAGCTTGTTCTCGAGAAATGACGAATACCAACCCAACGAGTGGTAGCTATAATGGGGATAGAATCGTGTTGACGTCACTTACAATCAGAACGAGTGCAGCTGATAGTTTCTCCACAAAGCTTTTCAGATTGCGTATGTCATTCCTTTTTGTTTGCTTGTAACGTGCCTCTTATTACGGGCTACGGCTTTCGTCTGCTTTTATCCAAAAAACGGCGTTGTGCTAAAAGATATTTGAAAAAACGTTGGTTCATTCATACCTAATATAAGCATTGCCTTGGGTACCTGGTTTCGCTCAGGAAGTTGATATGGGATTGTAGGGCAGTTGGGATAAAAGGAGGGCCGAAATCGTGATGTGCCAAATAACACCTGCAAAAAAAGGATGACTGATTTCTGTGCTCTATAATTTATAAATATTCGAACTATTTACAATACTGGTTAAAGTATTTTAGATACTGGTTTACGAAGAACATTTCTCATTTTGTTATCCGTGGTATATATGTACAAATGTTTCGAATTTTGTACTACGTATAGTGGACTGTCAGAGAAGCAGGAGTCTTTTTTAAAGTTTGTCCTTGCGCTTTGTTAATTGTAAAACTGCAGGCTAATTTGACTGTAAATTGCAGTCTTTTAAACTGAAATAGCAGTTCAGAAGAGATCAGTGATGTGCTGGGGCTAATGGTTCGTGTCCTTTGTACTTTCCAGTCACAAGTACAGTTCCGATGACTCTATTCGATAAATGGCTGTCATCCTGGTCCTATTATATAGTTTTCGTCAGCTGAGATTTCTGAGTGGTATGATCGCAGATCGAATTTTAATTTTAAGGCCGTGTAATGCAAAGATTTTAGAAAATCTGTAGGGAAGACCATATTTTCTTCAACGTTTTGGAATGTGTCGATCGATTTGTATATCCTCTCTTCACCGGGGATTTTCTTTCGAATATTAGAGTTGATATCGTCGTCAATATTATTTTCAGTTGCAAAAAATCGACCTTTCAAGTAACCAGTCCGGATTGATGTAATTGTGAACAATGTTCGGACATATCTGGTCGATTAGTTCGTTTCCAGCAGTGGCTGTGGTGTAGAAATAACTGTTGAGATTAATCAGAGCGGTCGTCTGGTCATTAGGATATGTGCCTTCTATTTGTAAAAGTTGTTGTGCTACATGTGCTGTTTCTCGTCTTTCCATAGTACAACTCTCATATTTTTTGTTAGTCAGAGTATTTCTAAGTATGGCCAGAGATGTAATTTTTTAGCCTGCATTGAGAGTCTGCAGGTATTTACTTGGGGATAACTGGAAGTGTTTGTGGAAAATCTCCTGAGAGTTCGTCTAGAGCTCCTCCCGTCACTTCACATTTTTCTCGCAGGTATTTTAAAGGTCTGTCCATGGCGTTGAGTGATTTTTTTATGTACTGTTGTGCATTCGTCCCAGAAAATGATTTTACGTTGCTTTAGGTGTTCACTCCGTCCAAAAGCTCTGAAGATCTTACATACCTGGAATTCTTCTTCGTCTATATTCAGCGGCAGTTGTAGGGCGGAGTGGGCAGCTCGTCTTCCTTTCTTAAGCTTGTTTCCAATGCCGAATGATGCCAGTGTCAGTGAGATTTATTAGAAACGTTTCCGCGATGCCGCCTGGGGCGTCCGAGTTGTTGTCGATCATGTCCATGATAAAGTTGTAAGTTTCCTTTTGACAGTCATTGAGGAATGGTTTGTTGTGACCAACGTATTGAAGTGGTTCGTTGACGCTGATTCTTTTTTTCTGTTGTAATTACGAAGTTTAGCACGTTGATAGTATCTTCAGGTCGAGTTCGCATAGCAAGTTTTAGTAAGGTGTGGATGTTTACTGCCAAACATTTATCTTTTAGGCGAATGATTGTTTCATTAAAGACGCCGTCGTCGAATTCAATGGTTAGTTCAGAACAAGCTTGTCGGATCTGGTGCACTATGTCATCACTCACACTCCCTTTGAAGTAGTCCCAAAGCTGTCTTGGATTCGAGGGGCTACATGCTGTTAGGATTACGGAAAATAAGTATCTCATTTGTTCAATTGAGGCTGTGAGTGAGGCTTCCCAGAGGTTATCGTTTTCCAGTAATCCTATACTCCATTCACCGAAACAAGAGACGTACTGTAAACACGGCAAGGCGCGTGACCACAGTGCTGCCGTCGAGGGATGTACAAGGCAGGGGCGCCAGGAATTAAAAAAGGAAATTCGTGTTTTTCATAATTTGGCACCTGAACATGATAAAGTGACCCGAGAACTACCTTCCGACACCGTTTTCTTTACATTACATTACAATTTATTGTCTGAAAATGAGAAATATTTAAGCTTTCGGGAAAAGTTGTTTCTTCGCGTTATTCTATATTTACCACGCCATATCTACTAAACTGTGTGTCGCACAGCAAAATAATTTTGTAATTGCCTTCAGTACTATATGTTGATGACGTCTGCAAATTTTCTGCCTATTGAGTCAGTAATAGTGAAGTAATAAATTAAAATTTCACGTCTGATGCAGAACTTTTACCAAATCTTCATCGAAAATATCGTAAGCGACAAACTTTTCCCCTTTAAATTTTTTTGTGGGGGTGTAAGCGAGAAGAGTTTCAGAAAGGTATGAATTTAATTTTGTAGTTTGTTCGAATGCGATGGGGTGCAAACCTTTGTCCTTTATGAGCGATGCATTGTGCGGTTCACAGGCGCGGCGCTTAGTCAGTGTGGCCGTCTCAGTTGCAGGTGTGAGCTCGTTAGTGGGTGTTGTACAGCGGCCATTTCAGGATATCTTAAGTTCATCTGTAAAGACGCTTGAAACAGTAGTGGTTGATTATTAGAGTAAGTGTATGTATTTGTAGTCACGCTGAGCATTCACTGTTTATGTGCGCATCCAATACCATAAGTGAGTATAAGGCCACACACTCTTTGAAGACTCCCAAGAAAGGAAAATTACGAGAGAAACGTTCTGAAAGTCTTGAGGACTTCGATAGAAATGAGATACGAAGGAAAGAACACGATTTTTTTTTCGTAACGAATTGCCAACAATTGACAAAGTGCTTACAGTCGTGAACGAAGAAGCAGATCTGGGCAGTTTTCGGAGAATTACATTTTATAAGTTATTGAGAGAAATGAATTTCACATATGGCCGGCGTGGGCGCGAAGGCATGCTAATAGACAAGGATCATTTTATGGAGGTGGCGCTATCTTCGAACCATTAAACGGTTGAGAGATGAAGGCAGACCCATTTACTATTTGGACTAGTCTTGGGTGAACGCAGGACATACCCGAAGTTACGTCTGGGTAGATGACACTATAAATTCCTCAAAACAAGCGTTTCTGTTCGGATTATCCACCGGAAGCAAGGGCCCATCAGGTAAAGGAAAACATCTGATTATCGCACACGTTGGCAGCAAAGCAGGGTTCGTTGAAGGATGTTTGTGGACTTTCAAATCCAAGAAAAGTGGAGATTATCATGAGGAGATGTGCGCCGAGACCGTCGCGAAGTGGTTTCAAGATCTTCTTCCTCGGCTTCAGGAAAATGCAGTTATTGTTCTTGATAACGCGCCGTACCATTCTCGGAGAAAAGAAAAAGTTCCCAATGCGAATTCCAACACGCACGAAACATCGATTTCGAAGACGATATGTTGAAGAAAGAACTTTTACATATAGTTAAAAATCATAGAACACCGCACAACGAATGCGCAATGGATGAAATGGCAAAGAATACAGGGAAAACTGTTCTCAGAATTCCTCCATACCACTGTGAATTAAACGCCATCGAGTTAGTGTGGGCCAAAATCAAAGGCTATGCTGCAGCGAAAAACAAAACATACAAAATGCCGGAAGTTAAAGTACTGCTAGAAGGAGCAGTAAGAACAGTGACTGCAGAGGATTGGAACAAGTACGTCCTCCATGTCGTAGAAAAAGTGGAAACTCAAATGTGGAAATTAGACTGCATTATAGAGGAGAAAGAGGAGCGGTTGGTTATAAACCTCAATGAAAACAGTTCAAGTTCGACAGAGTGAACCTTGTTTCGTCCTTTATCGTTATTATTACTGGTATTGTTATTAAAATTAACAATTAATTGTGTTTGAATGGAGCGTTTTGTTAGCAACCTGAATGAAAATAAACTCATTTTAACATTATTGTTAAATTTATTTCGTACATTGTTGCCCAGGTTTCTCACGGTCCGCTGTGACAGCTCGGCAGCCACCGTAGCGTCGCCAGCTGCAAAGGGTGCGCCAAGGATTTTCCACACCCCTACCTATCACGTGAACACCGAATGCTTTCTGTGGAAACGAGCGTAGTCGTTCACCTGACACTGTTTATGTTTCGTCCCAGCTCTCGGTGAATAGACTTTAGGCGTTAAATTGCTTCTCGGTACGTCTTGTACAGGTAACCGTCAACCGTCCTGAGATCTTTGAAACTTCTTGGTCCCCATATTCAATGTAGTAACATCCGGCGTTGTCCAGATGTACTGTGAATGCTCAGGCTAGCGCGCCAGCTTTCATAATTCCTGGATCATCTTCCATTGGCATTCATTGCTTTTTTCGTTGAAACATTGCTCTTGTTGTGTTGCAGGTACAATAGGTAGGGGCGTCGACATACAACAATGTTTTCGCTAATGGATCCGTTTGGCACAGTTGGTCAAAAGCTGTTAATGTTATGTTCTGAGGTGGTTCGCTTATTATTTTTCTGGTGGTGTCTTTTGTGAAGTAAACTCTCTGGTTATTCTCCAAATTTACTGCTAGATGTTGCACAGTTTGTTCGCGTCCGCGCATGGGACTATCGAAAATCCGCGACGCTGCCTCGTTACTGTTGATGTATTTTCCCATTTGGACATGAGACTCTCGTCATTTTCGTTGTGTTGTCCGCTGTGTTCGGCTATTTGAAATATTGCCATGTAACTGCCTTTGTTCACATACTGAGAGACACAATTGAAGGCTTTTACTGAACTGCAGTGTTCTATGTGTTTTGTGCTTGGAACATATTCGAAAGCAATGAGTTATAGAGTACTATCCATTTATTATCTATTTCCAGTTCGCCGTTGAATTGTATTTATATTTTTTCTGTGAAGCAACCATTTTTTAATCACCATTTTCCGTATTTGGAATAGCCATTGACTTCAGATTATGTGTTGTCCAAGAATGGTTTGGTAATTTTTTGAACATTTTGAATCAATCATACATGGCGAATTGGTGTTTAATGGCCCGCATGGTCCGTGAATCATGTGTTCCATTACTACCTCGTAGCGTTCCGAATCTTCTTGCGGAATTCAACTTGGATGATTTTATCGATATCTGTGGGATGAATTCTATCGTGTAGCTATATGAGATTGTGTGAGTGAGGCCGTGCTCGTTTTTGCCATTCCACTGTGTACATCCAGCATCTAATGGTTCCAGCGGTGTGATATTTTGTGACTTCAATATCTCATTTGTTTTTGTCGGAAAACGAGCTCCATTATATCGTGGGCGTACATTTTGGCTTGTCCATATCTTAGTTCTTTGATATCTGGCCACGATGAGGTCCATGTGAATGTTATGAAGAGGCCGTTCATATTTTCTTATGCAGATCTTGGCATCTTGAATGTTCGAGTATTTGTGCATCTGTCTGTGAATTCCTATATATGATAGGGTTAAGGTTACTCTTGATACAATGTCGTCAATGTTTCCTCATTAATGACTTCTTCTCGAGGGTGGATATATTCTTCGGTGCGTAGTTTCTTCTGGATCAGTCTTTTGTACGGTATCCGTTCCTCTTTTATTTTTTCATACGTATCTACCACAATTTTTTGGAATAAACGACGAGTGTTGAGAATGTGATTGTATGTTCCATTGTCGCTGATCATTAAGCGGTAAACATTGAACTCCTTGAAAGTGATTCTTTTGTTTGTTTTTACGCCTGTTGCAGACTGTATTTGTTTCACTTTAAAATTATGCCCGTTTTCTCCGAGCAGAGATATTAATGGATATTTGAGGGGATCATATAAACAGTGTGTCCCTGCAGTGTGTTTTAGTCCTTCTCTTCCTCGTTGTACAATTATGTCACGCCTTGTGTTTTCATTGTTCACAATTCAGTTGGCAACTTCACCTGACCTGCATTAAATCGACATTCGTCCGCTCCAGGTGGTCTTTTGTTTGCTCGAATTATAACTTTATAATCATCAGATTATTCGGTGTAGTACTGTCTTGAATATTTGAATCTGTTGACTGTATTTGTGTATGGTCCCTGTGTACATGTTGGACTACATCTGATCTGAACACACTAACACTTGTGCATCCTTGATCGATATCTGTTTCTTCATTTTCGACGAAATACATTAGCAGAAATTTGTGGCCTCGTTTGGGTCGTGGTAGTATTGATCCCATGTTGTGATAGATTTGTCCTTGGATGAAAAAACAACATGATCTATTTCATCTCTGTCGCCGTTGATCGAAGTGACACCGAAAGAAGTCATTTGGAAGCAGGCGTTGTACGCTTTCATATTTTGACGAAACTGTTTTGATTCTGGAGTTTCCCCGGTAGTGTAATGTAAATAATTATTATTAGTTACATTCTTTCGTCGGTTTGTACTGGAATGTGTAATTTGTTACGTTGTACTGTTTGCTTGTCCTCTTCCTCGCTTCTCGTAGGGTGATATTTTCATGACTGGCTTGAGTTCGTGGTCTTTTATTATATGACTGTGCCGCAATTCTTGATTCTTCAGACCGTTCATTTCGTGGTTCTTCGGTTTCTCTTTTTCTCACGGTGCTCAGTCTCAGCCGTTGGGAACTTAAAAGTGCTTCGCGCTCTTCATCTGTTTCGTTTCTTCGCTGTTCTTTTGTTTCCACCGATTTGCTTTAGAACTGGCAAGGTCTCCTCTTTTACGTTTGAACATTGTCTGACATAGAAATGAAATCATATTTTTACTAAAAAATGCACTAAGTACACTTTACACAATTTTCGCTCTTTATTTTCGACTTATGTCAGTCACACTCCACTGTTTGTTTTTATTCACTCTCTACACTACTTTTTCGGTTCCTCCCTTCGTCCCTGATAAGAATCTGACGTTAGAAGCCATGATGGGTCTTGCTTTATATACTTCAACCAATTGGTAGCTCCACCAGTAGCGAATTCCAGAACATACCAAAACGGCTTCGAATGGTCTGCAATGTTCTGGAGCATTCCACAACATTCGAGAGTGTCCTGGAACGTTCTACAATGATTCGGGATGTTACAGGAAATTCTGGAATTGTTCCTGAACGTTCCAATGTATTCCAGAACATCCCGCATTATTGTGGAACATTCCGGAATATTCTGGAATGTTGTGGCATGCTCTCGGACACTATAGAATGTTCTAGAATGCTCCAGAATGTTCCAGAATTTTCTAGAAATCTCTAGAGAGCGAAATTTCCCAGACCTTTTATCTTGAAAACCACGCCCTTCAAGTAAATACGGGATCCTTCTCATGGATGGTGGTTAGTGGGTTTCACACCATATAACTCCCTTGATCGTACTGGGATTCGCTTCTGCGTTTTAGTGGCACGCACATTCTACACGCAGTTTTACAGTATATGTTCATAGTCATTAACGCATCAAATACAATTATTTAAGAACTTTTGAATTTTCATAAATTCGAGCAAGTGCAACAGAAAAACGTATACCGTTAAAAATAAGTGGACTAAATTATGAATTTGAGCCTATGGTTAACACTAAGGAAGTATTCAATCATGACAACCAGGGCTCTGGAGTGGGGAGGTGAAATGTACTAGCAACCAGCTAATGTAATACAGCGTGGCGAAACTGGAGGAGTTGAAGGTGAATGTTACGTCACAAAATTTTTTTATAGAATTACTTATAATCTACCGTGTTTCTAACAGCAGTAATTATTCAGGTTACTTACTTGTGAGTTACTTAATTTCACAGCAATATAAAACTAAGAGCAATAAAGAAAAGTTGCCTAAGTCATAAGCTAGTGGCGGTATGACACTGTAGTAAGCTGCACTATCATTTTCTTATTCCTTAAAATGCTGTCAGAAAGAGTGAGCAGCGCAGAAAACATACAACTGCAAAAAAATTATTTTTAAATTGTATTTACCTCGAAATTAAAGTTTTATGGAAAGAACTGACCTCAGACGTTTGCTTCAATTACATGAAACTATCCACTTTATTGATCCACCCACTGAAGATGCACATCAGACATCCGAACACGTTAAGCGTACTGCTATATTGGTGGCTGAAATGGCTTGTAATCGTAATATTTTTTTGGTCTCTGTTCTGCTGATGTGTATTGTCATCCTTCTGGTTCTCGCTAATAGAGATTTCAGTACTCGAAGTTCTTGATTCTGCCATTCGTATGCATGTGGACCGGCGGATATATTGGTTATACTGATCCATCAACCTCATGCTTTCCTGTAATTAATTATCAGTAAAGTATTCGTGACACACATATGAATCCCTCAGATTAAACTCTGGTCAAACTGCAAAACATACTTAAAATATGGACTGTAGTCTACGAGCGTTAGTACTTCAGTTATTGATAGGTAATGGCTCTAATCATTATTTTTTGTCTCCATTTACACAGATTACAATGGTTGTGCATCATGTGGTTCTTGTTCACCTCGGCACGGGTAAACATCGCGTCGGAGATGAGTATAGAATGAAGTTTGGGGGTTGCAGCCGGATAACGTCGACTTCACGCCGAGATATTACATGCGCGCTCTCTGTCAAAATTAATAAAATTAAACGTCGGTAGGTGTGTCACAGGTCGTCAAATGTTTTGTTTCTGAATAAATTAAAGGTATCACCGGGCCTCTCGGCTTATCTAGTTGAAGACTGCCAACACGATTAATGAGATCTTACGATAAACATATTTTCACCTGTGCCTTAATGGTTGAATCGCAGAAGGATCTCGTCAAGTCCAAGATTTTCGTGGCGGAATATTCCATGCAGTGTCTTGCGGAGATACAATGATCGCCTATGGCTTACTTACTGGCTTGCGTAGTGCGAGTGTGGAGTCCATGTTCCATCCATTTTGCGTGTCCTGTGCGTCTGACCAACGTAGGTTTTGCCACACAGGCGAGGCATTCTGTAGATTCCAGATCATCCTTTGCCGAACCCACAAGAGTACACGTCTTTGTAGGTGGGAGAAAGATTACTTTGACTACATGTTTTCTAATGATAATGCCCAGTCTCAACGAAATGTTGCCAACGTACAGGAGGAACGCACTTTACTTGCCCGCTGCTTCTCCTACTAATCGCTTGGCTGCTACGTTTCTTTTTCCTTAAGGCTGTGCTGATCTGATGTGGAGAAATAGTTCAAGTGGCTCTGAGCACTATAGGACTTAACATCTGAGGTCATCAGTCCCTAGAACTTAGAACTACTTAAACCTAACTAACCTAAGGACAACACACACATCCATGCCCGAGGCAGGATTCCAACCTGCAACCGTAGCGGTAGCGCTATTCCAGACTGAAGCGCCTAGAACCGCTCGGCCACCTCGGCCGGCAATAGGTGAATACCGCGCTGGTATCCAAGTCCCGCCTGCATTACACGAATCGCAAACATTTTGAAAACATTCGCTCACTTTCCCTCGAATAATATACAGGCAGACAGTTGGGATGTACATATTCCATCCCGAGGAGCAACAGGATGGCGACAGGAAAGGCATCCGGCACTCGTCAAACTGACTGCGTCGATACAGGACAAAGGCACAAAAAAAAGGTATTCGGGTGACAGTAGCGAAGATGGTATGGATATAGGGAGGAGGAAGCCATATATGGTATTAGGGGTATAGGTGCCAATATTTTTTATGATGACTGCGGACAGTGTCTTGAACGACACTGCAACAGGATTACTGAATTTGCAGACTAGTAAGGATAGCTATTACTAGTAGTATGTTTTTAGGTTGGTTAGTATGTGTGACACAACGAAACCATTACAGCTTATTTTCTCCAGGGAAGCAAGTCAGGCGTCGATGCGTGAAAGCAAAAGAAAAGTCTTTACTGACAGGCGTAATCCATTTCGTGGTGCAGTTACCGACTGTGCAGAAAACATATTGGGTTCTAATTAAGTAATGCGTTTGCGGCAAGACAGTCAGACGAAAAGAAAAACAGCGTACACACTGAAGACGGTACATAGTAGCGCACTATCAATCACAATGTCTGTACCTATAACCGTAACACCCTGTACAAACATATGCCTACAAATAGTGCAGACTAAAGGAAATAAATTTTCTCTAAGACGGTGGCTAATATTATAGGATACAGTGTTAGTACTTCACAGCAACACGGCGATAAGATACTGTACCGTTACTAAATTGTGTCCGTTTTCAGTCGATACATATAATAGGCTCTACGCTTCGCAACGAGGCAACTTCTCTTCAGTCATCGCTTCACTGCAGAGTCATTCGGGAGCTCCATCAGCGCTCTCCCAGATTACTGCCTCACGAAGAGACCGAAAAACAAGAATGCAGAGGATGGAGGCTTGTCATCTGGGGAGGATTCTTCTCGTGTAGCTGGTTGCCTGCCTGCCGCAGCAGCAGGCGCTCCGCGTCTCCCGAAGGGGGTATTGAAATACTGCGCTCTGCACCGGCTCGCCGTATATTTGATGCAGCAGCGACTATTTCGGGAAATAATACAGGTATCTCGTTCCTAAGGCAGATGTTACTGAACAAAAGCAATAAAACGCTCCTCGCTACATTTTTAAACAGTCGCTACAAAGAGTTATTGCTGGTCTGATGTCCCTACGTGAATTCTTGGTAGGAGGAATCTTGAGTAGTAAAGACTGCCCATTAAGTTCCGCTATCATTTCAAATATAACTTGCAAATTATTAGAGACAGAGCTTCATGGTTTGATGTAAAGTGCTTAGCAGTTGTCGAATGTTTTATCTGTTACGTCAGAATTTCAGTGAACGCCCCACACGTCGACAGTAGAACATCAAGGCGGTATTCGAGATTTGCCAACGTACATGTTAACATTCAGCACCAACATTTCTCGCTACTTCACTGACTCTTGCAGGATTGGTAGCTATGGCCTTGAATATATTGTGTGCGCTAGATCCTTATAACTCCACAAAAAAGATGTCTAATTGCGTGACAACGGGAGAGAGATGACACCATGCGATGGGACAAACACGACCCATATATATCTCAGTAAATGACTTCTTCATTGCATCCAGCACGTATAGACTGAACTGACTTCTTGGAGGTGCATTGGAATACAGCTCGCACTCTCAGAACCTGTGTAGAACACAGAGAACTGTCCGAGGAAGATCTATAATAATGCCTGTCTAACGTTTTCAACGCAGCAAATTATTTTATTTTAATGACTAGGGTTTGTCCACCAACCTTCACATGTCTACTGTGCCAAATGGCTTCTTGTCACCACTGTAACATTGGTGCGACGTTTCAATTTCCACGCGTGGTTTCCAGACAGAGTGGCTCTCCACCAAAACATAGGTTTGGTAGTTTTGATAGAGTGCATAAATAACGTAGTAAAATGTAGGATTAACGGTAATATTGGCAGGATCGTATGGAAACAAAGACGAATCTGTAAGACAGAAACTGTGAGTCGATGATATCTCTTTGTTTCTTTCTTTGTTTGGTTGGTTGTTTATTTCGCACATAAGAAGGACCACCTATCATTCAGTGGGCTTGGTTGATATGGTGGAAGAGACCAAACAGCGAGGTCATCGGTCACGTCAGATAAGGATGGGGAAGGAAGTCGGCCGTGCGCTTTCAAAGGAATCAACCAGGCATCTGCCTGAAACGATTTATGGAAATCATGGAAAACATAAATCAGGATGGCTGGACGCGGGATTGAACGGTCGTCCTCAGGATTGGAAGTGCAGCTCGCTAACCACTGCGCAACCTCGCTCGGTCATCCTTCAGTATTAGTACACTGTGTATCCTTTTTCCTTAAAGAATATAAACGGTACTTTGAAGGTATTAAAAATTAATTGATCGCGTAAGACCTTTTGTATAACTAACGCAGTTAAATTTGACGCAAGTACAATTAATTTTTTACTCAATAGGATGTTCTTCATCATGATCAAAACAAGAATTTCATGTTATAATTGGTACATGCGAAAGTTGTTCCTGTATTAGAGAAACACGTTTTATATTAGTCCGACGAAGTATTGATAGGATATTTGATACGTTTTTGTTTTGCTACGTTTATTTATTGGACCATTTGTTTGAAGAAATGGCTTTTTATAGCACTGTATGTCATATCTGTACAGATTTCTGTATTTGTTACTGCAACCTACCTATGTTCAACGTTATAGATCAACAACTACCGAATGAAACTTGAATTGAACAATGAGCATTTCAGTTTTACTACAAATTCTGTTTAGTTTTAATTAATATTCAGGAGGATAGTTATGTAGACCAGGAATATTGCTTAGGTTGCCCTTTTATATTCTCAGGATTTTAGATGGTTCACCACTTCAGGATTCTTGGACAGTTTAGTAAGACAGTGATCGCGTACTCTAAGAAAGAGGTCGTTAAAAGGAAGCTCCCCACGGGTATGGAACACATGTAATTTACATGTCATACAGGTTCGATCTTCACTGACCAAAGCTACTAGGAAAATTACCGTGGTCTACGTTTACTTGTATTAGTCTACGGTAGCCTACCGTAGCTTTACAACTCTACTCTCAAACCACGACTTCTTCTACCGACACGTCCTGGAGGCTCATATAGTGTAGACATTTCCTGGTCACCAATGGCGTCCGATTTTCGACACATCAGTGGTTCGCCGAAACTCGTCTCCTTAGCGACCGACAGCGTCCACCTGTTGCCATTACGTCTTCGGTTTACGGTCCGCTTACTGAGAATGTATCACTTCGATACTCTTGAATTTGTATCCATTGCACCCGATGCCGTCAGTTTGAACAATAATTGCTGCTGTCGTTTCGGTACTATTTGTTTTGTACTTTTACATAACGCCCACAGGGAGCAGCTGTCGTTGCCGTAACCGACTGTAGCTAGTTTTCGTATTTACACTTTATCATTGTTTTACTGATTAGCTACTGCTAACAAGCCGATGTAATTTCAGGTATTATTTCTGTATTTATACTCAGATTTATAAGTCTTATATTTATGAAGCTTTTTTTCTTTACGTTTTGCCTCATTTTCTCCTGCTGTAGTCATGCGGCATGCATTGGACGGAGCTTCTTCAATAAGCCCATTAGCCGTCGACGTTTGTTCCTTTGCACATGTACAATACTGGCCATTAAAATTGCCACAGCAAGAAAAAATGCAGATGATAAACGAGTGTTCATTGGACAAATATATTATACTAGAACTGACATGTGATTACATTTTCACGCAATTTGAGTGCATAGATCCTGAGAAATCAATAACCAGAACAACCACCTCTTGGTGTAATAACGGCCTTGATCCGCCTGGGCACTAAGTCAAATAGAGTTTCAATGGCTTGTACAGGTACAGCTGCCAATGCAACTTGGACACGATAACATAGTCCATCAACAGTTGTGACTGGCGTATTGTGACGAACCAGTTGCTCGGCCAGACGTTTTCAATTGGTGAGAGATCTGGAGAATGTGCTGGCCAGGGCAGCAGTCGAACATTTTCTGCATTCAGAAAGGCCCGTAAAGGACCTGCAATTTGCGGTCGTGCATTATCCTGCTGAAATGTAGGGTTCCGCAGGGATCGAATGATGGGTAAAGCCACGGGTCGTAACACTTCTGACATGTAACGCCCACTGTTCAAAGTGCCGTCAATGCGAACAAGAGGTGACCGAGACGTGTAACCAATGGAACCCCATACCATCAGGCCAGGTGATACACCAGTATGGCGATGAGAAATACACGCTTCCAATGTGCGTTCACCGCGAAGTGGTCAAACTCGGATGCGACAATCATGATGCTGCAAACAGAACCTGGATTCATCCGAAAAAATGACGTTTTGCCATTCGTGCACCCAGGTTCGTCGATTAGTACACCATCACAGGAGCTCCTGACTGTGATGCAGCGTTAAGGGTAACCGCAGCCATGGTCTCGAAGCCGATAATGCATGCTGCTGCAAAACGTCGTCGAACTGTTCTTGAAGATGGTTGTTGTCTTGCAAACGTCCCCATATGTTGACTAAGGGATCAAGACGTGGCTGCACGATCCGTTATAGCCATACGGATAATATGCCTGTCATCTCGACTGCTTGTGATACGAGGCCGTTGGGATCCAGCACGGCGTTCCGTATTACTCTCCTGAACCCACCGATTCCATATTCTCCTAATAGTCATTCGATCTCGACCAACTTGAGCAGCAATGTCGCAATACGATAAACCGCAATCGCGATAGGCTACAGACCAACCTTTATGAAACTCGGAAACGTGATGGTACGCATTTCTCTTCCTTACACGAGGCATCACAACAACGTTTCACCAGGCAACGCCGGTCAACTGCTGGTCGTGTATGAGGAATTGGTAGGAAAATTTCCTCACGTCAGCACGTTATAGGAGTCGCCAACCTTGTGTGAATGCTCTGAAAAGCTACTCATTTGCATATCACAGCAACTTCTTCCTCTCGGTTAAATTTCGTCTCTGTAGCACGTCATCTTCGTGGTGTAGCAATTTTAATGGCGAGTAGTGTAGTTCCTGCTACACCCACCACCTGCGCTCACGGCTTTACAATATAATTTCTTTTTCTTCAATTTATTTCACTTGATGGGACCACATTTTCACATTTTTATGTCTTTCTAAGTTGTAGCGTTATGTGTGTTTCAGACCCGGTCCGAAGATGATGATGAGTGAGTGAAACCTGTTACCATTTGAATAAATATTCTATTGGATCACTATTATACCAATTTTTTTAAAAAATGTTATTGATAGCTGTTTTTTAATTTTTTATTCGTAAATTATTCACTTTATGTTGGCTACAATCGGGAAGCATACACTATTAATCGACGTAGTGGATTAAACACTCACTACGCTGGTTGGGGTTGTGGCTGAATATTGATTCGCCCTTGACTTAAGAAAAATTTCATATACAATCAGAACATCACGTGTACCAGTAATAGAAGGTACTGCTCTTTCTTCTAGCAGCTCTCCAGCAATCACCGTTCCGTCCAGAAGGTGATGGGTACGAAACTCAATGAAACGTTGCTACAAGACTACGCCACCACTCGGCTGATAACCCGAGAAGAACTCATCACCATGTGGGAGTTGTTTGTTGTAGAATGGCTGGCACGTATTTCATTTATTGATCACGGAAGCTCTGCATCTGCTATAGACTCTTAATAACTTTTTCTTGAGCTCTACTTTTCTTTTCATCCACTTAAGAAATGACACATGGCAAGCTTTCAGACAGTGTTTTTTCAGGTGTACTTGTGTTTCACGAGTGGGGTTTTTGGAAATATTTATTCTACAGTTTTAAAAGATTTCCTAATTTTTGCCCCTCATCTCCCGAGACTTTCGTATGGCTGCTAAGGACTTCGATATCGTGTTCCAAAACAATTATGTCGTCGTGGTGATCAAATAATTGCCGGATGGGGATCTGGACCTTCGTCCTCTGGAATGCGATTCAAGTGACTCAGCTCTGTGTCACGTCACTGAGAAATACATTGAAAAAAAAGTCCAAAAACAAAGAAGTAGTTGTGCAATATAAAAGAGTATGGTAGGTCTGCGTCTACGTCTGAAAAATGTGGCTACTAAAATTTCGCGCCAGTCACATAAGAGTGGCGCTAATAGCGCCATTATTAGGATGAAACTCGGGTTGCTTTAAACAGACGCTGTAACGGTCATGAGAGATAGTTGCTTTTAAAATTGGACGTGGTAAGTTGGTGTCAGTCAAGAATGCCTTTAAGGCGACAGAGACACCGTTATCAACATCTCAGTTTGATTGACGTCGTGTAGTAGGACTGCGACGAGAAGATGGATGTCCCTTCTGTGGTATTTCAGGAAGAAATGGCAGGAATGTAACTACTGTATACGACTGCTGGCAGTGGTGGTCACGAGAACGTAACGTCGCAGAAAAAGCGTCCTCCGGACGATCACCAGATCTTTCTCCAGTCGAGCCACACGGGGCATTATGGGATGACAACCACAGCGCATCCAAAAAGAGCATTAACCGTTCCTTTACTGAGCCACGAAACGCAACAGGCATGGAATATTAACCGGTTTATATACAACACAAATGCATGCTCGTTTCATGCTTGGATTCAATACCCTGGTGGCTACATATGTTATCAAAATCTAGTACTTCACATTTGCAATGTCTTATCTCGCGCTTACATTAGCCTGTGCTCTTGCAATGTCAAACACCGGAATATGTTAGCTACACAAATGTATTCCCGAAATTTCACTCTGCACCGTAATTATTTTTTGATGTTACGATTTTTTCTTTCGTCAGTGTGCATCACCCACGTGCGGCGGTCTATACCAGCCGCCAATTTCTGAGCGCACTCATCTCCCTCCCCCTCGCTCCCCCCCCCCCCACCCCTGCCTCTCTCTCTCTCTCTCTCTCTCTCTCTCTCTCTGTCTCTGTCTCTCGAAGCGTCCGCTGAATCTAAAGACTGACATGGAAGGCTGAGTTGTATCTCCTGATAAAGGGAAATATCCGTTCCGAGGGTGCCTGTTTGACTGATGTGAAGTGGCAGATAGCAGTTTCTTAGTGCTTCTATTATCGTTCGAGGCGAGCAAGGAGCGGAGCGTCGGTACTCAAGCGGCGCGATCGTCTGCGCTGCGCTGCAGAGCCGCAGCAGGTGGCCGTCTTGATGGCCGCCATACGTCAACGCGCCGTGCGGCTGCGGTAGGCCCGACTCTGCAGCAGAGGTGTTCCGCGCCGCGAGATTGCCGCACCGCGTGACGGATGACAGCGCAGTCCAGTGCTCTTACTCGCCTCTCGAGTACACGCCAGTCCGACGCACTGACTCGACGACTCACATCAGAAGGACTCGTACAGCTCCGAGTTGTTCTACAACCACGAGATTTATTATCAGAATCGTTTGACTGACAATACTGCACAATTTAGCAGGAAAACACACAAGACGTGAACGATGAGGACAAAGCAGAAGTAATGACATCAATAGAAGTAAGGCCAAGAGTTGACCGACTGGATAATGCAAGTCTCCTGGTTCATGAAATACAAACAACGAACCTGCGGTGGGGTGGGGATGAGGACTCGATTAGGTGGAAGTAACTAATGAAGGAAAATAGCCTTTCGGGGTGATGTTGTCATGCAGCTGAAATTACTTCACACGCATCTAGAATGAGTGAATAACTTATCCCTCATACGGGAAATGCACATTTCCATTCCTACTAGCAGGATGGGTTGCGTCCTGTTGTTCTACTGATAGTGTACTGCAAGGGATAGAATAACTCCCTCCTTATCAAGGTTACTCAGCACAATTAAAAGATATATTCACTAGCGCAAAACTAGTACAAGATGTTTATCATGGATCTTGGCAATGAGTTATCGATCTTAGCAATAAGCACATAGTTGACCAACCAGAACAAAACTAAAGTTAGTATATATCTGTAGCGAAAGGTCACACACACACACACACACACACACACACACACACACACACACACACACACATACATGCTCACGCACACTCACACAAACACACACACACACACACACACACACACACACACACACACATACATACATGCTCACGCAGACTCACACAAACACACACACACACACACACACACACACACACACATACACGCACTACATTATACAGAAAACCTAGGTACTGCACGTGGCTATAAAGCATCTAGTGACGACAGTGATAACTTTATGAAGCGAAGAACACGAGGGAAAATGAGAAGTATGCCGCAACGTAGGGAAATGGTGTTACGGGCTCACCCCCTCTAAAGTAACTCACATATCCTCATGCTAGGAGCAGATGGAGTCAGATCGAGAAAGACACATAACATAATTGCCCAGAGCACTGAGCCCTGAGGTGTGACGACTGAGAACTGGCAACTGAACTAATCAGAGTGAACGTCAGACTGTGACCTTCACACCAGGGTGTTAGAGGTTCTATAATTCTGCCGTTCGAGTTTATCTGTTGAGTTCTAGCTCCGGATGCCAACTTCAATCTTTTTTTTTCTTTGATGCATCGGTTTTCCGACTAGTTCGACGCGATCTGTCACGAATTTCCGTCCTGTGCCAACCTCTTCACCTCAGAGTAGCGCTTGCAATCTACGTCCTCAATTATTTGCTGGATGTATTGCAATCCCTGCCTTCCCCTACAGTTTTTGCTCACTGCACCTGCTTCTAGTACCATGGAAGTCACTCTCTGATGCCTTAAGTCCTACCAATCTGTCCCTACTCCTTGTCAGTCTTTTCCACATACTCCTATACTCTCCGATTCGGCACAGAACTCCTCATTCCTTGCCTTATCAATCCACCTATCTCTTCTGTTCATGTTTCCCAACAGTCCATGTTTCACAACCATAAAATGCTGTGCTCCAAAAGTACGTTGTCTGAAATTCCTTCCTCAAATTAAGTCCTATGTCTGATACTTGTCCAGGAATGCCCTTTTTGCCCGTGCTAGTGTACTTTGAATGTCCTTCTTCCTCCTTCCGTTACTTGCTTTTCCGTCTAGATACAGGATTCCCCAATTTCATCTATTTCGTGACCATTAATCCTGATGTTAAATTTCTCGCTGTTGTCATTTCTGCTACTTCTCACTATTTTCGTCTTTCTTCGATTTACTCTCAATCCACATTCTGCACTCATTAGTCTGTTCATTCCATTCAGCAGATCATGTAATTCTTCTTCACTTTCATTCGGGATATCAATGTCATCAGCGAATCGTATCATTGATACCCTTTCAGATTAAATTTTAATCCCACAACTAAAACTGTCGTTTATATCCTCCATTGCTTCTCAGATGTACAGATTGAACAGTATGAGCGAAAGACTACATGACCGTCTTACAACCTTTTAATCTGGGCACTTTGTCCTTGGTCGTGAACCCTTGTTATCCCCTCTTGGCTTTTGTACATAAGGTACATTACTCGTTTCTTTCTAAAGCTTATCCCTATTTTTCTTAGGATTTCAAGCGTCATTCAGCATTTTACGTTGTCGAACGCTTTTTCCAGGTCGGAAAAATCCTATGAACGTGTCTTGACTTTCCTTTAGCCTTGATTCCATTATTAACCGCAACACCACAATTGCCTCACTGCTGCCTTTAACTTTCCTAAAGCTCAATTAATCGTGACCTAACCCATCCTCAATTTTCTTTACCATTCTTCTGTGTTTTATTGTTGTCAGTAACTTGGATGCATGAGCTGTTAAGCTGATTGTGCGATAATTCTCGCACTAGTCACCTCATGCAGTCTTCGGAATTATGTTTACGATATTTTTCCGAAAGTTGAACGGTATGTCTCCCTACTCGTACATTCTACACATCAACGTTTTGTAGCGACTTCCCCCAATTATTTTAGAAATTCTGATGGAATACTATCTATCAATTCTGCCTTATTTGATCTTAAGTCCTCCAAAGATCTCTTAAATTATGATCCTAGTACTGGATACCCTCTCTCATCTTAATCTAATCCTGTTTCTTCTCCTATCACATCAAATCTTCCCGCTCTCTCTGCATTTAACAGTGGAATTCCCGTTGCACTCTTAATGTTAACACCCTTGCTTTTAATTTTCTATATGCTGAGTCAGTCCTTCCGACCATCATTTCTTTTTCTTTTTCGATGTCTTCACATTTTTCAATCAGCCATTTCATCTTAGCTTCCATCCACTTCCTGTTTATTTCATTCTTCAGCGATTCGTATTTCTGTATTCCTGAATTTCCCGGAACATTTCTGTACTTCCTTCTTTCAAAGATCGGCTGAAGGATCTCTTCTGTTAACCAATTTTTTTTTGCAGTTAGCTTCTTTGTACCAATGTTTTTGTTTCCAGCTTTTGTGACTTCTCTTTGTCCATTCCTGTTCAGTGTAATACCTATAGGACTATTCTCTATTGCTGTGTCTACAGCCTTAGAAAACTTCAACTATATGTCGTCATTCCTTAGTACTTCCACATCCCGTTTCTTTGTGTATTGATTTTTCCTGCCTTATCACTTAAACTTCAGCCTACTTTATAATTGACTATCAAATACACCGTGAGTGAACCCACAAGGTCAGGAACGTCTGGTGAATATTTTGCCACACAACTGTAAAATTCATCTCTCGTTCCCTTCCTTCGACAAGGTTTAGAGGTGCGCTCTTTGTCATGGTTTTGTAAATCGTGTTGTTAGGAAGCTGTGAGGTGTTTGGTATGGCGGCGTACACGTATTGGCTCTCAGCACTATGGGACTTAACACCTGTGGTCATCAGTCCCCTAGAACTTAGAACTACTTAAACCTAACTAACCTAAAGACATCACAGACATCCATGCCCGAGGCAGGATTCGAACCTGTGACCGTAGCGGTCACGCGGTTCCAGACTGAAGCGCCTAGAACCGCACGGCCACACAGGCCGGTGTACACGTATTTAAATTCGAGAAAGTAATTCTGGATGTCCTGCTATTAAGTGTACCTGTGGCGCTGGGCTAGTTACTCTCATTCTCGTTAAAAGACTACGAATGAGGTATGCGTCCTGGCGCTGTATTTTTTTTTCTCACTCGGTTGATAAGGAGAGTTGCCAGTTAATGTCAAACACTGATTAGCTCAAGACCACCCCGCGGTGGAGAAAGGGCGAGTGCCATGAACTGCGATTTAAAGATGTTCCCTCGAAGAAGAGATGACGTAAAATATTTGTCACGAAAGCTTCAGGGAGGGTGAGTACTTCTGCCACGTAGTACATTTTACTTGTGATGAATAAGTTCTTAGATCATGATCTTTGTTAGCAGCGTCCTGTGCAGCGTGCTGTTCATAAAGGTGACATCAAGTTTTTTCTGTTTAGATTTTCTTTCATGTATAAATTACGAATTTACGGTATTCAAAATACAGTACATAGTGACAGCATTCACCCATATGTTAACGTTTGCTCCCAGAGTTAACAGGAGTCGTGCAGTATGGACGTCTTTTCCCTGACCTCCAGTTCCTTGCTTGTTTACTGTGACAGTGATGTCTGATATCACACAAAAGAGTGGATAGGAAAAGTGACATTTTATTTCGCAAGTACATGTTATAAGGAGTTGTTTGGTAATCGTGTTTATATCAGTTTCAAACAGATGATCACTCTCAATCCTCAACAGAGTTTTTAGAGTTTTATAACATATACGTGCATTTGTGTACTGCGTAGGTAAGACACTTCGCTTTTATCACGAGATAATGGACAGCATCGTGCTCATGTATGCATGGTATGTTTACATATATGTAACTAATCGATTTCCTTCTGTAGGGTATGCTAAGTGTTCTTGTGCTATAGACGTATGTATGCATTATTAACTATTTATACTCTGCATAAGATGCCACTGATTGAATGGGCTGTATGCCTGAGTACCGCTCTGGCAAAGAAACACCCCCAGCTTCCCATCTCACGTAAGTGGCAGGACATGTATTGGATCTCTTCCTCCTTACTCGGATGAAGAAACTAAGGCAATATAAAGAAGAAGGAGGAGATTAGCGTTTAAAATCTCGTCCACGATGAGGTCATTAGAGACGGAACACAAGCTCGAATCAGTGAAAGATGGGAATGTACATCGTCCGTGCCCTTTCAAAGGAGCCGGCCGGAGTGGCCGTGCGATTCTAGGCGCTACAGTCTGGAACCGAGCGACCGCTACTGTCGCAGGTTCGAATCCTGCCTCAGGCATGGATGTGTGTGATGTCCTTAGGTTAGTTAGGTTTAATTAGATCTGAGTTCTAGGCGACTGATGACCTCAGATGTTAAGTGCATAGTGCTGATAGCCTTTCAAAGGAACCATCCCGGCTTAGCCTGAAGTTATTCAGGAAAATCACGGAAAATCGAAATCAGGACAACCGTCGTCCGCCAGAATCCGAGTCCAGTGCCAAAACACATACATCTAAAAATCAGGTCTGTGTCAAGACTTTCATCAGTAGGAATAACTTGTCGCATAATGAATGAATCATCAAACTTCATTGCCGCAGTATGTTATTTTAGAGGTTACAGTTAAAACATGATGGCCTCCCCTCTTGTATGTATACAAAAACAGCCTAGGAGAACGTAGCTACTGATAATGAAAATCATTCTTTCTTCCTTAACTTTTCTTTCGTGGACATTTGACTCAAATACTGAGCCTCCTAAAAACCCTTCAGCTCATGTTGCCGTTGTTAACAACCAATACTTTCTTAGCTTCTCAGAAGCATTATTCCACATAATGTTGTGCTGGCTCTCCAGGGAGGAAGATACATCGCGTAGCACAGTGCACCACTACGACAGCAGAAGCTATAGACTCGCTGTGACTAGGCCATTCCCGTTATATTTTTCCTCTAACAATGCTAGTCCATCGACATATAATGTACATAATCTGCGGCCATTGCAAAGCGGAAATGAAGATCCTGACCGTGTTAAGCTGTGAGGCGATTGCTGAACTGTGTTTCGATTGCTCTTTTAATGAGGACCATCACCACAAATGTAAATCGTCCGAGCTTCGATCCGTCTCCCAGCCCGACAGGCAACCGTAATCCTTTAGATATATCTCGAGATGGGTTCCGGTAAATCTATCTCTGAGCACATTTTCTGCAGGGAATTGGAAAAGCGTCAAAATAAAATGCTTATATTGACGATTGGTCGTAAAACAAACCGCATCGGTCCTTAGTAATCTGACAGACTGTTTATTCTATCCACTTGGCGGGTGCAAGGCATTGCAGCGGACCTGCTGGTGAATTCCTCCCACGCTCTGTTGCTGTGCACTAGGGTGCCGATTTGTGGTGGCTGCGCTCGCCCCTGTTCGCTGTATTCAATTGTGTGCCGGCGGGCCGGAGGTAATGCACGAGCAATTAGGCCAGCAGTTAGCGGCGTCACCCACTGGAACTAACTTGTGGCACAGCACTAGCGAAGCCTAGCACCCCGGGCCAACGACCTCGTACGCCCCAGTGCGCAGGGCAGCACAGCGTGGCGATACTCCAATTTGAAATAATCTTCTACGTCTCTGCATCTCCTATATTTGTTGTAAATTCTCAAAGACGAAAGTAATTTTGGTACGACGTGCGCCTACGATATGCAGTGTGAAGTGGCCCAGCGCTGTTTCCGAGATAGTTACTAATGTGTGGCTGCGAGCCGCAATTGATGTTTGAACGAAATATTGTCCTACTTACGACTAAGACACAACAAATGCTATAACCCGATTTCTCAGTAACTTCGCTCACTGGAAGTGGAGTCAAAATAATCGAACACGTTTCTCGGCTAATCTAGATACTCGAACGTTTCTGAGAAAACGACGCCCAAAGTTTTCGGCGTACTTTAAATGTCATTTAGCGCGCAATACTGTCAGGTGAAATGGTGGCGCAGTGACTAGCGTTGTTGTGTTCTCTTTCACACCGAGTGTTCGAAACCCGATTATTGTTTTTATTTGTTTCAATTTTTTTATTTATATACCCTTGTCCGTCGATGGTTACTCTGCGAATGTTTCTTACCAAGTTAGGGTATGCATGTCCGTCAACCCTAGGCGTGTACTCCAGGGTGGCTGTGCATGCGTCACTGCACATACACAGCCCACTGACTGATACCTATTAGATGACAGATTTTCGAAGTTATGGGACATTGTTGTTTGATTAATTTGACAGAAATATTTTTTCAATTATCACTGTGACTTTGGAGTACACATTACGCAACCGTTCTGTCGCAGAATATGAAGTTCATTTACATGAAAAATGTCACGCAGGAATGACCCTTTACTGACCGAAGATGGTATACGGGAAGCATTGCTAGGAGAACTCAGTCATGAAAGCGACATAAGTGACTGATGCTTCGGCAGAAGTTATGAACAACGGCTGGAAGTTTAGCATGGACTTGGCAGAAACCCAAGGTATTCTGGTTTTATGTAAGACACAATCAATGCCTTCTCTGTTCGATAGCAGCGGAAATACTATCGATGGCTGTGCTGCTAAAGCAGAGATACCAAACACAGCTTTCCGAAATTTTTCACAAATAATCCAGAATTCGAATCAAGCACAGCTGCAAACAAGTTTAACTTACCAGGAAAGTACTAGGGCTCGAACAAACAGATCTGTATGAACGTTTGGGTACTGGACCATTATGTACCCCTGAATGTGATGGTCGGTGTCGTTTTTCTGCAAAACTCTAGAGTCATGCTCTAGATATCACTGTAGATGTAATTGTAAACGCTATACGCAATGCAGCAATCTTAACTGTAAATGTAAATGCGGAATGCCAATAAAATGCTCCGAGCAATACGAATGACTGCAAAACGCACAGTGAAGAAATGCAAGTTGATCGCATGGCGTATTTGCACATTCTATAATATCAGTGATAACGCCACGTCAATAACACCTTTGAAGTTGTTCACTGGTTCACCAATATCGTAGCCAGCGTTCTGCCACGCGTAACGAAGCATTGGTCTCTATACTCACGCAGATAACTGGTTGTAAATGACAGAATACATATTCATGATAAAGAATCTGTCGTGCAATTTCGGCTGCATATTACTGGAACGTAGTTTAATGAAGTCTGTTATTCGCTTGGCATATATTTTATATTGCCTGAAGAAATACACATCCAGAGGTTGTGCTTATTTTGTAGTTTCAGGCGGAATGATTTTTAAATCTACATGTTGTCCGCCACCCCCCCCCCCCCCACAACCCGACCCGCGCCCATTAACCATGGACCTTGTCGTTGGTGGGGAGGGGTATCTGTTGAGAGGCCAGACAAACGCGTGGTTCCTGAAGAGGGGCGGCAGCCTTTTCAGTAGTTGCAAGGGCAACAGTCTGGATGATTGACTCATCTGGCCTTGTAACACTAACCAAAACGGCCTTGCTGTGCTGGTACTGCGAACGGTTGAAAGCAAGGGGAAACTACAGCCGTCATTTTTCCCGAGGGCATGCAGCTTTACTATATGGTTAATGATGATGGCGTCCTCTTGGGTAAAATATTCCGGAGGTGAAATAGTCCCCCATTCGGATCTCTGGGCAGGGACTACTCAAGAGGACGTCATTATCAGGAGAAAGAAAACTGGCGTACTGCGGATCGGAGTGTGGAATGTCAGGTCCCTTAATCGGGCAGGTAGGTTAGATAATTGAAAAGGGGAAATGGATAGGTTAAAGTTAGATATAGTGGGAATTAGTGAAGTTCGGTGGCAGGAGGAACAAGACTTTTCGTCAGGCGAATACAGGGTTACAAGTACAAAGTCAAATAGGGGTAATGCGGGAGTAGGTTTAATAATGAATAGGAAAATAGGAATGCGGGTAAGCTACTACAAACAGTATAGTGAACGCATTATTGTGGCCAAGATAGATACGAAGCCCACGCCTACTACAGTAGTACAAGTTTATATGCCAACTAGCTCTGCAGATGACGAAGAAATTGATGAAATGTGTGATGAAATGAAAGAAATTATTCAGATAGTGAAGGGAGACGATAATTTAATAGTCATGGGTGACTGGAATTCTGTAGTAGGAAAAGGGAGAGAAGGAAACGTAGTAGGTGAATATGGATTGGGGGTAATAAATGAAAGAGGAAGCCGCCTGGTAGAATTTTGTGCGGAGCATAACTTAATCATACCTAACACTTGGTTCAAGAATCATGAAAGAAGATTGAATACATGGAAAAAGCCTGTAGATACTAGAACGTATAAAATAGATTATATAATGGTAAGACAGAGATTTAGGAACCAGGTTTTAAATTGTAAGACATTTCCAGGGGCAGATGTGGACTCTGACCACAATCTATTGGTTATGAACTGCAGATTAAAACTGAAGAAACTGCAAAAAGGTGGGAATTTAAGGAGATTGGACCTGGATAAACTGACTAAATCAGAGGTAGTACAGAGTTTCAGGGAGAGCATAAGGGAACAAATGGCAGGAATGGGGGAAAGAAATACAGTAGAAGAAGAATGGGTATCTTTGAGGGTGAAGTAGTGAAGGTAGCAGAGGATCAAGTAGGTAAAAAGACGAGGGCTAGAGGAAATACTTGGGTAACAGGATAAATATTGAATTTAATTGATGAAAGGAGAAAATATAAAAATGCAGTAAATGAAGCAGGCAAAAAGGAATACAAACGTCTCAAAAATGAGATCGACAGGATGTGCAAAATGGCTAAGGAGGGATGGCTAGAGGATAAATGTAAGGATGTATAGACTTATCTCACTAGGGGTAAGATAGATACTGCCTACAGGAATATTAAGGAGACCTTGCAGAAAAGAGAACCACTTGTATGAATATCAAGAGCTCAAATGGAACCCCAGTTCTAAGCAAGGAAATGAAAGGGGAAAGGTGGAAGGAGTACATAGAGGGTCTATACAAGGGCGATGTACTTGAGGACAACATTATAGAAATGGAACAGGATGTAGATGAAGATGAAATGGGAGATATGATACTGTGTGAAGAGTTCGACAGAGCACTGAAAGACCTGAGTCGAAACAAGACCCCAGGAGTAGACAACATTCCATTAGAACTACTGACGCCCTTGGGAGAGCCAGTCCTGACAAATCTCTACCATCTTGTGATCAAGATGTATGAGACAGGCGAAATACCCTCAGACTTCAAGAATAATATAATAATCCCAATCCCAAAGAAATCAGGTATTGACAGATGTGAAAATTACCGTATTATCAGTTTGATAAGTGATGGCTGCAAAATACTAACGCGAATTCTTTACAGACGAATGGAAAAACTTGTAGAAGCCGACTTCAGGGAAGATCGGTTTGACCCTGGGGAAATTTTGACACGTGAGGCAATATTGACGCTATACCTCAACTTAGAAGAAGGATTAATGAAAGGCAAACCTACATTTATTTTATTTGTAGGCTTACAGAAATCTTTTGACCGTGTTGAATGGAATACTCTCTTTAAAATTCTGAAGATGGCAGGTGTAAAATATAGGGGGCGAAAGGTTATTTACTATTTGTACAGAAACCAGATGGCAGTTATGAGAGTCGAGGGGCATGAAAGTGAAGCAGTGGTTGGGAAGGGAGTGAGACAAGGTTGTAGTCACTCCCAGATGTTATTCAATCCCTATATCGATCAAGCAGTAAAGGAAACAAAAGAACAATTTGGAGTAGGTATTAAAATCCAAGGAGACGAAATAAAAGCTTTGAGATTCGCCAGTGACATTGTAAGTTTGTCAGAGACAGCAAAGGACTTGGAAGAGCAGTTGAACAGAATGGACGTTGGCTTGATTAGAGGAATAAGATGAACATCAACGAAAGCAAAACGAAATGGAATGTAGTCTAATTTAGTTGGGTGATACTGAGGGAATTAGATTAGGAAATGAGACACTTAAAGTAGTAAAGGAATTTTGCTATTTGGGCAGCAAAATAACTAATGATGGTCGAAGTAGAGAGGATATAAAATGTAGACTGGCAATGGCAAGGAAAGTATTTCTGAAGAAGACAAATTTGTTAACACTGAGTGTAGATTTTAGTCTCAGGAAGTTGTTTCTGGAATTAGTTGCATGAAGTGTAGCCATGTACGAAAGTGAAACATGCACGATAAATAGTTTAGACAAGAAGAGTGTACAAGCTTTCGAAATGTGGATCTACAGAGGAACGCTGAAGATTAGATGGGCAGATCACATAACTAATGAGGAGGTATTGAATAGGATTGGGGAGAAGAGAAATTTGTGGCACAACTTGACTAAAAGAAGGGATCGGCTGGTAGGACATGTTCTGAGACATCAAGGGATCACCAATTTAGTACTGGAGGGCAGCGTGGCGGGTAAAAATCGTAGAGGGAGACCAAGAGATGAATACACCAAGCATATTCAGAAGGATGTGGGTTACAGTAGGTACTGGGAGATGAAGAAGCTTGCACAGGATAGAGTAGCATGGAGAGCTGCATCAAACCAATCTCAGGACTGAAGGCAACAACAACAACAACATGTTGTCCGCCATATGCTTCCAGTAGTGCTTGTTCATCCTTATGTCTAGACCAGGAATAACAAAGTAATAATGACTTTTTCGACAAATGTTGATTCAAAAGTGACAGAAAAACGTCTTCTGATGTTGTTCCGTTATCTTCCCACTCACACTTGCATCGACGAGGGCATTTGGAGGGCAACGCGTTACTATTTCCCTTGACACGCGGGGTCCAAACTTTCCTCTGGATTCTTGGAAGCAAATATAGAGTTTGTCTGCCCATAGTCCGTCCATTGATATAGCAACATCGATCGTGTAACTATGTGTTGCACAGTTAACTGATTGCAACATCGTGACAGTGTTTCTCTCCCCTTTCATGGATAGCGTTCTGTCACGAGAAAGTTCATAGTTGAACTGACTCAGATAACAGTTCCATACAGAACTAAAATCGATTTTTTCTCTCGTGATATTCTCATAGACGTCAGCAACAAACGTTTGAGCTCTTTCAATCAGCTCTTCTTCGTCATCCTTATCTTTTCGTGCTTGGAGCATAGTGAAACGGCGTGATGTTATCCTAAACTCCTTTCTCAAGTTAGTAATAAATCCTAGTGAAGCTGTAAAGTTTGTACACTCGAGATTTCTGGCTACGTCTAATGCCCAATGTTGTAAATGCCAACAATAAACGGTGGAATCGCATTCTCGCGCTTCATCGAATTTCGTCATTACAGTCTCCTTCATGGTCTTGAACAGCAGTGTTCGGTTTCCATTGATAACTGTATGGTCTTCTCTTTTCTTTGCCACGTAATCCAGTATGTTTTTAATATTTGCTTTTAGACTTCAGGTTAGGGTATCTTTTAAGAAGCTTGTCGTATGTGTCGAAACCCCTTAAGTAATAATCATCGTACATGTTCCTCAGTGTGTTGTCATCACACGCCGTGACGTTACTTGCAACTTTAACCTTCCTCTTGGGAGACGGTTGGTATTCACTGTCACTGCACCCATCGCCTGTTCCCGCACTCGCCGTAGCACTACCGTTTGCAATGAGTTGTTCGTCATTATCATCCTAATCATCATCATTATGTGTTAGTGTTAGTTATATCTGTTTCTAACTTATGCTCATATTTCTGCACTATAATAGATACCAGAAAACATGCGAATGATTCGTCTTCTACACCAGTACCATCTTCACAACGAAGGGTTCTACGTAACTTCATCTCATCCAATCACAATGCATTAGCAGGACTGACTGCTATTCGCCGACCTATCTGACGCTTCAATACACAAATCATGTCACAAAACGCAACTTCAGAGGCACACTGCACCGTCCCTACTGGTCCCGACTGGCGTACCGGCAGGTGAGTGTGGAATGCGGCATGGCATACGCAGTGGCCTCTAACGGATGACTGCAGAGTTTTGCAGATGCGGGAGTATCACTAGTGCAATAAGAGACCTTTACATTATTTCCCGCAGGATTTTGGTGTATTTGTGTTTGTTCGTGCCCAAGTACTTTCCTGGTTAGACGTAGATACCCTGGAAATAGTGACGCAACTTATATCACTTAATAAAAGCAAACCTTCCGGTTCAGTTTCTATACCAGTAACGTTCACAGCATGCTCATGCAATAGCTCCATACTTAACAATCATATAGAACCATTCTCTCTACGAAGGATCAGTGCGAAGACTCGATAGTTACACACGTCACATAAATATTCAGGAAAGGTAGTAGGAGCAACCAACTAAATTATAGGTCCATATCATTAACGTGGATATGTAGCAGGATTTCGGGACATACATTGTGTTTGAACATTATAAATTACCTTGAAGAGAACGGTCTATTGACACACAGTCACTCGGATTTAGAAAACATTGGTCTCGTGAAACACAACTAACTCTTGACTCACACAAAGGATTTTCAAATTGATTCCTTATTTCTAGATTCCCAGAAGGCTCATGACACTGTATCTCACAAGCGGCTTTTAACGAAATTGCTTGCTTATGGATCATCGTCTCAGTTATGCCACGGGACTCGTTATTTCCTTATCTACGTATGCAATTTAGGAAACAACTTGAGCAGCAGTCTTAGGCTGTTTGTAGATGATGCTGTCGTTTATCGTCGAGTAAAGTCCGCAGAAGATCAAAACAAGTTGAAAACGGTTGAGAAAAGATGTCAGTATGGTGAGAAAACTGGCAGTTGACTCTAAAAAATGAAAAATGTGAGGTCATTCGGATGAGTGCGAAAAGGAATCCGTTAAACAACGGTTACTCGATAAATCAGTCATATCTAAAGGCCGTAAATTCAACTAAATACCTAGGATTGCTATTAGGAACAACTGAAGTTGGAAATAAGACGTAGATAATACTGTGGGGCAGGCGAACCAAAGACTGTCATTTAGTGGCAGATTCCACGGAAGATGCAAGAGATCTAATAAAGAGAGCGCGTCCACTACGGTCGTCCGTAATTTTTGCAGTATTGCTGTGCATTGTGGGATCCTTACCAGACAGGATTAATTGATTATATCGAGATAGTTCAAAGAGGAGCAGCACGTTTCCTGTTATCGAGAAATATGGGAGAGATTGTCACAGACATGATATGGATTTGGGGTAGACATCATCAAGACAAAGGCGTCCCTCTTTGCGGTGGGATCTTCTCATGAAATTTCCGTCACCAGTTTTCTCACCTGAATGCGAAAACACTTTGTAGACGCCGAACTACACAGGGAGAAACGATCATCATAATAAAATAAGAGAAACAGAGTTCGCACTAAAAGATATAGGTGTTAGTCTTTTCTGCGCACTCTTCGGCAGTGAAATAACAGAGAATTGTTTTGAAGGCACTCGATGATCCCTCTGCGAACCATATTTACAGCATATCCACGCCAATGTAGACGTAGAATGGCATAACTGATCAGTTTTCCGAATCTTTCAGACAGCGATGAGGAAAATTAAGTCATAAACGGTAAGAATAGTTCTTGTTGCATTAATATTAATAGTGATGAGAGATGTGAAATAAGGTGAGTCTAGCTCGTGGCAGTCATGTTTCTTATCAAATATTCTATTTTAAGGCAATTATGGTACTCCAACAATAATTGAGGGTTTCTGTGATCATGGTGTACACTTCGTGTGACAATTTCAGAGATGTACGCTATTATAGTTCAATTATTGTAAAATTATAGCTGGGTTCAGAATAAGTGTCGTATATTTTTTACATAGTATGTATGTGCATGGTACTTTCAGAGGTAACATTCTTTTTAAAGTCTTATATTCTTATATTTAATTCTCATATCAATTCATGTATTAATTCTCAAATATTACTCATACATTCATTCTTCAGGAAGATTGTATGTATTCCCTTGGATTATACCAATCCAAGGAACATCTGAAAAAGTTAAGTTCTGAACACAACGAACAACGTGCGATTGCAGGATTAACATAGTGATATATCCTCATCTAAATCTGGCTTGGGAAAAAACGTCATTAATATTGTTGAATATTTCACGTGTTGGCATTAATTCCGCGGCAAACCACGAAAAATGTATAGCTTTAGCGAAAACTGGTTTTTGCAGTTGATTATGAATCGAGATAAACTACAGGAATTTCACCGGAAACCACTTTAAATAATTTTATCATTCATTTATTTTTTACATTTTTAAATTTATTCACCAGACATAAAATTAGTAGACGTATAAGTACAACGTTATTTCAATATAAACTGGAAAACAGTCATGTAGTAATCGTTTGCTGACATTGGAATATAAATGAGAAACTACAATAAATCAATAATTGGATTTATAACACGAGGCGAAAAGTGTGAGACCACGGCAGCAGCCACTGCGCCACCGCTTTGATTGACTAATACAATCATTAAAAGGCGCACAAAATACCTTGCAAACACTGACCGAGGTTTTCTTATAAATGGTCTAGTATCTACGGATAATCCGAGAAATGTAATCGTTTATTTCAACCACTCTTCCACTGGCCGAAGTTAACGGAAATTTGGGTTATGGCACTTGCCGTGTTCTCCTCGTCCGTAAAGGTGCAGTTGGCATTTAAATCTTCCGATTAAGTTCCTAGAAAAACCTAGCTCAAATTTCATTCATGTGCTAGTTTAATTAGGAATACAGTACTGTTTCAGATGTATACATGTTACAACTAATAGTACACTCGTACCTGCTAACGGATGTGTTCTAAGCTTCTGAGTGTCATACTCCCCTCAAATATCTGTAGTCAGTAGCGCTCCTTGATGAACACACACAATCTTGATATGACTGTACAGTTAGTTTCTCTAGTTCTTCAGTCTCACCAACGGAAGTGCTGTTCACCTCACTTATGAGATGACCCCAAGCAAAATTAAGAGGACTGAAGTCAAGTGATTTTTTAGATCAAGGCTTTGCTTCTTTTGGTAAAGAAGTGTCACAAATTTCTATTTCCATAATTCGATTCGTTACGCCCACATTACTTATTCAATGAACCCATTAAATTTTAAACATTCTTCTGTGGTACTAGCTTTGAAACGCTTCTGTGCTCTTCTTCCTGATCGTATTACCGTCCACATCTCACTTTCGTACAAGGTCTTCAGAATAGGCTTCCTGAGAGTAAAATTCATATTCAGTGGTCCCAAATATCTTTTTTAGAAGAATTCATTCCTTCTTACTGGAGTTCTTCATTTAATATCTTTTCTGCTTGAGCCAACGTCAGCTACTTTGCTGCCCAAACATAAGCTGAGCTACTGCATATTTACAGACCTAATTCCCTTAACGTAGCCATTCCATTTGTTTACTCTCATTGTCGTTCATTTCATAATTTCTTTTCAAGATGCCACTCGTCCACCATCATTCCAAATAAAGTAGACATAACTTTTGGGCGACTTATTGCATCATTCATAACTAAATATGATGATTACACAATACCATAATGGCTGTCTCCTGTTCAGTCCCAACATGAGAAGATAGCTGGCGATACAATGCATCATCTTCTGTGATTCTACGTAATACAACCAAAATGTTGCTGTGGGATTTATTTTGAGTGGCTAGTAGTAAATGAATGAAGGTGTTTTCTAACAAAATTATTAATTACGTTCAGGAAAACGGAAATAAATGTAGAGTATATCACCGTCACTTGCGACTACCAACATGTACACACATAAACACATTTTTAAAAAAAGTACCAAAGAAAACACCTAAAAATTGAAAAAATCTATTAAAAACTTAAATTTCGATGTTCGGACAAGCGTTTCAAACGAAAGAAGACGTGGAAATACCGGAATCTCAGGAACGCTTTCTGTGTCTGCTTAATTTTACTCGTTGGGAGCCAGTTACTTAGCTTTACTGACCATTTTATTGTAAATACATGTGAAACGTAACCCTTTGAAAAATTATTACAAGACTGTGCTTAAACTGACACACAATATTTTTAGCGCAACGCAATCTGACTTCCAAAAATCCCTACGAAAGAATGGCCCTGACTAACATTAACCTATACGTTTCACAAATCACTTACCTCACAAAAATCTTCGTTACTCAAGCTACTGCAATACAGCGAGCGCCACTACTGCCAGCTAAATAAAAGATTCAAACTACGGAAGGCACTAACTACTGATAGGTATAGTTAGCAAATGAAAGATTTTAATAGAGAACAAACAATGTATTTACCTTAGTAGTCGTAATATATATATCACTTCATGACACCAATTCTTACAAATTTCAAACCTCCGCCATCTCTCTACCCACGTCCACCACTGCTGGCGGCTCACCTCCAACTGCGCAATGCTACGTGCTGTTATCATCGAGCTGCCGCTGCCCAACACTACGATGGCAGACAACAATGCAAACCAGGCACAGACTGCCCAGGGCACAGCCAGTATTTTTATACAGAGCGCTATGTGGCGGCGGCGTTACCAATGAAAAAACCTAAACAGCCTACTTACATAGCCCCCATGCTCCCCACAAAAAAATTACAAATTGTTTTGGGCAGTGAAATTTTTTTTCATAATTACAAGGACAAAGAAATGAAATGCACACACTTATCGATACAATGTTGGTCAAAAGCTAAAATTTTCTCACAGTCCATAAAGACAGTCCTGATCATTCATCAAAGTAAAATTGCAGTGTTTTTCTCAAAGTCTGAGTAGTAAAAGAAAATGCACACAGAAGTAGTGGATTTCCATGCAGTCTTGAAGAAGTAGTGTTGTCCTTTCAATGGAAAGACAGTGCTGACTCTTGACATGCAGACAGGTAATGGACCACAACAGAGCAAACCCACAGCAGAGTCAGTCGACATTTTAAAGAATATTGATAGGTAGGTCGTCACAGAGTACACCCATTGTAGTTCTGGTAGAGATTACAGTATTGGTGGGCCATCAGAGGTGTACACCCACTGCAGTCCTTGTAGAAATAATGATATTGGTGAGTCATCAAAGGTGTAGACCCACTGTAGTCCTTGTAGAGATGCCCAGCAGCCATCTGTTTGACTGTGCAGGCGCACAGTCACCATTGAAGAGTCTTGTGGATAACATAGCAAGTCCATAACCCACCACTTGTCCACTCACAAAGTTTTTGGAATTGTCCTTAGAACCAGCAATGCTGTTAACCAGTCCCTTGCTGAATTATCAACACACTTGCAAAAACTATAAGTCCCTACTTCTCACATATTGTGCATATACTATGACCAACAGAAACGTGTGCAGTGAAATGTAATTTACAAGTTACTTAATTTGATGAACTGGTGTCAATTACAATTTGATAACATAAGAATACAATAACAAAGGTACAAAATATATCATTAAAGAACATAACAATACAGATAACATTTGTAGTAGTGCAGGCTTTACAAAAGAATCGAAATAGCAAATACATCAGTGTTACAAAAATTACGACATAAGTACATACATAAAAGATAAGAATATCTTTTGAAACATCAACTTCACAGATGAGCATTAGAATAAAACAGAATAAATAATGTGTAAACATCTTTACAAAGTAAATAACATGTTATTAATGCAAATTAAATTTGAGGATAACAGTATTCCTCATCATAGTGAATGTAGCCTAGTATTAGAAAAATTCTGCAACATAAGTCTTATCAGATAAACATATAAAGACAGGAAGAACTAAATACACAAGGGTACACAAACACATAGTGGGATAACACAAGGAAAGGGCAGGGTTTGTTTTACTGCAGTATTTTTCAAACAAAACTTTCTTTACTTCTTGGAGATCTCCCTTCGTTCTTCATTATTTCCAAAAAGTCCTATCTATACCTGCTTTCTGTACTTTCTCATTTAACCTCTCAGTGCATTTCTTCAAATCCATCGCAACTCATTCTCTTATATAGGCTACCCCCTCTTAAGCTAACTTAAATCTACTGAGCTCAGATGGTTAACTAAGGGATGAGGCAATGCAGCAGCACAAAACAATTAATACAAACAGCAATGAAAAAAAAGTGCAGGTAAGCAAAGCAAGCAGCAATAAATGTAATAACTTATATCTAAACATGACAAACCCACAAGCAGAAAAAATAGTAAACTGAAGACAACAACACTGATATGGGAAATGTATATTCACATCTTAATGTCTATGTAATTAAAATGGTGCACCACTACTTATTCAATGAAATAAATTACCAAGTACTTGAAAAGAAAATTATGCATGCAGTTCCTGTGAAGGGCTATGTCTTTTTGTGCTCCCTATTTTTTTGGAAGTATATCACGAAGTTATTCTTTACCGGGTCTGTAGGCATAAAATATTTATATTAGTACATTTATAAAATTTCACTTTAACCAATGCTGCAGGGCAGCTAGAAATTAGATATTCAACAAAATAGCTAAAGCAAGCGTGAAACGTCATTCAGAATACTGGCAAGTGATCTTTCAATGAACACAAATTCTGGTCATATGTAAAGGCTGTTAGTGGTACCACAATTAGTGTTCAGTCCATAATGATTGAGAAAGGAACTTAAATTGAAAGGATTAAAGCAGAAGCTGAAACGTCATTCGCTAGCCATAAGGCATTTCATAATGCAGTAAGCAATCCTCCAACTAGCAAGACAATAGATGTGAAATGTTTCTCATCATTTCATTTAAGTAAATATCATAAATTAAGAGCTCCATAGTGTAATCATATGTTTTCAAGTTTGGGCGTGTCGTATTTGCGATGCTTTCTACAAAGGAATGAATGTCAATAGCGAGGATAATGGCCTCTTTTTTTTCCTGTGTCTCTGAAAGGCACACACTAATGGTTTTCTTTTTGTGAGGTGGTTGTCGCGCAGCTGGGTGCCCACGACGCATTATGTGCAGCCGGTCACTTAACTGTCTTATCGAAATATTTACGACACCAGTTTCCGCTACAGTGGCAGTCTCATATAAAAAAAATTCACAGGTCAAGAATTTGCGTTACACACCAGTAGAAACAAAATCCTATTGATATAACAGTGTCCAAAAAATTTTCGTCGGCATTTTAATACATTCACGCATTTACATACATTTCATAACTCTTAAGGTACGATTCCTGGTTTCCAACTACCTTTTTCACAAACCAGAGTCCCTAACAACTACTCATTATTCCTTACCTTATTCGTCGACACTTCTTCAATATTTCATCATAACAGATATGTAGCATAATCAAATAACTCAAATAGCATCAGCTTATTGACCATAAACATACCACAACAGCATAATACACATAGTCATCGTAATAATAACATCATAACACCTCAGTCAACTCTCAAAATCGTCGTAGCTTCCTCTAATAATTTCAAAAACTTAAAAAAAATTCTCTGCTCATGTCAAAAGTGTCATCTACCTCAAAAGTACTTTAAAAATCGTGATCCCATACGAAATACATCATTTAAACCTGTCATAGTATCACAATGGTTCCGAAAAAATATGAACAGTTCACAAAGTACAGACAGATACAATTTCATAAGTGTGACGTTATCCAACGGTGTAATTACGTAAACATCTGTCACTGATGAAGTAAAATAAATGTTTGTCTTTCTCAGTTAAATGACCAGATAGCTGTGTAATTTCTGTTTTAGAAAAATGTGGTACCGATGTGTAAATTTGTATACGTAAATACCATATTAGCTAGGGCTCCTTGTGCTTTCCAAACACATGGTACACAAAGTAAGCGTGTACCCCCCTGAGGATTAATGTAATTATATCCTCAGATGTTACAGGTTACAACAATGGAATGAAATGTATCACGGAAAACCTTTATATCATTGTATTTCAAATATCTTTAAAAATAAATGTTTTAAGTACAAAATTAATCACTCAAACACGTGTACTGTAGCGCTAAACTGTGCGTCATGTTGTAAGATAATCTCTGTGGAAGTGTCGTAGTTATCGTCCTCCGATAGCTAAGTTCAGCAGAAGTCAATGTACTCACCTCATGATAAACAAAAGTGAAATACTTTGGGTATAGATATATTAGTTATTACGCTTATTGCCGTGATGAAGAAAGTACTGTGCTGTAATGTATTGTTGTGCTACGGAGAAGACTGTCTCCTTGTAGCTATACCACAAAAGTTCCTACTAAAACATGTTTTACTTTCCAGAAAAATTCAGAAAAACTGTGCAGATATAAAACAGATAAACTGCAAAAGCAACATTGTAAATTGTCACTCATTAGTAGCGTCGTGATAAAATCGTGTAGCTGTCACATAAACTAACCACTGTGTCATCTGGTATCTCACAGAAAGTACTTTAAATCCAGAATGTATTTTCAAGTAAACCAAAATGTTGCATTAAAATCTAATTTGCAATACTGGTAAATGCTCTAAGTATGTGAGCCTTATAGTCGTTACGTAATCGTGCAACTAACAAGCAAGAATGTACACACGCATTAACACTGTGCTATCTGTTCACTATAACAATGCACTCGTAAATGCTGTCTAAATATGTTCCGTAGGTTCTAGACTGGATAGTAAAATTCAAACATTGTTGAATGTTAACAGTTTCTCAGTGTGACAAAGCTTACTAGAAATGTGAAGTGAAATGTTTTATGGCAAAGACAAAGTTAAAAAGCAGATTATCTTTCAATAAACGGTTTTACATGTAAAATGTGGTGTAAACCTTCACTCTTCATAGTGCGCAGAGTTTCAGCTTCAAAGCAATTATCATGTTGTATAGTCGGTAAAGAATACTGGAATTTTCCTCAAGGTTGGCGTCTATCTTATTTTTCGCCTAGCCAGCTGGCGCACGTGGCTACCTGCGGTGTGAGTCAATGTCTGTCTCTTTGTTGGCGCGCGTCGTTATTGGGATTAGGAGACCTAACTTCTACAAATTCACCTTGCCGAGAGTGCCCTGTTGTGTTTGAATCCCGCCAGTTCTGATGCTGTTCAGGTCTGTCGTTACGACCATATCGTCTGTCGTCATGTCGGTAGATTCCATAGTTTCTTTCTTGTCGGTCACGTGGTGGAGAATTTCTCTCTGAATCGTAACTGTGCGCTAGACCGTTGCGTCTTAAGTTATTCTGTCTCCCTTGATAATATTTATTTTGGTTCCCATATTGTCTGTTTCTCTGATTGTCTCTGTGATAGTCACTACTGCTGAGAGGTGATCTTTCCCTGTAATTATTACTACTCTGCCAACGGTTGTCATACGGGTGGTGTCTGTTTTGGTCACGATTTTTGTTGTGAGAATAGCCTTGTCGTGTCCATTTATTATTTCTTTCATCGCGGAATTGCGACGGATGTGACCGGTAATTGTTGTGTACCTGTTTTCGCGTTCCGCGATTGTCAGTGTCAATTTCTAATTCTAGTAAGAGTCCCTGAAAAGCTTCAGTGTCGTCTTTGCAACGGCCTGCCAAAATAATATGCCGTAAATATTCAGGCAATTTGATTAAGCAAATGCGGATGAGTTCTGACGGGCTGTATGGGTTTGAAAGATACTGATTCTTATGTAACATGTCTTCAAAATATTTCACAAGACTTGAAAATTCATATTGTTTGAAATTTTTCAACATTATGATGCCATGTTTTACTTGGTCTTATGTGGCTTGAGACCAATATATTGAGAGGAAGGCATGGTAAAATTCTCCTACACTGTGGCAATCGTGAATGACCGATCGCATTCTTACAGCTGGTTCATTCTCCAAGTAGCCACACATAAATTCTAATCTGTGCTCTAATGACCAGTTGGGAGGAAAACAATGAGAGAATTGATGGAGCCGCGCTTGTGGATGAATTTCGTTGTCAGAATTCATAAATGTTTTGAATTTACATGTAGTAATGAACAGCTTATAGTCAAAATCATCGTATCGGCGGGTCGCATGTCGGTCATTGTTACGTCGTCTCGGCGGTTCCATCTCAAAATTCGGTGTACTTTACCAATTTCTTTCATAATCTCCAAAGTGCCCTGTGTTATTATTTAGTGGCAGTTCCGTATTTTTATGTCCCTCTTCCCGTATTGGAGTGCGAGTGTCCTCTGAAATACGTAATTCTTGTACTATCTGTGTCTGCTGATCTTGTACTTCACGGATTTCTCTTTGGTATTGCGTATTAATTTGATTCTGATTTTGTTTGAATTTCCTAATTTGTTCGAACTCTTCTGTGTCATTAAAGACTTCCGGATTTGTGTCATTCAGATTATCATTTACCTTCGTAGATAAATTATTTAGCAGATCCGAAAGTTCAACTACTTTCTCTGATAATGAACTAATGTCCTCCATGTGTCTTTCTGAACCAATTTTCAGAGTATCTACTGTGTCCTTTAACTTCGCTTGAGTTTTTGCAAGTTTGCAAGTTGTGTAACCGAATCGATAGATGCAACTGAGTCAATTTTAGCTTGCAAGGTCTCATGATTTTCATGAACAATAGTTTGCAGTTCTTTTATGACTGCTTCGTGATTCTGTAATGCATTTTCTTGCCGCGAAAAAATAGGTTGGAAATGCACACAAATTTGTGTTTTTACGTCATTTCAGACTTTTTGACATTTCGGTTCGATTGTATGTAATTCAGTAGTTAAATCATCATGTGTTTGTTCAAGCGTATGTTCCACTGAGTCTAACTTTTGAAGCTTTTGTTCCATTGCGTCTAACTTTTGAAGATTTTGTTCCATTGTGTCTAACTTTTGAAGCTTTTGCTGTGTTTGTCTCTGATTTTGTTCCATTGTGTCTAACTTTTGAAGCTTTTGCTGTGTTTGTCTCTGATTTTGTTCCATTGTGTCTAACTTTTGAAGCTTTTGTCCCAGTTGTTGCATTAATTGTAATAACAATGCACTGGTGTCTGAAACATGTTCCTTAGTGCTATTCGGCAATGAATTTGAACCGGCAATATTCGCAGTTTGAAAAACAGAAAATGTGTCTCGACTTATTTGAGAAAACGGTGAGTACGCAAAACCTGAATCTACAGTATTTGCAAGAATATGTCCTGTCATTTCGGAATCCTGAGGCGAGCTGTTGCTGACTGATCGATCGATAATTGTTCCCTGTTCACTACTTGTTTCACTGTCTACACCATTGTTTGCATTCCGCTCCATTTCCCTATGTACAATTGGCAAATTACTACTTTGTACATTAGTTAATTCATTACTTGGTGGCGCTAACACACTGCTTTCGTCTTCTCAGTTTAGTTTGGAGCGTAGTATTACGTTTTTCACACGCCATTATTGTCACAATATTTCACACGACAACACAGAAAAGCACAATTTGAAGAACAAAAATAAGAGAACACATTAACATAGCAAATAATATCTAGTTAATTGCAAGCGCAGCTGCGAAATACTTGGTGCAAATCTACATGCATGCCATAACTGTTTTACTGTACAACAATGAAAGACTACAACTACAAAGGAGATTCCCTCTACAATCACGCGCTAGCAATAAACAAAATCTACACTAATTACACAAACTACAAGAAAAAATCAGAAGACTCCAGTGAGGTATCCTTGGCTAAGGGTCGACATATGAAACGTCCCCTTAGAAAAATTATACGTGACTGTGCTTAAACTGACACACAATATTTTTAGCGCAACGCAATCTGACTTCCTAAAATCCCTACGAAAGAATGGCCCTGACTAACATTAACCTATACGTTTCACAAATCACTTACCTCACAAAAATCTTCGTTACTCAAGCTACTGCAATACAGCGAGCGCCACTACTGACAGCTAAATAACAAATTCAAACTACGGAAGGCACTAACTACTGATAGGTATAGTTAGCAAATGAAAGATTTTAATAGAGAACAAACAATGTATTTACCTTAGTAGTCATAATATATATATCACTTCATGACACCAATTCTTACAAATTTCAAAACTCCGCCATCTCTCTACCCACGTCCACCACTGCTGGCGGCTCACCTCCAACTGCGCAACGTTACGCGCTGTTAGCATCCAGCTGCCGCTGCCCAACACTACAATGGCAGACAACAATGCAAACCAGCCACAGACTGCCCACGGCACAGCCAGTGATTTTTATACAGAGCGCTACGTGGCGGCGGCGTTACCAATAAAAAAACCTAAACAGCCTACTTACACATGTACCGCTAATTGTAGTTATCTGTAAAAATATTAAAGCGACATATTAAATTTTATTTCAGGCTAACAGCGGTGGCGTTATTGTAAAAATTCTGCACGTATATTTGACAGCATGTAGGTCCAGATTCTCTTGTCTCCGCTCTGAGTAATTTCTTCCCTGTTACCCTTAGGTCAATGCGCTATGAGAATTTTAACAAGGCTGAAGCACATTTATTTCCCGTCCAGACAACCAGTTTTTGCACTCTGTCCGTTTCTAACGGAATCTTTAACTTTAAATCTTTAACTTTTCTATTTCGGTATTCTAGATTTGAAATCCCCAAGGTGCGTAACAATTCGTTTCTCGCAGTCTTTGGAAGTTATCCCTGTGGCACAGGAACAGTTCATTTCACTTCGAGTCTAAATTTAGTCACTGAACAAGGAGAAACAAGTCAGCTACACACTTTTGAGCATCAGCGGATACAGCTTCGTAAAATGCTACAGCATCGCTGCAGGGAAGCCTTAAAATTTTACGAGGGCAGTTCTGGTTGTAGTTCTCTTACACGTTTACTATAATAGAAGCTGTTAAGGCAAACACGAAGTGGAAATTTGCATATAAGGTTGCTGCAACACGAAGCGAAACTCAGTGCGTTCGGCGTAAGAGTGGAACGAAATAAGCCATAGTTAAATGAGTCTTCTTCAGAAAGGAAGAAACATCAGGCAACAACAAAAATTTTAGGGTAGACCTAGGAGAATATTAGTGTTGCTAGGTCGCTGTGAAAAGAGCAGAGTATATAATGAGTCTCATCATGATAGGATACAAACAAGAGGAGCAGCGGATTGTTTATTTTTTGCACTTTTCACGCTGAAATACAGTACAAAATGCTGAAGTCCACATGTTGAACATCGAATGAACGACACTAAAGGCTGGTTTTCTGAGTTCGTTGTTTTCTGTTATAGAAGAAACTTTTGTCTTTCCATGGAAGTGATTGTTCTATCCTTTCGTGACAAACTTTTTTTTTTAAGAAAAAAGATAACAATTCATCGATGTGGACGCGCATTGATACCTTTAAAATAGCACCATCGCAAGCTAATGGTTTCGTCATCTCCAGTCGCCTCAGATGTCTCCAACTGAATATGCTACGATTTCGTATGGCAGGCATTACCAATGAAGTGATGGCTGTCAATGAATCCAGAATCTATCCCAGTCAGTAATGTTACGTAATGGAACAGTTCTTACTATGCATCTGGACTCTTTAAAAAATATTCTTATGTACTACCGAAACTACAGTCAGCTGTATTAGCTGTAATCTACGTAATAAATGTTTTCTGAAAAACAGAGATATTAAATCGATGTTGAAAGCCCGTGTGAGCTCCATCCTGAGGTCATCTACGTTTCAGTCAGAGAAGTGAATATGTCTTATTCGTTAGATTCCACTTTTTTTTCATACCAAGTTATGTAGGATGTTAATACTGCACCTGTCCGAGAACCATTTCCATTATAACCTTTACGTTTGTAATCCGTTAAGAACTGTCAAGTATAATCTGCTTTATTTGGATTCTTGTTCTAATATAAATTCACAACGTATGTAACGGATTTGATATTTCTCTCTCAATCTCTGTGGTAACGGCGACGCTACGAATGCATTTCCATTTCCTCGTAACCACTCTAAACCTTGCATCCGCTCTTTTTTCTTATATCCATTCTTTTGTATATCAAAACCTTTTGCCTGTGAATCATTTCCCAAGAAAAGGTTTACTCGTTAAAACAAATAGTTTAAAAGGACATCATATTCGCCTTTGCCCGTGGAAATTATTTATTTCACTTTCCCAATTTCTGGTTTTGGGTCATTTTTAAGTGGTACTGCAAAGGCTTTGACTTCCGCACTTGTCAGAATTTAACATCTTCCGGCATGTATCCACGTCATTGTCATATGTATGACTTTTCACCGTGGAAATACGGTAACATTAGATGAGTATTTCCACAGTGTAAAGGGCTAATTTTGGCGATTATATGTTGAAATGTCGGCGTATTTTAAAGTCTGACATTTGCTGAAGGAAAATCTTTTGCTGTATCAGTTGAAAATAGTCCAAGACTGAAATTGCGATGGTGAAATAAATAATTTCTACATCATCAGACACGTCCGAAAGAAGATAAACCTCCATTCATGTAATTTACACGCCTCGATAGACAATGAATGCACAATCAAGTTAACACCCAGCCACAGCGACCGAGGAACGTAAGCATCTACCACCTAACATTCGAGACCGAACGAAAAAATTAATAATTTGGATTCCCCCTTTACTCTTAGTATATGCCTTCAGTATTTACCCCATGATGACGGTTCACTAAAAGCAGCCGGATGTCTCTTACGCAGTAACTCCACTTCCACGAAAGATCGCCGGAAAATAGCCATCTATAAGACAACGCAACACTGTCTTTCGACAGTGTTCAGTCATCGAAGATGACCAGTTGAACAATGAAGAAGATCCAGCACGGGGATCGATGGCTGACACGGTATCATCATCAATAGTGTCCGACTGAAGGCCGATTTCTGGTAGAAGCCGAAGCCGATTAATCGGCCACCGCCCTAACCTTCGGCTGAACCCGAAACCCTGGCCGTATGTTTTATAGTCGCAAGAAATTCCATTCCAAATTTGCACTGTTCACTAGGAACACTGGTGGGAGGAGCAGATACGTATTTAAGTGCAACGGCGTAGATAAGTATCAGGACTAGAAGCCCAATACTCATAAATTTCACCATTCCTTAGAACAGAGGCTCTTTTAAAAAACATGTTAGATGTTCTTCAGAAAACATTTTAGATGTTATTCGAAATGAGGATAGTGATGTTTCAGCTCCTTACCACTTGTGACAGGTAATGCAAGTTTATCATGGGAATCCCATAAATCAATGCTGTTTTTTGAGGATGCATTTTCGGTATCTGCAACTGACATTGAAAAGGAGGGTCTAGTCTTATCAAGATCTACGTCCATACGAGATATTTGACCTGACCGAGACTCATTCGGTCCTAGAAATGACAATATTTCAGTCTTCGTCTTTTCCGTTTAATCGCTGGTCAAATACCTTGTTTCAAAAGGAATTTCTATAAGAGCTGCAATCAATAAATGCGGACTACTTCTTGCTTAAGAAAATCTCCCATACGAACTTGCATTTACTGACAATGGTGGCCAACCGACGCAAGGAAATGTACTGCAGTCCGCGCCAAGTATGTGAAAACTTCGCGACCGTAGCAGTTCAATTGTCGGGTGTCCACGGCACTAGCGCAGTTCTAGCAGTTAGTTCAGTTTCGGCGCTTGCTGGGAATCTTCGGCTTCGTCCAAACCTTCGACACATCTTAGCCGAAGCAGAAAGTTTGGCCGAAGGTGGGATTTGTAGCCGAAGCCGAACGCTCAGTGGTACACTAATCACCAACGACATCGGCCACGGCAATTAAGACAAATATTTTTCTGTCTAAGTAAGCGGCAACTATTCTCAATGATCGTTATGTGTAGAACACAATGACGTTAAAACAGCGACAAAAGCAGCAAATCGGTTAGGAAGGCATGCTCTCATCTTGTGACTGTCAATTCCGAATCATTAAATGGATGCAGCCTAACCTGCGAAACAGCAATCACTGCATAAAACCATTTAGTAAAACGTCCTCGTCTCACACTGATGAAGTAAAATCATTAGAACACCAAGTTTTCTAACGCAAGTGATTTTTTAGTGTGGTTGGTGCTTCAGAGGTTTAATGATATTCGTTACATAGCAAAATGATGGGAGCGTTGCTCGCGTAACGCTTTACCCTGTGTTTTCATTGTTTTAATGTTGCTGTGCGCCATGAGTATAACGCTTGGCTTAACAACCGCTAGCTCTAATATATAAAAGACTATATATAAGACTAATAAAATATTTTCCATCCAGTTGCTGTTATTGGGCATTGCTGTATTTTATGAACAGCTTCATTTAGCCGTGAACTCCAGGAGAACCTGAAGTAGATCCCATAAGGAGGATCGAAACATCGGTCATGTAGCAGAAATTGAACATAACGCAGCCTAACAGCCTACAAGGTTGTACTTTCAGCTTCCATGACATTCCGTCTTTCACTATGACAGCGTATGAAAGGAGAGACGGAATATTTGTTATTGGCGTTGCAAGTAATAACAATTTAGTAGTATTATTCAAATACATAGTAAATCAACTTACTTTTCCTAACTTTTGTCTATTCCTCTCCTTTTATTTTGGACATTTGTGGATGAAGTTAATTCGTGCCTGCTAGTCTCTTCTGGTCTTTATCCTTCAGTATTCTTTGATTCTCGTGTTAGATATTCTTCTTCGCTGTTTTGCCCAAAATGATTTTTTTTAAATCACCGTGTCGCAAATGTCTGTTTCGTGTATCCCAAATCTTCTAGATCTAGCTTACTACTGTCCACTCTCTCACAACAATCTCTATAATCTACTGCCAATTAAAATTACGTACAACAGAAATTGGAGAGTACTCATGGAAAATATTGCGATAAAGGCAAACCAAAGGCTTGGATTTATTAGCAAAACACTTCGAAGATACTAAAGACACCGCCTATACTATACTTACCGTCCTCTTTTGTAGTAGAGCTGCGCGGTGTGGGATCCTTAACAGAGAGGATTAACGGGGTACATTGAGAAATTTCAAAGAAGAACAGCACGTTTCTTATTTTCATGAAATACGGCAGAGAGTGTCACTGACAAGATACAGGATTTTGGGTGGATATCATTAAAGAAAAGGCGTTTGTCGTCGGTGCGGAATCTTCTCACGATACTCCAATCACCAACTATCTGATTGTAACGCGAAAATATTTTGTTGACGCTCACATACACAGGAAGAAACGATAATGATTATAATATAGGGGAAATCAGAGCTCACGCTGAAAAATATAGATGTTCGTTTTTTCCTCGCGTTGTTCGAGATCGGAACAATGGAGGAGTACTGTGAAAGTGGTTCGATGAACCCTCGGCCAGGTGCTTAAGTGTGATTTACAGAGTATCCATGTAGATATAATATGTTAGAATAACTTGCTTCTTCTTTTCCCGGTGGTGTCAGAGATTCTCATTATCCTGTTATACAGTTCTTGGATCGCTCACCTCCTATATTGACCATCTTCTGCTCACAAAGACTCGAACATCCGTCTCAAAATCCTTCGTTACACAAGTTGTTACCTTTCAAATAACCCTATTATTACTTCTTAGTTCCCTTTGAGTCATCCGTGTTCTGATTGGTTTCATGTAGCCCACCACGAGTTCCTCTCCTGTCCGAACTTTTTTCATCTCATAGTGGCATTTGCAAACTGCGTCCTCAATTATGTGCTGAATGTATTCAAGTCTCTGTCGCCCTCTACAGTTTTTATCTTCTCATTTCTGCTACTTCTGTTTACTTTCTTTGGTTTGATTCTCTATCCCCATTCTGCACTGAACAGACTGTTCATTCCATTAGACACACCCTGTAATAGCAATGTAATCAGCGAGTCTTATTATTGATGTCCTTTCACCTTGAATTTTAACTCGAACTTGAACCTCTCTTTCATTTTTACCGTTGGTTCTTCAATATACAGATTGAAGAGAAGGGGCGAAAGACTACATTCCTGTCTTACACCCTTTTTAATGCAAGTAATTATTATTATTTTTTTTTTTTTTGTGTTTCAGTCTTGTTGCTTCCTCGTGGTTCTTGTGCATATTGTATCTCATCCGCCTTTCGCCACAGGTTATCTTTACTTTTTATATACTAAGTAATGCACTTAACACTGTTACTCGTGTTTGTAACCCAAAATCGAACATCGTGTCGAAGCTCTTTGCCTTACTTATATAGCGATCGTTATGACAACACAACATCGATTTCACAACCGATGTAATCGCTGTTCGACCCTCTAAAGATTAAGAGTATATCACGTTAAAGAAATTAGCTTAGTTTATTTTAGTTTGTCATGTTCCGTAGATCATTTTTATGGTTATTTTATAGATATGATGTGGAACAAGTCAGATTACAAGATATACATACACACATGAATAGTGCTAATATTAATATTAGCTCTACACACGCAACTACATTTAGATGGTACAGTTTTTTTTCCATTTCTGAAACAAAAACTCGTCCATGGAATAGGAGCTGTCAAAAATAAATGATTTTAAGCTAGATTTAAAACTTGATCTGCTACCTGCCAGACACTTTATGTTGTTGGGCAAATGATCAAAGATTTTTGTTGATGAATAATGTACTCCGTTTTGAGCAACTAACAATAACGGATAGTAAAGGTCATTTTTCCCTCTAGTATTGTAGGTGTGAACATCGCTGTTGATCACGAATTGAGATGGATTGTTTATAACGAATTTCATTACCAAATATATATATTCTGATGGTGCAGTTAAAATATCAAACCCCTTGAATAGGTGCCTATATGACGTTCTTGGATGAACACAACTATTATTCTCACTGCTCTCTTTCGTGCCATC